>NC_091245.1:197595000-198220000 GCF_042477335.2 Ovis canadensis
TCAGTTCTTCACAGCAGGTGGCCAAATTACTGGAGTTTCAGCTTCAGCATCAGTCTTTCCAATGAATACTCAAGACTGATTTCCTTTAGGATGGACTGGTTGGATTTCCTTGCAGTCCAAGGGACTCTCAAGAGTATTATTGCTAAATTTTATTGAAATGACTGAAGTCTTAGAGATGGGGCCATTCAAGATTGAATAACCTAGGTGTTGAGGATTACACTGATGCTGAATAAGCACATGTGAGAATAGATTGATGCAAATTTTAAGAAATCCTACGGTCTGTTCTATTTTGGGTCCAAAGGGCTAAGATCATACCACTGTGTATAAAGCTGAAATTCCCTCTTAAGAGAAATGACATTCCATTGACAGTCATACTGGATGAGATATTAATGATTATAGGAGGTGGGGCTTTGACTCAGGGAAGGGCATCACTATTTGCTTTCTGGAACTCAAGGAAATGGAGCTAGGATTCTGGAGAAGAGAGTATGATTAGAGGGACCCTGTGGGGATAAAGCAGTCTGCACTGTATCACAGCTGAAACTCAGAGATTACACAGCCTGGCTGAACTTTAAAATGAGACCACAGACAGCAAGACGAGGAGTTGCATAGCAGAGGGCCAGTATTGAGGGTCCCTATCTCAGAGCAGCATATCCACGTTTCAGTTATCTGTGCTATAATTTCCTCCAATGATTGACAAGCCTTTAGTAAAGTCCTCTAGTTGTCCTAGTGGGGTTTCAGCTCTCACCTAGTGAAGTATGGGTCCATGGTCTGGTTGAAGTGATGATGGGATAGTAATCACCTGGACAGCTGAGCAAAGATTTCTCAGGACTGCAGGAAGCAACATTTCAAAGTAAAAACTTGGGTGATGGACAACAACCTGGTTGGAGTAGGAACACCTAAACACTCCCTGGGCTGTTCCAGAACTTCATGGGATGGATAGGTTTGTTTTTATGGACTTCCTACAGATAAAGATAACAGAGACCCTTGGTAGGTGATTTGGGGAGCTGCCAGACTGGAGAATTCTTGTATATTTAAAGAAAGTAACAGAAAAGCTTCCACAGTTAGACCACAAAATACAGAGTAAAAATAAACCAAAAAATTACTCCATGCTTTTCATTTTTTTAATGATGCTTTGGGGAGGTTTTATTGTTTCAGCTTTTTTTCTTTTGCAATACAAGTATCTATTTTTATTTTTAAGTTAAAGATAATTTTTTTCAGATTTACATTCTGATTAAACTAATATTTTAAAACAAATAGTTGTTCTTTAATGTTAGAGTCAAAGAAGATACTTTTTTTTTCTCTCTGGAATTACAGATGGTTTATTCTTTGACCAATTTGAGCTGCATTGCTCATAAGCTCTTTATTGCTTTGGCTTCCCTAGTGGCTCAGATGGTAAAGAGTCTGCCTACAATGCAGGAGACATGGCTTTGATCCCTGGGTCAAGAGGATCCCTTGAAGAAGAGAATGGCTACCCACTCCAGTATTCTTGCCTAGAGAATTCCACGGACAGAGGAGCCTGGCAGGCTACAGTCCATGGGGTCTCAAAGAGTCAGACACGACTGATCTACTAACACACTACCATTACCATGATGAATAGTAAAAGTTATTAGCTGTTGGCCTTTATACATATTCACCTGTAGCAGACTAATTCATGCAAACTCATACACAAATGTACTTTAGGTTAGCAATAATTTTGCTTGCATATTTTAAGCCAATGTTTTTCAAAATTCCAAGGATTTAGAGTGTATCATAATAACATGCAGCATATATTAACAATACAGATTCATGGCTCACATCCCCAGAAATTCTGACTCAGAAGGTCTAATCTAGGGCTCAGAAATCTGCATTTTAACAAGCTTCTTGGCATTTATATTGTCAATAATTTTGAGAATCACTGCCAGAGGCTTCTCCATGTATTGGACATTTATCACTTAAAAAATTCACAGCTTTGTCACTTGTAAATGCTCAGAACTAAAACAGTCAAGTTTGTTTTTTAATGTAAACAAAAATCAAGACCTGAAAAAAATGCAAGAAGAATCACAATTTTAACCAGTATACTAAAAGCACTCGTTTTGTGAAAGTTTTGGCTCAGATGGTAAAGAGTCTGCCTGTAACGCGGGAGACCCGGGTTTGATCCCTCAGTTGGGAAGATCTCCTGGAGAAGGAAATGGCAACCCACTGCAGCATTCTTGCCTGGAGAATCCCACAGACGGAGGAGCATGGTAAGCCACAGCCCATGGGGTCGCAAAGAGTCAGACACAACTAAGCGACTTCACTTCACTTCACTTATAGCATTATGATACCACTTGAGATAAAGTCTTAAGTCACCTTGGCCAGTCCCCACACACCTGTCACTGGCTCATACCTTCCATTACTGCAGCATCTTTGAAACAGCACCCTAGGAGGCAGAATACAGGATTTCCCCACTTCATGCAAATCCTGAGAACAGATGCTTTCTTGTCCATCCCCGCTCTCTGATCCCTAGGCCAGATTGAAAGTATTCACACCACGGGATGATAGCTTTCTCTCAGACCTAGAATTTCTAATCAGTCAATAACATTTACTAATTACTATTTATCACTTTTATTTTACTGTAATGTTTGATTAACGTTTGTTATCACATTGGATTCACTCTTTAATTTTTTTCTAAATGCTCAGTGTATGTCCTGTGTTGGAAACTTTTTTATGGCATCTCAACTTACAGTTATTTGTGTGCATATCTTTTCTTCCTTGCTCCCCCCTCCCTTTCTTTCCCTCTCCTTCCCTTTTTTCCTCCTAACTCCCTTCTGTCCTCTCTTATTCATTTTCTTTCTTTTTTCCTCAGAAGATCCCCTAGGAGCTGTATAAACTATCTCAGGATCGTCCAGGATTTGCTCCTCAGGTCATTAACTCCTGCACCTTTGGATTCTGCCTATGTGGGCAGGAAGCACGGGGAGTGAGGAGCTGAGCCACAGGCAAGGACCTGGGGCAAGGCACTGCCAGCTTGGCTCCACAGGAAGTTGGCGAAAGCCTGCACAGAAGCACTGCAGCCACTGACATGAGAGACGGGTGAGGCCAAGAGATTTTGAAGTCATGCGCAAGAGAAGCCGATACAGACGGCTTTGAAGAGATGAACAGGAGGTAAACTGACAAGAAACTGTCCTGTCATGCAAGTTGTGGTAGGTTGGGAGACTCCAAATAGAGAGATGAACATCCGGAAAGAAATTAAAGCATGAAACAATGGGTTGTGCTCAAAGACCTATAAGCAGTCCTAATTTGACAGAACATAAAACGTAAGGAGGCAATGGCAAGAGACGAAGCATTTCCTGTAGTCCTTTATAGAACTGAAAACAACTCTGTTATTTAATTTTATATATATTAGAATTTTTTGTGTGTTTCGTTTTATGGGACATTTTATGTCCTACAAGGAAAGACCATGCTGTCTCCTGCATCAGAGTCCATGGTAGGCCTCTTGAATGAAGAAATGTGCAGGCCATCAGGGGCCTTGCATTCCATTCCAGGAATCTCCTGTCACTCTAGGATGCTTGAAGACAAGTGTCATATCTGCCTCATTCTCCTCAGTGCTGAGTGAAGAGCTTTTCATGAGTAGACGCCTGGAGACTGTTTGCTAAAAGAATGCTGAATTACTTAATAACTGGATTACATCGATTTAATGGAAAGGTGTGGAAAGCATAGATATGCTATGAGAGGCTGCTGCACTGTTGGAGAGATGTCAGGAAGCATGATTTGAATAATTTGAAGAAATACTGAAGACAGTTTTGACATCTAGCTATTTTCCAAAATACCTTGACTAGTCAAGTCATTCATAACACTTAGACTAACTCATGTTATCAGATCTAGTCTCAGGGTTTCTTCACTGGACTCTAGCTTCCCAAGCGGAGAAGGCAATGGCACCCCACTCCAGTACTCTTGCCTGGAAAATCCCATGGACAGAGGAGCCTGATAGGCTGCAGTCCATGGGGTCACTAAGAGTCAGACACGACTGAGCGACTTCACTTTCACTTTCCTGCATTGGAGAAGGAAATGGCAACCCACTCCAGTGTTCTTGCCTGGAGAATCCCAGGGATGGGGGAGCCTGGTGGGCTGCTGTCTATGGGGTTGCACAGAGTCGGACACGACTGAAGCGACTTAGCAGCAGCAGCAGCTTCCCAAGATATTTAAAAAAAAAAAAATCTTGCTATGTTTTTCTTTCTGTATATTTTAATTTTATTTTACTTTTTCACTGAAGTATGTGTTTATGTATGTGTGCTCATGTCCAACTCTTTGCGACCCCGTAGCCCACTGGGCTCCTCTGTCCATGGGGTTTCCCAGGCAAGAATACTGGAGTGGGCTGCTGTTTCCTTCTCCAGGGGATTTTCCTGACCCAAGGATCAAACCTGAGTCTTCTGCATCTCCTGAATTAGAGGTGGTGGATTCCTTACCACTGTGCTACCTGGGAAGTCCTACTAAAGTATAATTGACTTAAAACATTAGTTAAGGGTCAGGTATACAACATAGTGATTCAATATTTTAATAGATTGTATATGGGCCTATTTCCTGTGCCAAACATTAGAGGCGAGGGGGATTCAGAGGTACAAATACTTGCTATTATTTTACATATATACCTAAAAAGTAATGGTTATGAAAGTGGTAAGATGTTATGTGGCTTTAGAATGTAATTGCGTTTAAAGACATTAATCAGTCATTAACATCTGCTTTGAGATATAGTGTTGTCAATATAAGCATAGAAGTGAATGTGTCTGAGTCCCAACAAATTAATGATTCTTGTGTCAAACCCACAGGCCTTCTCCTGGTGTGTATTTATAGCTATGACATCTTTGACAAAGAGCCCAAGAAAACGTGAGGCCTAAATAATGTAAAGGATACCATTCCATGTTTTTTTTTCTTCTCTTCAAAATGCTGCTTAACATTCACAATGAATGGATTTAGCCCGGAAAAGACATGAAATGCTGAGATAAAAATCTATGAATGACCCCATGGAGGTGCTTGAGATTTGGCAGGGTTTTTACATGGTTGATTAAGCCCATCACTTGTTCGCTCTGGAATATTTTCTCCTCCTCCTGGTCCTCCTCTTCCTGGTCCTCCTCCTCCTTCTCCTTCATAAAAGCTTAAAATTTATTGTTTACACAAAAACTGAATAATTTGAATAAGGCAGTTAACATCTGGCAGAAAATACAGAAAAATTCTTGTTAACTAAATTATATACTAGGCAACAGGATCAAAATCTCTTGTTTCTCTAGGAATTGAGACCTATAGAATTAAATCTGACTTACTGATAGGTTTTCTTTGATCTATACTTGTTTTTCACCCCTCCCTGCCAAAATGAAATCTGAAGCCATTTAAAACTAAAGATATTTTCCACACAAATGTCTAAACTTGATCTTCTTTTCTTTGATGTCCATTTGTTGTTGTTCAGTTGCTCAGTCGTGTCCGACTCTTTCGACCCTGTGGACTGCAGCACTCCAGGCATCCCTGTCCATCACCATCTTCCAGAACTTGCTCAAACTCATGTCCATGGAGGCGGTGATGCCATCCAACCATCTCGTCCTCTGTCGCCCCCTTTTCTTCCTTCCTTCAGTCTTTCCCATCGCCAGGGTCTTTTCCAATGAGTTGACTCTTCATATCAGGTGGCCAGAGTATTGGAGTTTCAGCCTCAGCATCAGTCTCTCCAACAAATATTCAGGCTTGATGACAATACAGGCCTTTATCTCCCTGTAGCAACCATAACCTAGACCTGCCATTAGCTGTTCCACTTAGAGGAGGCTCACTCCTCCCCATCATATTCTGCTGACCTACTTAGAAGCTTTTAGTTTTCCTGCCTGGCTTGGATAGGCATTTGATCTTCTGAATCCTGTACTAGTTTAATGCTAAAGGGTATTTTCAGTCTCCTATCTCAAAGCCCTGTAGTTGAGTAATATACGTTGTGCTTTTATCTGGCTAATGTGGGTAATTTTTCTTCAGTATGATGTTATCTGGCAATATAAATATCATAATTTGTTTAACATGTTGCCGTTTTAAGCTAATTAAGGATTTACTCCTATCTAATAAAATTTTTGCTCGCAGCAGTTTACTGTTACCATCTTAATACATATTGCAAATACCAAATTCTTTTCAAATATCTTTTCTTTTAACATCAACTTGAACACATGAGCACTGAACCAGGAAAAGCCCCATTCAACAATTATATATATATATATACACACACATATATATACATATATATATATACACATATATATATACATATATATATACACCTATATATATATAATCACATTAATTTTTATTCCGAGTGTTTTTCAAATTATAATATGAACTCAAATTAGGATTAATTTTTAAATAGCAAGATAGTTGACAATGAATCCTGTGTTCTGTAATTGGAATGTTCATGATAAATAATTTGCCTATTTTACTGAATAGTTGTTTAGCAAATGCTTATTTCAAATTTTCTGTGCCAAAGGCAATTTGGAAATATATAGGTGAGTGAGATGTGGTCTCTGCCTTCCAAAGAACTTACAGTCTGGTCAGAAATACAAATCCATAAATTATTCAAGGCAGCTGGGCAAGGGATATGCTAAATGGCCACCAGTGGAACAGCAGACTTGGGGTCAGAACTGCCACCAATGAAACTGAACAAACTCAAGTTTGGAACAAGGGTAAAGGTGGGTGGGGAGGGAGGAAGTGAGGAGGGAGGAAGCAAGGGTGCTGCTCTAGATCTGATGGGTGTTAGAGAGTCTACCCAGGCTTGGGACAGGATTCCAGACCAAATGGATGCTGACCCCCAAAGGCCCTGGAGTCAGGCTCTGGTCTTGTCAGCAAGAATTTTTTCTTTTTTAAAAATATTTATGTGTTTATTTTTGGCAGCATAGGGTCTTCATTGGAGAAGGAAATGGAAACCCACTCCAGTATTCTTGCCTGGAGAATCCCAGGGACGGGGGTGCCTGGTGGGCTGCTGTCTATGGGGTCGCACAGAGTCAGATACAACTGAAACGACTTAGCAGCAGCAGCAGCAGCAGGGTCTTCATTGAAGAATTCAGGATCTTCACTGTGGTGGGCTTCCCTCTAGTTGTGGCCCACAGACTCTATAATTGCAGCACACAGGCTTAGTTGCTCCACGGCATGTGGGATCTTTGTTCTCCGATCAGGGATAGAATTCCCTTCCTCAGTACTGGAAGGTGGATTCTTAATCACTGGACCACCAAGAAGTCCTGCTAAGATTTTTTTGTGTCTGCTCCATTTCATAAAAATGCAATTTGAAAGTGTTAAGCGTTGGCCTCAAAAAGAATTAGAATACTAGGCATAAAGATGAATTATAGTCTGCCTTTTCTGTTTGGAGCTGTTTTGACTTGTTTTTCATTAGGATTGGTAATCCAGGCAGGTGTGGGCTTGGTGATGGCTGCAGTATTTGCTGGGAGATAATCATTAAACCAGATTGTCACAACACCAACAAACTTGCTTGTTCAATTACTTGAGTTTACTCTAGAGGTAAAGTCAGTCAGATTCACCGTTTGCTATCATAGATAAAAAAAACAAACAATAACTGTCAGACTCAAAATTTCCTTTTCAACTTTTGCAGATTTTTCTATCTGTATAGTCTGGTGATATTAGGGAGTCTCACATTAAATGATTGAAACATTTCATATCTCAGGGGAAGAAGATGGGAATTAAAAGAAGTACAGAGTGTCACTGATAAATATGGTACAGTGTATGCTTTCAATTTCAAAGCTACTGTAAAATGTCATTTCTGAATATAAATTATTAGGGTGCTTTTGGTAGCACCACCTGGCCAAACACAGACAGGAGAAAAGCGGACAGTGTTATCTCACAGTGACAACTTATAATGGTCTTGTACTTTTGTTGAATCTATCTTTTTCCATCTGCTTATATGCCTCCTTTGGGCCTATGTTCTTGAGTGTTTGTCTTTGGCCCAAAAGGCTTAGGTCAACTCTTTTTCATTCCTATTTTTTTTTCCCTTTTCTTGGTAATTTTTGGTCTTTTTCTCGTAAAATAAGCGAACTATCCCATCCATACTTATTTAACATAGTTAAGGCAAAGCACAGGACACTGTGACAGCAAGACCCAGTCCTTGCCTGCAATAAGTTCATATCGAGGAAGGAAGGGATAGAGGAACAAGGAGGGAACATAATTCTTAAAGAACCTGTAGGATTTCCCTGGTGGTCCAGAGGTTAAGCATCCACCTGCCAGTGCCAGGGATATGGGTTTGATCCCTGCTCCAGGAAAATCCACATGCTGCAGAGCAACTAAACCTGCATGCTAGAGCACCCTTGAGCCCATGTGCCACAAGAGAAGCCACAGAAATGAGAAGCCTGCACACTGCAGCTAGAGAGAAAGCTTGCACGCAGCAAAGACCCAGCACAGACTACAATGAAGAAATAAAGAACCTGTGACTTCCAAGCACTGTTATCTTAAGTAAGAAGTAGAAGTCATTAAACTCACCAGCATTACTTATAAGCATTCACAGAGAGGTCAAGTTAGAAAATGATACGGTCCCTCCCATACAGCCCTTCATCTAGTAGCTTTTGTTTATATCTTTCTTATTGCACTGGTAGATTTCTGCCTCCTAATATATTTGATTGTGTACATCTGTTGCAGAGACTGTGGAATACATTTTAATAACTCCAGTTCCTGGCCTAGGGTCTGGCTCATTAAATGCTCAGTGAATATTTATTAAATTAGTCGAATTTCCTTAACTAGAAACAGAGTGCTGGTGGGGAGATGATACTTGGTGTTCAGAAGCTCTGATTTAATGTCTGCTCACCACAGGGTTGGAGCACTTCCACAGAGGAGGTAAAACACCTAGCCATTAATCACTGAGCAATTTCCCAGGTCATCAGTTTTCCCCAAGAAAATACAAAAAGTACAAGTGACTTTATTAATAGCTTCACTTGCTGGTGGATGCTGTGAGTGTATGAGTGAACTTCACTTTAGGAAAACCTAATGTGAAAATGATGAGATAGAAAAGATTTTTTAAAATAGGAATTTCCTGGGTTGGATTTCTGGTGGATTATGAGTTGTCCGCCAATTGTCCTGGCCATGTCCATTGTGTTAGATGGAAGGAGCAGCTTTGATAAGACAGGGGGAGTGCCTATGTGAACCCATGTATACTATGGCTTCTTTCCTGGACACGAAGTCTGGCCCCTGCTTCATGTTATCTCCAGTGTTCTGACTTCCCGGTGTCATCTAAGCTCAGGATTTTGACACACTCTCTTGACTAAGCCCATACTTACCACCATGAACTTTAGTGAAGTTGGCATTTCCTCTCTGAAATCATGTGTAAAATGTATCAGTCCTTACACTTTGTTTGGGAATCATATTGAACTCAGAGCACACGGAACTTCCTCCTACTATCTTTCCAAAAATCTCCAAGTTCTTCTTTGCTCCCTGTCTTCTTCTGGACTCTTCAGGGTTTGGGGGTTTTTTGTTCTTTTTTTTTTGGTTTTGGTTTGTCTAATATTTATTTAGCTGCACCAGGTCTTAGTTGTGGCACCCTGAATCTTTCATCTTCATTGCGCATGTGGGATCTAGTTCCCTGACCAGGGGTCGAACCTGGGCCCTCTGCATTGAGAGCATGGAGTCCTAGCCACTGGACCAGCAGGGAAGTCCCAATCCTTCAGTTCTTGATGCCCTACTCCTCTCCCAAAAAGGAGAAGTAGTGTAGAAATGATTCAGATAAAGGTTATCTGTCAGTTCTTATCAGGACTTTATCTTTCTCCTGTGTGTATGTTCTTCCTCTTGGTAGTCTCTCTGTTTCTTCATTTTCTAGGCTACCGAAGTGAGACAGGCCTGGAATTACTCCCATTTCAGTGCTTCCTGTCCTAATGAGCCTGCAGCTCTTCTATTAGGTCTGCTTAAGTAGCTTACCAAGGGCTGGAGGTGAGTGTGGGCTACTCCAGATCCATACAATATGGGTATGAATCATCTGTAGTGAATTTAAAAGCAATAATAAGAACAACTCCAATCTGTTTATTACCACAACCAGCAATTCTAAGCAATGTCTGTAATCAAATACTACTTCTGAACTGGAAGGGGCAGACTAACTATTCCCTGAGCCCAGCCCTGCTTTGGGACTTAGAGAGAAATCCCCTTCCTTGACTTGTTTTTTTTGTTTTGTTTTGTTTTGTTTTTTTACTTTTCCTCCTCATGGAGGAACGGTAAGCAGAGTGGACATTCAGTTCAGTTCAGTTCAGTTCAGTTGTGTCCGACTCTTTGCGACCCCATGAATCGCAGCACTAAATGTAATCCTCCAACCACTGGTGGTCTCTAGTTCTTTAAATCTATCAAGCTGACAGTTTCAAAGGAAAAAGAGATGAAGAAATATACTTTTCATATATCTGAAATTATTAGTTTTACAAGGGATCATGTTATAGACTTCAAATTCCATTGTTAATCTCTGCACAGTGTGCTTTAAGGCAAATTTCGTTGTTCATCTCAATCAACAGTGAGCAGTTTGTTTAAAGAAAATATTTTCCCATCATTTGCATGTCATTGCATGTTTCAATAAAATTAATGCTGTTAATTAAATGTTGCATTACATTCTTCTTTAAAATAGCTCAAAAGTGGTCACTGAACCATTAAATCAGTCATTTAAAAAAGAATGTAGATGCAACTGCAGTGACTCTGACGATGTGATGATTTTACACAAGCTTCCAGAAAAAGGAAAATCCAGGTGGGAAGTAAAGAGTGAATATTTGAAAACCAGATTATTACTAGATAAGTGATCCATTTGCTCCCTGTCTCCAGTTTTGCTGTCTATGAAACCGTCCTTTAGTAGCATGAAGCAATGAGATTTCACATCATTCTAAAATGGAATAGCAGCCTTTCTAGTGTACCAATCAAACATTTTCCAAGAATGAGCACAAAATAATGGTTTGGAATAGCAAGCGCATCGATCGATTTCATTATCAGAGTTGGATATGAGACAATATTACTCAAGCATCTAAACTACTCAGGCATCAAAATAAGTAATTTTCACTACCGATAGCAAAAAATAGATATGTCATTCTCTTTCCAAGAAGTATGTAGAACCAAAGATGAAGTCATTTACATTATTTTATTTGGAGAGAAAGCAGAATGAGTTCTAGGCAAACTTATGGAAACTTTTAGACATTCCATATAGTCAATGGCATATGATGTGATTGAGCAATCAGTACCCCAGGGGCGTGCTAGGTGATCCCATGCTTTACAGTGAGATGAAAACTTTTTTTGAGTAGAGTGTAGATCAGCTTTTTGGTAAATGTACTTTAAATAAGGAATAGTCCCCAATAGTTTTTGATTCTGATTATCCATAAAAACACTGTACAGAAGACTGATTTCTCATTGAGATAACACCTGATGTGGGAGCCACACAGGAGACACATTAGGGTCAGAACTGAAGAGACATCAGCTATGTGGCAGCAAAGAAGGGCCTTACCATAAGGATAAAAGAAACTGCTCTGAGGTGCCAGTTCATACATTTGTTTATTCACAGAGAACAGGTGGCTGTCAACAATACACCTCCTGATCTTGACTTCATGTTGGAAGAAATACTGAAACCTGTGACCATGATTCAACTATAGGCCTCGAGTATACATGTCTTCAGTCTGCTGTTTAAAGAAATAGCAGCAAGTATGAGACTCTCTCCATATGAGAGAGTATGAGAGAGAACATGTCTGCTGATTTTTGAGGAGTAGGTGCTTACAATAAGTGGTTGAATGAGGTATGAAACATTTTTTTAATGGCGATTTTAAAATCAGTGAAGACTATCTCTGTAATTTTAAATGGCTTGCTCAAAACATTATATACAATAGCCTAGTACCTTGAATCTCTTATTCTAGAGATAAAATACAATTTTTAACATTTAGGAAAATATATCACATTTATGAAAAAGACTGAATTATGATGAAGCCAGCTTTGCCATCAAGCATTTGGGTCTTTCCCAGAATTTAATTTTTTTTCCTCCCAGCAAAAAATTAATAATGTATAGTGAGCATGTTTTAAAAACACATCCAATTGCCACAGCAGAAGAATATAATTACATTAATAATTAAAATAAGTAATAATTAACACCACTGTATATTATATATGAAAGTTGTTAAGAGAGTATATCTAAGAGTGCTCAAAATAAAGGGAAAACTTATTTTTATTTTTATAATGTCATATTTATATGAGATGATGGATATTCACTAAACTTATTGTGGTAGATGTTTCATGATGTATGTAAATCAAATCAATATGCTGTATACTTGAAGCTTATACAGTGCTGCATGTCAATTACATTTCAATAAAACTATAAGAAAAAAAATAATTAAAGCAACTGGAGAGTGAATTATTCATTTACTTCCTGCCATCTCCCAAGTTAAAACATCCAGCCTTCCAGTTTGGGACATGATATTCCAAGTTAGTACATGACAGAATCTTGAAACTAGGCTTCAGTGAACTATGTCTCCATCTTGCTGGGCTCTTCACTGACCCCAATATCCATAAATTATCTGACAGACTCATCAAAAACTTGTTCCCATTTCTGATGATGTATAATTGTAAATTAGGATTTTCTATTTTCATTTTGTAAAATAATTAAGAATACAAATCAGGTATATGTGAAATGTGACCAGCAGTTCAAGGTATGTTTATCATAGAGCCAGGCATCCATGCACTGATGCTTTGGTGAAAGATAGAAAACTATGCTGTCCATTATACTGATACGAATATGAACCAATAATTAGTCATTCTTAGTTATTATAGTTTATGTATTATTTACCTTATTGACTGCATGGCAAATAGATGGGGAAACAATGGAAACAGTGACAGACTTTATTTTGGGGAGCTTCAAAATCACTGCAGATGGTGACTGCAGCCATGAAATTAAAAGATGCTTGCTCCTTGGAAGAAAAGTTATGACCAATCTAAACAGCATATTAAAAGCAGAGACATTACTTTGCCAACAAAGGTCCATATAGTCAAAGCTTTGGTTTTTCCAGTAATCATGTATGGATGTGAGAGTTGGGCTATAAAGAAAGCTGAGCACCAAAGAATTTATGGTTTTGAACTGTGGTATTGGAGAAGACTCTTGAGAGTCCCTTGGACTACAAAGAGATCCAAACAGTCCATTCTAAAGGAAATCAGTCCTGAATATTCATTGGAAGGACTGATGCTGAGGCTGAAACTCCAATACTTTGGCCACCTGATGCAAAGAACTGACTCACTAGAACAGACCCTGATGCTGGGAAAGATTGAAGGTGGGAGGAGAAGGGGATGACAGAGGATGAGATGGTTTGATGGCATCACCGAGTCAATGGACATGAGTTTGAGCAAGCTCTGGGAGTTGGTGATGGATAGGGAAGCCTGGTATGCTGCAGTCCATGGGGGTCTCAAAGAGTCGGACAAGACTGAGCGACTAAACTGAACTGAACTGAACTACCTTGTGGAAAAGATGTTTATGGAATGCTATGTCAGCATTGCCATAAAACTGATGCTAATGGGAAAAAGACATAGCTTCATTCTACTTCAAGTTTGGGTAAACAAAATCACCAGGAATTACACTGAGGTTTGGAATAAAACAGTCCTGGTAATAAAGCAGGTGACTTTGACCTCTGCCTGCAGACACCTGGGGTTTCCCCAGGGCTTCAGTGGTAAAGAATCTGCTTGCAATGCAGAAGATGAAGGAGACGTGGATTGATTCCTGGGTCACAAAGATCCCCTTGAGGAGGGCATGGTAACCCACTCCAGTGTTCTTGCCTGGGAAATCCTATGGACAGAGGAGCCTGAAGGGCTGCAGTTCATGGGGTTGCAAAGAGTCAGACGCAACTGAGCACACACACACGTGCAGCTGCCTGGGGAACCTCTTCAGAGAGAGTGGAGAAGATGAGCAGGAGCTGTAGGAGGTCAGAATAATGTTAAATTTTGTTTATAAATAACAGTATTTTTTTAAAGTTGTTTCACGATGGAAGCTTATGTAGCATTTTATGCTAACTAAATTAAAGTCTTTTTTAATCTCATGTTTTAATATCTGTTATTGCTTATTGCAATTTAAATAATGACAATGCTTCCTACTCTCATTGTCTATTGAAACTTGGAATTTTGTAATCATGCAGTTAAGTTCTCACAATGATAATAATTGCTATGCATCTGTATATTCCTAAGCAAAATATTTTTATTGCATATGTCTTCATTCCAGTAATGCAAGGGTAAGCATTTGTTTCCAATACAATTGCAAGTTCTTTTTAATGTAAGCGTCAGTATTCCATCAACCTTACAAATTCAACAAGCAATAGTACTTCAGTAAGCATCAGCATTCTTATCTCTATTCCTCCAGGGAATACATTTTCTCTGGTAATTTGCCTGTATTTTTAGGATTAATTGTGTGCTTCTCTCACACTGGAGTGAGGAGGGGCATGCTCATTTATCATTAATCAGGCAGTCTGTCTTCTAATGCTATAAAATAGAGAGAGAAGTAAGGGAAAGCAAAGAAAAAGATCCTGCTGTCCAATTTCACTTCTTATAAGAAGTTTTCCAGCATTTTGGACTAACTGCCAGGGACCATTTCATTTCTGTCCATCGTACCACACTCTAGGCTGAACAACTTTTAAGTGTCAGAATAAAGAATAAAAATGAAAGATAACTTATTTCTCTCATCAAGTGACAAATCTAGTTATTGGTCTTCAGTTCAGTTCAGTCGCTCAGCCATGTCCTACTTTTTGCAACCCTATGAATCACAGCACGCCAGGCCTCCCTGTCCATCACCAACTCCTGGAGTTCACTCAGACTCACGTCCATCGAGTCCGTGATGCCATCCAGCCATCTCATCCTCTGTCATCCCCTTCTCCTCCTGCCCCCAATCCCTCCCAGCATCAGAGTCTTTTCCAATGAGTCAACTCTTCACATGAGGTGGCCAAAGTATTGGAGTTTCAGCTTCAGCATCAGTCCTTCCAATGAATATGCAGGACTGATCTCCTTTAGGATGGACTGGTTGGATCTCCTTGCAGTCCAAGGGACTCTCAAGAGTTTTCTCCAACACCACAGTTCAAAAGCATCAATTCTTCAGCATTCAGCTTTCTTCACAATCCAACTCTCACATCCATACTTGACCACTGGAGAAACCATAGCCTTGACTAGACAGACCTTTGTTGGCAAAGTAATGTCTCTGCTTTTGAATATGCTATCTAGGTTGGTCATAACTTTCCTTCCAAGGAGTAAGCATCTTTTAACTTCATGGCTGCAATCACCATCTGCAGTGATTTTGGAGCCCAAAAAATAAAGTCTGACACTGTTTCCACTGTTTCCCCATCTATTTGCCATGAAGTGATGGGACCGGATGCCATGATCTTAGTTTTCTGAATGTTGAGCTTTAAGTCAAGTTTTTCACTCTCCTCTTTCACTTTCATCAGGAGGCTTTTTAGTTCCTCTTCACTTTCTGCCATAAGGGTGGTGTCATCTGCTACCACTGCTTTAATATCTATGGTCAGCATTTAGGTGTTAACTTATAGAATAGAATTGGAATCAAAGGGATTGGCCAGAGCAAGTGCCTGCAGTTAAGTCAGAAGGACTCATTTGCTTTCTTTTCTTTTTTTCTCTATTTTAAACCTTTGAGTCCAGTGCTCTTCGCTAGAAAATCACGTCATTAACACTACCACACCCTAATAGTAATTAATAATAGTAAATTTCAATGGGTGCATATCATATGAAACAAAGCTTCTCTGATATCTCAGTGGTAAAGAATCCGTGTGCAATGCAGGAGATCCAGGTGATGCAGTTTTGATCATCAGTAAGATCCCCTGGAGAAGGAAATTGCAACCCACTCCAGTATTCTTGCCTGGAAAATCTCACCGACAGAGAATCCTGGCAGTCTACAGACCATGGGGTCGCAAAGAGTAGGGCTTGACTGAGTGACTAAGCAGCACAGTAGCATATGAAACAACCATGCTAATTGTTTTACATATATCACTTCATCTAAAACATTGATGACTCCAAAGAAGTAGGTGTCACTTCTGCTAATGTTCAGATAAGGTCATTGAGGATAGAGTTAAGTAGCTTGCCTAAGATAATATGACATCTGCTATTGCTAAGTCACTTCAGTTGTGTCCGACTCTATATGACCCCATAGACGGCAGCCCACCAGGCTCCCCTGACCCTGGGATTCTCCAGGCAAGAACACTGAAGTGGGTTGCCATTTCCTTCTCCAAGGCATGAAAGTGAAAAGTGAAAGTGAAGTCGCTCAGTCATGTCCAACTCTTAGCGACCCCAGGACTGCAGCCTACCAGGCTCCTCCATCCATGGGATTCTCCAGGCAAGAGCACTGGAGTGGGGTGCCATTGTACGTTTAAATACGACATCTAAATATGACTGTGGAACAGTCATCCCAATATGGGTGTTTGAGATTCAAAGGTTTAATAAATGTAACGTGATAGAGCAGTTTCCTAAGACTTTATATCATTCGTTCCATACACACACACAAAAAAAATTGTGAGTCCTTCAAGAAGAAAAGCTATGCAGTTACCTTCAATCAATGTTAAATAAATGTTATTTTATTAGGCTCTCTAGGGCATGCATGTGTAAGACACAGATCCTTTCTTCAAGGAACTTGGGATCTAGAGGTAGAGACTACACAGATGCAAAAGTAATCACAACCCAGCAAAATATAGTAAGTATCACAAAAGGAGTAACAGAAGAGATGGTTTGTTAAGGAATTAACTTTCAGCTAGGGAGATCAGAGAATCTTTGTAATACTGGCCAGATATAGCCTGATAAAAATGTAAAAATGGAGGTACATATTGACAGGCAAGCATGGATACCACCACACAACCACATGTTTTAGAAGGTTCCCCAGGCTTCCACCATACACAGCACTGGCAGATGCTGTGTGCCCTTGAGTAAATTACATTCTGTGTCCTCACCTATAAACTGAAGGGAATGGTCCATAAGTCCAACATAAGATTGCATGCTCTTGCTCTATATTCAAATTCTGAGAGGACTGGTTGCCAAACGGAGAAGCAATTCAGGGGAGATAGGAGAGACCTCTTATACATTCCTGAACTTCTATTGCAAAGGGAGGGTAAGATGGGCTTTGTAAAGCTGAGAGAGGATGGAACTCTTCAACAAGCCCAAAGAAAGACCAGATTCTGGGAAGAACCTGCCCAGAGCCATGAGAGGCTAGTGCTTGTTATTCATCTTGCCTCCACTCTTCAGGGAACTATATTCTTGCCTTTTCTTTCACTTACATGGTTTACATGGTAGTCTTTGAATTCAGGCTAGGTCTTAAAGCCGGTTGATCAGCTGCATGGACTCAGATGAATTCCACCCATCAGATTTCTAGGAGAGGACTAGAATAATGACTAGAAAATTCAATAAATATAGATGAAGCACAACACTGCTATGTAGTAGGTGGCCAGTAAATATCTACTGGAGATCAAGAAAGCCATGCTTGAAACAAGCTAAGGGCATTTTCCAAACGATTTATCACCTCTTTTACTAATTGTGACAATTCAGGGATCTGGCTTGAGATTTGAGACTTTTTCTTCCATCAGCTACTCTTTTCTCATATCATTGCCAAAAAGGTACTGTGTAATTTCCAAAGGGAATTATGCCAGAAAAACAGATATCTTCTCCTCCTGCCCCCAATCCCTCCCAGCATCAGAGTCTTTTCCAATGAGTCAAATCTTCGCATGAGGTGACCAAAGTACTGGAGCTTCAGCTTTAGCATCATTCCTTCCAAAGAAATCCCAGGGTTGATCTCCTTCAGAATGGACTGGTTGGATCTCCTTGCAGTCCAAGGGACTCTCAAGAGTCTTCTCCAACACCACAGTTCAAACACATCAATTCTTCGGCACTCAGCCTTCTTCACAGTCCAACTCTCACATCCATACATGACCACTGGAAAAACCATAGCCTTGACTAGACGGACCTTTGTTGGAAAAGTATTGTCTCTGCTTTTGAATATGCTATCTAGGTTGGTAATAACTTTTCTTCCAAGGAGTAAGCGTCTTTTAATTTCATGGCTGCAATCACCATCTGCAGTGATTTTGGAGCCCCCAAAAATAAAGTCTGATACTGTTTCCACTGTTTCCCTTTCTATTTGCCGTGAAGTGATGGGACCAGATGCCATGATCTTCGTTTTCTGAATGTTGAGCTTTAGGCCAACTTTTTCCACTCTCTTCTTTCACTTTCATCAAGAGGCTTTTTAGTTCCTCTTCACTTTCTGCCATAAGGGTGGTGTCATCTGCATATCTGAGGTTATTGATATTTCTCCCGGCAATCTTGATTCCAGCTTGTGTTTCTTCCAGTCCAGCGTTTCTCAGGATATACTCTGCATAGAAGTTAAATAAGCAGGGTGACAATATACAGCCTTGACGTACTCCTTTCCCTATTTGGAACCAGTCTGTTGTTCCATGTCCAGTTCTAACTGCTGCTTCATGACCTGCATACAGATTTCTCGAGAGGCAGGTCAGGTGGTCTGGTATTCCCATGTCTTTCAGAATTTTCCACAGTTTCTTGTGATCCACACAGTCAAAGGCTTTGGCATAGTCAATAAAGCAGAAATAGATCTTTTTCTGGAACTCTCTTGCTTTTTCCATGATCCAGCAGATGTTGGCAATTTGATCTCTGGATGAAAAGGACATCTTTTTGGGGTGTTAGTTCTAAAAGATCTTGTAGGTCTTCATAAAAAAACTTCAATTTCAGCTTCTTCAGCATTGCTGGTTGGGGCATAGACTTGGATAACTGTGATATTGAATGGTTTGCCTTAGAGACGAACAGAGATCATTCTGTCGTTTTTGAGGTTGCATCCAAGTACTGCATTTCAGACTCTTTTGTTGACCATGATGGCTACTCCATTTCTTCTGAGGGATTCCTGCCCACAGTAGTAGATATAATGGTCATCTGAGTTAAATTCATCCATTCCAGTCCATTTTACTTCACTGATTCCTAGAATGTCGACATTCACCCTTGCCATCTCTTGTTTGACCACTTCCAGTTTGCCTTGATTCATGGACCTGACATTCCAGGTTCCTATGCAATATAGCTCTTTACAGCATTGGACCTTGCTTCTATCACCAGTCACATCCACAACTGGGTATGAAAAGGTCTTGCTATTTCAGGAATGTTAAGCATGAGCACAGCTCTAGGTGGAGAGGTTTCCGAGTATGAGGTATCATTTAACTAAAGAAAAAAAAAAAAAAAACAGAAGTGAATTATTCCAAGTCAATAATATAAAAAATATCCATTTGAGATATATTATCTTCCATTTAAGTTTCTATTCCTATGATAAAGTCAATGATCACAATAATCACCATGTAAACTTATATTTTCTGAAATTAATTCTTTGTTAGATTTCTGAGTATGTTAAAATCCATTAAGACATTGAACAACTTGAACCCACAAAATGTAGAACAACTACTATTCTGGGCACCACTTTTGGAAGTGGGGCGGTGGGGAAGGAGGCGCTCTATTGGAGCTTCTTCTTCAAGAAGTGACGTCTTTCAAGCACCTAACATGGACCCAGGATTTTATGTGCTGAACTTTTTTGCATGTATCCTGTGGACAGACATGAGTACTTGGTTTAGTTGACAGTGCCTCCTTGCTCTGGGCCAAATGAACTTCATCCAGGCATTGTGGAACTCTGTCGATTTGTGGAACAACAGGTAACTGGAATAAAAAGGAAGACAAAATGTATTTTAAGATGTTCAAAGGTTCCATTACTTGGAGCTGATTGTCTGGAGACAAGCATCTGGGCATTACCATTCAAGGAGGCTCCTGAATAGCTGTCAGGCCTAATCGGCGTGAGAGATGAAAGAGTGACCCCGGGTTAAAGGCTCCACGTCTGCTGCAAATCCCCTGAGTTATCTAATCTGTCCAGTGGCACAGACTTTCTGCAAAGGAAGCATTATTTTATAGCTGACCCTTTAACAAAGGGGAAATAGCAACTGTTAGTAAATGCAGTAAGTAGTTGTTCTGGGATCATGCTGCCTGGATTAATCCTTACAGAGGTTTTTTCCCTTTAACTTTGGAAGGATAGACACACATCTGGAAAGCTCACACAAAGTATGTACTAAGAAGCATTGCACTGTAGTGTGGATTACTGCCTGGGTTCCGAAGGGGACACACATCCACACAGAAGGATGCCACAAGCCTCAAGCTCTACACACGGGTCAGCTGCCTCCAACCAGAGTTCTGCCTGGGAGAATTAGAGTCTCTGAAACACTTGTAGAAATTTGGGTTAATCTTTCTCTGGGCTTCAGTGTTCTCATCTGTAAAACAAAACAAACTGTCAAAATAAGCAGTTTGGACTGGTTGGTAAATCCTTGGCAGACCATCGTTTCCCCTTCTTGTACTGATAACATGCGTCAGCATTTCCACCAGTCCTTGTACAGCCTCAGAATTCTCCACAGCAATTGATCTGAATTAGCAGATGAGAGGAAGGCCATTTGACCTACCTGATATTTAGTGATGCCTCTGGTCCTGAAAAGGGCCAGCAGTCAAAGCTTAGTGGCATTGACTCAGGGTGGCATTTCTGGCACAACATGGGTTCATTGCCATCAGCAGGACAGAGTGGGAGCAATAACGCCGTGACAGTGTTTGGAGGAGGCCTGGGGTTTCAGACAGGACACGTGTGTCACTCCAGGGAAGAGGAGTGCACGTCAGAGCCCGAACCCGAAAGCAGAAAACGCAGCAGCTGAAACGGTGTGTTCACGAGTACATGCCTCAGTCAACCCAAAATATGCCAGGAAAGAGGGTGGAGTCTTGGCAATAGGAGGAGGAGGGCGAGTTAGAGAAGAATCTTTATAGTGATACCCTCCCACAGTGTCCCCTTTAAAATCTAGGCTGCTACTTTCTGACAAGGTTTCATTTATATGACTATCTGTATTATTACTACATAAGAATCAATGAACAAAATTCTGAAGAAAAATTCCAAGTGCTGAAGCAGACCACAATCATCTCACCCACTGATTCCCAAATGCTTTTACCTGCACCAGGACCAGACTGGTTTCATTAGATCCTTTGAGAGTTTTTTAAAAATAGGATTCCTGGGCCCAAAGGATCTCAAAGATTCCAATTTAGGAGGATGGCCTGGTTTTCACAAGTTACTAGTGGTAAAAAACCTGCCTGGTGGTGCCGGAGATATAAAGGACATGGGCCTGATCCCTGGGAGGGGAAGATCCCATGGAGGAGGAGATGGCAACCCTCCCCGGTATTCTTTCCTGGGAAATCCCATGATCAGAGGGACCTGGTGGGCTGTAGTCCATAGGATTGCAGGGTCAGACTCCACTGAAGAGACTGGACACAGGTGATTGCCATGATCACCCGTAGTCTTTCTTTGTCACTTACTATGCCTGAAGCTTGTCAGTGACGACCCATCTCACTTCTAGGCTGTGATTTTTAAAGAGAAAAGGAGACAGCTGACCTCATCTTGCTGGCATTCTGTACATAGTTGTCTGAGGATGGGTTCCCCAGAAGGGGACTCTGAGACATGGAGTGTTTGTAAGTGAGTCATTAAGACAGTGGTCCCAGGAGAACCTAACAAGATAGCGAGGGAAACCCGATGTGGAAGGGGAAGAAGCCAAGCAATTTCTGGCCACGTCCAACCCCAGCCTGACTTCGAGGCACACTGGAGTGTAACACACATCAGACTGTCCTGCTGGAGGCAAGACACCCATCTTTCGTACTTCCTCTCCAGTCTGGCATCGACCAAGGGCCATCCCAATGGGATGTAAACTCTAGATAGCCAGCTTCTGCATGAGTAAACAATGCATCTAAAAAGGGTCACAGGTGGGACCCTCTAGAAGCCAAAGCATGGTGGGATTGGGGGAAAAGTGTGCTGAAACAGTGAAAGGAATCTGAGGGAATCTGCCAGAGCAACAACAGTGTGTAGCATGGCAGGTCTAGGATTTATTTTTTTTTAAAAAGGGTTTTGTACCTTTTGTTGTTTAGTTGCTAAGTCCTGTCCAACTCTTTTAACCCCATGGACTGTAGTCTGCCAGGCTCCTCTGTCATTGGGATTCTCCAGTCAAGAATACTGGAGTGGGTTGCCATTTCCTTCTCCAGGGGATCTTCCCGACCCAGGGATCGAACTTGGGTCTCCTGCATTGGCACATGGTTTCTCTTTACCACTGAGGAACCAGGAAAGCCCCTTCGTACATTTTTGTTGTACGTTTTGTTCAGTCTCCCAGTAGTGTCCAATTCTTTGTGACCCCATGGATTGCAGCCAGGCTTCCTTGTCCTTCGCTATGTCCTGGAGTTTGCACAAACTCATGTGTATCAAGTCGGTGATGCTATCTAACTATCTCATCCTCTGCTGCCCTCTTCTCCTTTTGCCTTCAATCTTTCCCAGCATCAGGGTTTTTTTCCAATGAGTTGTCTGTTCACATCAGGTGGCCAAAGTATTGGAGCTTCAGCTTCAGCATCAGTCCTTCCAATAAATATTCAGGGTTGATTTTCCTTAGAATTGACTGGTTTGATCTCCTTACTCTCCAAGGGACTCTCAAGAGTTTTCTCCAGCACCACAGTTTGAAAGCATCAGTTCTTTGGTATTCAGCCTTCTTTATGGTTCAACTCTTTTTGAGTCTCTTATATGACTCCTGGAAAAACCGTAGCTTTGACTATATGGGCCTTTGTAGGCAAAGTGATGTCTTTGCTTTTTAATTTGCTGTCTAGGTTTGTACATTGTAGGACATCATAAATCACTGTGAGGATCTGAGGGAAGTATCAGGCTAATACCTCAAAAAAAATGCAAATGCTTACATCAGTGAGGATCCATAGGTCTCCAAACCCATGACACCTGTGTTAAAAATAGCAGTTCTAGTGTATCTGGGAGGCTTTGGTGAGGTTGTCCTAACTAAGACTAACTTCCTAGACCTCCCTTCCCACAATTCTGGTCTCCAAAGAAATGCCATATGCTGAGATACACTAATCTCATGTTACTTCATTGGTATTAGAAGAGGAAGGCGTTTTTTCAACCTTCCTGGTTCAAAGATGGAGCAGCACTGCCATATGACCTCAAGAAAGCCTCAGTCCTATTAGCTAGAATGACATGAGGATAATGAATAATAACCTCTGTTAACCGAGAAGCCTCCTTTGGGAGAGAAGGTGCGTAGACTTGAGACCCAGAGAATATGGATCACAGATCTCCTTGGAAAGTGAGGGTAAACTCAGAAATCAACATGCAGCCTGCAGGGTCTGCTGCAGGGTCTAGCACATACACAGCAGCTTTTCACCAGTCGCCTCTTTGTGGTTCACTTATGAACTCTCTGGGCACCACATCTATTTAATTAACAACACAGGCAACTTCTCCTGCCTTCCTCATTGTGGAGACATTCCCGGAGCCTTTTGTCAGATTCAAAATGACAGATGGGGCTAGAGTCTCACTCCCCTTCCTCCACCCCATCAGAATTCATCTGTTGCCCTCTCTCCCGACCTTGGAGGACACAGCCGTGTTACTAGGCTGCTGCCTTTAGGAGTTGTGGGCTCCACCTGATTGGAATCTCGATGGCAATTAAAGGAAAAGACTCTACTTCATCATCTGTGTTTAAACTTCTAGGATTATTTATATCTAAATTGATTATTTTCCCTGTATTGTTTGAAAATTTTATGAGCTTATATTGCTTTACTATTGTAAAAAAAAAAACTACTAATATTAGAAATAAAAAAATATAAAACAGAATGCAGAATATGGTTCCATTTACAGAGAAATATGTTTTTAAGTATCCTTATATATGGGGCTTCCCAACTGGCTCAATGGTAAAGAATCTGCCTGCAGTGCAGGAAACGCAGGCTTGATTCTGGGTCAGGAAGACCTCCCGGAGAAGGGAATGGCTACCCACTCCAGTATTCTTGCCTGGGAAGTCCCATAATCAGAGGCGCCTGCTGGGCTACAGTCCATAGGGTCACAAGATAGTCTTCTATGACCTAGCAACTCAAGAATACCAGCAATGCTTATATATGCATTAAAATCTGAATGTATTCCTCTAGTTAGCGAAAAGTGATTACCCCTCTGGGGATTGACAGTAAACAGGGATTTTTACATTCTCTGCATAGTTTGGGTTTTTAGCAACAATGAGGGGAAAAAAAGTATAATAATATTTTTTATTGGAAATAGAATTTATTATTGTCAGTTTCATAAATAATTCTATCTTTATTCTTTTTGCTTAACTATTTTCATTATTCCTTGGCCTATTTTAAATCTTTCCATGTGTAACCACTATAGTAATTATAGACTGCATAGAATAATTTTTGATTTTTGCACTTAATGTTATTCCATTTATACTTTTCTAAGAACATAATCTGCATATTTTTATTAATGGGTGCTTAATTGTCCATTTTGTCTTTTCATACTGTTCATGGGGTTCTCATGGGGCTCTCAAGGCCCAATATGCTACTGGAGATCAGTGGAGAAATAACTCCAGAAAGAATGAAGGGATGGAGCCAAAGCAAAATCAATACCCAGCTGTAGATGTGACTGGTGATAGAGGCAAGGTCCGATGCTGTAAAGAGCAACATTGTATAGGAACCTGGAATGTCAGGTCCATGGCAAATTGGAAGTGGTCAAACAAGAGATGGCAAGAGTGTACATTGACATTCTAGGAATCAGCAAACTAAAATGGACTGGAATGGGTGAATTTAACTCAGACGACCATTATACCTACTACTGCGGGCAGGAATTCCTCAGAAGAAATGGAGTAGCCATCATGGTCAACAAAAGAGTCCGAAATACAGTACTTGGATGCAACCTCAAAAACGACAGAATGATCTCTGTTTGTCTCCAAGGCAAACCATTCAATATCACAGTTATCCAAGTCTATGCCCCAACCAGTAATGCTGAAGAAGCTGAAGTTGAACAGTTTTATGAAGACCTACAAGACCTTTTAGAACTAACACCCCAAAAAGATGTCCTTTTCATTATAAGGGACTGGAATGCAAAAGTAGGAACTCAAGAAACACCTGGAGTAACAGGCAAATTTGGCCTTGGAATGTGGAATGAAGCAGGGCAAAGACTAATAGAGTTTTGCCAAGAAAATGCCCTGGTCATAGCAAACACCCTCTTCCAACAACACAAGAGAAGACTCTACACATGGACATCACCAGATGGTCAACACCAAAATCAGATTGATTATATTCTATGCAGCCAAAGATGGAGAAGCTCTATACAGTCAACAAAAACAAGACCAGGAGCTGACTGTGGCTCAGATCGTGAACTCCTAATTGCCAAATTCAGACTCAAATTGAAGAAAGTAGGGAAAACTGCTAGACCATTCAGGTATGACCTAAATCAAATCCCTTATGATTACACAGTGGAAGTGAGAAATAGATTTAAGGGCCTAGATCTGATAGATAGAGTACCTGATGTACTGTGGGCGGAGGTTCATGACATTGTACAGGAGAGAGGGATCAAGACCATCCCCCCATGGTAAAGAAATGCAAAAAAGCAAAATGGCTGTCTGGCGAGGCCTTACAAATAGCTGTGACAGAAGAGAAGCGAAAAGCAAAGGAGAAAAGGAAAGATACAAGCATCTGAATGCAGAGTTCCAGAGAATAGCAAGAAGAGATAAGAAAGCCTTCTTCAGTGATCAATGCAAAGAAATAGAGGAAAAGAACAGAATGGGAAAGACTAGAGATCTCTTCAAGAAAACTAGAGATACCAAGGGAACATTTCATGCAAAGATGGGCTCAATAAAGGACAGAAATGGTAGAGACCTAACAGAAGCAGGTGATATGAAGAAGAGGTGGCAAGAATACATGGAAGAACTGTACAAAAAAGATCTTCATGATCCAGATAATCATGATGGTGTGATCACTAATCTAGAGCCAGATATCTTGGAATGTGAAGTCAAGTGGGCCTTGGAAAGCATCACTACGAACAAAGCTAGTGGAGGTAATGGAATTCCAGTTGAGCTGTTTCAAATCCTAAAAGATGATGCTGTGAAAGTGCTGCACTCAATATGCCAGCAAATGTGGAAAACTCAGCAGTGGCCACAGGACTGGAAAAGGTCAGTTTTCATTCCAATTCCAAAGAAAGGCAGTGCAAAAGAATGCTCAAACTACCGCACAATTGCACTCATCTCACACACTAGTAAAGTAATGCTCAAAATTCTCCAAGCCAGGCTTCAGCAATACGTGAACCGTGAACTTCCAGATGTTCAATCTGGTTTAGAAAAGGCAGAGGAACCAGAGATCAAATTGCCAGCATCCGCTGGATCATGGAAAAAGCAAGGGAGTTCCAGAAAAACATCTATTTCTGCTTTATTGACTATGCCAAAGCCTTTGACTGTGTGGATCACAATAAACTGTGGAAAATTCTGAAAGACATGGGAATACCAGACCACCTGACCTGCCTCTTGAGAAATCTGTATGCAGGTCAGGAAGCAACAGTTAGAACTGGACATGGAACAACAGACTGGTTCCAAATAGGAAAAGGAGTATGTCAAGGCTGTATATTGTCACCCTGCTTATTTAAATTATATGCAGAGTACATCATGAGAAATGCTGGACTGGAAGAAACACAAGCTGGAATCAAGATTGCCGGGAGAAATATCAATAACCTCAGATATGCAGATGACACCACCCTTATGGCAGAAAGTGAAGAGGAACTGAAAAGCCTCTTGATGAAAGTGAAAGAGGAGAGTGAAAAAGTTGGCTTAGAGCTCAACATTCAGAAAACGAAGATCATGGCATCCAGTCCTATCACTTCATGGGAAATAGATGGGGAAACAGTGGAAACAGTGTCAGACTTTATTTTTTGGGGCTCCAAAATCACTGCAGATGGTGATTGCAGCCATGAAATTAAAAGACCCTTACTCCTTGGAAGAAAAGTTATGACCAACCTAGATAGTATATTCAAAAGCAGAGATATTACTTTGCCGACTAAGGTCCGTCTAGTCAAGGCTATGGTTTTTAAAGGGGTCATGTATGGATGTGAGAGTTGGACTGTGAAGAAGGCTGAGCACCGAAGAATTGATGCTTTTGAGCTGTGGTATTGGAGAGGACTCTTGAGAGTCTCTTGGACTACAAGGAGATCCAACCAGTCCATTCTGAAGGGGATCAACCCTGGGATTTCCTTGGAAGGAGTGATGCTAAAGCTGAAACTCCAGTACTTTGGCCACCTCATGCAAAGAGTTGACTCATTGGAAAAGACTCTGATGCTGGGAGGGATTGGGGGCAGGAGAAGAGGACGACAGAGGATGAGATGGCTGGATGGCATCCTGGACTCGATGGACGTGAGTCTGAGTGAATTCTGGGAGATGGTGATGGACAGGGAGGCCTGGTGTGCTGCGATTCATTGGGTCTCAAAGAGTCGGACACGACTGAGCGACCGAACTGAACTGAACTGAACTTATATACTTACAGGTCTCTGGAATCTGTGTCATAACCCTCAGCCTCCTCAATTCCCCATCCACCTCCTCCAAGCATCTCACAGATCAGAAGCCTCTGACCAGGAGGATGTGTACAGGTGTGCATTCTCACAGGTAACAGTCTCTGTTGAAACAGTTGGTGGAGTCTCTGTTCCTACAATGACACTTTATTTTCCTAAATGTACAACAATCCTAAGAAGAGAATGTAGAAAAAAGCAAGTAGTGACAATTTCCTATCCATAACTGTTTATTTACATTTATTTACAACCCAAGTCTTTCCCCAGGAGACTAAAACAGCTCATATGATTCCTATGATATACTTGTTCTCTGATATTTTGCTGCTGCCACTGCTGCTGTGTTGTGTTATTATTATTCTGTCTGCCTTTATAAGTATCATTAATAAATTGTTTGGGATAATCATAGAGTATCATTAGACTCTTCTTTAACTATAGGAAGTATTTTGAAGAATTGTAGTATAATGGAGCAATTGTTGAATTAATACTCAAAAGATCCATTTCAGATTATTAGGCTGAGTATTTTGACTTAACCCCTCTGAGCCTCAATTTTGACATTTATAAATTGAAAAACATAATTCCTGTTCCTGCCTCAAGTATAGTTGCAGAGCTCAAATACATTAATCTCCATGAAAGAACCTATAAGCTATTCAAGTTTTGTGTGTTACTTCTAATAGATTTTTCTAATTATAAAAATAATGGTAGTTTATTATGGAAAATTGCAAAGCTGTAATATAATACAACTCTCATTTCACAATTCAGAAATATTACCTGTTAAAATTTTGACATGTAAACTTTCACATTTTTACCCTGCAAATATTGAAGCCATATTATAAACATGCTTTTATGGATGTACTTTTTTAATTTAAGATATTTGAGTATTATGGACTAAATATGTTCCCTCAAAATTCTATGTTGAAGCCCTAATCCACAATGTGATTATGGAGAAAGACCCTTTAAAGAGGTAATTAAGGTTAAATGAGGGCATAAAGGTGGAGCCCTAATCTAGGGATGACTGGTGTCTTTTATAAAAAGAGAAAGAGACACCAGGGATGTGCCCACAGAGAAAAGGCCACATGAGGACACAGGGGAAGGCAGCCATATGCAAGACAAGCCAGAACATGAGAAAAAAATCTGTTGTTTAAACCACCTTGTCTGTAGTATTTTGTATGGCAGCCCTAGTAAACTAATACACTGTGTTTTTCCTTTAAATATTCTTAAGGACTTTGATTTTTAATGGCTACAGATTCATCATTTTTATATCATAGTAAATTCTCTATCTTGTAGTATTGAAGTCATATTTAGACATCTTTTGATATATTTGCATTTTGGCAAATCACATTTTAGATGCAAAATACCCTCCAAAATACTGTAGTGTAAATTAATAGGAATAAACTATGGGAATTCTTTGTACTATTTTTACAACTTTTCTGCGCTAAAAGTTTTTTTTTTTTTAAGAAAAAGTTAAGAAAAGAACGAAGGAGAGAGAGAGTGGAGAGAGCACAGAACAAGGCTAGAATAGCTCTAGAATATTTATATGAATATTATTCTGCAACCAGTATTATTTAGACACAAAACCAGACAAGCCTTCTTGCAGATCAATATGCTGATTGCAAACACGTTAGTCAAATAGGGACCCTAACATAAACACTTTCTGTTAGCAGGCATTTGACAATTTGTACCAAAGTAGGGATGGGCATGAAAGGATATTCTACAAGAAAAATGTTTCTAAACAGTATTGCTTCTGCACAGAGAAGAGCGAATATAGCAGTGGAGGAGGGGTTCCTGTCTGTGGTCATGTCTTCCTTGATTTTATAAGGAGTGACCTGGGCATCTGTCTCCCTATATCTCCCATATTCTGAAAATATTTATCCTGGCTCTATAATCAGGATGGTGCTTCCTGAGGTTTTCTGGAGCTGTGATAATTCAATTAAAGTCAAATATTACTAAGCACCTAATGTATGCAAAGTTTTGTTGGAAGTTATAGAAACTATTAAGGCTGAGTTCCTGCTCTCTAGGTGGACAAACTGGTGAGACAGAATAGCAGGAAGGAAAACTGAAGGAAATCAGCTCACTGGTGGCTGGAAAAGTACTGAATAAGCATTAAAGAGATTAGAGCATCAATTATTCAACATCACTAATTAGAGAAATGCAAATCAAAACAGACATTCACACTGGTCAAGATAGCTATCATCGAAAAGCACAAAATAACGAATGTTGGAGAAAGTGTGGAGAAAAGGAAACCCTCATATTCTGAGGGTAGTAACGTAAATTGGTGCAGTCACTGGAAAATAATATGGAGATTTCTCAAAAAATAAAAAACAGATGTACCATGTGATCCGGCAATCCCACTCCTGAACATATATCCAGAAAAAAAAATAAAAACAACATTTCAAAAAGATACATGTACCCAAATGTTTATAGCAGGGTTATTTACTATAGCCAAGACATGGAAGCAACCCAAGTGTTCATCCTCAGATGACTGGATTAAGTAGACGGTGTATATGTATGTGCATATTACTCAACCACCAAAAAGAATGGAATTCTGCCATTTGCAACACTGAAACTCAGTTCAAGAGGATACTGTTGTACTGTGCAGAGCCAGAAAGTGAGAGTATGTGTCCATCATATAAGACTGTGACATGAAATGATTAGCCAAAAGAATCTACACATTCTGCTGAATGCTTGGCAGCTATGACTGCTGCTAAGTCACTTCAGTTGTGTCCGACTCTGTGCGACCCCATAGACAGCAGCCCACCAGGCTCCCCCATCCCTGGGATTCTCCAGGCAAGAACACTGGAGTGGGTTGCCATTTCCTTCTCCAATGCATGATAGTGAAAAGTGAAAGGGAAGTCACTCAGTTGTGTCCAACTCTTAGCGGCCCCATGGACTGCAGCCTACCAAGCTCCTCCGTCCATGGGATTTTCCAGGCAAGAGTACTGGAGTAGGGTGCCATTGCCTTCTCTGGCAGCTATGACTAATGTTTGTCAAGGCATGAAATAACAGTTCCCTCTTTACTTCTGTTCATGAATAATGCATCTTTATAAGGCTGAAGGCTGGTGTCTGCCAAATGCTGTGTGATTTTCTGAAAGTTACATACCTTCTCTGAATCTCCATTTTTTCTCTGTCTAATATGGGTAATGATACCTACATCTAAAAAGATTTTGCAAGCATTATAGGTAATAGTGCATGTGAAAGTATTAACTAAAAAGCTAATGCATCTTTTATTGTTGCTGTAATAATTCTTTGTTCTTTTAGTGGAAACTACTCTTTTACCAGAAGGTGGCAGCATGTTGTTTGCTAGGCATAGTCTCTCTTTTAACCCTAGGGGGAATTTTTTTTTTAAGACTTCTTCAGGCAACCTTGGAAATCTCATGGGAAGACCTATGAGTTTAATTCTTCTTTTTTGTCTTATTTTGGTTTCTTTTAGATTACAGAGGAACTACTACATAGAAAAGTTACAAGAAGCAAATTCTTAGAAACTTAATAAGGAGAGAGTATTTGTTCTCTGGCCCCATCCTGCAAGGGATGAGACATTACGAGCCTCACATTTGTTTGTACTCTTTGAATGCCATCATTGCTGCCTGGTGCTTAAAGCATAGACTTGTGCTTTGGTTTATGGATCTGATTAATGCTTTTGTTTGATTTTCTGATTTCCTACAATGTAAGCCACATCAACACACTCACATGTGTCAATGGAGTGTGTTCTGCACTTACCAGCTGCAGAAAAGACCTGCAGAAGGTTTCAAAAATGGCCATATCCTTCAAGAACTCATAGTCAGTCTTGTTGGGAAGATCAAGCATAAAAGGATTCGAATATTAATAGTTACAAAATAACATAGCAACATGAACAAACAAAGATGCTACTGGCTAAATACTAGAGGCCTTGCAAATGCAGAAATGGTCAAAGTGAGAAAGGTGATGATCGGTTCAGTTCAGTTCAGTCTCTCAGTTGTGTCTGACTCTTTGCAACCCTATGGACTGCAGCACACCAGGCCTCCCTGTCCATCACCAACTACCAGAGCTTGCTCAAGCTCATGTCCATTGAGTCAGTGATGCCATCCAACCATCTCATCCTCTGTTGTCCCCTTCTCCTCCCACCTTCAATCTTTCCCAGCATCAGGGTCTTTTCAAAAGAGTCAGTTCTTCGCATCAGGTGGCCAAAGTATTGAAGCTTCAGCTTCAACATCAGTCCTTCCAATGAATATTCAGGACTGATTTCCTTTAGGATGAACTGTTTGGATCTCCTTACAGTCCAAGGGACTCTCAGGAGTCTTCTCCAATACCACAGTTCAAAAGCATCAATTCTTCGGTGCGCAGCTTTCTTTATAGTCCAACTCTCATATCCATACATGACCACTGAAAAAACCATAGCCTTGACTAGACAGACTTTTGTTGGCAAAGTAATGTCTCTGCTTTTGAATATGCTGTCTAGGTTGGTCATAACTTTCCTTCCAAGGAGTAAGCGTCTTTTAATTTCATGGCTGCAGTCACCATCTGCAGTGATTTTGGAGCCCCCCAAAATAAAGTCTGTCACCATTTCCACTGTTTCCCCATTTATTTGCCATGCAGTGGTGGGACCAGATGCCATGATCTTAGTTTTCTGAATGTTGAACTTTAAGCCAACTTTTTCGCACGCCTTTTTCACTTTCATCAAGAAGCTCTTTAGTTCTTCTCTTTCTGCCATAAGGGTGGTGTCATCTGCATATCTGAGATTATTGATATTTCTCCCAGCAATCTTGATTCCAGCTTGTGCTTCATCCAGCCCAGCATTTCTCATGATGTACTCTGCATATAAGTTAAATAAGCAGGGTGACAATATACAGCCTTGACATACTCCTTTCCCTATTTGGAACCAGTCTGTTGTTCCATGTCCAGTTCTAACTGTTGCTTCCTGACCTGCATACAGATTTCTCAAGAGGCAGGTCAGGTGATCTGGTATTCCCATGTCTTTCAGAATTTTCCACAGTTTATTGTGATCCGCATAGTCAAAGGCTTTGGCATAGTCAATAAAGCAGAAATAGATGTTTTACTGGAACTCTCTTGCTTTTTCCATGATCCAGCGGATGCTGGCAATTTGATCTCTGGTTCCTCTGCCTTATCTAAATCCACTGTGAACATGTGGAAGTTCATGGTTCACATACTGTTGAAGCCTGGCTTGGAGAATTTTGAGCATTACTTTACTACTGTGTGATATGCTTGCAATTGTGCGGTAGTTTGAGCATTCTTTGGCATTGACTTTCCTTGGGATTGGAATGAAAACTGACCTTTTCCAGTCCTGTGGCCACTGCTGAGTTTTCCAAATTTTCTGGCATTTTGCGTGTAGCACTTTCACAGCATCATCTTTTAGGATTTGAAACAGCTCAACTGGAATTCCATTACCTCCACTAGCTTTGTTCATAGTGATGCTTCCTAAGGCCCACTTGACATCACATTCCAGAATGTCTGGCTCTAGGTGGCTAATCATACCATCATAATTATCTGGGTCATGATCTTTGTTGTATAGTTCTGTGAGACAGGTGATTAGACTTCTGGAATAAACATGGTCTATGTGTGATTTCAAAGCAAAATTTATTCCTGATGGGTCTCAGCCTATCCCATACCACATATACGCCAAACAAACCCAACACACCTTGCACACCACTATTCCCTCAAATGTTCTGTTTATGCATATGGAGTATATTTTTAGAATAATATTTTCATTTGATGTTGTTGTTGCTTAATTGTTCAGTCATGTCTGACTCTTTGCAAACTCTTGGACTGTAGCCTTCCAGGCTCCTTTATCCATGGGACAGTCAAGAATTCTGGCGGCTGCTGCTGCTGCTAAGTCGCTTCAGTTGTGTCCAACTCTGTGCAACCCCATAGATGGCAGCCCACCAGGCTCCCCCGTCCCTGGGATTCTCCAGGCAAGAGAATTGGAGTGGATTGCTATTTCCTTCTCCAGGAGATCTTCCCAGGGATCAAACCCACATATCTTGCATTGGCAGACAGCTTCTTTACCACTGAGCCACCAGGGAAGCCCTTTGATGTTGTTAAAATATATTATTTCTCATTGTTTCTAACGATGATATAAGACAATTGTATGGATACATTGAAGAACTAGGGCTTCAGAAAACAGAGAAGATCTGTTTAAATATCTCTATCGTATGTCTAGTAAAATAAAATAGCTTTGTGGCAAGTAACTTTGATGATATTGTAGACATTTAATATATGTTAAACCAAGGAATATCTTTATCTTTAAAAAAAAAAAATGGCTTTCCAGTACACCACTTGGATAACCAGCTTTCCCTACCCTTAGTTTTGCTTTCCATCTTGACAATGATGCTAGTATAACATTGCTGGTGCTGTAAGGAAACCCAAACAGACTATGAAGTATAATCTGCTTGATGCATTTTTAAAAATCAAACGTTGAGACAATGAAGGACATTTTTAATTTTAGGAATTATTTACCAAGTGGCATGAAGCACATAGTCTTGTGTCCATGCATCTAAAGTTGACAGTACGTTAGATTTGGTTTCATTAGGGAAAAACATAGACCTCACTCATGGTTCAGTTCTAGGAAATATCCAAGTCTATAAAATGTTTCCTATAACCCATGGAGTTTATAGTTACTATTGCCATTGTTTTCATTTCCAAACTTGTTTTAAAATGTATCTGGGGACTTCCTTAGTGGTCCAGTGGCTAAGATTCTGCATACCCAATTCAGGTGGCCCAGGTCTGACCACTGGTTAGGGAAATAGATCCCACATCCCGCAGCCAAATACATAAATAAATATAAAAAATCTTTCTTTTTTTTGCCCAAGATCCAATTTAAGTGACCTGCTATTGTAAAATAAGGACCAACGATTAATCTAGCCATGTGTTTCTCTTGATTATGAAACTAAACAAATAAGTAAACCGTATGGAAAGAGGTCGTTCTAGACCACCTGAGACTCTTGCTAATGCACGGGTTGACTTACGAAAGTCATTTCTTTCTCCTGAGTTTTATTTTGTCCATCTATATAAAAAGGAGGTGGTATAGACTATTTCTGAGGTCCCTGCTCTGAACTTCTGTGATTCTGGGAGAGGTCAAGTTCTGGTACTTGGCCTGGTTTTAGTATTAGGCCCCTGCAAGGAGCAGCAAGTCTTTTCCATGCAGTCCTTCTTGCTGGATATATTTATATCAGCACCTAAATTAAGTTGGTTGACTGATCATTGGTCAATACTGGGACTGAACATGAAGACTTGACCATCAGATCAATCCTTTCCCCATCCAGTTAGGAAGCACCATTCAGACAGCGGAAACTCCATTTCTAAACTGCCCAGATTCTCCAACAAATATAGGAAATATATATGCTGCCTCTGATGATTGATGTCACCAAGCAAGGATAATTGTCTTCCACAGGTCAGCAAAAAGATCATTTGCCCTAGAGTTACAGAGCTCCAGTTTGAGACATAGTTTTGGTCCTAACTTGGTTTGAGTTCTTGAAACTGAGCTTCAGTTTACACATATTTAAAATTTAAGAATAACATCTAACTGCGCTGGCTCCAGTGTTCCTCACTCGGGTGGCAAAATAGATGAGATTGCTTTTTTTATGACAATTTATTATGTTATTAACATGAAGATGATGGTAAAGGTGATTTTTCTATAATTCAACATTAATTGAGAATCCACAATGAGAACGTGATATGATTTTCAAGGACCCTTCAGGTTGTTTGAGGGGAACAGGAGTGTGGCAAGGATGCAAAAAAAATAACATAAAAAAGGGTAAAATTGAGAAGTTTATAGAAGGAGTGCAAAATGGTCCAAGCAGAGACAATATGCAGGTAATTCATTACATTAACAGAGAAAAGAAGTTAAAGCATAAGAATAAGAATCTGAACAGGTAAGAACACAGTTCAGAGGGAAAAGATTGACAAAATTCAACAGCTATTCCTGATTAAAATTTATCAGAAAATACCCCAGAAAAACTTCCTAAGCTAGAAAAAAGCCATATGCCAGGAAGCAAACATAAAGGTTACAGTAACATTAGAAACATTCCCAATTAAATACAAAAGAAGTTACAGATGCACACCCCAGCCCACTCTTATTCAGCACCCTATAGAGATCTTACCCAATGGCACAGACAAAATAAAGGAACAAGTCAATGCATTAACTATGGAAAAAGAAGTCAAAAAAGTCTCCTTATTTGCAGATAATATGATCATCTATCCAGAAAATTCATAAGAATCAATGTTTAAATTATGAAGATTATGAAAGTTCAGTGATGTGGTTATATGTAATATCAGTAGCTTTCCTAAGCATCAGCAAAATCAATTAGAAAATATGAAATAAAAATTATAATAGCAATAAAAACTATAAAGTTGTTAGAAATGTGAGCACTATGTGATGTATTAAAATGCATTTTAAAAGACCTGAATAAATGGAGAGAGAATCAGTATTTGTGGGAGGGAAAATTCAATGTCAAGGAGAAGTTCTGATGACATTCAGAAGAATGAAGCAGTTAGTTCCATGAATACCGATGTGTGAAGATGTTTAGGACTTTTTTTAATAGTAATTTTTTTTATATAATTGGTTTACAAAGCTCTGTTATTTTCTGCGTACAACAAAGTGAATCAGCTATATGAATATATATATCCCTTCCCTCTTGAGCCTCCCTCCCACCCCACCCATGTAGGTCATCACAGAGCACTAAAGAAAAAAGGAAGCTGTAGAATAAAATTTAAATATCCATGCTTTTTTTTTAAAAAAAACACGCATTTCTATGTACATGAATGCAAGAAAATGCCTAGCAAAAATTGATGTGGTTATCTCAGGGAAAGAGACTGGGATTAGGCATAGGAAGGGATTCAGGTTTTTTTCAGTATTCTTAGAAATTTTTTAGCAATGTATCACTTGCAGTGTGTCACTTGCAAGAGGTTTGATACCACTGAAAAAAAAAGGCGGGGGAGGGGGGGAAATAGAGGAAAGTAATTTCTTAGAACAGTCGTTTGAAAGAAGAGGAGGTTTTCAACAGGTGGAGACAAGTGGCAAACCATTTCAGAATGGAAGAAAAGCCCTGAGGAAAGGTGTGGGAGCATACACACGAAGAAGCCTGAAGTTTTCCTAGTTTCCGATTCATACTGTGCAAATTGATAGTTTACAAAGCACATTTCACCCAGCGTCTCGTATGAGTGGCACTGTAATCTAGAAAAACATCAGATCTGCTATATTCAAAATCCTGTAATATCTTTCTGTAACCATAATGGAAAAGAATATAAAATGAATGTATATGTATGTATAATGGAGTCACTTTGCTGCATATCAGAAATTAACCCAACATTATCAATCAACTATACTTCAATTAAAAAATTAGGAAAGAAATTAAAAAACATCCGTTCTGGATTTGGATCCCAGCTCTGCCACTAGCTAGCTGTGTAGCCATGGGCAAGTTACTTTACCCCACTGTGCTCAGGTTTTCTCATCTCTTAAACTGGACCAATAAAAGTACCTGATCTATGGTTACATCCTAACTGGAGAACCAATAAAGGAGAGGAAAATTTGGAGCACAGCATGCCTTTTGGGGTATTCTACCTCTTTTAGGATATTCTAACTTTTTCTAGTCTACTTTGAAATATTGGATACTTTTTCCCTCCGTATGAAAATCCTGTGTTTTCCAATGTTCTGTCTTGGAAATCATTATTGTTTTTGATATGAATAATATCTTTGATGACCTCTTTCCTTCAGATGCTATGTGGTGAAATGGCAGTAAAAAAGGTGTGGTTTAGAATCTGCGCTAAACGTACAAACACTGCATTGAGCAGGACAGGAGACTGGCCATGGAAAACACTGTAAAGAAGCTTCCACAGCATTTCTTTTCTCTCTGATTTGTTATAGATCGAGCCCTTTCTTTCCTCTGTGAAAGAAATGGTGAAAAGGATAAATGAGAAGTCGTAAGGCAAATCAGTTCTCAACGAAAAAAAAATCATTCTCAGAAATGAAGGCAGACCTCCTCCAGCATGGCTGTAGGTGAGACAGAAGTCAGTCACCATGTTTAATATTTTCACAAGAATGCAAGCATAAATAACATAATTACAAAATGTGATCCCATAAACCAGAAAGGCTGTGCCTTTGAGTTTTTGCATGATTAGGTTTTGGAAGAATGAAAATGGAAGGTGCTAGAAATGCAGTCAGAATTAGATTTTTATCATCTCAGTATTACAGGAAAGAAATGGTGAGCCAGTGGAGCATAAAAATAACTGTTCAATCTCCCAAGGGAATTCTTTATGTTTAGAAAAACCCATACAGATTGTATACAATTAAGAAAGTTCCTTCCATGAATTATGCATGTTGGAATTGAATCTTCCACAATCTAAATGGGAGATTCACTGATCTATAAGAACACAGGTTAAGTTCTCAGTTAGCGTCATAGTTTATTTTTCCCATTACAGCTCTTATATATTCTGAAACATCCACTTCTAGGTTCAGGAAAAAATTCAGTGTTCTCCATAACTTCTTTTTAAGTTTAAAATCCCCTTAAGTGCCCCTCCAGCCTGTTATATATTAATATACAGTTGATTAACTTTCAAAGATGTTACTGGAGAGTATTAAATGAAGAACTAAATGAGTTTACTTTTCTTTCTCAAAATCCCTCAAATACATAAACCAGGTTGTTCTTTTTGACACTAAACCTTTGTTAAAAATTTCATATCAAGTTCTTATTAAAAAATAACATATTATGCACTAGAGTAACAAAAGGTCTGTGTCTAATACACTTAGTCTATCCTTGCACACCTGCCCTGAAACTTTTCCTCTTTTTTCCACTGCTTCCGGGTTCAGAAGCCTAGAAGGGTCTCCAGTAGCCTCAGGCTTCTCGGAGAGTACCGGGTTCCAAGAGAGGCTGGAGAACTCTTTCAGCCTCATTAGCATTCTTGACTCCTGGCTTCATCCCATCATAAGGTCCTTTGTGAGAATGCCGGTGTCAAAGCATGAAAGTTTCCCAGAGCAACGGTTACATTATACATTACACTTAGTGGCTAATAAGTCATGCCATCATCATCAAAAGCATTTTTGAGTGTCTCTTGCAGGAGGCAGTATGTGATACAGAGTGCTTGCTACAGGGTCTGTAGTTCAATGTCTGGCTTGAGAAATTTTTCTGGAGCAGTAGGATCCTCAAAACACTTGTAGAGGTAATAGATTGTCATAGGTCTGTGTATCACCAAGCTGATCGCTGTGACCAATCCTGAGTCCAGCCATAAAGCAGAGTGGCTGATTCCGGACCTGTTCAAATCCAGAACTAATATGATAAAGGTCAAGTCTGATACTGTTGGAATCAGAAATCTTCTGCACAGACTCACCCATGCACAGTTACACTAGGTCCAGGCAGTCATTTACAGTTGCCTCTTCTTGCTCACAATGGGGATAACCAAGAGTGTATGAATGGCTTTACGGAGTCTCCCCTCACTTCTGAAGACAGAAGCAAACAAACTCATAGCATGTGCTCTACCAGTAGTAAGAAAGGAATAACCAGGCTTTGAGGGAAGACATGAGCTTGAGTTTAGGCTTCCTACTGACCTGTATATATCATGGGTAGAACTATTAATCACAATGAGCTTCAATTACTTCAACTGTAAGATGAAAATAATGATAACTTCCTACTAAACAAGGTTATTGGAAAGCTCAATCTTGACAATCACTGTGAAAATGGTTCTCATCAGATGCAAAAAATTATATACACTTATTTGGAATTATTTGTGTCTTATTATCATCTTTATTTCATGCTGTTCATGGGGTTCTCAAGGCAAGAATAGGAAGAGCTTTGCCATTCCCTTCTCCAGGGGATCACATTTTATCAGAACTCTCCACCATGACACATCTGTCTTGGTGGCCCTACATGGCATGGCTCATAGTTTCATCGAGTTAGACAAAGCTGTGATCCATGTGATCAGTTTGGTTAGTTTTCTGTGATTGTGATTTTCAATCTGTCTGCTCTCTGATGCATAAGCGTAAGAGACTTGTGGAAGCTTCCTGATGGGAGGGACTGGCTGTGGGGAAAACTGGGTTTTGCTCTGGTGGGCAAGGCCATGCTCAGTAAATCTTTAATCCAATTTTCTGCTGATGGGTGGGGCTGTGTTCTCCCTGTAGTTTGACCTGAGACCAAACTATTGTAGGAATAATGGCGACCTCCTCCAAAGGCCAGCATAAGTGGCAGGACTGCTGCAGTCAGTGTCCGTGACCCCACAGCAGGGCACTATCAGCTCACACCTCCACTGGAGACTCCCAAACACTCATAGGCCAGTCTGGCTCAGTCTCTTGTGAGGTTACTGCTCCTTTCCTCTGGGTCGTGGTGCACACAAGGTTTTCTTTGTGCCCTCAAAGAGTCTCTGTTTCTCCAGTCCTGTGGAAGTTCTGTAATCAAATACCACTGGCTGTTTAAAGTCAAATTCCCTGAGGGTTCTCAGTGCCTTTGCTGAATCCCCAAGTTGGGGAATCTGTTGTGAGCCTGAGAACTTTTGCAAGAGTGCAAGTACTTCTTTGATATAACTGTTCTCTAGTTTGTGAGCCACTCACTTAGCGGCTCTATAGTGGGGCTAGTTAATGCTCAAAATCCTCCAAGCTAGAATTCAACAGTATTTGAACTGAGAACTTACAAATGTACAAGCTGGATTTCGAAAAGGCAGAGGAACCAGAGATCAAATTGTCAGCATACATTGGATCAGAGAAAAAGCAGGAGAATTCCAGAAAAACATCTATTTCTGCTTCATTGACTATGCTAAGACCTTTATGTAGATCACAACAAACTGTGGAAAATTCTTAAAGAGACAGGAATACCTGACTACCTTACCTGCCTCCTGAGAAACCTGTATGTAGGTCAAGAAGTAACAATTAGAACTGGACGTGGAACAATGGACTGGCTCTAAATTGGGAAAGGAGTACGTCAAGGCTGTATATTGTCACCCTGCTTATTTAACTTAAGTATAGAGTACATCATGCAAAGTGCCAGGGTGAATGAAGCACAAGATGAAATTAAAATTGCTGGGAGAAGTATCAGTAACCTCAGATATGCAGATAACACCACTCTTATGGCAGAAAGCAAAGAGGAACTAAGGAGCCTCTTGATGAAAGTAAAAGAGGAGAGTGAAAAGGCTGGCTTAAAACTCAACATTCAAAAAATGAAGATCATGTCATCTGGTCCCATCACTTCATGGCAAATAGAGAAACAATGGAAACAGTGAAAGATTTTATTTTCTTGGACTCCAAAATCACTGCAGACAGTGACTGTAGCCATGAAATTTAAAAATACTTACTCCTTGGAAGAAAAGCTATGACAAACCTAGACAGCATATTAAAAAGCAGAGACATCATTTTGCTGACAAATGTCCATTAGGGTCAAAGATACAGTTTTTCCGGTAGTCATGTATGGATATGAGAGTTGGACCATAAAGAAGGCTGAGCACCAAAGAATTGATGCTTTTGAACTGTGGTTTTGAAGAAGACTTTTGAGAATCCCTTGGACTGCACGGAGATCAAACCAGTCAATCCTAAAGGAAATCAATCCTGAATATTCATTGAAGGGACTGATGCTGAAACTGAAGCCCCAATAGTTTGCCCACCAGACAAGAAGAACCGGCTCATTGGAAAAGACCCTGATGCTGGGAAAGATTGAAGGCAGGAGAAGAGGATGACAGAGATGAAATGGTTGGATGGCATCACCAACTCAAGGGACAAGAGGTTGAGCAAGCTCTGGGAGATGGTGAGGAACAGGGAAACCTGGCTTGCTATAGTCCACGTGGTCATAAAGAGTCGGACACAACTAAATGACTGACCCACAACAAATCATCTTTATTACGGATGCTGATCAGCACACTTCAATTGTCTAAGAATCACTTGGAAAGCTTGTTAAAATGCAGATTCTAATTCAGTAGGTCTGGGAAGGGACCCAAGAGTCTGTAGCTCTAATAAGCTCTCAAGTGATACCAGTACTGCTGGTCTGGGAACCATACTTTATGTTGCAAGAACTCAGGATAATTTAGGATCCTTAAAAGTGATGCATGTTTAAAATACTTCCACACATGACTCTGGTAATTAGGATCTAAACATCTTAGGTTCTTTATTCTGGTTTGAACAGAAAAGCAGTGTTTGCTTTGCACAAATTGCAGGTGTTGAAGGCACAAGTCGGACACACAACCTCAGTTGTGGACTATTGGCTTCTGTTACCATAACTATTAATGCAATAAACAGAATATTGATGAACATCTTCCATACATTTTTTCCCGTTAGAGATTTTGCTTTGCCTAAATACTCAGCAACCCTTTAGAGAAATTTCAGTTTGGCAACTCACTTCTCGCCATCCCAAGAAATTATTTCCAGTAGAGAAGAACTATGACTGGATGGATGGGCTGAGATGGGCCTTTCCATTACACGTATCCACCCAGCCCAGCAGCCTCTCTGCAGCTGTGCTCCTGTGAAATTCATCTTTGTCACAAATAGCAAATCACATGCTATAGAATATCACAATCTCATTATGAAATGTCATCTCACAGCACAAATACATTATTTTCACCAGATTTACAGACAGCACGGCCCATGTCACTGCCAGCCTGTGATGGATGGCTTTCTCTGGATGTATCTGAGTACATGATTTACACACAGCAGGACCCTGAGAGACATGGACCGCAGCCAGCCCCAGAAGGGTCTGGAGAAGGTTCCTCCTTCACGGTCTCTTAAACACAAAAGCCAGTGGTTGGAAAATATTGCGGCACCCACATTACAGGAAAAGAAAAATAGGAACCACTTCAAAAGTCATACCAGAACACTTTCCTTTGCTTCTCACTTACTAGAATTTAGACTTCAAAACAAAGGATTTTGTTGGATGGGCCAACAAAGAAATATCTAGTACTAAATTCCTTTCTATAGAAAAACAATTACTTAACAAGGCATCATATCTTATGTGAGAAGAAGCTTGTGCTGCAGCATTTTGGAATGTCTAAGGTGAGCAAGGAATCTTATCAGGAGAATAAGATGTAAAGAATTAACCTGTAATCTATTTGTGGCTACCCTATCTCTTTGAAATCTCAAAGAGAAATGGTACAGTATAAATCTCATGATGGAGAATTTCAGGATTAAAGGCATCTAACACCCCTCATATGTTCTGTTCAGAGCTTTAATCTCTTCCCCACATTGTAGCTGGTTGAACTCTGCTTGAATACTTGGGGGTTCTGAGGAGACCATCATCTCTATTCTTTTTTTTCTGAAATACTTGACATATTAGAAAGTTATTACACGTTGTAATATTATACATGTCTTCAATTCCCACCTCCTGGTCCTGGGCCTAAGTCTGGCTCACAGAATATGTCTTGATCATCATCTTCCCTGGTGGTTCAACCCGTAAAGAATCTGCCTGCAGTGAAGGAGACCTGAGTTCAATCCCTGGGTCAAGAGGATCCCCTGGAGATGGGCATCTCAATCCACTCCAATATTCTTGCCTGGAGAATTCCTTGGACAGAGGAGCCTGGCGGGCTACAGTCCATGGGGTCGCAAAGAGTCGGGCATGTCTGAGCAACTAACACACATCATCTTCCCAGCACTTCACCTCTCTAGGCCAGGGGTCCTCAGCCTTTGGGCTGAAGACTGGTACCTCCCGCCAGATCAGCAGCAGCATTAGATTATAAATAAAGTGCACAGTAAATGTAATGCACTTGAATCATCTTGAAATTACCACCCCCCCACCACCACCCCTCATCCACAAAAAAATTGTCTTTCTTGACCGCTACTCTAGGCTCTGCCTGCCACCAATGAAAGCACAAACAACAAATATCTTTAACGCTGTGCTGGTCCAGATGGAAAATTAATTTTATGAAGGAGCAGCATCATGCTCATACTGAATTTTAATTTTTTTTCAAATTTAATTGCATGTGCTTATCAGAAAGAGAGACGCAGAGTGAGAGAGGCAGAGCAGAGACAGTGACAGAGAGATAGAGGAGACAGAGTGAGAAAACCAGAACAGCAAGCGCAAAGAATTTACTGTCCTAAATAGAGTCAGTGATTTTGTCTGCCATTTGCCCTAGTGAGTGCACACCCCAAGATAATCTGAGAATCTATTTTCAATGTTGGCTCAGTTCCCAGGTGTCTTCCACAACAGAGACAACTTAGCACAGTGAACGGGCTTTAATTATTTAAGATGACTTTTTTTGGTGTAACATAGCATCTAAACATGAGCCAACTTTTTCCTCTGGTAAACTACTAATATTCAGCAGGCAAACAATAATTTTAAACTAAGTGCCTTTGTTTTCTATTGCTGCTATAACAAATTACCATAAGTGTAATGAATTAACACAAACTTATAATCTCATATTTCTGGAGAGTTAGGAGTTTGAATATGGGTCTTAGGAACTAAAATCAGTGTGTCAGCAGGACTTCATTCATTCTGGAGGTTCTAGGGGAGAATCATCCCTTGTTTCTTCCAGCTTCTAGAGGCAGTCTACGCTCCTTGGCTCATGGCCTCCTTTCGACAATAGCGTCCTTTCAGCCTCCGCCTCCGCCTCCATCTCTGTCACTGCGTCTCCTTCTCTGACTCTGTCTGTCCAGCCTCCCTCTGTTGAGGACTTTGTGATCGCATTAGACTCAACTGGAACAATCTAGATGAGTCTCCTCATTTCAAAGTGCTTAACTTAATCATATTTGCAAAGTCCCTTACATGTACGTTTGCAAATGTAAAATAATATACTCACAGATTTTGAGGATTAGGATGTAGACTTCTTTGGGGTGGGGGGTGAGGGGTATTATTCAGCCATCTATACTAATTTGAAGCAGAGGCAATTCTGCACCTCTTAATAAGTGTGTATAAAGATGTTGGAGTGAGGAAATCACAAGTACACTAGATTTTGATCTTAGCATCTCTCCTCCCACTGCTTGTGTGCTTGATGGTACCTCACTTTCAGAGCTGGGGAGGAGGATGAGATGAGGCCCCTGGGGAGCACATTAGGTAGCGTTCATACATAGGTGCCAACCAGTGCTTGTACAACCCTAAGAATGAGGGCCTCCTTCAAACTCTAGGCACCTTCTTTGCCTCATCACAGGCCCTGGAACACTTTATCTACCTATGGGACCTACATCACTTTCTCTATGCTTTGGTTTTCTCTTCTGCAAAACTGGACTGCAAAGTTAACAATACTCTTTTCTATATCGCTTTCTTTGTTTTGCTTTGCTTCATAAGAAGCAGCTGAACTAGTAGATACGAAAGCACTTTGTCAACAGTAAATGCTATGCATACATCAGTGATAGCTAAGATTTTTTGAAAGCATGAGCGTAAAATAAGTGATACTTTTTACTTTTCACCCAATTAGTGTAAAAGTTAACTCATCTAAACCAAAGGAATTAACATATATGTTTACAAAGATAAATCAGATATGTCCAAAAGGTACTCTATCAATTTATGACAATGGCTCTTCAATCTTGACTGCACACTGGAATCACCCAGGAAGCTTTACAAAGTGCTGATGCCTGGGTCTCATCCCCTGAGATTCTCATTTAATGGGTGTGTTGTGCAGCCCAGGCACTAGGATTTTTAAAACTTCCCAGCTGACTCTAATATGCAGCCAAAGTGACTCTGGCTAGTGACTTCTTTAGAAGCCTCAGAAACGTGAATTGATTAAATTTAAATTTTATGGAGAACAATGAACGTACTTTTCCTGTTTGCAAAACGTATTCCATAAAACCAACATGACAGGCAAAATTCACAAAATCATATTTTGATTTACACACAAACTTTTTTGTAAACCTACTGGAGGTATCTAACCTGAGAAGAGCACAGCAAAACCACTTCAGTATTCTTGCCTGGATAATTCCATGGGCAGAGGATCCTGGTGGGCTACAGTCTATAGGGTCACAAAGAGTCGGACACAACTGAATCGACTTAGCACGCACACATGCACAGGAGGTATCTAAACATCAAAATGTGAGTTGATGCTTATTTTAACAAAAACGTATTGGGGATAGGTTAAAAAGAAAAACAGACTTTGACAGTATCTCCTTTAGAGATTAAATCCCCTCTAATAACCAGTTCTTGTAGTGGTTCTAGATTTGGATGGCACATTAGCACCAACTTGTTTTGTTGTTTAGTTTCTAAATCAAGTCCGACTTTTTCATGACCCTATAGACTCTAGCCCATCAGGCTCCTCTGTCCATGGGATCTCCTAGACAAGAATACTGGAGTGGGTTGCCATTTCCTTCCCCAGGAGATCTTCCTGACCCAAGAATCAAACCCATGTCTCCTGCATTGACAGGTGGGTTCTTCACCACTGAGCCATTTGGGAAGCCTCAAACCAACTAAGGAGGTTTTAAAACCCTAATGCCCTAGCTGCTCATTGGATCCGTTAAGCTAAAATCTCTGAAAGTAAGACCCATGGACCAGATTGTTTTACAAAAAATTTCTCCATGTGACTTCCATACACTAACAAAGCAAGAACTCCTAACCTAATTCACTTAGAAACGGTTATGACCAGCAGTTATTGAGTATAGACCATTTATTATCAGGAGCTACAGAGAGCCACTCCCTACCCTCAATAGGCACTCCATGTTCTGAAGGAGAAAAACATAGTAACACATGGTCATTAAAGGAAAGAACATGGAGTGAGAACATTGAGGAAGGAAAATGTGTCATTACTTCTTTGACAAAACAGGGGAAACAGGAATCAGATCACTGTGAGGCTAAGCAAGGGATTTTCAGAAGGGAAGATTTAAACTGAGGCCAAGGTGAGAAGGGCACTTCTAGGAGATGATGTGGCCTGTGCAGAGGATCAGAACCCAATGGAAATTGACCATATCATATAACTCTGATTTTCTCAGAATTAGCATAGAATTATCTAAACAACACCTTCTTGAATAGAGAGCATTTTAGCACTCATCAAGTGATTTAAACACAATTCTTAAAATAACTTGTAGCAACAAAAATGTCACAACTAATGATAAACACACAGAAGGGTAGATCACAAGGAAATTATGTTGAGTGGAAAAAGTCAGTCTCAATATATTCTATACCAGGTGATGCTATTTATATAACATTCTTGAAATGACAGAATTATAGAAATAGACAACAGATTAGTGGTTTCCAGAGATTAAGGATGGGCAGGAGTGTGTAGAAAGACAGAGATCATTCTGGTGATAGATTAGTTCTGTATTTCAATTGCAGAAGTTATATACCAATCTCCTATGTGATAAAATGGCATTGAAATACACACTCACATGGTACCAACATCGATGTCCTGAATTTGACGTGTACTGTAGTTAAAATGGAATCAACGAAGAAAACTGATGAAGAATACACTGGGCCTCTTCATACTGTTGTTGCATCTTCTGGTTAATCCATAATTATTTCAAAATGAAAAGTTTTTTTTAATGAATAATAAATCAAACCAGGTTGTTGCAAAAGAAAACCCATAATTCTAATACTACTATGATTCTAGAAGACAGTGTAGGACCATGAAAAGAAAAATAAGGCGCACTTTGGTTCTTTTTATTCCTTTACTCTATTTCTCTGTCCTTCCTCTTCATTTTCCTTTTTTCCCCTTCTGTTGTCATTCTTCCTCTTCTTTTTCTCTCCTTTCCCAAAATTATATCTAGAAAAATGCATTTCAAGATTATTCCAAACAACAGAAAGAAGAAAAACAATAACAAAGGTGGTAAATGGTAGAGAAAAGTTAGTCTCAGTTGTTACAAGCCCATTCTGAAAATTTAGTTATAGCTTACACAGCAGGACACCCATATGCTGCTTTACTAATATGCTAACTTTGGGCTAAAATAAGAACCAAATCGCGCATCTTAATTGCAATCACTTTAGTTTTTTTAATCTAATGGTAATAAGAAAGAACAAACTTTGGGGATGAGAATAGAAAATCCAGCTTAAATCATAGAGCTTAGAATATTCATATATTTATAAAGGTGATAATAGGTTGATATTTAAAATATGTTTTGCTAAAAATCTGTTCGTATAAAAAATATGGAGAGAATGCCTATACTAATTACACTAATATATTCAGTAAAGACGGAGAAGGCAATGGCACTCCACTCCAGTACTCTTGCCTGGAAAATCCCATGGACAGAGGAGCCTGGAAGGCTGCAGTCCATGGGACTGAGAAGAGTCGGATACGACTGAGCGACTTCACTTTCACTTTTCACTTTCATGCATTGGAGAAGGAAATGGCAACCCACTCCAGTGTTCTTGCCTGGAAAATCCCAGGGACGGGGGAGTCTGGTGGGCTGCCATCTATGGGATCACACAGAGTTGGACATGATTGAAGTGACTTAGCAGCAGCAGCAGCATTCAGTAAAGATAGACACCTGTCTTGTAGCTAAGTGCTCTTGAGAAATTACCTATAAAGCAAATCACATTTTTTCTTTTGATTTTCATGTTAGCAGTAAACTATGTTTCTCTAGCAGTTCTTGCCAGTGAGAAGTGGGGCCATTAGATATTTCCTCAAGGACTGGCAGCAGGCTCAAGCCTCAGTCTGCACCTAGACCCCAATGTAAGGACTCCTGTTCTTGACCATAGACAGATACTGAAACTCAGAAAGTTCAGCATTTTCTCTGTAAGTGCTGTCAATAACTCATTCTTTGATCTTTAAATGTCATAGTGTATGGTTTTAAGTAAATAAGAAACATATATCTAAAATCATTTAAAGGGATGTGAATTTTGTTCAAACAACAAAAAGGAAACAGAGCTTTCTCTTTTTACAAAAGAAATCACATATTTCAAAAAGCCTAAAAATATATTTTAATTGAAACACATCTGAATATCCCTTAAGGAAAAAGAAGTAGCTAATTATACTAAGAAATTTAATGAGATTATCACATACCTTAATAGTTCTCGAATCACTGTGGACTTTTTTTTTAATTGCTAGGGAAATCTGTACCTTTGCTGACTAAAGGAAATGGGTAATGGCCCACTAGGTTATTGGAAACCACTTTATTAAGTTCTTCTAACTCAAAGTGATCAAATGAAGTCAAATCATCACAAATCTAGAAAAACAAGTTGTGAATTTAAAGAAGTACTGAGTCTTCCTGGAAGTGAAATATAAAGTAGATGTGTCAACAGCTACTTTCAAAAAATGAAATGCTGGACCAAATTTCAAATGCTAGGATACATGGGCAGCCTTTAGTACCTGTGTCTCTTGCTGACAGCAATATAATGTGATGTGATGGGAAGCCAAGCTCAGAGTACCAAGAGGATCAGCTCTGTCACTGGAGATCTTCTGCAGCCTGGCAGGGACTTTTCTGCCAGACTTTTCTTGTTCTCTCCAGTCCAGCTCTCCTCACTCAATCACCCTTGATTCTCTGTGGTCCGGAGCTCGCCCAGGGCTCCACCTTCTCCATGCCTCTCCCAGAGCAGGTAGTACCTCTGCTGGAAAGGCTTCCTCACTCCCTCAGCATCCTTTTGTTGAGTGTCTGCTATCTGCCCAAAGCAGAGAAAAAGATCACGTCCACTCCTTAATAGCGCTTAACTTTGAGTGGAGTAAACAGATAATAAACAAAATTATTTTGGATTCTGATAAAAGCTGTCAAGGAAATCAACACAGCAATGTGATAGAGAGTAGCTGGGGCAGAAAGGCAAGGCCTCAGGGAAGGCATCTCTGAAAAGATGACATTAAAAAGAGAATGGATGAATTAAAAGGAGCCTGCCATGCAAAGAACAAGAATAGAGCTTCCCAGGCACAAGCAGAGAAAACGTGGTGACTCTGTGATGGGAGCCGAACTGGTAAATTTAGGTGATTGAATTGAAACAAAAATGGCCAAAGTATAATAAGGGATCCCAAGTGAGGTCCAAGAGGTAAGATTACATAAGCTCATGTAGCATCTATAAGGCCATGCAGAGGAGTTTGTTTTATTTTTAGTGAGATTGGAAGTCATTAAAGAATTCAAAGCATAGGAATAATATTATAAAATTTTTATTTTAAAAATATTACTCTGGCTTCAGTAAAGAGAAAGCATTTAAATTTTGGGCAGGGGAGGGGAAATAGGAGAAGGAAGATCTACTAGGAAGTTATCACCATAGACCAGGTAAGAGAGAATGGTGCCTTGGACCAAGGTGATTATGGTGGAGGTTGAATAAAGTAAATGGATTCTAATACTGATTTGAAGGCAGAATCAACACTCACAGGCGTGGTCATGAAAGACAAAAGGGCAAAAGAGGCAAAAGAATGACTTTTGGTTTGGAGACTTAAAAACAGAAATGATGGCACCAAGTTATGAAATGGGGAAACCTGGGAAAGAAAGAGATGGGGAGGGAAATAGGAATAATGTTGGACATTGTAATATCTGTAGAACACCCAAGTATAAATGTCTAGGGGTGGTTTTCATGAATATGGATCCTAAAGCAGAGGATGAGTTCCAATCACTTCTGATGAAACCCCACCCATTCAGTTCTCTATGTAGATTTAAATGTTTATATCTGTAGGGCAAAAGTTCCACTTTTCTAGGAAACACTGACACATATATACAAAGAGGTGTGTGCCAAGATAAGTATTGTAACATTGTGACAGCAAAAACTGAGATCAACTTCAGTATTCACAAAAACAAAGGAGTGCTTTACAAGCTGCAGTACTTCTATAATATAAAGTCTCTGACACAAATTGATGGAGAGTCCTAGTGTTGTGAAATGAGATCACAGTACTATACTTTCTAGTAAAAAGAAGTCAAGTATAGAATTACATATGATATCATTTATGAGAAATTTAGTGGCCTTGTACAAAGATAAATACATATGTAATCAAATCCATAAAGACTTTACTACATAAAATTACATGTAAGGTAGAGAAGAGGAGGTGAGCGGGGAATCAAAGTTGGGCTTTTCATTCTACTTAAACATGGCTTGAATTTTTACCAAAAATATATGTAATATATAATTTTAATATTTTAAATAATACCCAACCCAGTAAGTCCTACCCATTGACTTCAAAAATAAATGAATGCTACTCCTTATTTCTAGGTCTTCCCAGGTAGCACAGTGGTAAAGAATCCACCTTCAAAACAGGAGATGTGGGTTCGATTCCTGGGTCAGGGAGATCCCCTGGAGAAGGAAATGGCAACCCATTCCAGTATTCTTGCCTAGGAAATCCCGTGGACAGAGGAGCCTGGCAGGCTCCAGTCCAGGGGTCACAAAAAGTCAGGCACAACTTAGCGACTAAACAACAACAAGAACCCTCCCTTATTTTATAGAAGAGTGGGACAAGGACCAGAGAAGTCGAAGAACAGCTGGTTGAGGCTGAGCTCCGGTTTCCCGCTAAACTGGACTCAGCTAGGCTAGACTGCTTACCTGATAGAGACATTAAACGTGTCCCAGTCAGCTCAGCCTGCCAGGCTGCCATGACATAATACCATAGAATAGGTGGCTTATAGACATCAGACATTTATTTCTCACAGTTCTGGAGGCTGGAAGTCTAAAACCAGACTGCCAGCAAGGTCAGTTTCTGTGGCAGCACATCTTTTCAGATGTAGACAGCCAAATGTTCATTATATCCTCATACGGAGGAAAGAGGACTAGCAAGCTCCCTGGGGTCTTGTTTATAAAGGCACTGACCACATTCATGAAGACTCTATGCTCATGACCTAACCACCTCTCAAACACCTCCACCTCCTCATACCATCACATGAGGGGTTAGCATTTGAGCATACTAATTGGGGGTGGTGGGGGCAAAAATTTATCCATCACAACATGTTAGTGTATTTTGTTAGCACATGTGCAGGTTTCAGTTCAGTTGCTCAGTCGTGCCGACTCTTTGCGACCCCATGAATCGCAGCACGCCAGGCCTCCCTGTCCATCACCAACTCCTGGGGTTCACCCAAACCCACATCCATCGAGTCGGTGATGCCATCCAGCCATCTCATCCTCTGTCGTCCCCTTCTCCTCCTGCCCCCAATCCCTCCCAGCAAGGGAGTCTTTTCCAATGAGTCAACTCTTCGCATGAGGTGGCCAAAGTACTGGAGCTTCAGCTTCAGAATCATTCCCTCCAAAGAAATCCCAGGGCTGATCTCCTTCAGAATGGACTGGTTGAATCTCCTTGCAGTCCAAGGGACTCTCAAGAGTCTTCTCCAACACCACAGTTCAAAAGCATCTATTCTTTGACACTCAGCTTTCTTCACAGTCCAACTTTCACATCCATACATGACCACTGGAAAAACCATAGCCTTGACTAGACTGACCTTTGTTGGCAAAGAATGTCTCTGCTTTTGAATATGCTATCTAGGTTAGTTTAGTTTCACTTACTAAGCATATATCTGTCTGTAAGGTATGGATTTTGAGGATTAAATGTTTGCAGATATTCTACATAACAAGAATAGATGTATATTTCTTTCTAGCTATAGAAGTCAGAAGGGATGGATCTAAGGAATTTAGAGGAAGCCATAAAGTTCTTGAATAAGTAGGAATTCCACCAGAACAGAAAGAACTGATCAGAACGTGATATGACATATACACCAGACAGAAAGAGAATCTAACAGTATGGGATGAACTGATGGACTAGCCATATATCCTAGGGAAATAACTGACTCTAAAGACCCACTTTTGGAAATTCCCTAGTGGTCTCAGATTCCTTAAAATCCACCTGCCGGGGCAGAGGACAAAAATTCAATCCCTGGTCAGAGAGGAACCCACGTGTCGCAAGTAACATGTCACAGCTACGCCTGCGAGCAGCAACTACTGAAACCCCCACACTCTAGAGCCTGAGCTCTTTAACAAGAGAAGCGACTGCAACGAGAGGCCCGGACACCACGACTAGAGGAAGTCCGCAAGCAGCAAGGAAGACCCAGCCCAAAAATGGATTAATGAAAGTAAAGACCCACTTTCCTCCCCTTTACATCCTGAGAGATGATGCCTCTCTTTATAACTACTCGCTAAGTGAAGACTTGAAGGTATAAGGACTTAATAGTATATTGAGGCAGAATTTCCTTGGGACTTTGTAGGATCATAACTGCTTGACACCCTCTACCAAAAAGTGTTCAAGTCAGAAGACAATCAGCATATGTTTTTGGGTTTATTAAACAAATGTCACTACAGAAATAAACATTCTGTTATTAGAAATTTGTATGCACTTAATGTAATTAAAATAGTTTTATTGCAATGAAAATAAATTTCACTGCCTGGATGGCTTTTAAGTCTAAGAAATATATCAGCTCACCCATCAAGTCTTCCTTGCCGTCACCAACAAGATACGATTCCTACATGCTTTCTCCTGCCTCAGTTCCTAAAGTGTATCCTTTGTATCATTCAAGCCACTTGGAGTCTTCTGTGGTGGCAGCTGTGAATATATCTTCTCTCCCATATCTGGTGTTAGTTTCTGCAGCCCAGGAACCTTATCTTATTCATGGTTGTGTATTTTGCAGTATCTATTTATAGACATCTGAAATTTGTAGATAGTAAGGAAATGTAATTTGAAAATGTTTAAAAGCAAGCAGACTGTAAACCAAAAGGCTTAGAGTTGATGGCACATAATATCATGTACTTATCTTCTCCATAGCCATTTAATTACATATTTAAAAATCAATGGACATCAAGGACAGTCCTGAAAAGGATAAATTTCTAAAGAGCAGCCTTGGACTGCTGAGAAAGGCAGAAAGAGGGAGGGGCAGTGCCTCCATGCTATTTCACGTTTTTCACTACTTCTTAACCTGAATAACCCATATGTTTCAGGCTTTTGCATCTACACACAGCTACAGAAACCCACGTCCTTACAAAGTCCTCCCCCTCCCATCACCCTTCCCAAATGGGCATCTCAGGTGAACTCATAAACATTCTGGGGGCTTTCTAGATGGTAAAGTGGTAAAAGAAGCCACCTGCCAATCCAGGAGACCCAAGAGAGGTGGGTTCCACCCATGGGTTGAGAAGATTCCCTGGAGTAGGAAATGGCAATCCACTCCAATATTCTTGCTGGAAAATTCCATGGATGAGCCTGGTGGGCCTCAGTCCACAGGATCACAAAGAGTCGGACACCACAGAGCAACTGAACATGTACACATCAGCAGCCCTATCAGTGCAGTCCACGGCCCACAAAGCTCCTTGAGGTACCTCTTCTCTGCCATAACTGCTTCAGTCCTCTGCCAAGGCTCCTAAGCCCTTTCTATTCAGGCTCCCAAAGCTGCATTTTCTTTTTCCTTTTTTTCTCCATGTTGATGTATGGCAAAACCAATACAATATTGTAAAGTAATTAGCCTCCAATTAAAATTAATAAATTTACATTTCAAAAAAAAGAACCAGACTGGGACTATAACACGACTAAAGGGAAAGATGGGGTCAGAGCCATTTTGTCAGATGTATTCTCAAAGGACTCAGGCAAGCACATGCTAAGACTTTAAACTGTGCCAAATTGGCAAACATAGAACAGGAAGAGAAGGAAACACCTGGTAAATTCCTAGACAGACTGTGAGAAGCCCTTCACAGATTCACGGAGATTGATCCTGAAAGTGAAGCGGGAAGAGTGATCTTAAAGGATAGATTTCTCACTCAGTCAGCGCCAGGTATCTGCCATAAGCCACTAAAACAAGTGTATGTATCAAATCAGTCTTTAGATAATTTGTTGCAACTGACTCAGATAGTTTATTATGGAAGGGAATATGAGCAGAGGAAAGAAAGGCAGAGAAAGACCAAGGAACAGACTGAAGCCCTAATAATGGCGGTCAGAACCATTCTGAGACAGACTGAAAAAAGTGCCCAGAGGGACCCTGGCAGAAAGGGATGGATTTGTTATTACTGTGGAAAGGAGGGGGCACCTCAAGTGGGATTGCCCTCAGGCTTCTAAGCCACCCCTGGCTGCATGTCCTGTTTTCAAAGGACCATACAGGAGAGACTGCCCCCACAGACATAGGCTCCAGAGGTCAGATTCTCAGGACAATCAAGACTGAAGGTGCCCACACAAGCTCCCGTCCTAAATACACCTGAGGAACCCCAGATATTAATAACTGGTGGGGGAGGGGGCAATGTGTTTTTTTCCTTTGGACACCAGGGCAACTTACTCTGTGCTTACTGAAGCCCCTGGCCCACTTTCCCCCAATCCACTACTATAATGGGACTGTCTGGATGAGCCAAATGCTATTATTTCAGTTGTCTTCTAAGCTGCAACTGGGACTCTGTGCTGTCTTCACATGAGTTTCTGATTGTGCCAGAGTCTCCCTCACCCCTTTTGGGAAAGGATATCCTGAGCAAGGTCCACACCTCTGTTTTCATGAATATGAAGCCCTCTCTTTCTTTTTCTTTTTCTTTTTTTTTTAATGTTTAATTTTACTTTATTTTTCTTTACAATACTGTATTGGTTTTGTCATACATTGTCATGAATCCACCACGAGTGTACATGCGTTCCCAAACATGAACCCCCCTCGCACCTCCCTCCCCATAACATCTCTCTGGGTCATCCCCGTGCACCAGCCCCAAGCATGCTGTATCCTGCATTGGACATAGACTGGTGATTCGTTTCTTACATGATAGTATACATGTTTCAATGCCATTCTCCCAAATCATCCCACCCGCTCCCTCTCCCTCTGAGTCCAAAAGGCCGCTCTACACATCTGTGTCTCTTTTGCTGTCTTGCATACAGGGTCATCATTGCCATCTTTCTAAATTCCGTATATATGCGTCAGTACACTGTATTGCATTTTCAAACTACCAGATGCATAAGGAGATAACAGGGGACTTCCCTGGCAGGCTAGTGGTTCAGACTCTGCGCTCCCAATGCAGGGGGCACAGATTCCATCCCTCCTTGGGGAACTAAGATCCCACATGCCAAGAGTGGGTTGCCATTTCCTTCTCCAATGCACAAAAGTGAAAAGTGCTCTTACCTCAGCTATGCCCAAAAGCTCTTAAACAGGACCTCTCTCTACATCAGCCATTCGTGGTTTTAGGTCCTGCCCCATCCCACACTGACTGGCTAAAGAAGCAGCACTTGCTTGCTCAGCCATGTACAACTCTTTTCAATGCCATGGACTGTAGCCCACCAGACTCCTCGGTCCATGGGATTTTCCAGGCAAAAATATTGGAGTGAGTTGCCATTTCCTCCTGCAGGGGATCCTCCTGACACAGAGACTGAACCTGAGTCTCTTGCATTGGCAGGCAGATTCTTTACCACTGCAGTACCTGGGGATCAGCATAAAGCCTCAAAAGCCTCTGAGAAGCCATCCCTAAGGACTCTGAGCCTAGAGACTGAGAATCTTACTCTTCCCAGTCCCCTCTCAGTATTCATGTGGGCAAGTCATCCTGTTGCATCCACAGTTCTGGCTCTGCCACATGGAGCGAGACTTAATGAAGAAGTGTGTGAGTACTGAAAGAGACCTGGTTGTCTGTGAACTCCATGGTCCCTCACTCTTGTTCCAGTTGTGCTGGAAAAATAAATAACTCCCTTCACTTGTTCCTCAGTGTTCCTATCTGTGTATAAGTTTGTTGAACTTGGTAATCATGTAAACATTGTAAGAATAAATGACAGCTTATCCAATAGAAGTACTAAATATTCATTTTTGGCATCTTACCTGCCTCCTGAGAAACCCATATACAGGTCAAGAAGAGAACCAAACATGGAACAACAAACCGGTTCAAAATTGTGAAAAGACTGCATCAAGGCTGCATATTGTCACCCTGTTTATTTAACTTATATGCAGAATACATCATGTGAAATGGTGGGCTGGATAAAGCACAAGCTGGAACCAAGATTGCTGGGAGAAATATCAATAACTTCAGATATGCAGACAACACCATCCTTACGGCAAAAAGCAAAGAACTAAAGAGCCTCTTGATGAAAGTGAAAGAGGAGAGTGAAAAAGCTAGCTTAAAATTCAACATTCAGAAAGCTAAGATGATAACCTCCAGTCCCATCACTTCATGGCGTATAGATGGGGAAACAGTGGAAACAGTGACAGACTCTATTTTCTTGGGCTCCAAAAATCACTGCAGATGGCGACTGCAGCCATGAAATGAAAAGACGCTTGCTCCTTGAAAGAAAAGCTATGACAAATTTGGACAGCATATTAACAAGCAGAGACATTACTTTGCCGAAAAAGGTCCATATAGTCAAAGCTATGGTTTTTCCAGTAGTCATGTATGGATGTGAGAGTTGAACCATAAAGAAGACTGAGCGCCAAAGAATTGATGCTTTTGAACTGTGGTGTTGGAGAAGACTCTTGAGAGTCCCTTGGCTTGCAAGGAGATCCAACCAGTCAATCCTAAAGGAAATCAGCCCTGAATATTCATTGGAAGGACTGATGCTGAAGCTGAAACTCCAATCCTTTGGCCACCTGAGGCAAACAGCTGACTCATTAGAAAGATCCTGATCCTGGGAAAGACAGAAGGCAGGAGGAGAAGGGGGCGACAAAGGAGGAGAAGGGGGCGACAAAGGACGAAATGGTTGGATGGATCACCAACTCAATGGACATGAGTTTGAGCAAGCCCCCGGAGGTGGTGGTGGAGTGGGAAGCCTGGCATGCTGCAGTTCATGGGATCACAAAGAGTTGGACATGACTGAGCGACTGAAAAACAACAACAATTATCTGGCTCTAGTTTCATATCATTTGATCAATTGGACCGAACTTAGATAATCTCATGCTCATTCACGTATTCAATGTCTGAGCCCATTTAAGATGATACAAACCCCAAAATACTAATGTCAGAAATCCTATGCATATCCATTTAAGAAAAGAAAATGGCTTGCTGCATGCTCACCTACAGCACTAAGACAAAGTCAGGGCTGAGAACCAACTAACTCAGTAGGAGCAACATTTGTTGTTGCTGGTGGAATATCAAACTTGTGGTAGAAATTCAATAGCCAAGGAACTATTTCTTGCAAGCCATGATCTTTCCTTGGCTTAAGAAATACACTGAAGCACTGGGGTTTATCTGACACTTAGGGAAACTCATGTGAAAGGAATAATAGAGCTAAGGGTTGCATTACAAAGTAGCAAAAACCAATCCCTGATTTGAGCTGCAGGAGGTCTATCCAGGGCACATCTATATATGTGATAAATTGCACCCCTTCTCTCAGTGAGAAATTAGGCTCAAATTCATTGCATTAATTTCACTGATTTACAGTCTGGGCAAGGTAATTTTCATGGGGTTGAATGGAAAACCCTAGTGATATTGCATGTTCATTGACAGGCTTCTGATAGACCTAGGAGCAATTTTCCCCCCAGGCCATATCTTTTATAGCCAACCTCAGCCTTTTCACCAGAGTTTAGGAATTCAAGATATATTCAATGTTACCCACATTCATTCTCTTTCCCCAGCACAATTTTTCACACTTTCTTAAAACTTCTCTAAGCATCATCCAACTTAGGAGAATATATTTAAGTAGCAGGGAACTCATGACTCTTCAGTCAATAGCTTTTGTTTTTTGGATGGCTTCAAAAGACAGAAAGTCCTTAAGAAGCCGAAGTCCAAAATCTGTCTCCTACCTAGGTTCCAAAAGTTTACCTTAAGTTATAAACTCTGAGCCTGCCTCATCACACATTATGAATACTTGATAAATATTAAGTATATTAATGGAGCTTCCCAGGTAGCTCAATGGTAAAGAATACACCTGCAATGCAGGAGCTACAGGAGACCCAGGTTCCATCCTCAGAAGATCCCCTGGAGAAGGAAATGGCAACTCCCTCCAGTATTTTTGCCTGGAGAATCCCGTGACCCTGGTGGGCTGCGGTTCATACAGTCGCAAAGGATCGGACATGACTGAAACGACTTAGCATGCAAGTATATTAATACTAATATTCATATAAATACTAAATCTGACATGAGTATCATCCTGAAGTAGTTCACTAGAGCGTATTAAGGTCATGGATGTTGAGAGCTGAGGTGAAGTGTAACCTGGGTTAAATTATTCTGTAAGCCTCAATTTCTTCACCCATAAAATGTGTAAAGAATAGCTACTCCCTTACAGTGTTGAGAAAACTAAATGGTATCAGAAAGCCATACACTCAGTTCAGTGGTGACATTAAGCTCTCAAAGTATTTAGTTATTATTAATATTACCATCAATAATTATTTCTGCCAATTCTCTCTTTGACTGAAAAACTATCAGGCATATCTGCTAAAAGGAGATGGACAGAAATCATCTGTTGGGAGAGTTAACAATAGAAAACCTCCAGTTGGCAGGGGCTCTATTTTAGTCTGGCTCCTGAACTCTTGTGTATAACATAGTGTTCTTCTACATTCTTTGGGACACTGGGCCTATTTCACTTTTGTTTGTGCACATGGCTATCATAACCTATGACTTCTACCAGTCAGTGGTCATAGAGTTGAAAAGGTCTTGAAGATTAAGTCTCTTCTCTATAACTTATCTATATTGAAGCTAAGACTTAAAGAGAATAATATGATCAAGGTCATCTGGATTTTTATTAGGACTAGAACCAAAAAAAAAGATTTCTGACCCCCAAGTTAGGATTCCTTAGTTACAGAGAAGTACATAAAGACACAACATCTTTGCCATTTCTGCACTCTGCTCTGTGAGGATGTCTAGAGCTTAAATGAATTGGGCCTCTTTGAATGCAGCCAAAAGAAAGCCAATTCAAACTAATTAAGGTAAATGAAAATTATTAGGAAGACTGGCAAACGAATTTCAGAACTTAAGGCAGTGTTGACTTTGGAAAATGAAGAAACTTCTGGGGTTCATGGACATTCTATCCAGAGTACTGCCACTAATGCAATGTGATTGCAATGATGGCCAGTCTCTATCTTTATTGCCTTAGCTTTAAATGAGACCGAGAGACATACAGACAGAGAGAGAATAGATGGGCCCAGCTTGGGTCCAGTGTCCACCCGTGGACCAATTTGTGAGAGATGGAAGGTTCCCTGCTTTGTGTAACTCCACTTGAGACCTCTTCCCCTGGGCATGAGGGGCTCTAAATAAAGAATCTAGAGCTACTGTGAGCAGAACAGCTGTCCCAAGAAGCTCATATTACTTTCCACTATGTGGCTTTTTCAGCAGATTGTGAGTTTCTGTTAGCCAAGGACTGTCATTTTCACTTTTATCCAGTATTTTCAAACACCTTCCTAGCCTTTTGTGTAGTATGTACCCAATAAACATTCCTGGACTTGAATGTATTAGATCTGCCATTTCTCCTTGACCCAGGCATACCAACCCAAGCTGAGAACAAATGGGATCCAAACAACAAAAAAGAGATCTTTTTGGCCACTTGGAAAACACACATCACACTCAAGTAATGCAACCTGGCTCATATGTAAGTAGCACATGCATCTTGGCTCCAAGGAAAGCTGTCCTAATTGTGCTTCTCTTTCCAGCTTCCTGGAAAGATAGGGCCCTTCTTCCCCAGGCAACCTTTCTCTTGGTAATGTCTCCTCCTGACAGCCTGGCACTGGCCCCCAGCTCTGTCTTCTGTAGTGAAAACGGAGCCCTGCTGTGCTCGGGTCATTAGGACTCTCATCTTCCCTCCTCATACGACAGACGTCAGGAGGACATGTTCTCGCCTCCTGAGAGAAAGCCCCAATTAAATATGTTCATCAAAGCTCTGTGATTCTCTGGCTTTCTTCAAATACATGACAAAAACGAATCACTTTCTGCTGACCTGACGCATGGCCAGGGAGCACTTGGCCCTGGCCAAGGTGTGGGCTGCCTGCCAGAACCTTGTGGGAGGTACCAGGAGATTTTCACTGTCAAATGCCACACTTTCAGTGCTGCCCCTCCAGCTGGTTATCAGACGCTGGCAACTGCATAAAGAACCCAGAACAGAATATCACAGTTTACCCAGAATCAGAAGATTGGTAACAAATTAAGGTGAAATTGAGTTCAAATCTGCCCCTTTCCAGCTGCTAACTGGCCACATTAACCATGCCTGTCTCTTTAAGTATAGGCCGTAGTGCAGTGCGGTGGGGAGGAAGCATAAGACAGGGGATCAGAGCCCCTCAGTTGGCCCACATGCACTGTCACCAACTAGTTTTCTAATCGTTCAGCTTCGAGTGCCTGGTGTGAAAAGAAAATGTGGTGTATTTGTGTAGCTGATTCACTTCTTATACAGCAGAAACTAACACGATATTGTAAAACAATTATACCCCCATTTTTTTTTTTTAAAAAGAAGATATTGCTAAGACCTTGCAGTTCACAAGCTTCATTTTAAGGTATGGTCCCAACAAATTTTACTACCATTGACACAGCCATCATTAGCCAATATTTGGAAAGTATTTACTCTTTTTCAGACACTCTGTACTAATACACCATGGATAAATTCACTTAACCCTTTGAAAGAATTTAGCAATATTATTCACCCTATTTTACAGATATTTTATAGAAACTTGGATTTAAAGAGTGAAATAACTTGGCCAAGGTTGCATCAGCCAGGCAGGGACAGAGCTTCAGAACTCAAGATTTTCACACCTGTGCTACCCCAATAATGTCTCAGGTACCAAAACCAATATGGCCACCCTTAGCTTCCTTCTTGGCCTGCTCTGCCTCAAACACTTGTTTTCTCATCCTATATACGTAATTTCATCTTCATCAATTTGGTTCACTGTTTCTGAACTCACTGACCATTTCTGAAGACTTAATCCCATTTAAAAATAAACCTATCTCTGCCTTCTAAAAACCACCAAGATAGAGCTAGTCTGTATTTGCTCTGATCTCCATAAACTCACCCATCTATAATTTTCACTGGCAAAGATTGTGTTGCCTCATTAAGTCATTACTTTCAATGTTATCATTTATCTCTTGATCATCTTTTGCTCTTTATGTCCTGTCTCACCAGTCAGATTGAATACCTTGAGGATGAGCACATGGATCATATTTCTTTGATCTACTCTTAGCTCCTGGCATGATGCCTTGCAATGTTAACTGGGCTTGGTGTAGCTTCTCTTTCAGCTTCTACTACGCTCCTCATTAGTCAGTATCTATATGGCTATAGGCATCCTCTTTGGAAACTATGGTATTAGAATTGTCAGCCAGGTCTTGATGACTTTCATTGTGCATGTAAGACTGGGAAAGGGCACCCTGACCTACGCCCATGCCAGCTGAGCTGTGTTACTTGTGCCAGAGCCTCACCGTGTCTGTATAGCTCTGTGTGTGTGATGGGATCCGAGCAAGCTTTTCTGATGATGCCAGCCAAGAAAAAACAGCTGGCAAATGTAAAAAAGATGGTACCAGGTGCATGGCCCACTTAGATCAGCCTTCTGTGCCAGCTTCACATTTTGTATCAAGGCCTATGATGAGAGTCAGAGTGACTATATCTTCTCTCCTCTCCAGAAGCTGGTCTGTGGCTGCCAGGTTCATAATGGTCATCTGTTGGGTTGTCTACAACACCTGCAACTCAGACAACAAAATCCAAAGGTTGCCAAGATCTTGGAACTCCCAGGGTATAATAACAATGCCAAGAGCTGAGGGGGTAATTAATGGCCAGAGTATCTCATCACCTCCTCTTGGAGTTTCCAACACTCTGATGCTGAAGGAAAGCTGAAAGCTTTTCCAGGTGCACTGTATTTTATAAACCATGTATTTCAACAAAGAGAAGGGACATAAAATGATTCCGCAAATTATGAAGAGCTCAGTAATTATCAGGAGGGATGATGTCCTTTTATTGCTTCTACAATACCAAGTTATTAACAATTCCCGGTGTGCTTTGAATAGTCAGCTGCCCCCAAGTTTCACTGACAAGGCAGTGAAACTGACGAGGGATAGCTTTGGCTACAGCAAGAAGAGAAGGTTCTAACCATAGTTTACAAATTCCACTCCTTCTAAGACCGCTTTAAGGAGGTGGTGGGAAGAGAGGGTTCTGAACAGGGTAAATGATAACACCAGGAGTAAATATAAAAACATTTGTATTGTTGTTTAAATCTCTGTAAAGATAATTCACATTTTAAAACAAAAATAATAACAAACTGTGGGACCCATAACATATGCAGAAATTAAATGTATGACAACAGTAGTACAAAGGCCAAGAGGGGAGAAATGGAGGTATACTTTTATAAAATTTGATACCTGCTAAGAAAGAGTATAATATCATTTGAAGACAAGCCAGAGGAAGTTTAAGATAAATAATATAAATCCTAAAGAAGCCATTAAATAAAATGACAAGTTATAACTAATTTGGCAAGAAATCATATAGTAAAATGGAATCTTAAAAAAATATTCATGTAACCCAGAAGAAGACAAAAAAGGAGGAGAATGGAAACAAAGAACAGACAGGACACACTAACATGAAATAGCAAGGTAGATTTAAATCCAAACATGTCTATATCATATTAAATGTAAACGATCTAAACAGCCCAACTGGAAGTCAGAAATTGCCGTCTTAGATTTAAAAAGCAAGACCCAAACATATGTTGCATGCAGGGAACAAAACGGAAACATAAATGCATTGAAAGTAAAAGCATGGAAAAGATAAACCGTGGCAACATTAAATGGAGAAAAAAAAAAAAGATGGTGTGGATTGATTAATAGGAGACCAGGAAGATTTCAAAGCAAAGAATATTACCGGGGATAAAAAAGATCATTTCGCAATGATAAAGGGACCAACCTATAGCAGAGCTGAAAAACTGATAGAACTACAAAAAGAAGCAGACACACCCGTAATTATAGTTTAATCATAGAAAGTGTGTTGTCTATATTGTAATTAAGTTAAAAATCAATAACATAAAATTCTGGAAATTCTCCAGGTATTTGGAAACTAAATAACATGCACCGAGCTCATTCCTGCCTCAGTGCTTTTGAACCTACAGTTTCCTCTGTCTTAGTTAATGTTTCACATAAATGACCCGTCCTTTCATTTCAGGTCACCACCTCAGAGGAGCGTTCCTAGATCCTCATAGATGAGGTCACTTCCCCGTTTCATCCTATTGCAGCTCCAAATACTATTACATACTTTCACTTTTCCTTTCCTAAAAGTTCATCGCAATCTGTAATTATCAATTTTTATTGCTTACCTACTGTCTACTTCCTACAGCATATAAACTTTTTTAAAAGTACATGCATATTAGATCAAACTTTTTTATGGTAAAATATACACAATATAAAAGTTACCATTTTTAACAGCATATAAACTTTCTGAGGGCAGGAACCTTATCAGATTTTTCTGTACTCCTGTGCCAAGAAGAGTACATGCAGGTCCTAAGAACTCAAAATCTATTTGTTGAATTGATGAATGGAACATTAAAAGAAGGATAATTCCTACCCTGCCTGTTTTACAGAACTCTTAAAAAAAAAAAAATGACACAGAAACACTACCGACTCAGAAATAGAAAGGTATTGATGTTTGTATTATTTCCAGTACAATACATCTCAGAGTGCAATGCTGATTAGGTAATGAACACAGATGAAATTGGGCCAGACGGATGAGGACAGCTTTCCTTGAGTAGGCGCAGAGTCTAAATTACTGCAAGGAATTGTATCTTGCCTGCCTGCATATGTCTGAATCTAACTTTGAGCTCTTTCCCCTCGTGGCTTCACAGGTAATAATTTCACTGCTGTCTTATTAGGGATGTTCTTTCCCTTCCCCTCAGAAGAGTAGACGGGGTTGGCATTTCTGAAGGAGCAGCCAAGGAACATAACTCTAGGCACAGCTAGAGAATTTTGATGACTCTGTGTTTTTCCTCGAAGGGCTCGCAGTTTGTGGATCTTCTCTGCATTTAAATAATGACAGTATTCAGTTACATAAGTGTGTGTGTGTGTATGCATTCTCTTCCCTTATAGGTTATTACAAGATATTCAGTAGAGTTCTCTGTGCTGTACAGTAGGTCCTTGTTGCTTATCTAGTTTACATACAGTAGTGTGCATCGGTTAATCCCAAACTCCTAATTTATCCCTTCCTCTCCCTTTCCCCTTTGGTAACCATAAGTTTGTTTTCTATGTCTTTGCATCTATTTCTATATACCTACACCTGAAACTAACACAACATTGTAAACCAATGATACTTTAATGAATAAATAAATAAATAATTGAATTTTTAAATGTCGAAATTTTTTTAAAAATGACAGTACTGAGGCCAAAGTAATCATGAATCTGTGAGGAGGAGCCTCAGTGTTACTAAAAATAAGGGGCCTCATTCCTGCCTTGCATCCTTGAGGCTTGCCAGAGGAAACCTACTTTTTCATGAAACCTGAAGGCAAATTGCCTTTCCTAGACAAGTGCCACCGACAGAGATAGGAATACTGGTGGTGGGATAAGAGGTAAGTAAGAACCCTAGATTCGTAGGTGCAAAAGACAGATTCAAATGGGGGGAAAAATGTAAACAAAAGGATGTGTGAACCAACAAGAGGCAATTTGAGTGGTAAGAAAAATCTTGAAGAGTGTAAGAGAAAGACGGGTTCCACCTCTGGACCTCATTGTGTGATTCTGTACAAGGTCTTTCCCATTATAACTGGGTTTGATCTTCCAGGGGAAAAATGAGAAACTTGGATGAAATAATCTCCCAGTTCCTCTCTGGTTCTGCTGTTCCAGAAATGAAACTTAAATTCTTTCTGTGAAAATCACTGAGCAGAAGTCAGAGAGCGCCTTTGACTGCCTTTGTTTAATCACCTTAACCTCACTGAGAAGTCAGGACTGAGGACTCTCCTGATTTCATCTAGTCTAGTTTTTCCAGTCAAGGTTCTTATTGGCAGAATTGGGGGTGGGCCACCAGCTGTGACAGATTTAAGTTAAAAAGGAGCTCATGCAAAGGCTAGTGAGTACCTCACAGCATCAAAGAAAGCCTGAAGAAGCAAGAGGGAATGTGGAGCCTGGGACCAGCCAGAACCACAGCCACCAAATTACCCATCTGATGCCCTGCGGTCCCCACAATGCCTCTGTGACTACTGGCTGCCAAGCGGGCACCACCGTTCTCTTCAGCCCTGACACAGGAGATTACAGTGGTCAACCCTGGAAGCTTCAGCAGCTGCTGCCATCATCTGCCTCTGGAACAGACCCACGGCTGGACCTGAACCAAAGGAGTCACAAGCTCCCAATTTGGTCTCCGTAGATGGGATAAATGGTCGTTGCTTCTATCAGTAACCTAGTTCTAGGCCCAGGAGAAATGGGAAAGTGAATATTCGGATTTTTCAATGTCTGTAGTTGAAGACATGTTCCCTCTCTCAAGATTTGTGAACTGAAAAACTCTCCCACAGTTGCAGGGCTTCAGATATGTTGCAGTCACACACACAAAAATAAGTAGTTGAAACATCTGAAGTATGTATCAATAGGAAAAGAACATGTCTCCACAGAGTGCCTGAAATCATTTGGGACTCCAACTTCTATTCGTAAAACCTAGGCCTGAAAAATAGACTGCAGCCCACCTCATGCAGCCCCTTTTGTTCTCCAGATGAGAAAGCAAGGCTGTAGAGTGGGACAGTAACCAGCCCAAGTTCACAGCTGGCTCTGAACTCAGGTTTCCTATTTGGGGACCAACTGTCTTTCCAGTGATTCAGGCTGCCTTCCAAGACAAAGAGCAGAGTCCCTTCTCTGTCAGATTAGCTGCAATGGCAAATGTCCATAAAACATTTTTATTTACTTGTTTATGTTTGGCTGTGCTGGGTCTTTGTGCTGGGTTTTCTCCAGTTGGAGCAAGGGAGCGGGGGTGGGCTACTCTCTAGCTGCGGTGTGCAGGCTTTGCATTGCAGTGGCTTCTCTTGTTGCTGGGCACAGGCTCTAGTATGTTCAGGCTTCAGTAGTCACAGCTTGCAGGTTTCATGCCCCACAGCGTGTGGGATCTTCCCAGACCAGGGACCAAACCCATGTCCCCTGCATTGGCAGGATGATTCTTAACCTCTGAACCACCAGGGAAGTCCATATTTACTTTTACACCTTAGCTTGATTTGACTTGTGAAGATTTAAAGGTAAAACAGATGTAGTTATGATTGCTCCTACTCAAGATTCAGATTCAGTTTGTATTTATTAACCACCTATTACACGGGCAGACATTGAGATGGTGTTTTCCTTAATGTAGTAGGAAGTTTAGGGATCTGTTTGGGCCGGAGGAACACCTGGTGATGGGGACTAGTGCACAGAAGAGCTTCTCTTGCCATCTGCCACCTCTGTTTCCCTCTCATCATTGTTTTATTCTTTTCAATAGACACCTCTGCATCTGGTCCTCTCAGCTGAAAACAAGGTCTGCAACAGCTGTGGAAAGTTATGTTACAGAGTCAGTAAATGACCCTGGTCCCTTGGTCCCAGTACCAAATTCCTAAGGAAGAATCAATCAGCCCAGAATATCCATCCTTAGACCATCAACAGAAGCCAGGGAATCAGAACCACACTATATAACACAGCTGCTCCCAGAGTAACTATCGGGATGCGGAGGGCACTCCAGGAAAATCTGAGACATGCTTAGATAAAATATTATTGATTCCAGAACAGACACAGGAATTAATTTAACATTCACAGCAGCCCCATTCATTCATTTATTCATTAAATATTTATTGAACACTGCTGCTTTCTACCTCCTATCTCAGATAATAGGGATATAGCAGTGAGCAAAATAAGCAAAAAAGACAGAAAAAGGTATAAACAAGGAAATATACTGTGCATCAGATAGGGGAAAGTGCCATGGGAAAAATAAAACAGTTAGGAACAGGGATGGGGGTGAGTATATGTGCACATACCTACAATTTTATGAAGCACTGATGGGGAAGGCCTCATTTAGAAGAGAATATTTGAGTTGAATTTTGGAGAAATAGAGCAAGTCATGAGGCTATGAGGTAAGAGCTTTTCTGGCAGAAATACAGCAAGTGCAAAAAAAAAAAAAAAAAAACACTGAAGGAAACAAATCCCTCAGGCTGAGATGTGCCTTGAGTGTTCGAGAAATAGCCAAGAGGTTGAAATGACTCTATCAGAGAATAAGAGAAAGAGTGTCAAGAGATGATGTCCCTGAGGTGAGAGAAGATGCATGGCCTTGGGCGCTTTGAGGACTTTGGCTTTTGCTCTGAGTGAAATGGGCTTCCCTGGTGATTCAGATGGTAAAGAATCTGCCTGCAATGTGGGAGACCCAGATTTGATCTCTGGGTCAAAAAGATCCCGTGGAGAAGGAAGTGGCAACCCACTGCAGTATTCTTGCCTGGAAAATCCCGTGGACAGAGGAGGCTGGCAGACTACAGCCTGTGGGGTCGTGAAGAGTCAGACATGACTGAGTAACACGTCTGAGTCAAATGGAAATCCATTCAAAGGTTTAAAGACTAGAAGTAACATAATCTCATGCCTATTGTGTTGAGAAGGTGCTAGGAAAGCAGAGTGGTAGTGAGCAGGCAGTCAAATTTTGGATTTTTTTGAAAAAAGAACTGACAAGTTGTGCCAATTGATTGGATATGAGGGATGAGAAAGAGAGGGGACTTAATGATGAGCAACTAGAAAGGCAGAGTTGGCATGTACTACAATGGGCAAGACTAGAGGAGAGGCAGGTCAGTGAGGTGAAGGGAGCTAAGAGTCCAGTTGAGGACACGTTAAGCCCAAGATGCTCTTTAGACATCCAAGCGGACAGTGAAAGGGCAGTTGGCTAAATGAACACTGAGTTCATGCGGGAGACTCTGCTGGAGATAGAGATTTTGGAATTGTCAGTTCATAGATGGTGCTTAAAGCCCTGAAACTGAATGATATCACCTTGAAAGTGAATATCAACAGAGAAGAAATGAGGGCAGAGGAGTTTCAGAGTAGTCCCCAGGGTAGGTTAAATCAGAGAGCGAAATGTATATGAGATATTGAAATCAAGAATTATGATTAGGAATAGGTGTAAGTGAAGTAATTCACCTTAGATCTGGTGAGTGGACGAGCCAGACTGATTGCAAGGACTTGGCGATCCTCAAAACCTCCTGGTGGAGCCATTAATGCTAATATCTTCTCTGCCTTCTGGCCTTCATTTTCCCTCCCATTACCCCTGGTCTCCTAATTTCCTCATCACAGAACACGTCCTACATTTATCACAGGAAGCTGAGGCTCAGAGAGGCTAAGAGACATTGTCTAAGATCAAAAAACAGCTAGAAAATGGAATCGTTGTTTTACCCAAGAGGTAAGATAAGACAGATGCCAAAGAGTTGAATGCCAGAATCAAGACAAAAATGCCTCCTGTGAAGGAAATAATAGTGCTGAAGGAACTAACAGTGCCGAAGGATTCAGACCACACAAGAGCACATTTTTGTAGCAGCCCAAACGTCACAGACCCCCTTCTGGTTTCCTCTCATTTGTCCACTCTGTATTGTGTGATGAGGGCTTGGCAAGGTTGGAAACCTTGAAAGATTTCATAAGAATTTGTAAAGGTCATTACAAAGTGTTTTATGATTGTTCATCATTATCTTTTAATTCCTGTTTTTGAGAAACAGGAAGAAAAGTAAACAGGAAAAGTACATGAAAATCCCCTACAGGATCCCATTAAACAAAAATAGTGCTGACAGGAAGCAAACATCTTAAAACCTGAAAGGGGGTAGAGGACGATCTGGACTGAGAAATCTAGAGGACTGACTACCTTTCATTGCTATCAAAGTAATCAGTTACTGTTAAATGGAACAGTGACCAACATTTGGGCAACAGTTTATTTCCTCCTTGCACCCCTTTCTGCCATGTTAGACATTCTCCTCTCCCCCCAACCGGCAACTGCTCTCTGCCAACACCTGTAAAGGAAAGAGAATCAGACTTGGCAGGGTGTCTGTTCTGGTGGCCAAGTTATACCATCATATCTTGGCCTTGTAAGCAAGTGCCTAAAAATAATAGCTAGCATGTATTGAGTTGCTGCGTTGTGCTAGGCTATGGATTTTACACACACCATTTAGAAAGGGCTAGAAAAAATTGCCATACCCGAAAAGTTTCTGCTTCGTTCGAATTATTTCTATTTTATCAGTTCTAAGACTTGACGAGTGGTGACTCAAATGTGAAATAATCCCTTGGAATAGCTAAGTTTAGTGAACGTTTATAGAATTCTACTGCATACGGGAGGTCCAGACTCTCACTGTGAATGCAGAGATGGACAAGACAGAGCCCTGCAGGAGCTAATAGTCTGGTTAAACATTACAGTTAGTGTTTGTCAAACCTGCACTATGTTGCTGCCTATCATGCAGTTCTCACTAAAAAGGACACTCAAATGGAAATCAGAAGGCTTCATTCCTACTCTCTCTACCATTGATTTAACTATGAAAACTACAGGTGAGTCACTTCCCCTTTTTGAAACCCAACTGCATCTTTTAAAACGAATGTTTTGCACTATTTACAATAGCCAGACAATAGAATCAACCTCGATGTTCATCAGCAGATGAATGGATAAAGAAGTTATGGTGCCTATGTACAATGAAATATTACTCAACCATAAAAAAGAACAAATTTGAGTCAGTTCTAGTGAGGTGGATGAACCTAGAGCCTGTTATACAGAATGAAGTAAGTCAGAACGAGAAAAACAAATATTATTTATTAACACATATATATGGAAACTAGAAAAATGGTGTTGGCAAAGCTATTTGCAGGGCAGGAATAGAAACCCAGACATAGAGAAAAGACCTGTGGACACAGCAGGGCAAGGAGAGGGTGAGATGGATTGAGAGAGTAGCATTGAAACCTACATTACTATATGTGAAATAGATAGCTAGTGGGCAGTTGCTGTATGATGCAGGGAGCTTGACCCAGTGCTCTGTGACAACCTAGAGGCGTGGGAAGGAGTGAGGGGTTGGGAGGGAGGGTCACGAGGCAGGAGACACAGGTATACTTATAGCTAATGCACACTGCTGTGTGGCAGAAATAAACACAACATTGTAAAGCAATTATTCACCAATTAAAAAAAATTTTTTAAGAGGAATGCTTTGGCCCTTCGTCCTGTGTTCTCTTCCAGTGCTAACCATTTGTGAGTCTACTGCTGTTTCATTTTTATTTATTCAACAAACATTATTTGGGACAATATGCCAGGCACTTTGCAAATAGTAACATACTTATTCCTCGTAACAATAGTATGCAGGTACTACTATTATCCTCTAATATCATCCCCAATCGTATAAGTGTATCAACCTTATAGTAAAATAAAAGGGATATTATTATCCCCTTTTACAGATGGTGAAACTGAGGTACAGAGTCACTTTAAAATATTTAAGATTTATTTTATTCTCAAAACACTTGGAATTTTTTACTTTTGCTTTGCTGAGTGTACAAGCAGTCTTCGAAATTTCATTCCAGGTACAATTAGGTTGTCAGTTACGTTTCCTACTTTTAGAACAACTGTAGTCATCCAGCAGAGATGGTGGGGCAATGAGAACTCTTGTGTCACGGTCACAAACACACTGGAGCAGCCAGTGGGAAGCCTCTTCTTGTCCTTTCTGTCCCTCAGCAACTGCATTTTCTCCCTCTCTGGAATGAAAGAAAGTATGTGAAAGTGCCTGCCGGAAACCAGCTCATTTTACGCGAAAAGATAACCCCCTTCCCTCTTTCCTTTCCTCCCTCCTTCTCTCCTCCCTCCATCTTTCCTTCCTCTCACACTCAGCCTTTTAACCCCACCACTTTCTTGAGGGGAGTTGCACTGGGTCTTCCTTGGGGCACCCGGGCTTTCTCTAGTTGTGGAGAATGGAGGCTACTCCTTGTGGTGAGCCGGCTTCTCACTGTGGTGGCTTCTCTTGTTGCAGAGCTGGACACTAGTCTCCTGGGCTCAGTAGTTGTGGCGCACGGGGTTAGTTGCCCCATGGCATGGGGAATCTTCACAGACCAGGGATCGAACCCATGTCCCCTGCATTGGCAGGCAGATCTCCTATCCATGGTGCCACCAGGGAAGTCCTCAATCCCACCACTTTTGCAGTGATGTTCTTTCCTGCATTTCTAACCATTTCCTACACAAAAGCGATTGCTTGCTCTGCCCGCCTCCCAGACTGTCTATGGACCTGTATCACGAGATTCTACTCTCCTCCTCACCTCTCCCCACCCCCAACTACTTTCAGAGTCCATTTATCTACTCGGGCTGTGATCACCTCATCGCTGCTGGGTCTGCCACCACAGCTCTGTAATTGATCCCCAGGGCTCCCCTTTCCTGCTACCACAAATTCCCTCTCTCCACCTCCCTGTCCCAGCCATTCTACTTCTCTACATTGCTCTGTGCTTTGAAAGTGTTATATGAAAGGACTATAAGCACAAGGTTTGACCTGATCTAAACCTTTCCAACTTATCTGACAGCATCAAGTAGAATTTTATCAATGTGGATTCGTAAATGTACTATTGAATGGTGGTCAAAAGACAGCAGTTTTAGACAGCAACGTATGCAGAGTGACAGTTTTATACGAGTCTCTTAATACTGTGTGTGTGTGTTCGTCGCTTCAGTCTTGTCTGACTCTTTGTAACCCCGTGGACTGTAGCCCACCAGGCTCCTCAATCCATGATATTTCCCAGGCAAGAATATTGAAATGGGTTGCCACTCCCTTCTCCAGGGGACTTGCCCCACCCAGGAATCGAACCCAGGTCTCCTTCATTGTTGGCAAACTCTTTACCAGCTGAGCCACCAGAGAGTCCCTGGTGGCTTGATATTAGCAATATTTAAAGTACTGACATTTACGACTTTTCAAAAATCAAAGAGGAGGCAAGATGATAAATGAATGTGACTCTCACTTGCATTATGACATCATTGTGGAGCCGCAGAGATAGATGTTGCTCTCTTGCTCTCTCTAGCCCTGTAGACAACCCTGGCTATGCCCATGGGAGAGCCTCATTCAGATGAACATCATCTATCAAACATGTCATAGCGGGGAGATGTCAGAAGGAGCGTGGACTTCAAGATGAGATTAGACTCAAATTTTACATGTACTTACAGTTTAACTTTGGGCAGCTCATTGCTTCCATGTAAATCTTGGGTTTTTTTCATCTGTAAAATTAAAATTTTGGTATATTAATCTTTAATGTCTCTAATGCTTTAAAGTTCTATGATTGCATGACCAAGCATATTATTCAAAATATCCAAATGTCCAATTATGTCAAACTGTATAATAGCAACAATTTCTAAACTCCGTCCTAAGGGGCCCTCAGTGATGACTATCACTGTAGGGTCTGAAGATATGAAGAGAAATATAAAACATGGATCCTGCCCTCCAGGTGTTGTGATCTATCCGTGGAGAGAAAAACTGAGAAGGATAACTAGCATGAATAAATGAAAAATAAAATTATTCTAAGTCTAGCTAGACCTAACATTTAGAATCATAATTGAGAACTGGAGTGATCATGATACTGGCTTTAAGCTGAAATTTACAGAGTGGGCAGATTTTGACTGAGGGGGAAAAGAGGTAGAAGGAAAGCAAATAATGAGTTTCGAAAGGATGTGTGGAAAATGTGTTTGGATGGTAAGAGTTGGACTATATTAAGGAAGGTTTAGAGGAAGCTAGGCAGAAAATTTCATATTTGTTTCCTTGAATGACTGGATGCCATTAAAGACTTTTGTGGGTGGAGGGGGAGTCAATAAGTAATATACAAACCAAACAGTAAGTAAAAGTAACCAAGTATATATCTATCCTAGAAGACTTAAATGAGACTGTTTCCAGAGGCAAGGGTATATTAGAAATTTTAAAATATAACCAAAGAAAGACAGGAGGTAAAAGGAATGAAAACCTCCTGCTTCTCATTTTCTGGTGCTCCAATCTGGGATGCATTAGCTGGAGCAGTTGAGAGTTTTAATTGCCTATTAATTGACTCTGCATGGGGAGAGAAGTGATTGCTAAGGTAACCAGGTCCCAAGCCATATGGGGCTTTGCAGAGACATTCCAACACCTTGAGCTACCCTTGAAAATGAACCAGCAGTGCTATTAGGCTGCCCAGTCCATAGCAGAGCATGTGCTCCCAGTATTCACCCAAAACAAGGCAGGATCTTCATGTGTGCAGGTCAACATTCCTGAGTGGTTTTAAAAGAAAAGTTTGATGCTGATATTTCATCGGGAAATATGAAAGGATGTGTCTCACTGAGCCTCAATCTCTCTATTAAAACAAAATTAAGATTTTAAACCAGGGCATTGAGAAATTTTTCAGCAGAAATTTGTAGCCACAAGTCTTAGAGCCAGAGTTGCCCTTAGGTGCCAACACTCATTTGTCAGACAGGAACCTCAATCGAGCGAAGAAAGAAATTTTTCAAGGTCAAATTTTCATTAATGAGTCCCTTTGGATTAGACTCCCGGTTTCCCAGCTTCAAGGCAAATGCTCATTCCAGTTGTTCATCAGATGGCCTCTCACATTGCTGTTTGTTGAATCAAAGAAGAAATTCCAGGCAATCTTCAAGATCAGTGTGGTAGTTAGTAATGATGAAGGTGGGTATAGGAGTGGTGTCTCTAGTTCCTCAAAATTCTCATGCCTGTAAGGGAATTTATGCCTGCTTATGAAAAAGACTCTCCAATCCTGACTGTCAACTATCTCTTACTACCCCCTCCTGTATTCTTGCTTGAAAAATCCCATGGACAGAGGAGCCTGGCAGGCTACAGTCCAAAGGGTCACAAAGAGTCGGACACGACTGAGCACACATCACTAGCTGTTACTATAAAGCTGAGGAAGACCTTAACTTTGCTGATCCTGTAACACAATTTAGATTATTCCTTGATGAATCAATTTCTCAACCTCTGGATATTGTCGTAAAACCATTCTATTTTAAAATCCAAGGACTTCCCAGGTGGACCACTCACTAAGAATCTGCCTTTCTGACGCAGGGAACACGGGTTTGATCCCTGGTTGGGAAACTCTATCAATAACCTCAGATATGCAGATAACACCACACTTATGGCAGAAAGCAAAGAACTAAAGAGCCTCTGATGAAAGTGAAAGAGGAGAGTGAAAAAGTTGGCTTATAACTCAACCTTCAGAAAACTAAGATCATGGCATCTGGTCCCATCACTTCATGGCAAATAGATAGGGGAACAGTGGAAACAGTGACAGACTTTGTTTTTTCGGGTTCCCAGATCACTACAAATGATGATTGCAGCCATGAAATTAAAAGACACTTGCTCCTTGGAAGAAAAGTTATGACCAACCTGGACAGCTTATTGATAAGCAGAGACATTACTTTGCCAACAAAGGTCCATCTAGTCAAAGCTATGGTTTTTCCAGTAGTCATGTATGGATATGAGAGTTGGACTATAAAGAAAGCTGATCGCTGAAGAATTGATGCTTTTGAACTGTGGTGTTGGAGAAAACTCTTGAGAGTCCCTTGGACTGCAAGGAGATCCAACCAGTCTATCCTAAAGGAAATCAGTCCTGAATATTCATTAGAAGGACTGATGCTGAAACTGAAACTCCAATACTTTGGCCACCTGATGCAAAGAACTGACTTATTTAAAAAGACCCTGATGCTGGGGAATGATTGAAGGCAGAAGGAGAACATGATGACAGAGGATGAGATGATTGGATGGCATCACTGACTCAATGGACATGAGTTTGAGTAAACTCTGGGAGTTGGTGATGGACAGGGAGGCTTGACGTGCTGCAGTCCATGGGGTTACAAAGAGTTGGACACGACTGAGCAACTGAACTGAACTGAACTGGGGAAGTAAGATCCCACATGCTGAGAGGCACCACAACAAGACCTAGCACAGCCAGAAATAAATAAACAAATTCAATTTTCAAGTTCTCCCCTTTTGCTTCCTATCCTCCTTTACACTGCTCTACTTCTTTTCCCCACAGGACACAGGGCTTTTTAACTTACCATACGACTTTTTATTAAGGTTTGTGCATTTTCCCTTTCATGCATTGGAGAAGGAAATGGCAACCCACTCCAGCGTTCTTGCCTGGAGAATCCCAGGGATAGGGGAGCCTGGTGGGCTGCCGTCTGTGGGGTCACACAGCGTCGGACACGACTGAAGCGACTTAGCAGCAGTAGCAGCAGCAGCATATCACCTGACTCCCACACCAGGATGCGAGTTCCACCAACGATCTTTGTCTGCTCCATTTACAATGTATCCCAAGGACTTGGAGTGCTCAATAAGTATTTTGAATGATTAATTGAATAACAACTGGATCTGCCACCTATTGTGAACAATTAGCATACTTTTCAGTCATGTTTTCTTAACTATAAAATGGGGAGAATAATTCCCACCTAACTAGGGTTTTGTGAGGGTCAGCACAGTACCTTGCAAGGTACTGGACCCAAGGCTGTACTCACTGAGTATTGGTTCTCGTCCATGAGATGTTTGAAATCGAGAACACCCAGGTCCTTGGGATACCTTGTGAATGGAGCAGACAAAGATCATTGGTGGAACTTGTGTTCTGTTGTGGGAGTCAGGTGATATGTGCAAACTGGGAATCTCTCGATTCTCAAAAATATATCTTCCTCCTTTACCAATTCAAACCACACCAGGTACTGTACATCTTCTTGCTAGATGCCTTCACGTTTTTCCTGGGGCTTTGGACAGTAAGGATGGGGCATGGTAATATACTGGGTAGAGGAAGTACTGACACTGTGGGACCAGGGAGGAAGCGCTGGTTTAGAAACAGATCCAGTGTTGAGTCTTGCCTCTGCCACTCTCTAGCTATATGAACTTGGAAAGTAATCGCACTTTTCTGAGCCCCAGTTTCCTTCTTTGGAAGAATGAGGATAATGCTTCATACAGTCAGTGAAAGTTATAGAGGATAAAATGTAAATTACCTCTATAATCATAGATCCTTTGGAAAAAATAAGTCAATGCAAATATTATCCCTGAAAAATACACTGATTGATTAAAAAGTTGTTTTTCAGAAAGATGATTTACAAATCAGCATATCTAAATTCCTTTATAATTGTGTATTGACATATATCTCACCAAGGATTAGGTATCTAAGAATTATGGAGTTTTACAGCCAGGTTTTCTATTTGAATTTCTCATTTTGCAAATAATGAGACTTTGCAGAGAATGCTAGTATGAATAACTCTATTTACTGAGAATTTTTTAAAATTAAAACAATGCAGAGATGTGAAAATCCTTATAGTTTTCACATGTTGTAGTTTGCAAAACACTTTCATCGCCATTATATCAACCAATCATATTTCCACCTTGTACAACAAGTTAGAACTCTGATTTTATGTCTTATCTCAATTGAATTAAAGTTGAGAAAACATTTATTTTCTGTAGATTAAAAACTGATTCAAATCCTCCAACATTGTTGTTATTGTTGTTAAGTTGCTAAGTCGTGTCTGTCTCTTATGTGACCTCATGGACTGTAGCCCGCCCAGCATTCTGTCCATGGGATTTTCCAGGCAAGAATACTGGAGTGGGTTGCCATTTCCTTCTCCAGGGGATCTTCCTGACCCAGGGATCAAATCCTCATCTCCGGCTGGTTCTTTACCACTGAGTCACCTGGGAAGCCTCATATAGTACTTTACAGTATGCAAAATGCTTTCATATATTTTATTACCTATAATTCTTAATCTAATTTCTTACCATGTCAGAATTTAGAAGGTCTTATGGGCATTATTTTAAAGATGTGAAAACTGTTCATAAAAGTTCACATACAAGTTCACATAGCCATTACATTGTTAGGATCTGTCCTATAACTTGGGTCTTACAAGTCAAAAGCCAGAGCTTTTTCCAGAAGGCCCATGTCCTCCCCTCCAATTATGATGCATCACAATAATTACCATACTCATTGTTGTAACAGGTCACATTTTTTATGGGTTTACAGACTTATTGGTTTGTTTTATAAGTAGCATAACTGTCTTTTCTCTACTAAAAAAAAAATTAAAAGGAAAAAGACCTATGATTACAGCAGTCAGTAGGATATTATTCAGGCAATAATACTCATTAAATTCAACTGACTCTTTTTTCCAAGTAAATTGCTTAGATTTAAGCCTTCAGGGAAGTATAAAGTTAAGTTTTACCAAGAACTGTAAGGTATATTTTATACCTCATCTAATAGAATATTTTGAATACTACCTCTTGCCTATTAATGTAACAAGATTAAAGAACTTAAGAATCTCTACTTTTTAATATTTTAAAAAACTAATCATTCAGTATATTATAAACTATGCCCTCAAATAATTTTATAGAAATCTTATTTTATATTACTCTGAATGAACTTCCTTGGCTTTCCCTGAGAAATGCTTTCTCAACCGCAGTCCTTAAAGGAAAATGAAGCAGGTTGATTAACTGAGCTTCTCATATATGGCTAGAGTTTAATAGACATAGTAACAATTCTATTTCTATGCCCTTATCATATAATCTATGTGAGAAAGGAAGCACGAATAGTTACCATGAAACTCAGGATAGCAAAAGGACAATCATCTGACTCTGAGAGGACTACTCTTTCCCTCCTGCAGCGGTCAAGGGCCAGACCAGAGGCAGGATCGGTGTAGACAGGAACAGAGAAGGAACAGAAGTTTTCAGTCCCTGGAAGAAGCAGGATAGACCAGAGAAAGCTGTGGAATGGCTAAAGACAGTACCGACACTTTAAGTTGCTTATAGGGCTTTTACTCTCACACACATTTAAAGATTGTTAAAATACCTCTCCGCAGTGTGTGAAGGGAAATGAAGATCAGGGCCAACAGCTTCAGAGCGAAGAACCTGGAGAATTGGTTTCCCCAGAGAGGTCCCTTACCAGTCCTAACAGAGCCTCTCGGACCTTTGCTCTGGGGTAGAAAACGGGATGCAGTTAATGTTCTAATGGGATTTCTCTGCCTTTTCTGTTTTTCTTTTCAACTTTATTACATTTCAATCTTTCAATTATCATCAAATGGCATTTCTTTTTATTTTTATTGGGTTCTCTGCACTCTTGATTTATAAAACTCCAGATGTAGCCAATGTATATTTTTCCAACATTGCATTAAAACTTCATTATAAAATTTGGTAAACCATGTCTTTCAATCTAATAAATAACCCACTTTGTTGATTAGACTCTTAAAAATAATCCTCCACATATACATAGATTACCATATAAAATGCATTTAATATTTTAAATGTAGGGCTATGTTGTTTTCTAATATACGTGTGCTTAGTCACTTCAGTCGTGTCTGACTCTGTGCAACCCTGTGGACTATAGCCCGCCAGGCTCCTTAATCCATGAGATTTCCCAAGCAAAAATACCGGAGTAGGTTGCCATTTCCTTCTCCAGGGGATCTTCCCCACCCAGGAAGTGAACCCAGGACTCCTTCATTGCAGACTCTTTACCGGCTAAACCACCAGGGAAGCCATAATATAAAACAGCTAATTTTATCCTAAAGCACATCTAATATATGAAATATAAGAAGACTAAAGGGAAAGAAAGAGATGGGGAAAACGAGTATTTATTTAGTCTCTGATGTATGTGGTACATCTTTATTTTACAAATGAGGAACAAGCCTGCCTGTAAAGGTGAATGAATGAAGCCAACTAACAAATGTTCTCTTACCCACTCACTTTTTAATCGTTTGTTTTTTTTATCAGAAAATTGTTCATAATCAGCCATGAAACAAGGAAAGGAAACTAACTTCAGGCCATTAATCCAGGAAATGACAACCAAGGAAGAAGCAAATTTCTGGCAGAGAATGGTATAGCTTCTCACTGTCCCCTTCCCACAAACCAGAAAAGATTGAGGATGGATGCCAAGCCACAAATGGCTTTTGATTTGGAAGAAGCAAACTAAGACAGTGAGATGTTAGTTCTAGGAAAATTCACAGAAGCATCTTGTAGAATGATCTCTATAACTCCCATCACAAGGCCTATGCAGGATCAGCTACTGAGGCTCAAATCTGCTCTGAAACCACAACATGTCCTGAGCTTGAGATGTGAGGTGCTGGTCCACAGGGTGGGGTATGCTCCTGGGCTGGGTGGAGGGAGCCCTGCACCCCAATTAGGAAGAAATGTCGTCAGGAAGGAGAGCCTTTCTTCTTTTTGCCACTGCCTGTAGGTATCTAAAACAATCGAGAGAACCTCTAAAGTTATTAATAAATTAACAGAACCTATGAGTTCATTAATAAACTATCATGTGGAATCATTAACAAAAGAAGGATCTGAATGGAATTTCTTGTGTGTTTGTTCAGCAGCCAGTCCCCCTGAGTGAAATGGCTCTGGTGTGAATGGACTGAAGAAGAAATTACAGCACAAACGATAGACTCTATAAAACAGAAAGAGACTCACAGACGCAGAGAACAGACTTGTGGTTGCCAAGGGGGAGGGAGGGAGGAGGAGGGATGGACTGGGAGCTGGGTGTTAGTAGATGCAAATTATATAGGGTGGATAAACAGCAAGGTCTCACTGTATAGCACAGGAAACTATGTCCAATATCCTGGGATAAACTGTAATGGAAAAGAATATTAAAAAGAGTATGTGTGTGTGTGTGTGTGTGTGTGTGTGTGTGTGTGTGTAACTGGGTCACTTTGCTGTACAGCAGAAATTAATACAACATTATAAATCAACTATAATTCAGTGAAAAGGTAAAATAGAATAAAAAAAAAATTACCCGTGGGTGTACCTAGAGATCAGATGCAGGCCAAGAGGAGGCCAACTGGGACACCATAAAGCCCTGCCCTCACCCCTAGAGCCAGTCTACCAAATGCTAACAATCCAATTTATGAACCCACCAAGAATACGGGAATGTCTACTCCCTTCCGCCATCCACTAATGCAATGTATTACCACATTTTTTGATCTTTGCCTTTTCCTTTTTTTTAAAAAAATCACTGATTTATTTATGGCGGTGCTGGGTCTTCCTTTCTGCTGTGAGCTTTTCTCTAGTTACGGTGAGGGGGGCTCCTCTCCAGTCGCAGTGCACGGGCTTCTCATTGCAGTGGCTTCTCTTGTAGCTGAGCACGAGCTCTAAGAAATGCATGCTTCAGTAGTTGTGGTACATGGCTCAGTAGCTGCAGTTCTGGGCTCAATAGCTGTGGTGCACGGACTTAGTTGCTCTGAGGCATGCGGGATCTTCCTGGATCAGGAATCAAAAACTGGGTCTTCTGCGTTGCTAGATGGAATCTTTACCAGTGAGCCACCAGGGAAGCCCAATCTTTGCCTTTTCTAGAGCTGAAAATTTATATTTCATTGTGTTTCAATCTCCATATCCTTATATAGGTACTGGGGAAAAAAACACGGTGAACTTACAGGAAAGATAATTTTGAGATGAAAACATTCTTTTTAAGCAGAAAACAAACCCCAGAATCATAAAAGAGTGACAAATTTAAGTACATAAAATTAAAATTTCTGGGTGTGGAAAAAAATGGTATTAAGAAGGTCAAAAACAAATAACAAAAGAAAAATGTTAGCAAAACACATAAAATACAAAAGACTAATTTTATTAAGTTAAAGAAAGACTAAACAGAAAAATGGAGAGAAAGGAACAAAATTATTTCTAACTCTGTTTCTCCTCCTTTAACAGTCAAATAATTTCACACCATTCTTGGAATGAAAGTCAGAATCCTCATGTGGCTTACCATTCCAGGCGTGATCTGGCTCCCCTCCACCTCTCCAATTTCATTCCTTATCATTCTTTCCCTCACTTCCCTGTCTTAGATAGACTGGCCTTCTTCCAGTTTCTTGATTTCTTCAGGCATTTTCTCTGCTTAGAACATACTCCCCTCCTTAAAAATTAAAAATAAAATAAAATCTTTACCTTTACAAATATTCAAATCTTACCTCAAATGACACTTCCTTAGAGAAGGATCTTTGAGCTTTGCAACCCCCCACCTCAAACTAGATGAAGTTCCTTATTATTTGATCTCGTGTTTCCCTTCCTCTTCTCTTCCTGGTACCTTATAGTCCGCTGTATCTGTGATGATTTATGTAATACTCCTCCACTAGGCAGTAAGCGCCCCAAGGGCCTGATCAGTCTATGCCCAGGATTTAACACATTGTTTATTGTTTTGTTTAGTAGTTTCCAAAGTTCTGGGATACAGGCTCAAAGCCTGATCAGTCTATGCCCAGGATTTAATACATTGTTTATTGTTTTGTTTAGTAGTTTTCAAAGTTCTAAGAGGACTTTAATGTATAAAAACAACAACAGAAAATAACAAGTATTGGCAAAGATGTCAAGAAATCAGAACCCTCACACACTGCTGGTGGGACCCTCATACACTGCTGTGGGAGTATAAAATGGTTCAGCTGCAATAGCAGTTTGATAGTGCCTCAAAAAGTAAACATAGAATTGCCTTGGTGATACAGCAATTTCACTCCTAGGTATATATCCAAAAGAACTGGAAACAGATGCTCAAACAAATACATGTACATGCATATTCATAGCATTACTGTTTACAGTGTGGGTGGATGCTAAGTCACTTCAGTCGTGTCCAACTCCTTGCAACCCTATGGACTGTCTTCTCTGTCTGTGGGAATCTCCAGGCCGAAATACTGGAGTGATTTGCCATGTCCTCCTCCAGGGGACCTTCCCAACTCAGAGCCTGAACTGGCATCTTCTACAACTCCTGCACTGCAGGCAGAGTCTTTACTGTTAAGCCAACAGGGAAGACTCACTGTTTACAATAGCCAAAAGGTATAAACAACCCAGACGTCTATCAACAGACAAGTGGGTAAACAGATTGTGGTATATAAGCACAATGGAATATTATTCAGCCATAAAAAGAAATGAAATACACTGGTACATGATACAATGTGAATGAACCTCAAATACGTTACACAAAGTGAAAGAAGCCAGACCCAAAAGGTTACATGTTGTGTGATTCTAGTTATATGAAATATACTGAGTAGGTAAATCCGCAGAGACAAGAAACATATTGGTGGATGCCAGGAGCTGGAATGAGGAGAGAATGGGGAATAAGGTCTTAATATGGACACTGTTTCATTCTGGGGTGAAGGTTGGACAGCAGTATGAATGTACTAAATGCCAGTAAACTGTTCCCTTTAAAATAATTTTAATATAATTAATATAAAGTTATTTATATTAAATAATTTTAATACAAATAAAGATAATTTTATATTATATGAATTTCATCTCAATTGAAAAATATCTGGGGCCCTCACTCTCAAATCTCAATTACATTTTTATGAGTCCCTATTTAATCACTTTGGAGAAGGAAATGGCAACCCATTCCAGTATCCTTGCCTGGAGAATCCCAGGGACAGAGAAGCCTGGTGGGCTGCCGTTTATGGGGTTGCACAGAGTCGGACATGACTGAAGCGACTTAGCAGCAGCATTTAATCACTAGTTTAAAAAAAACTAATATTCAAAACAAAAAAGAATGCTTCTTTTTAAATAAAATTGCTTGTTATTTGATGCGTGATATGAGCTGTTGGAAATAAAAGTTCTGGCATTATAGAACTGTAAGAAATATTTTCAAACAAAAAAGTATGTTAATTTGGATTCTTGAAATTGCAGGTTAAACAGTTTCCTTTCTTCTTAATAAATGCTGTGAAAATGTTTAAAAATAAGCTGACAACTTATTATGAAATACTGAGATAAACTGAGACCTTACTTTAACTGGAAGACATAAATTATTACAAAACTATGAAAAACTCAGAAAAACCTATGGCAACAGATGGTGCAGGGCCATATTTGGGTAGCAGAGAACTGTATGAGCATGAGAGAAATCTAAATTAATAGAGGCCTTCTGGATGTCCTGGAAGTGTGTCTGAAAGATATCAAAGTCAAAGTCTGTGTTACTGGGAGCAGCTCTGCCATGACTGGGTCCCTGAGTAGAGTAACCAATATACCTGTTGCTTACAGGGTGATAGGCAGTAGCTAGTCCTCAGCTACACCTAGGCTGGTGATTGATTAAACATAATGATACCCACTGACTTGAACTCAGCAGAGTGAAATTCACTGAAGATTGATATTTTCCCTCAATTCCTCCCTGACTCTTTGTGAGGATGCCGTGTCCTTGGCTGTATCAGAAGTGGTGATATAACATGATATAACATGGTTCAGCATTCTGCAGAACCACCTAGCCTCCCCTTTATTTTTGAGCTTAGACCAAGAGCTTTTTCATTATTTTCAATCCCTTCCACTTTTTCTCCTTTCTCCTTCTTCTCTCTCTAGTTCAACAGATTTTTAAAATATTCTTTCATTCATTCATTCCTGCCAGGTCTTTGTTGTGGCTCGTGGGATCTTAGATCTTTGTTGAGGAGTGCTGGTTCATTAGTTGTGCAGGTGGAATCTTTTTCTTCTTCTTCCTCTTTTCTAGTTGTGGCATGATGGATCCCTGACCAGGGACTGAAGACAGATCCCCTGCACTGGGAGCAAAGTCTTAGTCACTGGACCACCAGGGAAGCCCCTAAACAGAGTTTTGATGCCAAAGATGGAAAAAGGATATGTTCCAGTTGGTACCCACTGTTCACAAAATCAGAACTCGAGTAGGGAGTCAGAACAGGTCTTAAACAATATAGAACCATTTTTTTTCCTACCAAATATTAGATAATTTTTAGTTGTCTCTGATAATTGATAAAGATATATCTATGATAATGGATCAAAGAAACCACCTCCCCAAACAGAAAACCCAAAAGTTACTACTAGAATTTATCTCAGGCTCTCATTTTGATGCACTCTTTCCCAAATGTTAAAAGGGATGAATTTTAGAGTTTTCTTTCTTTGCAACATCTAAGAAATATAAATGAGGTGTGAAATGAGAAAGGAGAAAAATAAAAGAAAAAGCAATAAGCTTTGGTCTAACCACAAGTAGAATAATCAATGTCTAAAAGACTCAACATGAACATTTTTGAGCTCCTACCTTAAGCCAGTCAGTGACCTAGACCCCTGGAGTGGATGAGACAGGGGATGCTAAATTATAAATAAAGATAAATCATGGTCACTGTCCTCCAAAAGACAGAATTTGAGCTGGGACTTATAGTGCATGATTTTTACAGTAGGCAAGGTCAAGCGTGGTGCAGCAAAACAGTAGTAAGCATACAATACCTGACATAATAGACAAAAATTTAAGTTTGACTCTTGCTCATTTAGAGGCTGAGTATCTAGTCTGCTTTTAATCTTAAGTCATCTTAGAATTCGAGCTTTTCTTTCACTGTGACAGATTTTCATCATTCCAGGTTTGCGCATATTTTGGAACTTCTGTACAGTCTTAAGTACTTTATGATTACAGTTGAAACTGATTCTTGCAGGCAGAGTAATTCACTCCTTCTTCTGAGTTCTTACAGTGCTCTGTTCACACCTTTATGGAGCAGAGATTACACTGTATATTAATTATCTGTTCGCTTTTCTGTCTCCTTCACAAAAGTGAGAGCTCCTCAGGGACTGTGATTACATCTTGTTAAGACAGAGAAATATAACAGTTAGGCATTTGGGTGCTCAGCTCATTCTGTCCAAATTCAAATCTCTTGCTTTATAAACGTGGATATGCTATTAGTTAACCTCCCTAGATTTCAGTTTCTTCCTGTAAATGAAAACAAACCTACCTCATTTCTCAGGTACTTATTATAGTGCTTGGCACAGTAGAGGAGCAATTAATAAATATAGGCTCTTATCCCATAACCCACAGTTTCCTGCATGCAGTATTTAATAAAGTGTGTAGAAATATGAAGTGAGTAAATTATTTGAAAGAACTGCCTAGATTGGGAAATACTTTTAGCCTATTTCCCCGACCAAATTTTTTTTCAGATGAAAAGAGAAATCCCCTTTCAAATTCCATGATGCTGGGGTGAATCATTCATTTCCCTTTGGTTTGGTGGGGAAATGACAGTCACTGTTTCTTCCTCATTCTGTGCAGAAACTGCTGGATTCAGCTGAGAACTGAAGACAGAGAGCAATGGTCTGAGGTTCAGCTGAAAAAAACAAAAACAATCCTTGGCTTTTCAGCTTTCTGAGGGCTGCTCCTGATCATTCTCAGGAAAGAACAAACTGGTCTGGTAAAGAGCTCAGAGTATTTGCAAGAAAGATACCGCCTGCAAGAGAAGCTATTTCTATATCTCTCGATTTTGTTAAGAAATGTAGGGTACCACCTGCTCCCAAGATGACTTACTGCTCCTCTTCTGTGCTCCCTTAATACCTAAATCACAATATTACTAACCTTGGTTGAGCACATGCTGCATGCTAGGTGCTGGGTTCTAAATACTTCACATGTGTCAACTAATTAAATTCGTACACAAATCTATGAGGTTGGTGTTACCCTCATTTGACAGATGAGGAAACTAATGCAACAGGTTGAATTGACTTGCTCCAAATTACACAGCAAAAAGTGGCAGAGCTAAGATTTGAACTGAGGCTGCCAGTTTCATGCATGTGAACAGTATATGAATCTGCCTCCCAACCTGCTTTGTCACTTATTCCCCTGTTGCATAGAAATCTTTCAATGACATTTTCTTTTTTTCTTTACTTATTTTTAATCGATGAATAATTTCTTTACAATATTGTGTTGGTTTCTGCCATACATCAACATAAATCAGCCATAGGTATACATATGCCTCTCTCGAACCTGCCTCCCACTTCCTACCCCATCCCACCCCTCCAGATTGTCTCAAGCTCTGATTTGAGTTCCCTGAGTCATACAGCAAGTTCCCACTGGCTTATCTATTTTGTATATGTGTTTCCATGCTACTCTCTCCATTCGTCCCACACACTCCTTCCCCTCACTGTAATCACTGAGTCCACAAGTTTGTTCTCTATGTCTGTGAATGACAAGTTTTCTTATCTGCCTCTCTAACCCACTTGAGTCTCTTGAGGACACAGCCTATATCCCCAATGATTGTCCAGCTCCTGTCACAGCACCTGACACATAGCAGGTATTCAATATACATTGAATAAATGAATGAACAATTAAGCACAATGAGGCAGTGCTTTAGGTAGAAAATATTTGTTGGATTTGAGTAAGGAATGGGAAGCAGAGGAATCATGCCTGACTTGGCTCCTGTATCTGGTCAAGATCGCTTCAGAAGAAGCCTTAACTCTTCTAGATCCAATGGCTCTGAGATGATGAAACTGAAGCCCTTCTTTCCATACCTCATACAAATCATCAGATAGGAAATATTTAACCTGCCTTCCCCTGCACTGGTTTCAGATCTCTGTGAGGAGCCTTCACTACAGGCTCTGAATGGTCCTTGGCCCATTCAGTGCCTTCTGGTGGGTTCCTTTTCTCCATCTGCCATAGTAACCGAGAGGCCAAACATTGGTAAAACTCTTTCAAGGGAAACAGTCCTCAGTGACTGGAGACACAGTATGTCCAAGAATTGGGCTTGAGAAAGTCTCTAAAGAGGCCTTTCCTCTGCAAGCCTTCCTTTTGCAATGATTTTATCCCAACAATTAAACACTTCTTCCTGCCTTTGATGGCTTCGCACCACAGATGTTGAAGGACAGAACCGGGCTCTTCTACTGAGCTACCCTGTTGGCTAAAGATTTCATTAAGAATTTGATGAAGATTCAAGATCCCAAGATATTTTTTTTTGAAACAGATTAATGAAATTTTAATCTAACAGATATTGACCTGAACAAATTACAGATTTGTTCAAGTGAAGAGTCCTACAGAGAAGTGAACAAGGTTTGGGAGCCAGACAGATCTCTGGATTCATACCTGGTCTCTGACAGATAGCTACTGAGTATTCTCAAGATCCAAGGTATTTTGCTAAAGAATAAAGCTTGGCTTGTTGCCAGGAAGTGGAAAGTCTGCATCAGGTTTTACATGAACTGAAACTATGTTTTCTCAACAACCTCCCTCATTTCCCTCTGGGAGATTTTGCTGCCCCTGCTCCGGTTGCATGGGTTCTTTCCAACTTCCCATGACCATATGACTGCTAAATAGATCTCCTTTCCTCCAAAGAACCTACACACACATGCACACACCTTCATCTGTTCCAAAAAAAAGCTGCATCCAGGCCTGACTCAAGTGACACTTGTAAGTAAATTGAAGAAGGTGGGTACCACATGCATCTTTGGATAACCATGGAAGACATTTCTATTATTAACATTCATAAAATTGACTTCATTTAATGAAACATTCTCAGAAAGTATCTCAGTCTTATTTAATTTGCAAAGAAAAAAGACAAATTAGCAATTCACTTAAAAGTGTTTTTCCCTTCTCCTCCATGGTTTATTGACATAAAAAATGAAAATGACCCTTTCCATTCACCTGGTATCACCAGCCTCCTTTTGCTCATCAAATATTTATCGACCCTCATTGTGCAGAGCAAAGATACTATAGTAGTTCTTACCCATTGTTCTGAATAGCCAACTTAGAGATAAAAATTAAAGATGAATTCATACTAATAATAGATGATAACTAAAATTCAATGAAAAGGTGGAACCTTAACAGGAAAATTTAGAGAAAATTGGGAGACCATCTACACCAGTGGTTTTTCTAAAATTTTCTTTGGCTTCGAAAACTCCTCACATAAAAATTTAATTGGTAGTCTGCTACATCAAATGAAAGTCATTTTCTAATTGAAACAGTTGATGTCCAGAGAGGATTAGACTGGCCTGCAAGTCCAAACCAGTTCATGGAGTTCATTAGGTCTAGTCTTCTTATCTTGACACAACAGGAAAGGTTGTGTTTTCCTGTTGAATTGCAGGCTTCATTATTGCAGTAAGCTGAGTCTTACATTGCTGTGAATAAGCTCTAAAGATTTTAAACCCTGCATCCTAACTCATGCACCCTGGTCTTGGCTTCAGTTGCCAATAAGCTATCTAACCAGCACTATTCTCAGAATTTAGCATATGTATCTATGATCCAGGAAATCTTGCTGGATTTAGTGGAAAATATTTAGAGCCTAAAGCATTTCAAATGGGACTGGAATGGAATCGAGGTGAAAGGGTAGATTGCTTAGATGGCAATAGGGAAGGTGTAATATTAGTATGAGTGAAGATATATAAAGCTGTAGCCCAACCTTATACCATATTCAAACCTGGGCTCCAGACAGATTAAGGATCTAAATGCTAACAATACAACTATACAGTTATTAAAAGACTATGTAAGATATATTTGTGAAAGATAAAGAAAATCTTGCAAAGGGACATCCCAAAGTACAAACCATAAAGTTAAAAGCTGATGGATTTGACACCATCAAAGTTAAGGATTCCTGCTCAGTAAAAGGCACAATAACAGAGGACAGAGTGAAAAAAAACGTACTTGTGACATCTGTAACAGTCAAGAGATGACTATCTAGACTGTGTAAGAACTCCTACAAAATCAACAAAAAAGAAATAGAAAAACAAACGGAAAACTATTCAAAGGGTGTGAAAAGGTAATTGGTAACAAAGAAAGACCTTAAGTAGGTCATTTAAGAATGAAAGGAAGAGTTGTTAATAATCAGAAGAATGCAAGCTATAGCAATGGGGTTCCACTTTACACATACCAAAATGGCAAAATAGGAAGATAATACCAAATGTTGACAAAGATTTGAGGAGATGGGAAAAATCACCCACTACTGGTTTTAGTGTAAAACATACAACCTTGTGGAAAGGAATCTGGTAATGCTGAGTCAAATTAAGATCGGTGTATCCCATGACCCAACAATCCCACTAATGGGTGTACTCAGAGAATTTCTCCCATGAGTTCATCAGGGGATACATGAAACAATGTTAACTGTTGCATTGTTTGCAGTATCAAAATATGTTACCTAGTATCCACAGAGGTGTTCGTCGCCCAGCCATGTCCAACTCTTTGTGACCCCAGGCTCCTCTGACTGTGGGATGCTCCACCCAAGAATACTGCAGTGGGTTGCCATTTGCTTCTCCAGAGGATCTTTCTGACCCAGGTCTCCCACATTGCAGGCAGATTCTTCACCGTCTTAGCCACCAGGGGAATAGATAAGTAAAATGTAGCTAATACTCTGGACCTCCAGGCCATGGTCAGGCTTGGAGCTGACTCAGTGGTAAAGAATCCACCTGCCAATGCAGAAAACCCAGTTTCCATCCCTGGGTCAGGAAAACCCCCTGCAGGAGGGCATGGCAGCCCTCCAATATTCCTGCAGGGATAATCAAATGGACAGAGGAACCTGGTGGACTACAGTCCTTGGGGCTCCAAAGAGCCAGACACAACTGGGCACAAGCACAAGCTTATCCTGCGGGCAGGACGCCTGGGCTCACATCCTGACTCGGCCTCTCCCTTGCACACCACACTTGTCCAGGAGGCTCTTTTCCAGAGCTCCTAGAACCTTAGAATTTCTAGATCGAGAGGCTTCGAGAGATTTCGAAATTCTTTTCCAGCTTTGTGCTTCAAGTACTTTGTTCTTTCCAATCAATAATCTCTATAATATCATAAGCAAAAATAAAATGTCATCCATTTCAGAACATTTTTACTAACATTGAAGAATAACCTAACTTGTAAGAAATGTCTTTGGCTGAAGGTGTGTTTTTATATACCTGGCTGAAAGAGTGACATCGTTTCCTTAAATATACAGGCTTTACCATCTTAACACAACTGTTACCCTTTTGGTGGATCAATGAACAAAGCAGGTTAAAAAAAAAAAAAAAGAAAGACAAATAATATTCAGGAAGATCAGAGGTGCTGTAGAAGCAAAGAGTGCTTTTTTAATAACCTGAGCCTGGTGGATGACAATGACGATGATGATAAGACAGTCACGCTGGCAGGGATAATGACTACGAGAATAACCCAGAAAACCATCAATCCTGAAGAGTTTCTGCTTCTCTCTGAACATCTAGTCCATAGAGATAACTAGGCTTCTCTGGCTGACTCAAGGTTCCTTTGGCGCCTACTTTAATTTACTCTGAAACATACCCTTGAGATGAGAGATGGAAAGTATTATAAAATGAAGGTCACCTTGTAGAACTGTGGACTACATTTACAAAACAAAATAGCAAAATGAAAAAACACACACTATCATAGAAAATCTATTCTGCATTGTGCTAGAAAAATCCTTTTGCCCTTTTAAGAGCTCATTAGAATGCAACAGCACTCATTTCAACCAATTAATATTTTGGCTATGAATAGGAAAATACGTGTGAATGGCCAGTCCAGTACAAACTAAAATATTTGCATAACATCAACCCTTTCTTTGGCGGTGTAATTAATCATTGGGGATTATCCATTTGTAAGCATAATTTTTCACTGTCAGGAGAAATTATGTTTTATTTATTGAAACACTCTAAATCATAATTACAGCTATCATTTATTGAGCACCAACTAAGTGCCAGGTATTCCATATATAATTGCTATGCTCACCACAATATTATAAAGTGACTATTATACATGTTTTTAGGATTAGGAAACTGAAGTTCTGAGAGGGTGATTAACTTGTTCAAGATGATGAGTACTTCAAAGCTAAGTATGACTGTCCACAAAGCTCATGTTCTTTTTACCATGCTATACAGCCTCCACTAAAGATTTTTTTTTCTGAAAATTGAGACCCTATGTTATTGACAGCTAATGTTTATTGTGTGCTTACTATACACCACTGCACATAAAACTTTACATACATTGCCCTATTTAGTTAACCAGATATCCCACTGAAACGTGGATATTCATATGTATTTGAGGTTATAAGGAAACTGGTATGTAAAGAAAGTACCTAGTCCAATATGGCATGCCCAGAAAACAATAGAATCTGGATTCAAGGTCTCAGTATCAGTCATATTTTCTTAATTTTATTTTTTAAAATTACATGTAACAAAACTGACCTTGGTGTACAGTTCTATGAATTCTAACATATGAATACATTCATATCACCACTACTATAACTGGTATACAGAACAGTTCCATTGCCCTGAAAAACTCCCTCCTGTTTGCAGCCACACCTTCGTCCCTCACCAACCTCTGCTCTTGCACTTCCTGACCTGTGCTCTGTCACTATAGTCTTTTTGAGAACGTGATGTAAATGAAATCAGGCAACATAGAACCTTTCAAAGAGGCATCTCTCAGTATAATGCTTTGAGTTCCATCCATGTTTCCCTTTCTGTTCCTTTTTACTGCTGAGTCATTTTCCATCATATGGATGCACTGCATTTGTTTATCCATTCATCTGTTGAAAGATATTTGGATTGTTTTCAGTTGGAGGTGCTTATGAATAGAGTTGCTATAAACATTTATGTACAGGTTTTCACGTGAACATAAGTTTTCATCTTTTCAGAGTAAACACCTAGGAGTGGGTTGTTGAGTCATACAGCAAGTATTTGCTTAATATTATAAGAAACTGCCAAACTATTTTCCAAAATGGCTGTATAATTTTTGCCTTCTCTGCAAAAGTGCAAGAGAGTTTTGGTTTTTCTACAAATTCATCAAGACTTGGTAAAGTTAGTTGTTGATTTTCTAAATTTTTAAAATTTTAGCCATTCTCATAGGTGTATGATGGTAACCCATGGTGGTTTAATTTTCATTTTCCTATCCCTTTATGTGCTTATTTGTCACTCTTATTTCCTCTCTAGCAAATTGGTTCAATATTTTTGCCCATTTTTAAAATTAAATTGTTTATTTACTTAAAATTAAGTTTCCATGGTAGAAATCAGAGTATTTTGTCAGGAATAAGATTTACAAATATTTTTATTCAGTCAAATGGGACTTACAAATATTTTTATTTATTCATTTGTTTTTCATTATCTTAATAGTGTCTTTCACCAAGTATGAGCTTTTAATTTTGATGAAGTCCAATTTACTTAATATATCAATTTTTTATGGATCAGGTGTTTGGTGTCATGTTGAAGACCTCTCCGACTAAGGCACAGGGTAAGAGAGAAAGAGAGAGAGACAAGAAAATGCTAGTACTGGCTTTGAGGATGAAGTAAAGGGCCCTGAGCCAAGGAATCTTCTGGAAGCTGAAAAAGACATGGAAATGCTTTCTCCCCTAGAACTTCCAAAAGGATTGCAGCCCTGCTAACACCTTGATTTTAGCCCAACAAAACCCAGATTTCTGATCTCCAGAAACATTAAGATAACAGATTTGTGTTATTTTCAACAACACAAAAAAAGACCCTACTAACTCCAGGTCAAAAACACGTATGTATCTATGATTTCTCCTAAAGGTTTTATTGTTCTATGTTTTACATTTAGCTCTATGACTCATTTTGAGTTTTCTTTCATGGAAGGTATGAAAGTTGCTCCAGAGTCTGGAGTCAAAGTTCACGTTTTGGTTCATGGATATCCAATCACGTCAACATCATTTGTTGAAAAGACCATTCTTTCTTTGCTGAATTGCCTTAGAAACTTTGCCAAAATCAATTGACCATATTTGTATGGGTGTTTCTGGGCTCTCTGTTCTATTCCACTGATCAATGTGCCTATCCTGTCACCAGTATGTACCACACTGTCTTATGACTACAGTTTTACAGTAAATCTTTAAATCTGGCACTGTGTTCAACCAGTTCCTATTCTGAGCCAACAAGCTACAAGGCACAGGTATATCAGCTTCTGTGCCCTCTTTTTCCTTCGCTGCCTGGAAGGTATTAATAACATATTTTTTGGTGTACGAAGGGGTAGAAAAGCAATGTAAGTGACCTACTTTATGGTTCAAGAGAGAGAAGAAAGGCTATCATTTGCAGCTTTTTCTCTGCCTGAGCCACCTGGAAATTCCTGCTACACATACTTGTTATTGATATATAGTATACATTCATGCCATATAGTTCTTTTCATTTTTACTTATTTCTTTTGGCTGTGCGGGGTCTTCTCTGCTGGACACAGACTTTAGTTGCAGGAAGCAGGCGCTCCCCTCCAGTCGTGGTGCACAGGCTTCTCCTCGCAGTAGCTTCTCTTGCGGAGCATGGGCTCTGGGGGCACATGGGCTCAGCAGCTTCAGTTCCCAGACTCTGGAGCACAGGCTCAATAGGTTGTGGTACATGGGCTTAGCTGCTCTGCGGCATGGGGGATCTTCCCGGATCAGGGATCGAACATGAGTCTTCTGCATTGCTAGGCGGATTCTTTACCACTGAGCCCAGAGAAGGCCCCGTATACTTACTGAGCATGCTGTGTTGGGCCACATTATAGGCTCTGAGGAAGAACAGGAGAACAGAATACACATGGTTTTTTCTCCTGTGAGGTTTATGCCTCATGGTAAACAAATAACAACTAAAGACAGAAACAACACTGGATGGCTATCCTCCAGAGAACTGCAGTTGGGTAATATTCAATAGAGTGACTCAGGGATCTTAGCCCACATGGCCAGGGAATGCTTCTCTGAAGGGATCTGGGTGAAATTGGATGAGTGAACGTCAAGGGAATGAGTGTTCTGGGCTGTTAGTCTGAAGAGCCTCAGGTGAAACCAAGCTTGACACATTTAAGAAACAACAACAACAAAAAAAAAACCTGATAGAGCTAGAAAAGAGTGAGCCAGGGAGAGCAGTATAAAATAAGGACTGAGAGATAACAGGAGCAGGTTGAAGAGGTGTTTTGTAATGGAGATGAGAAGTTGGATTTAACTCTAACTGCCTAGGGAAGCCATCAGAGAGTTTAAACCAACATGGGTCATGTGACCAAAGACAGACCAGGGCTCGCAGACAAATAAATGGGGAGAGAGGGTAGAATAAGTTTTCCCAACCCCATCTCCAAAGAAAGAAGCTTCCTGTTCACATTAACCCATTCTCTGACAAGAGTGATGTACAGGAGATTCTAAAGAACTCAAGTTCAAGGTTTGGGTCCTGGTAATTTGCATATCACCTTTTCCTAGCCTGGACTCCAAAAGGACTTAGGGGAGAGAGGAGAAGCCAGTCTCATTGCCTTACTGAATTGGTGACGTGCTGAGGACTCACTGAAAAGGAGATTGGTCCCCAAGTCGGGGAGAGGTGTCTGCCATGTCACAGCCCCACAGAAGTAGAAGCAGAGATCCCTGTGCACAGGTAAAGAAAATTGTTTCATCACAACTACTGCCTCTTGGTTTCCAGTCTTTATAAACAGCAAATTCTAGGGAAGTGGCTTAAAACTATAATACAAAAAATATAGTCCCGCTTGGAAGACTTTTCCATCTAGGAGCAGCACTGGATTAAATTTCTCAGCAGAACTGTGTGCAGAGTCTCCAAGAGACTGTATCCAATCCATTTATTTAAATTCCACTTTGGATAACTAACCAGCTTTGGGGAAACATAAACATAGCACCTCCTCCCCATTATAGAGTCACAATTCCAGCTCCATAGCATCCCTCTACCACCAGGGCGTATATATAATTTTTATGGAGTTATAATCTATGTGATGCCTGTTTCTTAGTGCTGTTTTTGGTTACTATTATTTCACATACAGTTCTCCATGTAGCGTCTAAATATTTTCCATTTTTCAGTACACAGTGATACATAGTGTTATGGTAGATAAAAATAGCTCATGCTTACAAAATAATTACTATATGTCAGACATAGTTCTGAGCACATTATCTATTTTTACTCATTAAATGTTTCTTCCCTATAACCGTATATAGCTAGGTACCATCTGTCTTTGTTTGGCTTCAGAGGAAAGAAAGTGGAGGGACCTCCCTGGTTGTCCAGTGATTAAGGATCCACCTACTGATGCAGGAGACATGGGTTTAATCCCTGGTCCAGGAACTAAGATCACATACATTGAGGGCAGCTAAGCCCGTGCACCACAACCACTGAGCCTGGGGTCTAGAGCCTGGAGGCCACAGCTACTGAGCTCATGTGCCGAAACTACTGAAGCCCTTGCACCCTACAGCCTGTGCTCTGCAATAAGAGCACCCACCACAATGAGAAGCCCACGCACCAGAACTAGTAGCCCCTACTCACTGCAACTAGAGAAAGCCCTTGCACAGCAATGAAGGCCAGCTCAGCCAAAAATTAATTTAAAATAATTTTAAAAAATAAGTGGAGTCCGAAGCCAAGAGCAAAGAGTACCACAAATTGCTTTATTCAGGGTTCAACCTCAAGGAAGCAGGCAATAGTAAAACGAGGCAAGGAAGTGGGGAGAGTCCATTTGAAGGTGCGTTATCAAGCTGGTTACCATCAAATGTGATCAGTTGCTCCATCTCATGAGACTATCCCCTCTGGAGACCACCCTGCAAGAAAGCTGTAAAAACTCATCTCAAATAGTTATACAAGGGGAGAAAAGAGGGACTGTTTATCCACGAATTCCCATCTGCTCCATGAGATCTTTTACTCCCATACACTTTGGACTTGGCACATATCACACCCGAGTATCAGCAGGGAAGCCTCAGGGTCAGTGACAAGAGGCAGGCATCAGGGCTAGAGGCAAAGTACCCTGCAGTTTGCCTGCCCAAGGTCACAGGGTCAGTCAGAGCCCATGTAAACTGGGTGTGGCAGCAATGGTGAAAATATACTAAAGATTCTCTTAGCACACTGGTTTGGCTGATAGAACACAAAAATTGAGTACCTGCTGTAAACCACTCAGCCAGTAACTGGTAGAGCCACAGTTTGATCCCAGGAAGCCAGGCTCTTAACAAGATGCTAAACTAGCTCTTTGATTTGGGGAGTTCTGGGTTGTATTTATCTTTTCGCTAAACTACTTCAGAGCAGGAGTCTTATGCTTGGGCAAAAATCTTAGATTCCAACCCTGGCTCAGAAACTTGGAAAATCATTTCTCTATGGCTCTCCATTTGTTCATATGCTTTTGAAAAAGCTCAGGCAATAAGATCTTAAAGGTCTCAAATTCTGAATCACACCCTTCTAAAAGTCTTTGAACAGATCTACAAATCCTTAGGATGTAAGGATTAGACTACTGAGTCACAGGGTAGGACCGTGTTTTTATGACTCATGGTTTAAATTAGCAGATTGCCTTTGAAAAGAAACTTACCAGTTTAATGCAATTACTATATCTTCCATGGATGAGTATGTCTCTTTCCTTGCCTGATCATCAATTGAGATAAAATAAAATTATATATAAAGTACTGAATTTTTGTTGACTCGATGGATGTAAAGTAGTGTGATGAGTTTGCTTTGTTTTCTATTTTTCCAGTGATTAAATAAGCCAAACATCTCTGCAAGTGTTTGTCATGTCATTTCCTCTTGTGTTAATTTACTTTTAGCAAGTCATTTCCCCTCTCTGGGGGATCAGCCTTAACATCTCTCATGTGAAAAGGTCGACTGAGATCTCTAAGGTTGTTCTAAGAATTAAGTGAGACAGTACCTACCAAAGTTCTATTTCAATTCTCCAAACAAATAAGGGAAGGCCTTTCCATCTTCAGCCTTTGTCCAAGTGTAGAAACCTGTGAGCAGGGCCCTTGACCAAACTCTAAGACATGTCTTGGTCAACCAAATCTCCTCTTTCTGGCAGGTTCACATTTTAGTTCTTCCTAAAAGAAAGAGAGAATAACTTAAACAACCAGCATGGTGATTTTTTTCCCCCTCAAATCCAAACAATTTGTAATATTAGTGTGTGGTGAAAACACACATCAGATGCCTTTCTCAAGGCAGTGGTTATCTCTATCAACTGGCAGATCTAGCTGTTCTCTAAGCCCACAGCTTCTGAAACACTTGACACATTTGTTCTGAACTTGTGGCGACCTACCTATTCCAAGTTTCATTCTTAGAGCAGCTGAGATTAAAATGGTCAAAGCAATGATGTCAGTGTTGTCATTCTTTGAAGATTTAAAAGAAATAGGATGGCACTCTCAGACATTAGGGGAGTCAGAACCTGGGGATTGGGAATCTGCAAGCAGATGATCACACTTCCATCTTGGTACAGATTTTTAGAAAAGGAAACAGGGGCCGATTCTTGAAGAGCTCCAGGCTCCTTTTTCTAAGCCTCTTTGTCCACCCTGCCATGCTCCTCCTCTTCACTTTTCTCTACTGTGAAAATCTTTCTTTAGAACTCAATTAGGAGGCAGGAAAGATGGGTTCAAATCCAGTTCTGCCACTTGATAGCCCTGTGGATCCCAGTACATCCCTTCTCTCTGCTGAGGGTCACCTTTTTCATCTGCTACAGTCCCTTTATTGATTATCATGATCTTTATGAATTAGTATGTAAGATTCTTGAGTTAGAAGCAATGCCTTGTTTACCTCTGTGCCTCCAACAAAGGCCCATCGTGGAATTTTTCATAGAAAGGTGCTCTCTTCTTGTTAATATATTGAAAGTGAAAGTGAAAGTCACTCAGTCATGTCCAACTCCTTGCAACCCCCTGGACTATACAGTCCATGGAATTCTCCAGGCCAGAATACTGAAGTGGGTAGACTTTCCCTTCTCCAGGGGATCTTCCCAACCCAGGAATTGGACCGGGGTCTCCTGTGTTGCAGGCGGATTCTTTACCAGCTGAGCCACAAGGGAAGAACAAGAATACTGGAGTGGGTAGCCTATCCCTTCTCCAGGGGATCTTCCCAACCCAGGAATTGAACCAGGGTCCCTTGCACTATAGGCAGATTCTTTACTAACTGAGCTATCAGGAAGCCCTGTTTATAAATCTTTCCTTGACCCTGAGGGTGATCTCTATTATTCTTTTACCAGATAGATTAGTTTTGGGGAGCTGCTGTGACAAATTGCCACACACTTGTTGGCTTAAAACAACAGAAATTTATTCTCTTATGGGCTAGGGGCTAGAAGTCCAAAATCAAGGTGTCCACAGAGCACTGTTCTCTAAAAGTTTTATGGAAGGCTCCTTCCTTGCCTCCTCCTAGCTACTAATGGTTGCTAGCAGCCCTCAGTGTTCCTTGGCATGCAACAACATCATCTTAACTTCCGTGCCCATCGTTACGTGGCCTTCTTCCCTGTGGGTCTGTCTTTTCATGTCTCCAAATCTCTCTTGTCCTTGCAAGGGCAGCAGTCATTGGATTTAGGGCCCCACCTAATCCAGTATGACCTCATTATAACTTGATTATATCTGCAAAGACCTTATTCCAAATAAGGTCACAATTATGGTTTCCATGTGGATGTGACTTTTGGAGAAGCACTATTAAACCCAGCATCCCAGGACATCTCTGTATCCTTACTCCTCCCATCCTACAGTTTTGGACTTGTCTCCTTGCTTCCTCATGAAGAATCCTTCTTCGGAATGACCCCACCCACTGGAGTCATCATAATCATATTCATTGTTCTCCTTCATAATAGCCTGTCCCTTCTTCTCTCCATGTTTCACTGGAGCTTGCTGTCAGGCTAACCTCATGGAAAGGACAGTCTAGTTATCTTCATTTCCTTGCTCAAAATCTTTCTGATGGTTTCCTTTACCTATAGCTCAGGAGCTGCACTTCTTCAGGAGGGCATTCACAGACTCTACCCCCTGATGCCAACTCTCCTGTCTAGTCATAACATCACAACTCTCCCCCACACACAACACAGACTGCCTTTTAGCTCTGTCATCTACCCTTTTCCTCATCATCATGCCTTCCTCTCCATCTGAAAGCTGTTTTCTTGATCACAAGATGGATTATTCCCATTACTCTTGAAAAGCTACCTCTTCTCCAACCAATATCCCCGCCTCACACCTAGTCAGCATCCTGCTCCAAAACCCCATACTATTTTGTACTTCAGTTAACACTTCATCCTTACATTATTTGTCATCATGCTATTTCTCTTTTGATTAAAACATGAGCTCTTAAGAGCAGGAACTCTTCCCTATTCCCTCAGTTTCTGGTTCTTAGGAGATGGTACATTTTGAAGAGATGAAGGAAAGATTCTACAGTAATAATTTTCAGAAGCTGCTTAAGGGGGTTGTGCAAATATTCTGTATTTCATTGATCGTAAAGCTGATAAAAAGTTAAAATGCTAATTTTACTCCTAATTTCAGATTTTTGTATTTATAAAAACAGCTTACTTCTTTATACTAACCAAATGCAGCACATTTGATTTCACCATGTAAATATACTTTAATAAAGTGTATTTCTACTTTCCAAGTAGGTTCTGGGTAAGTTTTTTGCATTTAAAAAATTATGAAAACCACTAGAGCAGTGGAGTTATGTATCGCCTTTGGGAGATGAGGTACTTGCATTTCCTCCTAGATACTCTTGATCCCAGGAGCCTTGATGATGGCTGAGATTTTTTTTTTTAATCCTATGTGTGGAATTACAGGGGAGCGACACTGTAAGGCCAGAGCAGAAAGGTAGTAGACTTTGGAGTCACAAAGACCATGACCAGTCTGCCATTTATTAACTGTGTGAGTTGGGGCAACTACTTAATATCCTCAAACCTGTTTTTTTTTTTTTTTCCTTCCCTTTAACATAGAAATGAGCTCTAACTCATAGGGTTGTTGAGAGGATTAAATAATAGACCTAAAATGAATAACATATGAGACACGTAATAAATGACATCTACCTTAATTATAAAGGTTAGTTCTGGTGAGAGTTATCCTTTTTCCCCCTTGCCTGGTGAAATGCAGCTGTAATTCCAACAGCTGCTGAGAGAGTAGATGAGAAGGGCCTTAACCTCTAAATTGCCCCAAGGGAGAGTTCGCTAATGAAAAGCCACAGGAGTGAATTATCTGCTGACTATACTCTTTTGCTGAGGTACAAAATTACTTTTGTATAGATATCCAGTTTGCTAATTATCTTTTAAAAACCAAATGAGAGCTCTTTCTAAAGTCCTAGTAGTGACCAAGAAAATATATTAAAGGAAAAGTATCAGATTTTGCCCAGGTATCAAGAAACATTCATTTTGAAATAAAATAAGGGCTTGAATACTTAATGTTTGGTCCAGTTATGGAGTAGATCAAATATTTTCTTGATGTGGGCCCCTTCTTTAAGATGTGAGTGGAGAAAAATTGAGAGATGACTCTGAGAAATGGAAAAATCCACATTCTGAATTAATCTGGATCTTAAAAGGAAATCACACTGATTTCTTTTCCTAGCTGGGTTTCAAATGACTTTTTTCTCCTTTCATGAGGCTGTCCTTCGCTACTCTTCTCTTGGCATCAATGCACATGGTTGTAGGAGCCAAGAGTCTGTGTAAGCATGCTCTGCTCTTTCCTGTAAAGATTTGACTTATTGGCCCCAGGCTCTTACCCACACAGCTGGCAATATTCACATGCCTATGTTCTTTCACTTTTCTTTCCCATTTGATCTTTCTGTTTGTTTTAATTTTTATTGGACTATAGCTGCTTTACAATGTTGTGTTAGTTTCTACTGTACATCAAAGTACATCATATATATGTGTGTGTGTGTGTGTGTGTGTGTGTGTGTGTATACATATATATATGTATCACCTCTTTTTGTATTTCCTTCCCATTTAGGTCACCACAGAGCCCTGAGTAGAGTTCCCTGAGCTATGCAATAGGTTCTCATTAGTTATCTATTTTACTCATAGTAGTGTTCTTGCCTGCAGAATCCCAAGGTCGGGCTGCCGTCTATGGGGTCGCACAGAGTCGGACACGACTGAAGCGACTTAGCAGCAGCAGCAGTGTATATGTGTCAACCCCAATCTCCCAATTCATCATAACCCCTCCTCATTCTCCCTTGCTGTTCATACGTTTATTCTCTATGCCTGTGCCTCTAGAAGAATGGATAAAGTAGATGTGGTATATATATATACAATGAAATATTACTTAGCCATAAAAAGGAAAGAAACTGGGCTTTTGGTAGAGATGTAGATGGACCTAGAGACTGTCATACAGAGTGAAGTAAGTCAGAAAGAGAAAACAACTATTATATAGTGATGCATTTATGTGGAACCTGAAAAGATTGGTGAACTTTCACTTTTATGACCAGAGTGTCAGGTCAAAGCATCCATGCCCTTACAGGGCTTTTGAGGAACCCTCCTCCTGCTACATGTATCTTTCTAACAGTAAGTCCTCAGACCCAGGATCTTTTTTATCTTCATTGACTTCAGTTCAGTTCAGTCGCTCAGCTGTGTCTGACTCTTTGTGACTCCATGGGCTGCAGTATATCAGGCTTCCCTGTTCATCACCAGCTCGTGAAGCTTGCTCAAACTCATGTCCGAGTTGGTGATGCCATCAAACCATCTCATCCTCTGTTGTGCCCTTCTCCTCCCACATTTAATCTTTCCCAACATCAGGGTCTTTTCAAATGAGTCAGTTCTTTGCATCAGGTGGCCAAAGTATTGGAGTTTCAGCTTCAGCATCCATCCTTCCAATGAATATTTAGAACTGACTTCCTTTAGGATGGACAGGTTGGATCTCCTTGCTGTCCAAGGGACTCTCAAGAGTCTTCTCCAACACCACATTTCAAAAGTATCAATTCTTCAGCGATCAGCTTTCTTTATAGTCCAACTCTCACATCTATACGTGACTACTGGAAAAACCGTAACTTTGACTGGACAGACCTTTGTCGGCAAAGTAATGTCTCTGCTTTTTAATATTCTGTTTAGGTTGGACATAACTTTCCTTCCAAGGAGTAAGCGTCTTTTAATTTCATGACTGCGGTCACCATCTGCAGTGATTTTGGAGCCCCCCAAAATAAAGTCTGTCACTGTTTCCCCATCTATTTGCCAAGAAGTGATGGGACTGGATGCCATGACCTTAGTTTTCTGAATGTTGAATTTTAAGCCAACTTTTTCACTCTCCTCTTTCACTTTCATTGCCTTAGACCTCACAGAACTTAACCTCCTGTTTCTCCCTGTCTAAAAGTTCCCACTGCTTCCCAGTCTATCCCTTGGACAAGACACCAGAGCTCTAATTTTAAATATTTTACAACCAAGGAGAATAGGGAACAGATATCAGGGAACAGAAATTAAATGGGGAAAATGGGAAGTTTCTGGCATCTTACAAAATACGTAGAGCCACTGTCCAGAGTTAGTGTTGGTTTCTAGCCTTTTGCTTTCTATCCTCTGCTTTCACTATTCCAGTAAATCACAATCCAGTTTCTACCCCCAGGAAATTCCCCTAGCATGCACATACCTACACACACACACACACACACACACACACACACACACACACAAAGCAATCAAGACAAAATAGATGTTCCTGCCTGTTATGAATATACCTCTGTCTCTGAAAACTCCAGATGGAGAGTCTCTAAGTTTTCCTAGAAATGGTTTACACAGGGCATACTCAGCACTGTGGAGGTGACAAGACTAAAATAACTTGGGGATCAGATTATCTGGAGGGACTTTATTCTTCCCATTCTTATACCTATATTTCTAACCATTCTGCAAACCCCATCACCAATTTGACTTTGAATCCAGCCAGTCCAGTCCCTCCCTCGTGGTTCTTACCCTGCCTAGCTTAGCATCTCTGAGATGTTTGTTGCTTTTCTTCCACCTTCAAACTGCCAGAGGATACTCAAATTACTGGCCAAACATGGTTTACCTTCCTGGTCCACAAATTCTACTCAATGGTAAGAAATTTAAAGTTCTATCCTTATATTGAAATAAACACATGTATGTTGTGAATAGAAAGTGAAATTTTTATGTTTAACTTTATGCAATTGCCAATATTCAACCATTTAGGCCTATATAAACAGCAACTGCATATGGTTTAATCCCACACATTTTAAAAGTAACAGAAATTTTTTCTCCATTGGGCTTTATCCTCCTGCCCATGAATAATACTTCTCTCTCCATTGACGTTAGGAATATTTCATATAAAAGTTTGAAATGCAGCATTTTTCACAGTGTAATCTATTCAGTGATTTCTGGACTATTCAGTAATGGCGGGAAAAATTGGTGCTAACTCAGACACGGCTATCTGTCGAATGAATCAGCATTGGATTCTGAGAGCAAACAGGAAGTATTGATAATAGCTTTCACTTTCTGAATTCTCTGAAAAGCATCAGCTTCTTTAGTGTCCTTCCATCTCTAACCCTATGCCAACATTTTCCTCTTTTCTCTTTAAGGGATCTTGTTCATATGGACCTATTCAGCTTCTCTCTTTTTTGCCCATTACCTGGAGCCTAAGAATCGATGAAACATTCATAAACGCACATCACATCCAATGTGTCTCCAGGTGAATCGCTCTCTACGCTTTCTCCCGTGAATGAGGCAAACATAGAATTTTCTTAGAGGACTTGGAGGAACAGCTGTGCTGGAGAAAATAAAATGTCATTATGAAACGTTGGTGGGGCAGACTGGAGGGCCTCTAGAAAATCTTCACATGCTAATAAATTCTGCTTGTGATTAACATTAAAGTTTTAGTCACATGATCATAATCCATTACTCCCTGCAACCTCTTACTTTTTTCCATGTGTAAAATGTAAGTATTTAACTAAATGAGATAAGCTTCTAGGTTTGACACTCCAAGAGAGTACAATTTAAGAGCATTCGCAACTGGTAGTAGAGCTAAAACAATGTCAAAATACATCAGTTGGGGTCACCTTTTACAGAGGACATCAGTTGCTATCTTTGGGGTGGGGTCAGCACATTCTTTTTCATATTCTAGTGCATATTTGCTTTATGTGTTTAGATTTCAAGTTGTTTGGCAAAGATGATTAATCCACGGTATTTAATAAATGCAAGAGCAAGGAAAGAATTGCAAGTGCTAATGAGAAGAGGTACGTGATAATTATGTAAATGAGGCATGGTATATTTAAATTTTTAAGTGGCATAATTCACGGGACTGCAGGAAATTTTCTCAAGACAAAGAGCTATTCACAAGGCAGGTGCAAGGATCTCTCTCTACCTGGGCAATCAGCAAGAATCATTAAGAGCAACAAAAAGTGACTGAGGAACCAAAATACCACCTGAGTGTATGACTTAGCTTTAGCGGCATGTGTTCATTCAGAACAGAGAAGTCCATGAGTTTGTTAAAGAATTTAAAGGGAAGCAGGGTAACCCTGCCAGTGAGATCTGTCACAGGCTGTGAATAGTGTATGAAGAGGACAAGAGAAGACTCTACACATGGACATCACCAGATGGTCAACACCAAAATCAGATTGATTATATTCTATGCAGCCAAAGATGGAGAAGCTCTATACAGTCAACAAAAACAAGACCAGGAGCTGACTGTGGCTCAGATCATGAATTCCTTATTACCAAATTCAGACTCAAATTGAAGAAAGGAGGGAAAACCGCTAGACCATTCAGGTATGACCTAAATCAAATCCCTTATGATTATACAGTGGAAGTGAGAAATAGATTTAAGGGCCTAGATCTGATAGATAGAGTACCTGATGTACTGTGGGCGGAGGTTCATGACATTGTACAGGAGACAGGGATTAAGACCATCCCCCCATGGTAAAGAAATGCAAAAAAGCAAAATGGCTGTCTGGGGAGGCCTTACAAATAGCTGTGACAGAAGAGAAGCGAAAAGCAAAGGAGAAAAGGAAAGATACAAGCATCTGAATGCAGAGTTCCAGAGAATAGCAAGAAGAGATAAGAAAGCCTTCTTCAGCGATCAATGCAAAGAAATAGAGGAAAAGAACAGAATGGGAAAGACTAGAGATCTCTTCAAGAAAATTAGAGCTACCAAGGGAACATTTCATGCAAAGATGGGCTCCATAAAGGACAGAAATGGTAGGGACCTAACAGAAGCAGGTGATATGAAGAAGAGGTGGCAAGAATACATGGAAGAACTGTACAAAAAAGATCTTCATGACCCAGATAATCATGATGATGTGATCACTAATCTAGAGCCATACATCCTGGAATGTGAAGTCAAGTGGGCCTTGGAAAGCATCACTACGAACAAAGCTAGTGGAGGTGATGGAATTCCAGTTGAGCTGTTTCAAATCCTGAAAGATGATGCTGTGAAAGTGCTACACTCAATATGCCAGGAAATTTGGAAAACTCAGCAGTGGCCACAGGACTGGAAAAGGTCAGTTTTCATTCCAATTCCAAAGAAAGGCAATGCCAAAGAATGCTCAAACTACCACACAATTGCACTCATCCCACATGCTAGTAAAGTAATGCTCAAAATTCTCCGAGCCAGGCTTCAACAGTTCATGAACTGTGAACTTCCAGATGTTCAAGCTGTTCTTAGAAAAGGCAGAGGAACCAGAGACCAAATTGCCAACATCTGCTGGATCATGGAAAAAGCTAGAGAATTCCAGAAAAACATCTGCTTTTTTTTTTTTTTTACTATGCCAAAGCCTTTGATTTTGTGGATTACAACAAACTGTGGAAAATTTTTCAAGGGATGGGAATACCAGATTACCTCACCTGCCTCCTGAGAAATCTGTATGCAGGTCAAGAAGCAACAGTTAGAACTGGACATGGAACTACAGACTGGTTCCAAATCAGGGAAGGAGTACATCAAGGCTGTATATTGTCCCTCTGCTTATTTAACTTGTATGCAGAGTACATCATGAGAAAGACTGGACTGGATGAAGCACAAGCTGGAATCAAGATTGCCAGGAGAAATATCAATAACCTCAGATAAAGAGATGACACCACCCTTATGGCAGAAAGTGGAGAAGAACCAAAGAGCCTCTTGATGACAGTGAAAGAGGAAAGTGAAAAAGTTGGTTTAAAACTCAACGTTCAGAAAACTAAGATCATAATATCTGGTTCCATCACTTCATGGCAAATAGGTGGAGAAACAGTGGAAACAGCGACAGACTTTATATTGGGGGGCTCAAAAATCACTGCAGATGGTGACTGCAGCCATGAAATTAAAAGCCACTTGCTCCTTGGAAGAAAAGTTATGTCCAACCTAGACAACATATTCAAAAGCAGAGACATTACTTTGCCAACAAAGGTCCATCTAGTCAAGGCTATGGTTTTTCCAGTAGTAATGTATGGATGTGAGAGTTGGACTATAAAGAAAGCTGAGAGCCAGAGAATTGATGCTTTTGAACTGTGGTGTTGGAGAAGACTCTTGAGAGTCCCTTGGACAGCAAGGAGATCCAATCTGTCCATCCTAAAGGAAATCAGTTCTAAATATTCATTGGAAGGACTGATGCTGAAGCTGAAACTTCAATACTTTGGCCACCTGGTGCAAAGAACTGACTCATTTGAAAAGACCCTGATGCTGGGAATGATTGAAGGCAGGAGGGGAAGGGTTTAACAGAGGATGAGATGGTTGGATGACATCTGACTCAATGGACATGAGTCTGAGCAAGCTCTGGGAGTTTGTGATGGACAGGGAGGCCTGGCGTGCTGCAGTTACTGGAGTCGCAAAGAGTCAGACACAACTGAGTGACTGAACTGACTGACTGGCCTGACCACAGATTTCCAGCATATGAAATAAATTGGTTATTTTGGGGAACAATGTTGGAGGAAAAGTGTATCTGTAAGAAGAAGTAAATATTGGTTTTTAAATTTTGAAGATCACTCTCATGATTGTATGTGGTGGAAATGAGGTTGTGGGTGATAAGATTAAATCCTTCTTCTTGTTAAGGTCAGATGACTTAACACATAAATGTATATTTTGCATTCATGTACAAATTCAGTGTAGGTAATGCTTGTCAGATGACATCCTGGAAGAGAGCCAGGAACTCTGTGTCTCATGACAGAGCTCTACTTTAGATCCTAGAGACAATCTTCTCCAATCACCTCACAGATAGAGGAAGAGGTTCTAGAAAAGGCATCAGTTCAGTTCAGTTCAGTCACTCAGTCGTGTCCGGCTCTTTGCAACCCCATGAATCGCAGCACGCCAGGCTTCCCTGTCCATCACCAACTCCCGGAGTTCACTCAGACTCACGTCCATCGAGTCCGTGATGCCATCCAGCCATCTCATCCTCTGTCGTCCCCTTCTCCTCCTGCCCCCAATCCCTCCCAGCATCAGAGTCTTTTCCAATGAGTCACCTCTTCGCATGAGGTACCTCTTCGCATGAGGTGGCCAAAGTACTGGAGTTTCAGCTTCAGCATCATTCCTTCCAAAGAAATCCCAGGGCTGATCTCCTTCAGAATGGACTGGTTGGATCTCCTTGCAGTCCAAGGGACTCTCAAGAGTCTTCTCTAACACCACAGTTCAAAAGCATCAATTCTTTGACACTCAGCCTTCTTCACAGTCCAACTCTCACATCCATACATGACTACTGGAAAAACCATAGCCTTGACTAGACGGACCTTAGTGGGCAAAGTAATGTCTCTGCTTTTCAATATGCTATCTAGGTTGCTCGTAACTTTTCCCACCTCTTAACCATCCCTCCCAGAAGAAACATCCCTTTCTCACACTTCTCATTGACAAGAACTAAACAGATGCCTCCCACTCCAGATGCACAGGAGAAAAAGCAGGAAATATAATTCCAGGCTGGGCATCCCTTCCTAACGACAATCCTTCACTATGAAGGTGTCTTTGAGGGTCAATTATCCAGCTTTGCTACACCTCTGATTCAGTTTTGAGCAAAAGGATTTACAACTGACTTTCAGAACTCAACCTATCTGTGTGTGGAGAAATAGGAAACTTCTATGGTAGATACTCAAAAGCAAGAGCTATGACTCACAGCACTGAGTGCCTATAAAATGAACAAAAGTAATTTTTAAAGAAACAAACTACAGTTTATAGAAAAAAGAGGTGCTCTATTTTGGATTGCAAATGTGTTAAAGTCAAGCTTGGGCGATACGTGTGTGTGCCGCACCCATGCGCGTGCGCACATCCACCAAGTATCTCTTTGAGAAGGAAGTCCACCGGCATTGTGTAAATACCTTACTCGCTTACTGCACTTAAAGCAACGGGGAGAAGGCCTGACCAGAGTCACTTCCCCTACCTCAGAGCTTGAGTGTGAACCAGTCCCATCCAATTAAGCAACTTCATTCTTCTTGTCACAGTGAATTTTCAAAAAATGAGCCCATGACCTAAGTTGGACCAGTCAGAGTGCACTCTGGTACTTCTTCTCCAGAGGCTTTTTCTCTAGGCCATAATCTCTAACAGCGTGTAAGCCTGAGAGCCATTTCTTTACACACACACTCCCCATACACAAATATATATATGTGTGTGTATATATATATATACACACACATTCTTTTTTAAAAATTCTTTTCCATTATGGTTTATCATAGAATGTTTTTTTAATTGAAGGACAGTTGTTTTACAACATTGTGTTGGTTCCTGCTGTACAACAACAGGAATCAGCTCTTAGAGAGAGCTGTGAATCAGCTCTAAGTATCATATATCCCCTGCCTTGTGAGCCTCCCTACCCCACCCCCATCCTGCCCCTCTAGGTCATCATAGACAGCCATTTTAATATTACATGGAGACTAAGAATAAAGCCAATCAAGAGAGCTGATGACATTATTTGAATGCCTGGAGAAACATGACTGAAGTCCACTACTTGAATGTTCTAGTTACGTGACCAATACATTTCTCTACTTAGATGTGTTTTCACCTGGCTTAGTTGATTTATTTCTGATAATAAAACTTTCAAAATTAAAGTCTCCTAACTATGACACTTGGTTTGGATTTTTCATATCTTTTCATCATGTTACTATTCCAAAACCTTTAATGGGCTCATTAATTGCCCACACGCCAAATTAAGTCTCCTCTGCTTCATTCGCAGAATCTTGCACGAAAAGGGTTCACCTTCCTAATCCAAGAACATAAACCTTAGAATGCCCAGGCATCTCTCTCTCATTGACATCTGGTTTTAGTCAGATGTCTTAATCTGTGTCAACTGCTAAAATTCCACTTGATAGCACAGCTTCCATGGAAATTATTATTGCTTTGACATCAGGGACCATGTCTCACAGACAATGGTAGTCAGCCTCACCATACATACCCTTACCACTTGCAGCTCTTTCAATTCTTAATGTGGTACAGAACCCATAAAACACTCAGCAAATATTTGCTGATCTACTTTTCAATAGTGATATTTATTTGGGAAGCAGAATTTAAAATTTTGAACAGTCTACACTTTTTTTTTTTCCTTCTGAGAGGGAGATAATTTTCTAAGTAGACAATTTGGGGAGGAAATGTACAGCTTGAAAAAGGTGCTGAATTGGCCAAAGCTTTCTTGGAGGTTAGCGTTAGGGTGACCTTTTTCTTTGTTTCATTTTTAACAGTTATACCTCAGACAGCAATTCAGAGAGGGTTTCCTAGTAACTGATATAAGTGGTCTTCTCTTTTAAGTGTGAAAAAAGAAATCAAGTTCTTCACAGATCAGCTATCCTGAAGCTGTTAAATACCTGTTCTTCATTATTCCTATTGCATCGTGGTATATAGTATCTGTTGACTGAATAACTGATATCCTCCTTCCATCGGGTTCTTCCTCCCCCCACAAACTCAAATCACATTAATTCTTGAAAAATACTAGAAAAGTGTAAAGTTAAGGTATAACAGTTCCTCACATCTTGAAGTATTTTTAGAGGTTTTATTCACATTCCATCTTTATACATGTCCTCCATAAAAACACTGTAACTAGGATGGAAGAATAATACCCATTTTGCAGAGGAGGAAACTGAGGCTCAGAGGCCCTAAAGGTCATACAGCTGGGAATCAACAGACCCCAGGTATCAGGGCTACTGTGTCAGCTATATCACTTCCCACCCAGTACCCTGCCCACTGAATCACCATGTGTTTTGGGAGGCAACCAGGAAGGTAGCCAGTGTGGTGGTCAAAACCCTAGAGCTAGACTGCAGTAGACACAGGTAACAGTCTAGGTATGCTTCTGACTACCATGTGGACAAGTTATACCATCAGTTCAAACCTCAGTTTTCTACTTTGAAAAATGGGAATAATCCCACAACCTTTTGTGGAGATTGTGAGGCTTGAATTCAGCTTTGAAGCTGAAACTCCAATACTTTGGCCACCTGATGCGAAGGACTGGCTCATTGGAAAAGACTCTGATGCTGGGAAAGATTGAGGCAAGACTGAGATGGTTGGATGGCATTATCGACTTGATGGACATGAGTTTGTGCAAGCTCCAGGAGTTGGTGATGGACAAGGAAGCCTGGCGTGCTGCTGTCCATGGAGTCCCAAAGAGTCAGACACAACTGAATGACTGAACTGAACTGAACTGAACTAAGGCATGAATGACATGCTGTCTCAGACTTGATGTAAGCTTGGAAATCTCTAGGTACTAAAAGTTGTTGGGGCAACGAAGAGTCAGGCAGGTAAAAAGAATGGTTACCACAGGCCTGAAAACTGTAATTTGATCTCCAGTTAGAGGAAATGAACCAGTTGTGCTAGATAATAAAGAGTCTGCCTGCAATGCAGAAGACCTGGGTTTGATTCCTGGGTCAGGAAGATCCCCTGAGGAAGGGAATAGCTACCCACACCAGTATTCTTGCCTGGAGAATCCCATGGACAGAGGAGCCTGGTGGGCTACAGTCCATGGGGTCACAAAGAGTTGGGCACAACTGAGTGACTAACGCTGGATGAAATAGACTAGATATTGTGACTGTGTGATACCCTGAAAGGCACGGCTCACTGTGGGAAACACTCCCTCTTTGGAGAACCTCAAGAAGAAATTTCTGGTATTCACCTCCTCTTTCCATGAATTTATCATTGAAATATTAGTCCTCAAAGAATATACAAAGGAATCCATCTGAACAAACTCAAGAGTAAAGTCCCTCAAGGAAGGCAAAGGCAGGATTACAATCCACAGTGAAGTGGCTGGGTCCCCATCAAGACCATGCCACCTGAAACTTCCTGTTCCCAAGGGAGTATCTTGCTGAAGCACTTGTGCACTCTCCACACAAGACAGCACTCTCTCATTTGAAGATCAGCAACATCAGCAGGCTTTCCCACCCAGCTTTGTGTGCGCTCAAGCCCTGAAAGAAACAGATGCTTCTCCACTACTGCTCTACCCTCTACCCACCCTGCAGATGGAAGCCTGACCCACCTGGAAGTGACTTTTGACTTTTCAAGCTGTTCTAGTTCCAATTGCAAGCAAGTGAGGCCTCTTCTTTCTACCTGCCTCAGACCTACCGTTTGTACTTTTCTGAGCCCTGTCTCTACCCTGATGATTGTTTCTGAGGATGTTCACTTTTTTTTTTTTCCCCAGTGCCAAGCAGCGTGCTAGATCTCCATTCCACAATCAGGGATCGAACCCAATGTCCCTGCAGTGGAAGCACGAGTCTTAACCACTGGACCACCTGGGGAGTCCAGAGGATTCCACTGTTTTCAGGGGAGACTCTGCTGGTTATCTGAAGGAATGTGACCTTACCACATTCAGACTTTATCTGAAAGGATGTGAGGCTAGAATGAAAAACAATATCCTAAACCTTATTACAGTAGATTAATACCCACTCTTAAAGGACAAATTTTATTTAATAAAGATCATTAGTCGATGTGATTACCATTTATTTTCACCAAGGTGCTCCATGTCTATCACTCCACACTTGCCCTTCTGAAACAAACACAGACAGCTTCCTAAACACACAGCTACCCAAGTTATTTACCCACTGTGAAGGGTTGAACTCTGCCCTCCAAAATGTAACCCAACACTCTGTGAGTCTACAGTTTGCCTGTCCTATAGGATTGCTGTGGCTATTGGCAATAAGATGAGGTTTTACACAATAAGTCTGAAGTATTATGCAAATTTAAAATAATATGATTCTAAACCTTTAGACACTTGTAATTCTACCCGCCTTTGTAAGTAACAGAACATCATCTTGGGGCAAATGTCCAGCTATCCACTGAGAAAGTTAAACTTTGATTGCCCTTGAGTGGTCTGCACATTTGTGAATATCCACTTCTTGGTGATGTCCATTCATTTAATTCCTTTGATCAATAACTTCATTTCTCCCCAGCCCCCCTTTTAATAGCCTCTTTGATAGATTTAATTAAAGTAACGTACTTTATGGAGATATGAAACCAGACACTTGATGATATCACTTCCTGGTTGGGGTCCTCCGCTTCCCTTTCATAAAGTGGAAAGTAGGAGACGTCGAGGCAGAAGACAGGTCTACTTGCTTCTGCTCAAGCACCCAAGGTATGAGTTGAGCAAGGACTTGCTCAGCAAGTGTCTGGAATCCTCTCTAATTCCAATAATTATCTTAATTTTTAAAAAAATGTTACGTTAGCCCTCAAACCAGGTGCATTGTTTTGAGTGCCATAAAATCATCAGTTTGGGGAACAAACCCATGGCTACTTAGGTCATTAGTAGAAAACATGAGTTCCTAGGTAAGCAAAAGGATGATTGACTTTAATGCAGGGATAGGGGAGGCTGTCAGTAGAGTAAGGCACAGGTCATGTTTGTTTCATAGTGACTCGCTAGACCAACACCTATTCCTTGAAATGAGAGCGAGACTTGGGGCATGGAAACATGATGGCTAAAAGGAACTATAGTAAGTGGAACACACAAAGCACACAACTGTGAAATAACAGGAGTCCTGGGTGAACTTGACTTTCTTGTGAACATTGTGGCTCCTATATATACCTTCTTTCTGCGTACCATTCCCCTGACCACAGCAATTTATTTATAGTACCAAACCAAGAAATGTTCTCAGTTGAGTGGCAAAAGTAATAGGTTTTAATTTTATGATGTATAAATCACTAAACATCTTGTTTGGGGCATCGATACCTATATGCTCATTGAAAGCTATGTGTGTGTCCTTAGTCACTCAGTTGTGTACAACTCTTTGGGAACCCATGGACCATGGAATTTTCTGTCCATGGAATTCTCCAGGCAAGAATACTGGAGTGGGTTGCCAACTGAAAACTAGGACCTAGTAAATTTTTTTATCTGTCAAAGAATGACACGAGTTTTCTAGAGATAGCTAAATTGAAATAACAAAGATAAAACATAGTGTCCTTTCTCAGGGATGGTAAAATTCATTTTTAAAGAGTCAACAGTAGCTTCTGAAAGAAAATGGCATTGACTTGTATATGAATGTTTTTCTGTGTGATTTTGGAGAAGTCTCTTGACCTCTCGGTTTCATCGGGAAATGTTTTAATATCTTTGGAATGAGTACTTGAACAAGCACTGAGTAATCACTAGCAAAATACAAGAGGTTTTGATGAATGCTCTATATTTCCAGCCCGCCTGAGCCACTTCATGTTTCTATATACATCACACATTTTCCTGACTCCACACTTTTGGCACTTCTTCTAGTAGGAAGTAACCCTCCCGTTTTCCTTGTTCTAATTTTACCCCTTCCCTAAGGACAAGGTCAACTGTCATTTGTGTTTTTAGCTTTTCCTGATTTCTTTACTTAAAAGCACTGTTTCTTTTTCCTTTGGGGAATCTGGGGTTGATTTTTACTTGTTTTTTGCATCTCTTGCTCTTTACATCTCTAGTATGGATTTACAGAGCTTCATATTTTTATGTATTTTTTGAAGTAAATGACATACACCTTTCCTTCAGAGAGCAGGGGTTGTGCATGATTCACCTCAAAACTTGGCATGTAATAAGCACTTAATAAATTTATAGAGAAGGTTTGTGATGGTTAGTGTTCTATGTCAAGTTGACTGGGCCATATAGTACCTAGTTCTTTTATCAAACACTTATAGCTATTGCTCATAAAGTATTTTGTAAAAGTGGTTAATGTTTATAATCAGCTGAATTTAAATAAAGGAGATTACACTCAATAATATGGATGGGCTTTCTTGAATTAGCTGAAAGGTCTAAAGAACAAAAATGAGAATTTTTAGAAGAAATTTTGCCTCAAGACTGCAGGATCAACTTTTGCTTGAGCTTCCAGCCTGCCCTATAGACTTAGGACTTGCTTGCTGTACAGATTTGGGGTTTGTCAGCCCTCACACGGAGAAGGCAATGGCACCCCACTCCAGTACTCTTGCCTGGAAAATCCCATGGATGGAGGAGCCTGGTGGGCTGCAGTCCATGGGGTCGCTAAGAGTCGGACAAGACTGAGCGACTTCACTTTCACTTTTCACTTTCATGCATTGGTAAAGGAAATGGCAACCCACTCCAGTATTCTTGCCTGGAGAATCCCAGGGACGGCAGAGCCTGGTGGGCTGCCATCTACGGGGTCACACAGAGTCGGACATGACTGAAGCGACTTAGCAGCAGCAGCAGCCCTCACAATCATATAAGCCAATTCATTGAAATAAATCTCTTATGTACATATTGGTTCTGTTTCTCTAGAAAGCCCTGGCTGATACAGATGGAGAGGTTTCTTGTAGCACAATATATACAGTTTATCATTTAAACTAAGTGACTTAGAACAAGAATCCCATTAATATCTGTATAGACAATTATTCTCCAAATAAAATTTTCTACTCAACCTGGGAAAGAAATGGAAGAGACTTACCTGAACTATAAGCTCCAAGGGGACACAAATTTTGGCTTTCTTCACTGCTATATTTCTGGTGCCTAGAACAATGCCTGACACATAATAAAAGTTTGAGAAATATCTGCTGAAAGAATGAACAAATCAAAAATACAGTTTTAGAGAAAATACCAGTTTTGGCTATGTCAGTTCAGTTCAGTTGCTCAGTTGTGTCCGACTCTTTGCGACCCCATGAATCGCAGCACCCCAGGCCTTTGGCTATGTAGTAGGCTTGAACTTGCCCTTATGTTCTTTGGCTCTTATACTGATATATATGGCAGAAAAAAAATCCCAGACCTGTCATTCATTATGTTCCCATAGGCAAGTCACATGCATTCTTTGCACTTCATCTTTTTTATCCAAATGGTTAGGTTTTGGTCTGGCAGAAATCTAAACTCCCTCCTACCCTTCCTTAATATCTGTGATTTGCCTGCCTGGCCATAATATCCTTAATTTTCCAACCAGTTTTGTCATCCCATACATTTGAATATTATTTATTGTGTGGTGATTGTTATTCCTTTCATGGTTCTTCATGCTATCATCAGTTACTACCTGAGATTTAGAAATTTGCTCCTCTCCAGAGTACTTAAAGAAAACTTCAGCCCCAGATTTCTGGGACCAGTCTCCTTTTATAACTTTGTTGTAAAGAAATAAAGACTCCTTAAGACATTTTGGTCAAAACCACAATTTCTTGTGTTTTATAAACCGGCTATAAAGGGCCATATATACATTCATTCTGCACCTGGGCTTCAGAACATCAAACCTTTGCTTCTAATTTTAGGGCCAGAAAATTATTTTATCACTGTTTTGCAGCCTCTTGTAAATACTTGCTGGGGTAATTTCTTTGGGTACCTTTGTTTCCTCTCTTCCTGAGGGGAAAATTTCTGGAGTCTGAATACACCTGCTGAGCCCTGGCTGCTCCGTGTGAGCACAGAGGCCATCCATCCATGCCCCAGGGCCAAGCTGCTGAGTGAGTTTCCACAGCAGCTTTTCTCCATCCCCTGCCAGCAGAGAGTAAAAGGCTATTAGCCAAGATGCACCAAGGAGGGGGTCTTAATGCAGTTACAGATTCTCCTCTCCTGATTTCAGGCTAATTCTTTTAAAGCTAAGAACCTAAAAAAATTTCTTACCATGTTCAACTATGGAGTATTCAACTGTGCAGGAAGAGACTGGGGAAAAATAAGCTAATAAACGCAATGTGATAGAAAGTGTACCCAGTTCAAGACTGCTTTGTCGTTTCCTGTCAGACTCACAGTCTCAGAACATCACACCTGGATGGCACTTTAATTCTCTTCATCTACATTTGAGGAAAAGGAGTTTCAGAGAAGAGGAAGATTTTCCTTTGGGCTTCCCAGGTGGCTCAGTGGTAAAAGAATCTGCCTGCCATTGCAAGAGACACAATGGCTTCAGTCCCTGGGTTTGGAGGATCCCCTCGAGCAGGAAATGGCAACCCACTCCAGTATTCTAACTTGGAAAATTTCATGGACAGAGGGAGCCTGGTGGTCTACAGCCCATGTGGCTACCAAGAGTCGGGCATGGCTGAACATGCATGCACATGGGACTAAATAATGGCAAAATCCAGATACAAGTCCATCTCCTGCGTCTGATCCTTTGCTTTTAACTGAATTTATTTATCCATAATGTGTATCTATATGCCCCTACCTCTCCCTAACAAAAATCCTGAGGCTCAATAAGATGCACGTAACTCAGTCCTAGGGCAGTTTAAATAGACGTGAATCATGGGAAATTAGAGTAAGCGGGCTGTGCAAGTTTTTTCTTTCCTCCTTTCTTTTCTGTATTTCCCTCCTTTTCTCTCTTTTTTTCTTTTGTTTTTCCACTAGACAGTGTAGAAGCACAGAGAACTATTTAAGAGGTTTGGGGGTCGTTTTTTCCTACTTAGAAACTGCTAACAGGAAAAGTAGGCGGAGAAGACATGGAGGAGTATATTTATGATTGTGGGTGATAATATTGTCAGAACGGAAGGAGTGTCAGCATTTTTCTCAAATGCCCTCTCTGCAGGTTTCACAGCTTGGAATTTAAAATGAGCTTTGAACCACAACGCAACACACCAGGTTTTGGATCAGGGGAAACAACTCCGTCTATTCATGTACAGTACCAGGCCAAGTTGTTGGGGGAAAAGCCAAGGTTTTCAAATAAACTTGTTACAGTACAGGGCTGAGAGAATCATTTTTTGACAAGCCTTAGAAAACAAAACAGGCATCACTACCATTCCCTGCTCAATTGTATAGGCCTGCTCAGAGAGCCAGCTTCTATCATTATAAAATAAGTGTGTAAATAAATATATTTGAGAAAATCCTTTCCTTTTCTTGCTCCCGAAAGCTTCTCTGAATGTGAGAAGAATTGGATGTAGAATTTGTGTGTGATGTGTGTGGCAGGTGTCTATACCAACAGAATTTCTTTGTACGTGGTGGAATGAAATTGCCTGCTAGATTGGACAGTAGGCAAGCCAGAAACAATGAAATCCATAGGTATTTTAAGTTGAGAGAAAGAAAGACACAGTCCTTGATCCTGGGAACTTACGTGAAAATGGATATAAAACACCTTGTGTTCAGAGTGCAAATACAGTTCGGTTTTGAGGAGGTCTCTTGCAGGAAACTAGTTCTCAGTTATTATAGTAACTGAAAAAGAATCACAGACTTAGCTTCTCCAGTACTGAAAGGCACGTCGAGGGTCAAAGCCTCTGCTCCTTATCAACTTCTGTGGAACCTCTTCTGATGTACCTCTGAAAGAGGGTAACAGGGCTCTGAACACCACTGTGATGGGGAGAGTTTACTACCTCAGAAGGCAGTATATTCTGTGCAGAGAGGCTCCTGTGGATAGAAAATGCTTCTGTACCCTGAGCTGAAGCCTGCAGTCCTGCCACCCATCTCATCTCTCCCAGCACCATCCTCTGTAGCCACCCAGAAATAATATAATTTCCCCTGTGATGCAATTCATTTAATTGCTCACAGCAAACCAAACCGAACATCTTTTTTTTTTCCTTTTTTAAAAAAATTTTATTTATTTTTTATTGTTTTATTTTTAAAATTTTAAAATCTTTAATTCTTACCTGTGTTCCCAAACATCTTTACTGATAAGGTATTGTGCACCACCAGCCCCCCTCCCCCCACCCTCCCCGCCACACACACCTCCTCACTATTTGACCCAGCCCCCAAGGTACATATGAGACAGAATATGGATTAGTGCAGAGGACCTAGAGGCTGGTCTTGTGGCAAGTTCAAGGGCTAGATGGGGATGCTGCAGTGTCCAGGGGTTGGTAAGAGGGGCCACATGGTTTCCCCAGAACAGTCAAGCAGGTTAAGACATTCGTAAATAAAAAGATTTCTAGGGTAGAAATTTGCTTTTTCTACCTGATATGTAGAGGTGAAGTAAACTGAGTTTTCCCAAAAAAGGACATACTGGCTTGCCTGGTGGTCCAGTGGTTGAGCATCAGTCTTGCAATGCTGGGGACACTGGTTCAGTCCCTGGTCTGGGAAGATTCCACATCCACAGAGCAACTAAGCCTGTGTGCCACATCTACTGAAGCCTGTGCGCCCTAGAGTTTGTGCTCCACAATAAGGGAAGCCACTGCAACAAGAAGCCTGCATACCACAACTAGAGAAAGCCACATGCAGCAACGAAGACACAGCGCAACCAATAAATAAATAACAAAAATGTTTTTAAAAAGGACATATTGAATATTTAGACTTAATGTTTTGTAAGTTATTTTGTCATAAAATTTATTCAATTGCACTTAAAAGACAGAGAAGAGAAAGGAAAGGTTTTGTTTGTCATGATGGAACTCAACTCAAGCTTTGGGAGCAGATTTTGTGTATGAAATGCTAGGTAAGGTGTTCTGCTGCTGCTGCGGCTAAGTCGCTTCAGTCATGTCCGACTCTGTGTGACCCCATAGATGACAGCCCACCAGGCTCCCCCATCCCTGGGATCCTCCAGGCAAGAACACTGGAGTGGGTTGCCATTTCCTTCTCCAATGCAGGAAAGTGAAAAGTGAAAGTGAAGGTGCTCAGTTGTGTCTGACTCTCAGCGACCCCATGGACTGCAGCCCACCAGGCTCCTCCATCCATGGGATTTTCCAGGCAAGAGTACTGGAGTGGGGTGCCATTGCCTTCTCCGAGGTAAGGTGTAAAGCTCTCGAAAACAAGAGATTGTCAGTGTTTTTCTGAAGACTCAGTAGTTGCTAACAACAGAGTTTAGCGAGCTCTGATGGAACGAACCTGGGTCATAAATCAAAGACCTGAGTTTGGGGCTTGAGCCAGCTACCTGGTTCATTCATTTACTTTTTCATTTATCAGACTTGTATTGAATATTTACTAAGTGCCAGACATGTTGGTAGTCAAGAGAGACAAGGTCTCTGTCCACATAGAACATACATTTTTGTGAGGGAGACAGACAAGTTATGAGGCAGCTACAGTGAAGTGTGAGAAACAGCAGTGCTAGGGCTCAAAGCTGTGAGTCTATAAGGAGTCTCCACGACCTATATGGGTTTTAGGTGGGTGGGGAGGGAGCAGAGGAGGTTCAGGAAAAACCCTTTGCAGGAGATGATATGTAAATAGAGAGCTGGTAGACGACTTAGTCAGATGACCTCACAAACATTGCCATCTCTCTGAGCAGCACTTGTTATTATTGGAATAATAATAACAATCCTGATCAATCGGCTTTATTCTGTAGGAGGTTGTGAGGATCTGATAAATAGCTTTATGTGCAAAGTTCTTTGAACCAGAAAGTGCTCCATCATTGTAAGGAAGACAATGGTTAATCATTGTTGTTGGATATTGTTATTCCCCATCCTAGAGTCCATTTTCTTCTTTCCACAGGTACAGATTTGGCTTTCTGGAGCTTAGCAGAAGCAGAGAATAAAAGGACAGAGTTGGGTGATTTGTATCACTTCAGTTTCTGCAAAGGAAGTTAGGCCACCCAGGTCCCCCGGGGCTCTTAGGGCATAGGATTCAAGGAGAGACTGAAAGGAGCCCCTGTGAAACTGTGTCAGAGGGGTGGGGCTTCACCCTGGGGTCACCTTGTTAGAACCGAATATACTGTCATGACTTATCCACCCTGCTCTGGGGACCTCACCAACAATTCAGTGGCCTAATCTTGCCAGAGGTAAAAGTACCAACTTGCCCCAGATGAAGTCACCTGTACCTGGAAATTCATCTCTAGCCCTGACCGCTACCTATTGGTAGGACAAAAAATACAAACTGTAGCTATGTAACTCAAAATGTCAGCGATCCCTGGTTTATCAAGATCAGTGAGTCCATTTTGCCCACGGGCCACTCAACTCTTGTTTTTATTATGATTCTAATCCAGTTTCCTAGCATTTTCCACATCTTCTCTGGTGGTCTGGAAACATAAGAAATATTTACTAAAATTTGAAGTTAGTATGAGAAATAGAACAGCACTGTCTCTGCTATGTAGGCAAGTGTCCTTTCCTTTACTGTGTCCCAGTTCTATCTCAAAGTGAAGGTGGTGGATGGAATTTATCTCTCAAGTACCTTCTGCTGTCAACATTCCACATGTCTTTGGTGTTTGCCTCTTTTTCCTGCCTACGTTTACAAATCATAAGTTCTGGCTACCTTCCTTGGTTAGACTTTTATTAAATCTTCAACTGCCTAAGAAGGCCAGATCATGTGGCTTGGGCTGCTCTTTAAACTCTGCCATATCAGACAATCTTTGTTTAAAATTATATCTTGTTAATTCATCACATAGATGTGGAACTTTGTGTTTAATACAGCCCAGTTATTCATGGCTAAGAGCTTGCCACAGAACTTGAGAGTTGTATTTAAAAACAAACAAGCCCCAGAGAAGTAAGCAGAAAGCTTTTTTCACAAACTACTGTACTGTAACAGGCTAGCTTCTGCCTGTAAGTCAGAGAAGGCGATGGCACTCCACTCCAGTACTCTTGCCTAGAAAATCCCATGGACGGAGGAGCCTGGTAGGCTGCAGTCCATGGGGTCTTGAAGAGTCGGACACGACTGAGCAACTCCACTTTCACTTTTCACTTTCATGCATTGGAGAAGGAAATGGCAACCCACTCCACTGTTCTTGCCTGGAGGAGAGCCTGGTGGGCTGCTGTCTATGAGGTCTCAGAATCAGACACGACTGAAGCGACTTAGCAGCAGCAGCAGCAGCTGCCTCTAAGTGGGACAGCAATTTGGAAAGACTGGGAGTTTCTTTGATCTGTTTGATGCTGCACACACAAGTAAAGGAATGTTCTGTTCTTCGTTTTTGTTTTAGTCCCTAAATCATGTCTGACTCTTTGCCACCCCATGAACTGTAGCCGTCTAGGCGCCTCTACCATGGGATTTCCTGGGCAAGAATGCTAGAGTGGGTTGCCATTTCCTTCTCCAGGGGATCAATTCCCGAGGGATTGAGCCTACATCTCTGCATTGCAGGCAGATTCTTTACCACTGAGCCACCTGGGAAGCCCAAAGGAATGACCTGCCTTAGTGCTTATTTATGTGGTAGTCTCTACTGATCTTTCCTGAGTCATCTGAAACACTGTAGAAACCTGCGCTTTTATTACAAATCTAAGATATTCTTTGTTGTTGTTGTTAGTCGCTCAGTCCTGTCTGACTCTTTGCGAGTCCATGAATTGTCGCCTGCCAGGCCCCTCTGTCCATGGGACTTCCCAGGCAAGAATACTGGAATGGGCTGCCATTTCCCTCTCCAGGGGATCTTCCTGACCCAGGCATCAAATCCGAGTCTCCTTCATTGCAGGCAGATTGTTTAACGTCTAAGCCACCAGGGGATCTCCCAAGACACTCTTAAATATCTTCTAATAATTATTCTGTTTCTCTTCACCTTCCTCTCCATTTCCATTTCTTCTCTTAGGCCACATAACACACAGGGAAAAATAAAAGTTTACACAAATAGAAGCAGAAATACCTACATTTATAACAACTCAAGTGATTGTTGGGAAACCATAGATAGCTTTTGTTATTGTTGTATGTGCTCAGTCATGTCCGACTGTTTGTAACACTGTAGACTGTAGCTTGCCGAGCTCCTCTGTCTGTGGAATTTCCCAGGCAAGCATACTGTAGTGGGTCGCCATTTCCTACTCCAGGGGATCTTCCTGACCCAGGGATCGAACCTGTGTCTCTTGCATCTCCTGCAGTGGCAGATGGATTCTTTACCATTGCACCAGTGGGAAAGCCCATAGATAGTTTACACTGAGATATTTTACTGTAGCACACAAATCACCTAAATGTTGACTTCCTGGTCTTTGAGAGATGATGTTAATTTGTTCATTCATTAAACACATTAATTAAGGTCATAAGGTGAGCCAAGAAATGTATTAAATGTGGTGTTTAGGAAGGTAAAGAGACAGCACTTACCCTTGAGGAGCTCAGTCTACAGGAACTCAGAGGTTCAAGTCTCCCAAGAGACCAGTTCAAGAAATTATGACCTGGTCCTCTTTCCCTGTTTTGCCAGTTGGACAAAGGATATTTGTATCATCTTAGTGTAGCTGTATGCTGCTGCTGCTGCTGCTAAGTCTCTTTAGTTGTGTCCGACTATGTGCGACCCCATAGATGGCAGCCCACCAGGCTTATACAGTGTAGCTGTATAAGAGCACTTAAAGGTATTTAGTTTACTGTTCAGGATTATTCAAATACACAGACTCACTGAAGGTCAATAGCTCATAGAATTCTGATCTGGCTGATGGAAAGTGAGCAGATAGTATAGAAGAACAGAGAGACCATTTGTTGACTTCCTTATTCAAAACATCCAAGACTCATGGCTGAGGCATAATTCCTACTACCTGTTTTATCTCTATGACTATAAGTATCACAAGGAGGAGCACTGGATCATTCACACTTTGGGAAATTAACAAAGAAAGAGTGTCTTGAATTTTTGCCTGAATTCTTTCAAACTGTATTAGGTTGGAGTTTGTTGCTTGAATGGGTGAATTAGTATCATTCTGATCCATGAAATGATTGTGCCTTAACCACCTGTCTTACTGATGGCTATCATTGATCATGAGAGAAGAACTGACAAATGGGAGTGGATCGATTTGTATCGTGGTTCCAACCGCTTACACAGTTTATTCCACTGCACAAATAATGGTAATACTCTCACAGGTGAGAAATCAGGGCAGCACAGCAGACCTGCAAAAGCCAGAGTTTTAAGTAACTCCCTCATCAAGTGCACCAGCATTCAGCTGGGCATGTGTATTCCCTCTTTAATATTATCTGAGTGAGAAAGCTTGTTTCAAAGAGAAGAAAACCCAAAAAGAAATTAACCGGTTATGCCAAAGTTCTTCATTCAACACCTGATGCAATAAACACTGAGGACCTTTGTGCAGGGACCAATCTGAAGATGAGTAAGATGCAGTCATCCTAGGGAAGTTCATAGTTTGAAACTTGCATTAACAATGATAAAAGTAGGTCAAAATTCATCAGAGGCATATGAAAGTTTCTGAAACGGTGCAGTAGAGGTTCTAAGGAGAAAGATTTTGCCACCAGCTTAGGGTAGGGTCTTAGGGAAAGCTTACAGAAAAAGGCATAGAAGGAATTGACTCTGTCATTTAATTTGTAAAGAAAAAAGAAATTACCAATTCACTTAACAAAAACTTTTTACACTTCTCCTCCATGGTTTGTTGTTGTCCTTGTTTTGTTTTAGTGCTAAATTATATCTGACTCTTTTGCAACCCCATGGACTGTAGCCCTGGCCAGGCTCCTCTGTCCATGGGGTTTCCCAGACAAAAATACTGGAGTGGGTTGCCATTTCCTTCTCCAGGGGATCTTCCAGACCCAGGCATTGTAGTAGCTAACATTTAATTAAGCACTGATTGTGTTCCGTATTTCACTAAGTGCTTGGCCCACTTTATTTCATGTAATCTTCAAAACAATCTATGAGATAGGAATTATCACCTCTATTTTATAGGAAAAGGCAGACAGAGCCTGAACTAACGGAAGAGTTTGTATTCTTGGCTATGAGAACCCAGGTAAGAAAAAGCTCTTATATCCAGCCTATGGGATAGAGACAAGTTGGGTTTTGAAGAATTAGCGAGGAAGAGAAACCTTTTCTAAGACCGCAGAGTCAGACACCACTTAGCAACTGAACAACAAAGAGTAGGAGGCCTCCTAAGTGTCTGAGTCAAAAACCTCATAAACAGTAAAAACATCTGAAGGACCTTGGACTTAGGTAGAATCTGCCTTGTTGAGTATGACTCCATCTCAGGAACCTTGTCTTTTGTCTTATCACTGTCCGCAGAGATTCTAGCACTCTGCCTGGCAAATAGTAGATGCTCAAATTTTTATCTGTTAAATGAGAATTTTCACCGTCATTGAACATTCACTGGAACGTGGGGCAATTAATTATGTTCCCTTCCTCACGCCTACACTGTGGTTTTCCTATCTTAATATTGGAACGGGCTGAACATCATTAAGACACTATATTAAGTTTAATAAGCTGTTATCCAGGAAAACTTAATTACCTAGGGCAAAAGTAGGAATATTATAGTGGCTAATGGGAACGTCTGTACGGGACAGGGAGGACATTCTTTTTTATACGTTTAATCCTAATATTTTTGGCAGTCTGTGCAGAAGAGGGCAGAAGGTTGGTTTTACATTCCTTAAGGCGGGCTCCCTCACCATCTAAAGGCGCTGGAATTCGTGAGACGGAAACGCTCGCATAGGGATGCCCTCGCCCAGGACACCGCCCTTAAAATCAGACAGAGGAAGACTTCTTTTTCCTTGAAGGCGCTTGGCAATCCCTGCCCCCTAAGGGAGTGGAGGCAGAGAAAGAATACATCTACATCTCTCACGTCTGCCCGAGTACAGATTGGCAAGTGGTATGGAGCGCAGACCTCTGTCATTTATTTATTTTTCTTTCCACTGGGTGCGCTGTCCCTTTAAATGGGGGACGCTGGTGCTGGCTCCGTAACACCGGAGCCGGCAGCTTGTTGATTTCAGAGCTGGTGAATTTCACATTGTTTCCACTTCACTTTCCTCGCCCGGGGGAGGCGGCTTAGGTTGGCTCTACAACCTCTATAGTCGGGGCCAGCGAGGGCCAGGGGAGGGCAGGGACCTACTGCATCTGGGCCGGCTTGGGGCCGCAGGAAAGGGTGTCGGGGCCACACACGCACTCTCCCTGCAGTCCAGATCCTCCTGAAGCCCGTACGCCCGGAGCGCACCCAGCCGGGACCGCCCGCCTAGACGCCGGCCCGCCAGCCCGCCCACGGGCCGGGGTCACAGCCAAGGAGCCGACGAGGGGAGGAGGCCCAGGGGGGCTGGGTGGGGGGGCGGGGGTGGGTGCTGCCGCCGCCGCCGCGGAGCTGCTACTCGGCGCGTTTTGTATGAAGATGGCGGCTCCCACCGCCAGCAAGGCAGCCTCCCTGGGCTGTAACAACAAGCCTGCGTTCCCGGAGCTGGATTTCAGGTCGGGAGCTCGGGTGGAGGAATTGAACAAACTCATCCAAGAATTTACGAAGCACGACCAGCGGGAATATGACGACCAGAGAGCACTGGAGATTCACACAGCTAAGGATTTCATCTTTTCCATGCTGGGTAAGGAGGAAAAAGAGAGGGGTGTGTGTGTGTGAGTGATGGGAAACAGGGTAAAGAACCCATTCCCCCTTCTCGTGCGCTCTTTCCTTCTTTTCTTCCCGGAGCCAGGTGCCTGGGGTATAACCCATCTCTGTTCCGCCTTTTCCATTCTTCGCCGCAACCTGAGCTGCCTTCCCTTCCCTCCTAACTATACTTTGCCCCGGGTCCCTTTCCCGCACCGCCCCCGATTACTGACTCTTTTGTTAATTTCTCGCCGACTGGGGGTGGTAGGCAGGTGAAGCGTTGGTGGTGAAACGGCTCACTGTTGAGGGGAAGCCCCTGGAAGCCGCGCGGTCCAGAAGAGAACCCGCGGCGCCTTCAATGAAGGGATTTGTCTCTGGAGGCACGGACGTGCTCCTTCCCTGCGCCGAGTCTCAGGTCCTCTCTGGAGCTCGGGGAACGGAGACAGCCTGGGGCTCTGGCTCGGCTCCCGAGCGACAAGTTGCGAGCAGTCTTGCGGCGCGGCGCTGTCACGCCGAGCCTCCGGTGGCCAAACTTGTTGGGTGTTCCCTAGTAACCCGCTCGAGTATGCTGGGCGCCCGGAGTTCCTGCAACTTTGATTTGCAAATAGATTTCCCACTGAAGCGGTTGGAAGCATTTCCGGTGCTTCTTCAGGGTTCTTGCTGATCTCAGAATTCCTAATTCCCAGCTCGAAAATGACCGCGCTCAGACCTCTGACCCCGAGGATCGCCAGCCCCTTGCTCTTTGTGTGCTGTCTGTTCGCTGGCCGAGAGAGGTGTCCTGGGTTTCGAACCTCGGCGACGTTTGGGTTAGAATAAAGCCGCCTCTCCCATCCCCCAGCCTGGCACCTACAGGTCCTTAACAGATTGTTGAACGTTGTGTATAGGAAAATAATTGAACCGGGCAGGGCGATCGAATAATCCCCTAGTATCCTGTAGTTCGGAGTAGTGCTGTGGGAGTCCGCTGGTGGGAGCCTCCCACGTAGCTTGCGGCTCCACCGAGGCAACTCTGGCTGCCGTGCAGTACGTGGCCTGGGGGTTAACACTCCACCGAACTGGGACTCCAGTGTAGCGCTGCCTGACTCGTGTCTCTGTGAGCTCTACAAACACATTCTTGGGCAATTTACCAGGTAGTGGAAAATTTCATTGAAAAGGTCTTTGACTGCAGAGGAAGACTTGAGTTTTTTCCTTCGTCCTGCCATCTATTGGATTTCATCCGCTGCCTCCTCTGGTTTCTGGTTCTATCAGAGTGTACCTTCCGTCTCGGTTTGCGTCCTCCCCACAGCCCAAGAAGTGGGTAATACAAATTGAACGTGTGGCCGCGGAGGGTAGTAACGTTTTGGGATGTTGTATGAGGCACATTAAAACTTGGGGCTGGATTTTACCTTTTGCTCCATTCTCCCCAAGTGTATCCTAGATTGTGTATGAGGTTGGAAAGCACTCTGTTGTGATATTCGACGATTCAGCTAGTATTTAGATAAATGTGGGGTGTGTATGTGTGTGTGTGCGTGTGTTTAAATTACTCCCTAATCTTGTGGTGGGATGGGATTCCAGAGGGAAACTTTAGAAGCTTACAAAGCTTTCAGATCTGAAAACCAGCACTGCGCTTGTCAGAAGGGTGAGGATACACAGAGAATGCTCAGGGCAGTTATTTAAGTTGTTTAATCATTGCCTCTCTTCAGCAAGTCTAATGGAAATTGCCCGTTGTGTTCTTACAGCCCCCAAATCAATTCTGATGTCTCCTGCTCTAGGTCGTTCACTAGGAAAAGGTGCTTGGTCACCATCAGTAAGGGATACTCAAGGAGCAGAAAAGGGGAGACTGTGGGAAGGGGTTAAGTTTAAACGCCCAGCTCATTAGGAACTTCTGTGTTAACCCCACAGCTGATACAGTGATTTCACAAAGCCTTTACCCACATATGAATGGCAAATGAATTATTGCTTAATTCATTTTCATTTTGTGTTGAATGTCATGAGCGTGTTGACAGGTAAACGAAATTCCCTTTTATTCCTTTTTACCCACTTGATCTTGCAAGAGTGGTCTTTTTTGCCCCCTGGGAATCTGATGTTTCCACCTGCAGGAGAGAAAAATTCAGGAGAATGTCATTTAAGCCTCTTAGCCCTCTGGACAGTAGAAGGCAGATGGCGAAATGAGCCTGCCTGTGTGTGGTGCTGCGTTCATTTGTGTGTTGCTTGCTTTCCTTTAATGAGGTGCTGGCTGCTCTAGACAAGTGAAGGTTTGGCGACAGCAAGAGTCCCTGTGTGGATTTACTTTTTCTAAAGCGGATTTTCGCTGGGCTTAAAAAAAACAAAATCTCTTTTTGTGCACTTTGTTTCACTTGCCACAGCTCAGAGTCTTTAATGAATATGCGAATGAGGTGTCTTAACAGCCCTCAGCTTGTTAAGGTGTTACAGGGGTGGGACCAGGCCCTTATTTCTGTGAGTTGGAGTGAGGGGAGATAAAAGGGGGTTGAGTCCTCCTGGCTTTGTTCTGCCTCTGTTGGAGCAGCACCTGAGGATTGTCAGCAGCTTAAAAACATTATTCCCTCACACAGAATGAAATGACAGGGAAATTTGGTGCAAACCTCTTTAATGGAACTGTACCTCTGTTTTTAGGCTATTGGCAGGAGCAGCCACTCTCTGTTTGAGACTTTTAGCCTGGAATAAGCACCCCCAGCTTCCAAGATCCTTTTTGTTTTATCTAGATTGGAGGTAACTTTATGCAGAAGAGCAAAGTGGTGGTGTAGACTTGTCATAAACAGGAACCTGTCAGCACCAGGAAACTCCACTGTCCTACCAAAGCGGAGGTCTGCATATGCTGTGGAGTAGGTCTGAGCCCACTACTGGTCACACAGTGGCCTTGTGGTCTGTCCTAATGTTCTCTGTCCAGAGATTCTAATTCCTTTGGAAGCAGGTGTTTGTGGGAGTCATCTAGACTCGCTTTTTATTTCTCTACACCTTGGTCTTTTTGGAGAATGATTGCTGTTATTATTTAGTTAATATTTGAGAGCCCAGATTGTGGGAGAGGCAGTGCATAATAAACGCCATTTATCAAAATTCAGGGAAATTGCTAGAGTTCATTAATGTTTTAATAATATTTGGTGTTTGCGTAATATCTCTGCCAGCTCTTTTGTTATCTTCATTCCTCTGCTGAAGCTGGATGAAGACTGGTTATATCCCCATTGAACAGATGCAGAACAGGGGTTGCGCAGAAGGTAGAAGAACCAGAAAGAAACAAGCAGTCCCTATACTTTCCCTTCAGTCCAATGGTCAGTACCATGGTGTGGTCATTAGAGGAGTCATCACTGACTGCCTTCTTGGTGCCTGGAATTTCACATAACTTTAGGAGTAGGTATTGCTTTCCCATTATCCAGATAAAGATATTGAAATTTACTAGGATTAAGAATCATCCAGGGTTCCATGGCTAATTAAGTGGAAGAGGTTGCTAAACCTCACATTGGCCTGATTCTAGGTCTTTTTTTTTATATAATTAAGAGTTGATGCATTAAATCCAAAGGAGGGACTTTGTTTAAAAACAAAGCATTCCCTCTTCTTTCAGAAATTTGTTTCTGATTTCAGCTGTAAGTATTAGGGTAATCCAGGCAGCATTTGAGGTGAGTCCTGGAGCAATCTGAATTTGAATATTTTATTCCATAAAAGGATCATTTGTTTTGAATTTCAGGTTGAGAAAATGATGGTCCTTATAATAAATGTTCAAACCTATAGTTCCTGTCTTAGTTTGCCTCTTGCTGGCTAAGTGGTCTTAGTTTTTTCGTCTATTGAACACAGATAATAATAATTTTGTCTATTAAACATGGATAGTAGTATTTTCATCTGTTAAACATGGATATAGTAATGTATGGTTTCAGAATTGTTATGGGTACATATGAAGTTACTTTGTAAACCAAAAAGGAAGGTATACAGGATTTTATTATTTTTAAGAAATTGGCATTTTAAGAAAATCTAGTGAACTTACACTAGAATTATCTCTGCAGCTTCCGATCAGAAAGACTACAGAGTATATTCAGAGGTGACTTAGGAGAAGAAAGGCTCTGGCTGTAGAGGGCATGATTAATTCCAACTCACATTACCATTTGTTAAGTTCAAACTGTATGCTGGCCCTTGTGCTAGCTACTTTGCATAAATCTATTCATGTAATTTTTTTGCAGAGACTTTATAAGGATAAATATCACCATGCCTCTTTTAGAGGTGAAGTAAATGGTATTATCCCCTTTTAAAGATGAAACATTGAGGCTCAGAGAGGTCAAGTACTTATGCCAAAACCATACAGAGGCTGCCTTTGAACCTATAAAAGGATGTCTGACTCAAAAGCTCATGTTCCTTCCACTGTATGGGCGGTCTGTTTCTATCAATTCTGGACCAGACAACCAAAGAGGCCCCACTCCCTGGGGAATGCTGTACCACTCAGTACCCTGCTTAGCCTGCAGGAGCAGAGATGGTCTCTTTTGTCCTGTCTCTCTTTTTTTTTTAAGCTTTCTATTTTGTGTTGGGGTATAGCTGATTAACAATGTTGTGGTAGTTTCAGGTGAACAGCAAAGGGACTCAGCCGTACATACACAGGTCTTTCTTACATTCATGCGTTCAGCGAGTAATTACTGAATGTTATACTGTTTTCCAAGCAGTATGCAGGGTCATAAGAATAAAATAGTGAGCAAAAACTTTAATTCAAGTGGGAGACCCCTCCCTCTCCCGCTTGCCCATTAACTCCAAAAAGAGAATGGTTTGCTCATTCTTGTCTCCTTTCAGACCCACGGTGTTTCTGAGCGCTGTCAGATCTACCATATTTTTAGACACTTTTTGTGTCTACGGAGTAGGCCATTTTGAAGCCTTGTCTTTCGGGTAGTTACTTTCCTTAATGAATTCATCCAGCCATCTTTACTGAGGGGATTTATTGTGAATCGTTGCTAAGTCTTGGTAACTTCCTTTGCGTTCTAGTCACTGATGTGCTGTGGTATCTATATAACAGACAGAGTCATCTTTGAAGTCTGTTCCAGCTCTGAAGACATTATGCATCTGGGGCAGGGAAGTCCCTCTACATTTGTTTTTGCTTCTAGTTTGAGTTGGTTTCCATTCTCCCTCCATGGTTCTAGGCAGTCACTGCCCTTCATGACAGAAGAGCCCTGGTCTTTCCATGAGGCCTTGTCATGCCAGCCATTGGATGATGCGTTGCTTGTGATTAGACTGGGCCCCTTTTGTATTCACAGGAATAGTGGAGTCTCTTATGTCAAACCAGGAACTTGTCATTGAATGTTAGCTCTTTAGACTCTCCTGGAGCTTTTCAACAGTTTGGAATCTCTGATCCCCTTTCAGGCCTATTGAATCTGAATCCCTAGAGATCCCCAGACTGGCTGCTCAGCACTCCAGCATCCTGTCCCATGTTCAGTTCAGCCTGATACTGTGCATTTCTGGTTCAGTAAAGCTGCACATACACATAGTGAGCTGATCGTAGTTGACTTTTGAGACTAGAACTGGGCTGCTGAGCCTAACGAGCGGTTACATCTGCTGCTTCTGGAAGATAATGCTGGAATCCTTCCCCCGGGACAGAGACAGGGAGGCATAGTGATTGAAATGAGAATGTTTCCTTTATGTCAGAGGTTGTCATAGGGTTTCACATTATTGGATAATTTCCATCAACAGCATAACCCTTTGAAGTAAAGAAGTATGGGGAACTCCAGAATTGGAAAAATTCAGGAATTTGTCCAGGTTTACCAGCAAGTAAGTGACATAGCTGGGACTTAACCAAGGTCAGGCTGATGCAAAAGCCCTTGCTTTGAACAATGATACTATTGTGCCTTCTCAAGGGACAGGAGAACTGGACTCTAGTCTCAGCTTCTCCAGTAACTTTCTCTGTGACTTTGGGCAAGTCACATAACGACTCTGAGTCTCAGTTTCTAAATAGTTAAGTTGGGGCAAATAATTATACCTACCTCCTATGTTCAGGTGCATTCAGTGCTAAAGCTGAAGATACAAAAGAAGGATGTTTCTGACTTCTTGTACCAGCTCTGTTTTATACTGTGTGGAGTGTGTGCTACCCTGAGGCACCTAATATTTGGGGGTATTTTTTGGCCCATTTTCCAATTACAGAAAATACAAAGATATAAGTAAAATCAACTCTGAATTCTAATTATTATTAGTATTTGATGCACAGTTTTTTCTGGGCATCTATGTTTATAAAACATGCTTACAGTCACTCATACTTGCATACAGTTTTACATACATATTCCTATTGCATATATATATATTTCTTAATAAACTGACCAATATGCTATCATCTATTCCACTTTTAGAAAGAAACTATATATAACCTGTGGAAAGATGTTTTTTAGCCTCTTTCACTCATTTTTTATTTAAAAAATATACTGTTTTGGAAATTACAGGACACTTTGTAATATAACGATTGAGGGATGAAGAACCTTCTTGTTGGTGAGATTTGAGGGTTTGGCCTGCCTTACCTGAATATCTTTTTTGTTTGGGCCGTTTTCTCTATCCAAATTTGTTAACTTGGGTCCTTGGAAACAATAACTTTGAATCTCTGAACTTGAAAAGGGAAAAATTACATCTTTATTTTTATTGACTTCTAAAAGATGCTTGCTCCTTAGAAGAAAAGCTATGCCAAACCTAGACAGCATATTAAAAAACAGAGACATCACTTTTCCAACAACTGTCCATATAGTCAAAACTATGGTTTTTCCAGTACTCGTGGCTAGATGTAAGAGTTGGACCATAAAGAAGGCTGAGTGCCGAAGAATTGATGCTTTTGAACTGTGGTGTTGGAGAAGACTCTTGCAAGTCCCTTGGAGTGCAATCAAACCAATCAATCCTAAAGGAAATCAAAGCTGAATATTGATTGGAAGGACTGATGCTAAAGCTCCAATACTTTGGCCACGTGATGGAAAGAACTGACTCATTAAAAGAGACCTTGGTGCTGGGAAAGATTGAAGGCAGGAGGAGAAGGGGACAACAGAGGATGAGATGGTTGAATGGCATCACTGACTCAGTGGACATGAGTTTGAGCAAGTTCTGGGAGATGGTGAAGAACAGGGAAGCCTCGCGTGCTACAGTCTATGGGGTCGCAAAGAGTCGGACATGACTGAGCGACTGAACAACAACTGCAGTATTGCATTTCCTTTCATTATAAAAGTAGGTAACAGACCATAGTAGTATTGGCAGTATCTATGTATCTTGCTTTTGTTGCCAAAAGAAATCACAGCCATTGTCATTTCATATTAAAGACGTTATAGACGTCTCAAAAAACATTCATCGCTGCTTTGAAATTATGGTAGATGTTAGACTTGCTGCTAGATTTTATTGACTGCATTAATAAAGAATCACATATGGTACTCTATCACATGTTTGTCTTTTTTAAAGTAAGTTTTGTATTTTAATACAAATTATTTGAAGTCCTGTGTGATTTTATCGTTCATTTAAATATCATGTTGTTTTTTTTTGCAGGGCTTCCTAAAAGCCTGTTCACAGATGCAGTTAAGAATCTCAGCTTCTAAAGAAATCTTATCTCTGTTTTGTTTTCTTCAGTTCAGTTCAGTTCAGTTCAGTTCAGTTGCTCAGTCATGTCCGACTCTTTGTGACCCCGTGAATCGCAGCATGCCAGGCCTCCCTGTCCATCACCAGCTCCCAGAGTTCACTCAGACTCACGTCCATCTAGTCCGTGATGCCATCCAGCCATCTCATCCTCTGTCGTCCCCTTCTCCTCCTGCCCCCAATCCCTCCCAGCATCAGAGTCTTTTCCAATGAGTCAACTCTTCGCATGAGGTGGCCAAAGTACTGGAGTTTCAGCTTTAGCATCATTCCTTCCAAAGAAATCCCAGGGTTGATCTCCTTCAGAATGGACTGGTTGGATCTCCTTGCAGTCCAAGGGACTCTCAAGAGTCTTCTCCAACACCACAGTTCAAAAGCATCAGTTCTTTGGTGCTCAGGTTTCTTCACGGTCCAACTCTCGCATCCATACATGACAACTGGAAAAACCATAGCATTGACTAGATGGACCTTTGTTGGCAAAGTAATGTCTCTGCTTTTTAATATGCTATCTAGGTTGGTCATAACTTATCGTCCAAGGAGTAAGCGTCTTTTAATTTCATGGATGCAGTCACCATCTGCAGTGATTTTGGAGCCCCCCCAAATAAAGTCTGACACTGTTTCCCCATCTATTTCCCATGAAGTGATGGGACCAGTGGCCATGATCTTCATTTTCTGAATGTTGAGCTTTAAGCCAGTTTTTCCACTCTCCATTTTCACTTTTATCAAGAGGCTTTTTAGTTCCTCTTCACTTTCTGCCATAAGGGTGATGTCATCTGCATATCTGAGGTTATTGATATTTCTCTTGGCCATTTTGATTCCAGCTTGTGCTTCTTCCAGCCCAGTATTTCTCATGATGTACTCTGCGTAGAAGTTAAATAAGCAGGGTGACAATATACAGCCTTGACGTACTCCTTTTCCTATTTGGAACCAGTCTGTTGTTCCATGTCCAGTTCTAAGTGTTGCTTCCTGTCCTGCATATAGGTTTCTCAAGAGGCAGGTCAGATGGTCTGATATTCCCATCTCTTTTGTTTTCTTCTCCCAGCTCAAATGCCACTTGACTCATGAAGCTTTCCTGTATATCTCCCAGGAGGAAAAAAATTTCCTTTTCCTCTGTGTTCTTCTAATACCTGGTCCCCTTTTATAGCCCTTGGTGCACTATTCCCGATGCTATAGGCTAAATAATACCTGCTCACTTATCTTTGCAGCACTGAGTGGAGTAAACAGTAGGTACTAACAGAGTTTAATGACTTGATGCATTTTAAAAGAGCCCTTCTGTGCAGAGCTTTTTATATCATGCAACCCACTCCAGGAGTCTTGCCTGGAAAATCTCATGGACAGAGGAGCTTGGCAGGCTGCAGTCCATGGGGCTGCAAAAGAGTCAGACACAACTTAACAACTAAACATCAGGTTAAGGCACGGGTGCTTTCTGACATTGTCTCTTTATAATTGCTGCCTCTCATTAAGCCATATTATGACATCTTCTCTGGAGTCAAGGATGGAAATCTTGATCTGGTCTCTGTTTATGGTAGGGAAGTTTCTTCTTAGATTTTAATAATTTATCCTTGAGACTTAGATAGGGCAGTTTAAGAGATGTCTCAAGTAATTGCTGTAGCTTGTTGTCTGAGAGCAGCAAATGGTGAATTGTGGAAACGTGCCCCTTCTTGTAGATCCAGATTTTTCTTCCCTGGGCATCTGGGGTACTTGTGAACCTCTTGCATGCCCATGCTTGGGGCTTTAAAGGATGCACAGAAAGCATAAGTCATCTTTCCCATGAAGGTGTTCCTTGTGCTTATCAGTCAACCTCCAGGTGTTTGGATGCCTATTCTGGAATCGTAATTGCAGCAATTATTTATGATTATAAACTACTATAATTTGCCATCAATTTATTTTTGTGCAGTGCTTTGTAAATTACAGTACATTTTTGTGGATTACAACATGCATTAGCATCTGGTATGGTGTGGCTTTATTCTTCGGACCAGCCTCTGAGAAAGATTGTGTAGGGACTAGTAACCTCCATTTACAGATGGGAATACTGAGATGCTGGAAGGTGATATGACTCAGTTGGAAGTTAAAGAATAAGGACTCCACCCAGATCTCCAGTGTTTTCTGCTCCAGCACACAGCCTGCCAAGAACCTGTGGCTTTTCTCCCCAGACATCTTTCATGGTTGCTGAGGTGAGTCTGTGTCCCCAGCCCAGGCAGGGGTAGCAACTTTCATACCTCTCCAGGCTTTTCTGCTCTCTACTGGCCCAGGAGTACATAGTGGGTGAGGGCACCATGGCTCAGTACATGCCCTACAGATGTGCATTTTTCATGTCTGGTTCTTAGCCTCACTCATCTGGTTCTGAGGGTCTGTGACAGCATTTACAGTGGACCTGGTTGACTACTTGCCAGCTGAGTGATCTCTTTAAGGACAGTCCATAATTATGCCATTATGTCAGGCCCTGTCTCCAGGAAACAGCTATCTATTTTTCATGCACTTAAGTGCCTTTTCATGAATTCCCTTTGCATGAGATAAAGAGACAGATTACTAGGGACAGTGCTGCTATGAATAAAGCTGGCTTAGGGAGCTGTTATTCAATTTGTTTTTTTTTAATATATTTTTTCTCAACACAAGAAGACATGATTACTACTTGTGAGTTGTCAGGAGTGAGAGTTGGTATAAATCTTATTTAGGTTTCTGTTCTGAGTATTTAAATATCTACAATATGCATAGAATTAAGCATGTATTCATTAATTCATAAATTCACTCAACATATGTTTGAGTGTCTGTCATGAACTAATGTGATTACTATGGTGCAACTATTGTATCATAAGAGCGCAAAGTAGTGAATAAGAGAAGCAAGTCTCTCATAAGTCTTCATGGGACTTAGGTTCTCTGGGGAATTCAGCAAGATATAAACACACAAGTAGGAAAAATAAAAACAAAAACCACAGATCATCATGATAGACAGTAACTGGGTAGGATGGAGTGAAGAGTCATAGAGAAGGTTTCTCTGGAGTAGACAGACAGATTTGAACTAAAAGGATAAGAAGGACTTGGTCATCTGAGGACAGATGAAAGAGTACTCAGGTAGATGGAACAACATGTGCAAAGGCCCTGGGGTGGGTACATTTGAGAACTTTTAAGGGTGCTTAAATTACAGCAAGTCTGACTTGGCCTCTACAAGGTAAAGTGTTCTTTGTTCAGATTAAGCCCATGGTAGATGGAATGAACTGCCTGCCTTGGAATGGAGCAAGTTTCCTGCAAGTGGAGGTTTCCCAAATGGGGCCATCCTTTGTCTGGGCTCTTACTGGTAGCATTCCAGGACTGGAGGAGAGGGTAGACAGTGTAGAAAAGTTGCATTCAGTTCAGTTCAGTTGCTCAGTCGTGTCCGACTCTTTGCAACCCCATGAATCGCAGCACGTCAGGCCTCCCTGTCTATCACCATCTCCCAGAGTTCACTCAAACTCAAGTCCATCGAATCGGTGATGCCATCCAGCCATCTCATCCTCTGTCGTCCCCTTCTCGTGCCCCCAATCCCTCCCAGCATCAGAGTCTTTTCCAATGAGTCAACTCTTCGCATGAGGTGGCCAAAGTACTGGAGTTTCAGCTTTAGCATCATTCCTTCCAAAGAAATCCCAGGGTTGATCTCCTTCAGAATGGACTGGTTGGATCTCCTTGCAGTCCAAGGGACTCTCAAGAGTCTTCTCCAACACCACAGTTCAAAAGCATCAGTTCTTTGGTGCTCAGGTTTCTTCACGGTCCAACTCTCGCATCCATACATGACTACTGGAAAAACCATAGCCTTGACTAGACGGACCTTAGTCGGCAAAATAATGTCTCTGCTTTTCAATATGCTGTCTAGGTTGGTCATAACTTTTCTTCCAAGGAGTAAGCGTCTTTTAATTTCATGGCTGCAATCACCATCTGCAGTGATTTTGGAGCCCCCCAAAATAAAGTCTGACACTGTTTCCACTGTTTCCCCATCTATTTCCCATGAAGTGATGGGACCAGTGGCCATGATCTTCGTTTTCTTAATGTTGAGCTTTAAGCCAACATTTTCACTCTCCTCGTTCACTTTCATCAAGAGGCTTTTTAGTTCCTTTTCACTTTCTGCCATAAGGGTGATGTCATCTGCATATCTGAGGTTATTGATATTTCTCCTGGCAATCTTGGTTCCAGCTTGTGCTTCTTCCAGCCCAGCATTTCTCATGATGTACTCTGCATATAAGTTAAATAAGCACGGTGACAATATACAGCCTTGACGTACTCCTTTTCTTATGTGGAACCAGTCTGTTGTTCCATGTCCAGTTCTAAGTGTTGCTTCCTGACCTGCATATAGGTTTCTCAAGAGGCAGGTCAGATGGTCTGATATTCCCATCTCTTTCAGAATTTTCCACAGTTTATTGTGATCCACACAGTCAAAGTTGCGTTACAGGTCTTCAAAAGGCCCTTTATAGCCATGTGATTCTCTGATTTCACCTCTGATAGCCCTAAGTCAGCAACAGTGAATTCTGTATTAGATGATTTATGGGTCAAATTGCAGTTTTCATGGGAAGATGATAAGCTTTTATTTTTTCATCTGAACTTCCACAGTCTACAAAATACTTTCATAGGCATAATCTAGTTCTGACTTCTTAAAACAACCCCCCAAAGTAGGTATTATTATTGTCTGTATTTTAACATAGGAAGAGACGGATAATCAAGAGAAGTAACACACTCAGGGTCACTAAATAGTTGAGGTGAAATCAGATTGAAGTCCTTTGACATTCACCTCAAATTCTTTGTATTAAGCTGATTCTAGAAACCTCCCTTATCCCACCCCCTTATAGCCACCCCAGGATATGGAAGAAGAATTTCTGGTCAGAGAGAGGCACTGAGGACCAGTAGGAAGAACCAAGCCAATAGACTGCAGGTCTGTACTTGCCCATTGTTGGTATGCAACTTGGAAGCACTTTTCTAGCCTGCTTCAAGATCAGCCTTTTAGCAGCTGCAGCTGTTCATAATAACAGCTGCTTATGCCAATGGTGATGTGATTAATAAAGAAAATTAACAGTTTGTTCTTTCAACTGTGCCCTTGGTGTGTGCAGTCTGCTTTCATGCAGGCTGTGTTTCTGATCTGGAACAACACAGTTCCACTGGCATATTGTCATCCAGGGGCTCCTAGCACCTGGAGAAGGGGTTGTCTCTCAGAATCCTAGCCTGGGAGCCAAAAGCCCATCAGGGACTAGGCAGTAAGGAAAGTGGTGGGCAGTGTGGTGAGTGCCAGGTGGTTCTTGATTTCAGAGTCAGGGATGCTGGGGAGTAGGGGGCTGCACTGATGAAGATCACCTCTCACCTCCCTTGTAGGTCAGACAGAACACCATGGCTGCCAGTTTATCACCTCTGATTTGTAATCTGTGGCCTAGAGAAGGGCCAGCGTTCATTCATTACATACAGCTAGTCTGGGGGCAGAATCATGGTTAGAACCCAGGATTCTCGTCTACCTGCTCTGTGTGTGTGTTTGTGTTACTTCTAGGATACCGTTTCCAAGTAAATTTTCCCTTTGAATCAGAAAACTATAGTTGAAAATAATAGCCACACTCCAATATGAATAGTTTAAAGTGCTTTATACTTTCTGTCTATTACCTAAATTAATGCCAACAACACCCTATGAGGAATGTGTTATTTCTTCTTTACTGATGAGCTATCCAAAACACAGAGAGGTTAAGTAATTTGCCTAAAGTCACAGAGCTAGTGGTAGACTGGGAATGTGAACCCAGGAAATCTAGCTTCAGGCAGAAAATTAGCAAATAACTATGGATCTTCTTTTTTAACCTCATTAAGAAAAATGTCTCCTGTAAAGTGGAAATCGTTGACGGGACACAATTTCATTGCTGTTAGGAAACTTGGAAATTAGGTGGCCTGAGTTCCTCCCTCCTCCATTTTAAACAGAAATGGAAACTGAGACCCAGAATGGAAAGGGACCTTCGTCTTCTTGACTCTGACTCTTGACTGCTTTTGGGCAGAGTGCAGGTGAGGTAAAATGTCCAGCAAGTGGCTGCTTCCTGAGAAAGGTGTTTGCACTTGAGACTGTCACCTCAGCAGTGTCTGCTCCCTGGGGAGCATCTGCCTGGGATTAAAGTCACTTTGAGAAGCTGTACTTCTAGGTAGGGTATGTTTCCCTGCTACACAGCTGCCTTGTAGTTTGAAGTTTTTTAATTGCTATCAGATGAAGAATGATAAAGAAATAACCTAGTGGGTACAGTGCGTTTCTGGGGTGTTGTGTTCGCATTTTGTCTTTGTTCCTAGCCTGTTACTGCCCCCCGCCCCGGCTTGTGTGTCCTTTTCTCACATCTCTGCTGTCTGTACAGTTTGAGATCATAGTGAATATTTTCGTCTCTTAAACAGTCTGTTATCTACAGTAAGGAAGGGGGCTGGCTGAGTAGACCGTGAGATACTGGGTCTGGCTCTGTGGGCTGGTAAGACTCCTGGTGATCTTCCTTCTCTGCTGCTGGTCTGAGAGCTCAGAACCTTAGGAGGATTTAGAGAATTGTAATAGGATTCAGAGAATTACAGAGGAGTTAAGCTAGTGGGGATCTTCCTGAGATTAGTTCACCCACCCCATCACACTGCTGGTGGGGAAATTTAACCCTGTGGTGGACAGTGACTTGCTCGAGGTCGCACTGGCCACAACAGTGATAATGATCATATTGGGAAACTCTTCCCTGCTGTTTATTGAGCATTATTGCAAGTGCTTTGTAATCATTAACACATTTAATCCCGACAACAACTCTGTAACAGGGGTGCTGCTACCATCCTCACTTTCCTGATAAATTACAGTGGTTAAGTTACCTGCTCAAGCTGGTGAAAGGCTAGATTCAAACCTAAGCAGTCGGGCTTTTAACCCCTTCTACCTTTCAATAACATGAGTGCCATCTCCATGCTAGGTTCTGTGCTGGTTGCCGGTGTAAAACGTGTGTTGTTGTGCTCAGTTCCTCAGTCGTATCTGACCCTTTGCGACCCCATGGATTGTGGCCGGCCAGGCACCTCTGTCCATGGGACTTCACAGGCAGGATTACTGAAGTGGGTTGCCATTCCCTTCTCCAGGGGATTTTCCTGATCCAGGTGTCAAACCTGCATCTCCTGCATTGGCAGATGGATTATTTACCACTGCATCACCTAGGAAGCTCTGGCATAAAACATGAGGTGGTGTTAATTGTTGATGGAGATGATGGAAGGCAGGGAATGCAGGGCAGAGTAGAGAAGAGGTTGGTGTGATTTTCCAGTGCAAGCCAGTTGCTAATATGATTCTTCTGGCTTCTGGTCCAGAGCCTTTTTATTCTATCATTTGGCCTTTCTTGGCAGCCTCAGGGCAAACATTCTTCTAATGCTTGTGGTTTATGTTTATTGAAAGTGATTTGTGTGAAATATCATCTTATCCATGTGGTCTCCTCATTTTGAAAGAAAGAAGGTGTGTCTCAGCTAATTGATTGATTTAAGGCTGGATAAAGGTCAACTGGGCCCTTGATGCTAAGTAAATTAGGGCAAGTCTTATGAAGGCACAGGCTCTGCAACCCCCCTTTCCCCCCATGTCATTCCAGATTTAGAACATTTAATTAGGACATAGTTAAGGTTATCACTGGGAAGGGAGAATGAGGAGCTGATCTTTTTTTTAGTGAAAGGCAGATGTCAAAAGTACTCTTAGGATATTTACTAAGAAATCAAAATTTATAAACTGAACTGGGTTTTACGTGAACTGAGGGACCCTTCTCTTTAGTGCGGTGAGTGACTACTTTTGAGAAGTGAATGATTCTTTAATAAAAACCCTGTCCTGTCTCCCTGCTCTGTCAGGGCGGATGTTTGTGCACTGTCTCGACCTAAACCACTGAAGCACACTGGCATCATGCTGCAAAAAAATCAGTCACTGGGATGAGGTCACTTCTTGAAAATTTCATGCTCACGATGCACAGGATTAGAACTGGAAGCCTCATCCCCTAACTACTTACTCATGATTTTCCTGGAACAAAATCTTAGGGAATGGCCGTGTAGAAAGTCACGGGAGAGGATTTTATAATCTCTGGTTCTTGGGGAAGAGGATGGATGGGAAATGATCTTTCTGAGTATCATTTAAGACCAGCCTACTTCTCTTTCTGTCTCCTGGGTCCTATCCTCTCTGCCCGCCCAGCCCTCTTCCTGGGGGATGATTTCTGCTCCTTTCATCTGTAGTTTCTCCTTCGTTACCAGTTCCTTCCTAAACATGCACCCATGCATTCTCCATACATTCCTTCAAAAGAGATCTTAGAGAATTTCTGTGCAACAAGTCCTCTGTGGGCAGCAGGAATACAGTGAAGAACAAATCTTCATGTTATTGGGTTACAAGTCTTAGAAGGAGATGGACAGTGAAAAAAATAGGTAGATTAATGCCCTGAAGGAAATACCCACCAAAAGGGAACACCATGGTGCTGTGGTTTGCCTTTCCTTCTCCACCTTGACCTTGTCGATCAGTCTCTCCTAAACTCTCCCCCCTTGGCTTCCATGGCAATGCACTCTTGCCGGCTTTCTCCTTTTTCCTCCATCTCCATTTGAGGGACGGACTTGTATTTCTTTGTCCAGCCCTTGATGATGCTTCTGCTCCTTCTCTGCTCATACTTTCTCTGATCCTCTTGTTGAGTCATTTCCCAGCTCTCTTGCTGCCTCCTGAGCCTGTGCCCCAGCCTGGATTTGACTGACTTTTGCACAGTTCCACTCAGTTAACCCAAAGGTGCCATGAACTAAGTGTCCAACGTGAATCTGTGCTCCTCCTCGATCAACCACGCCACCTTTCACCAGAGTCAGAAGACGAACTTGAAAGTCATCCTGAGCCCCTCTCTTGTGCTCCTACTCCAAAGCTGAAAAGGAACTGAGGTCTGTCCATTCTGCCTCCTCCTTTAGACTCTGTTTTCTTCTTCCCATTCCCACGGTCACCACCTTAGTTCAGGCCATTACTGTCTGTTTCCTGGGTTACTGCAGGAATCTCCCTGGGTTTTCTGCTTTGAGTCTCACATCCCTTAAATCCATTCTCCACGCTAAGTCACCTTTTAAATAGGCCTAAGCCCTCGGGGACAACCCATCATTCTTCACGTAAAGTTCAGACTCCTTAGCGTAGTTTACAGCAGGTTGGGGACCCAGCTCCTGCTTGCATCTCTGGCATCCCCTCCTACTACCCCTTCAGTTTCACTGTATATTTCTTGTACACCTGCTTTGAGAGAGGGGTGCCGTGTAAGGTACTGACATGCAGTCTCTCTTAAAGTAAAAACCTAAACATTCTGAACAGGAGTAGAAGGCCTCTGTGTCTGTCTCCTTCGGCCTTTTTAAGACCCACCTCAGATGCCCGCACACTCTTGGTTTCAGCCACTCTGGCCTTTCAGTTCTTTAGAAGTACCACATCCCCACCACTAAGGCCCTCCCTGAAATGCCCCATCCCTCCTCCACTCGCCCATGCAGCCAACGCCGTCACTTCTACTTCCCTAGGTGATCTCAGTTTCATCCAAATATTACTTCTCCAGGAGGCCCTTCAGGCTAGCCCAGGACAGGTCATATTCTCCTGAACCTGCACGCTAGCTTCACAGGTGTCTTAATTGCACTGATCCATTATGAGTTTGTATTATTGGTGTCTGACATTTCCCGTTGTCGCTAAAGCTCAATGATAGCTTGTCTTGGACCTATTATTATTTTTCTTTTTCTACTTGCCTGAAATGTATTTGTTCAATAAACATTGTTAGTATGAATGGCTACTTCACTTTTGTTCTTGAACTTGAGCAGTTAGGTAGAATACAGGTCACAATAGCCATTGAGATGACCTTATGTGTGGTAAGTTTTAAGGATATATACCTTGGTGTGTTCAAGGGACTTATCTTCTTAGACTCCCACCTCTTGGCAGCTTACAGTCATGGAATTAAAATGTGTATGCTTTAGATATTATCTAGTTCAATATTTTCCAACCTTTTCTAAACATGAGGGTATTTTCTTTAATTAAAAACTGATGAGCATTCAAATGGTAGTGGTTATATTTTTACTGTTAGTTTATTTGAGAAAAATGAGTAGTTATAGAAAGCGCCTATGAATTTAGCTCACCTCGTAAATGACTGAGTTTTTTCCATAATAGCATCTATGTACTTGAAAAATAGTAGTATGTATGCTTGAGAGAGAGTGCTTGGTGAGCACATGGATTTATGGCACCAGTAACCCCATACCTTTGTGGCCCTTTAGTCAGGAACCAACCACATGGTCTGGCCTTTTACTATGCAAATTTGCATCACATTTAGAACTGGTTTTCTGTGGGTTTGGTTTCTCCTATATGTATTTGATTCGACCAACATGGTATTTTTAAATAGAACAAACATTTAAAAGTTGGCAGGTTTTTCACAAAACTAGATTTCCAGTTTGAAGAATGAGGACTATACCTTATTTCCTGTTCATAGTCACCTGGTACTGGACAGCAGCTGTGTCCTTTAGAAGTGCCCCCCTTTTTCTGGTTTGTCACAGTTCTCACTCTGTGTTGCCATATAGCAAGTGTCCAGTAGAATGAAAACGAGAAACCCAGTGATTTTAGCAATATGTGTGTGAAGCCGCCTCCAGCTCTGTAGCAGCTCGTGAGCCGAAAGAGCCCTGGGTCCAGAGTCGGGAAGCTTGTATCCTCCGCTCCTCACTGTTAACTGACTAGCTTAGCGACCTTGAACAAACTGGATAATTTCTCTAAACTTCAGTTTTGTCATTTGTCATTTTTAAATACCTCTGAAGCCTCACAGGGTTGTTGGACCTCCAGAAGGAAGATTGTCCAGTCTGATGGTACATGTTTGTTATAACTCCCCTGTCTCCTTTTTCCTTGTCTTGTTTCTCTTTCTCTGTTATGGAGGAATCTATCATATGTTGTTACACCTTGATGTTCAGTGTAGAAATATGTGAAGAGCTATTGATTTCCTGGGCCCTTTCTTACCCGCGTCACGCCTGGAGGCAGCTTTAATCCTTTCATCTCATGTCCGCTGCTCCTGTTGGAGGTCCCATGGCCATAGGCAAGCTCCTGCAGTGACACCCAAGAAACCCCAAAGTTGAACTCCTAATATCAAACGATTGGAGCTGCCTGATTGCCTGTGGAGACGCTCAGTAACTAGCCAGCCATAGCATTGCTCACATTTATGAAATGCTAACAGGATACCAGGCTAGCATGGAGGATTTAGTTTTTAGCAGCAATATCTTTGTATCCAGACTTGCGGATCAAACAAATTTTATTGTTTGAGAAGAACCGTACCAGTTATTTTTGTCATTCTGCATCTGGAAGGGAGGGTAGGCATCAATGCCACAGAAGAGGGGATAAACAGGAGAGGTCAGTCTCTGAGATTACAAGCACCAAGGTGGACACTGGAGAACAAAAATGTAGACTTCGGGGTCAGGCAGGTCTGAATCAGTTACTGGATGGTCATGCGACGTTGACTGTGTCTTGTGTGACTTTGAGCCAACTATCCTTTCTGATCCTTTGTTCATAAAGCATGGACAAGAGAATATTTCACCTTTTAATTTGATACTGTTTTAATTTTTAAAGATTTTGAAGAGAATGCCAACTTCGTAGAGTTTTTCCTAGGATCAAATTAGTGCATGTTTAATATGTTAAATGAGGAACTCAGTACATGGAACTGCCCTTTTCTTCTAGCTTTTGGCCGAAAATCCTTTTTTACTTCCTCTAAATGGGATTAATAGGTCAGCCTGTGAACAGAGAATCATAAGTTGTCTGAATGCCTCTTTCAACAAACATTTTGGTTGAACATTTTCTGAAGTAGGTACAGTGGGGCTCCTATTGATTTAACTTTTATAAATACAAGACTAGGTTTTCCAGGAAACTAAAAGAAATTTCTTCTGCCTTTATTTGTTTCTCAGAAATTTCCAAAAGTGTAGGACCAATCAGCATGATTCTTAATTCATCAGTCTGTGAAGCCAGCCCAAGTGGCCTTCAGGAGGGGAACAGAGCAACCTCCCCAATAATGATGGGCTACATGAATCAGAAAGCTCTTGGCTCGGCTGGATTAAAGTAACTAAAATAAAGCTGAAGTTTTAAATCTGATGCTTATACTAGTAGTTTTCATTTAGGGAAATAGTTTTGGGGAGACCTGACTTAGAGGTGGTTGCGGTATGTATTCAGGTATAGGAGAATATGGAACATTCTCTTAAAAGTCTGCATATGGAGTTTAAGGTTACACTAATCCTTTTGAGAATTCAGAGTGGTACTGGAGATTGGGCACCTGCTGGTGAAGTGAAGAAGGTGGGCACTGAACTGGAAGTAAAAGTATTAGGAAGAGACTTTCACTCTACACGTCCCTTGAGATGTAGGGGCCACGGAGAGATTTCCTAGCAGGTCCTCCCACTGCTTCCACTTCTCTTCATTTCTTGCCTCTGTAGGGAATCCCTGTGACTGGCTGGTTGTGTGGGGAGGATTGATGATCAGCTTGGAGTTGATGATGAATTGGATGCCAAGAAGAATCTTGAAGAGGCTGAAAAGGGCTTGGGAATATGCTCCAAGATGGCAGATAAAGAGGAGCTTTTTTTTTTTGGCCAATCCTTATCTTTCTTCTCAATCTTACCGTTTTTGTGTTGTGATTAGATGAGAAGAAGCCTAAAGGAGCCTTCCCTTTGCGAGATGGCATGGGGCATCTCTAGTCAGATGCTTGTTCCTGCTGCTCAGGTGGGGGGTGGAGGGAGGGAGCGTGGGAGGAAGGAGTGGGAATGCAGGGATGGAGCTTCATCTCCTGTTTGAGGAATTTTTCTCAGGAAAAAAAATTAGTCTGTACATTATGGATCATGGGCAGCAAGTTTGTAAGATTCCTGTGTGTGTGTCTGTGCTCACTGGCTCAGCTGTATCCAACTCTCTGTGACCCCCATGGACTGTAGCCCACTAGGCTCTGTCCGTGGAATTTCTCAGGCAAGAATACTGGAGTGGGTTGCCATTTCATACTCCAGGGGATCTTCCTGACCCAGGAGTCTAACCCAAGTCTCTTGCATCTCCTGCATTCTCAGGTGGATTCTTTACTGCTGTGCCTCTTGGGGAGCCTCTTAAAAGATTCTAGAAGCTTGTGATGAGAGGTTGAGATCTCCAAGACAGAAAAGGCTCTGCTATTTGTCTTCAGGGGAACCAGGTAGAGGGCTGATAAAAAAGCTGGGTGGCAATATGCTGGACTCCAAAACCAGTCGAGGAAAGTAGAGCCTGGGTGTGGGAGATGCCTGGGCTGGCTCTTTCAGAGTTGGCCAGCAAAGCCTGCCTCAGCAAGGCTCGGATTGTTTAGGATGTTCCTCAGGTGTTCCAGGAAAAGGAACATCGTTTTGTATCATGGACATTGGCTACCTCATTCCATTACTTACTATGTGTCTTCCTCTTCAGAAGTCACTTCCTCCCTCCAGCCCCAACTTTCTCCAGCTGTCAAATGAAGAAATTGGGATACCCTAGTATATGATGCTAGAATTCCTTAAGTGGAATCATCCCTCTCTTAACTGATATCAAAATTTCTGTCAAATAGCTCTATGTCTTAGAGTTTCAGTTTAGAGACCTGCTGCAGTGGCTGGTTTGGGGGCAGTTACTTAGTTTTCGAGGGAGTGTCTGGAGAGTGGTTTCTGTTCTTATTTGAGGGAGTCCTGGTATTATGTCACAAGACACACGGAGAAGCTCAGATCTCCTGTGGCTCTCAGAAGAGTGACTCAGAGATTCCAGGGGAGTTTGGTCCCTGTCAGGGTTTGGTCACCTGGCCCCTGCTGCTGGCAGTGGTACAAAAGCTCAGGGCTTTGTCCTGAGCAGACCATGCCTTCACTGTGGAAGGCCCTTCGAAGGCCATTTACACTGAAGGTGACGGCCAAATATTTTCCTGCAAATTAAGTAGTATACCAAATGGGAAATTCATCTTAATCATCTTTAAATGCTTCCTGCTCACTTGCCAAGGTTCTAAGTAACACAATTTCAAAGGTTTAGAGGTGTCTAATACAATTTTCTCCCCTCTGTAAATAATTCTGCGTCCATTGTATAGCTCTATTAGAAGCATTAGGGTAATTATAGTTACTTTTTGCTTTTCAATTTCTGTATTATTAGCCCCAAGTCTGCCTGTACTGGCTGTATTAATAAGCAATGACTGAAAATTAAAAGAATTTGGCAGAACTCCTATATTAAGGTTTTGTAGGCCTTTCTCCCTAGGATTAAATATGCTACTATAGGCAGGCAGGGTAGTCCATGGGGATGTGTTTGGGTTAGGAGTTCAGAGACCCAGTTTCTAAATCTTCATCTGTAAAATGGGGAGAAAAGTCTCTGAACTCCCATCCCCTGGGGGATGTGGGGACCAGGGAGCTTGTTGGGAGTGAAGGTACTTTGGAAGCTCATGATGATAAGCAGGGGGTTGTCTGAGCAACAGGGAACCACTTTCTCATGTGCTTTTCGGTGGTCTTATGCATATATTTTGTGAAATAGAGATTTCGTATTTAATATTTGGGCTAATAATTGGAATATTTGATGCATAATAGTGTGCAAAGTGCTTCTATCCCCAAATCTTGTGAGGTAAGTAGTTTTGTTTTTTCCCCTCCTGCCAAACCAGGAATTAAGTTGTAGATGGGTTAAATAATGCTTCCTTAGTGGCTTAGCCGATTAAGTAACATGCCTACAATCAGATTAAGTCATTGGAAAGTAATTTGCTAAAATTTTTGCCTTGTGTTTGCAGCTTTTGGAGCTTTCCTTTTCTCATGTAGCACATTTTTACTTTGGGAAGGGCCTCCCATCACCTCTATAATAATGAAGAATAGCTGACATTTTTTTGAGGCTTGGTCTTTGCTAGCGCATTTTCTAGATGGGGAAAGTGAGACACAGAGATTAAGTAGCTTGGCAGAGGTTACACAGCTTGTGTGGAAGACCAGTTCAAGCTTTTTCTGTACTATTACTAGTATTTCTACCAAAGACATTAACTTTTCTTGTTAACACCTGTCACTGCCACTCTCTCACAGTTGATTTTTTTTTTTTCTTCAAAATCCCTCTTGTGCTTTTTCTCTTACTGATTTGGAAACATGAAAAGTCAGTGCCTCTTGTGAAGCTTTTCCAACTCTCCTGGTACCTTTGGTATTCTAATCCAGGCGGTATATGTCAGCTGTCTGCAGCCTGAATTTTGCTTGGAGACCTATTGTGTTTGGTTCTGGTTATATTCGGGACAAACACACATTTGCATTAGATGACAACAACTAAAACTTAAGGTCACTGTTGTTGTTGTTTAGTTACTAAATTGTGTCTAACTCTTTTGCGACCCCATGGACTATAGCCCTCGAGGCTCCTCTGTCCATGGGATTTTCCAGGCAAGAATACTAGACTAGGTTGCATTTCCTCCTCCTGAGGATCTTCCCAACCCAGGGATTGAACTCGCGTATCCTGAATCGGCAGGAGATTCTCTACCATTGAGCCCCCAGGGAAGCCCTAAGATGACTAAACAAAATATAGATTTATTATTTCTCATGTAAAACTGTGGCACTGTGGGGTCTGGTTATCCACACATCAGCATCAAGCTCCTCTCTGTAACCTGGAAATGATCTTCGTTTTTTTCCTCCCTGTTGCCCTTCTCTGCTGCTGCTGCTGCTAAGTCGCTTCAGTCCTGTCCGACTCTGTGCGACCCCATGGACAGCAGCCCACCAGGCTCCTCTGTCCACGGGCTTCTGTATCCCCCACTAACGACCATACTGAGATCCCTAGGAGCATATACTTTATGTAGGATAAAAAAAAAAAAAGTAAATTCTGGCGTAAAGATGAAATTGAGTACATGTATGTTGAATTGAAGTAGGTGGCTTAAGAAATGGCCCTAGTTTGGATAAAGAACATTTGCTGTTTGTGAGGTGACTGTGCTCCTGGTACTTTTTGTGCAGATGGGCAGATAGGGTAGGACTCTGTCCTTCTCCTTGAAGATCTGTGGATCATCAAAAGTTTTAAAAGGTGATGTGGCTCAGTGGGTTAAGAATCCACCTACAGGGCTGGAGACGCAGGAGATGTCAGTTCAAACCTTGGGTCAGAAAGATTCCCTGGAGGAGGAAATGACAACCCACTCCAGTATTCTTGTCTTAAAAATCATATGGACAGAGGAGCCTGATGGACTGCAGTCCAAAGGGTCGCAAAGTCAGACAGGACTGAGGAACTAAGCACGACACACTCTGAGCTACTCTCAATAAAATTTACTTGATTGTACTGCCCCGCATTTTGGAAATATAAGGACACTATTTTCCTTAAAAATAAATAGTAGACTTGCTGAGTTAAGTGAAATAATGTATGTGAAAGCACTTTTTGTATTGTTGGGTATGGAGCGAATAAGTTATTGGAGATGGTTTGAGAGCATTATCCCGTTAGTATCATTTCAGGCTTAACACAGACTTGAAAATCTTCACTGTCTGCCACTTTGTGCTCAGCTTGATATGTCCACATATGTATATAAATGTGGCTAATGTTATCTTACTGCCACCGTGTCTGGCAAAGAGAAGGTGCTCAATATTTCACCGGACAAGTGAATGAATAAATAAACATGGTGATTTTTGAGACGTTACTGAATTAATGCATAATGTTACTGAGGCATGAAGCATCAAGCAGAGTGTCAGCATGAATTATCTTAAGGATTTTAGTATAGGCTGCTTTTTAAACCTTTCTCCTGCATACTGGCTGGGAAGTGACCTGAGATCTTGGATGAAGGGAGCGGGGGGCTGGCACATATGCAGGCAGGCAGGCAGGCAGGCAGGCGACAGGAAGCACAGAGGCCCAGCTGCGTGGGATACATCAGGTGGAGAGAAGCAAATTCAGTACTAGTGCCAGAGCTGCCCTGATCCTCAGATCCCTGTCTTCTCCTGTCCAGAGCATGCTGCAGGCAAATAATTAGGCATGGGCAAGATGAGTTCAGATGATGAAATTCTGGACCTGGAGATGAAAGCTATTGGAAATCAGATGTCAGATCTGAAGGACCTTTAGCAGTCAGCATGCCAGCATTTTCTTTTTATGAAAGAGATATGGAAAGATCAAAGAGCAAGGACTTGGGAGTTGGGTAGCTCCTTGGTTTAAATCCCCATTTTGCCTTTTCCTATCTAAAATATTGGCATGAGTCTTAACTTCCTTGACCCTCATGGCAGTTCACTGGGTGTTTGTGAGGTTGAATTAAGTGTAAAACATTCTTAGCCCAATGCCTGATGTGCAGTTGGTACCAGAGACAAATGGCCACCATCCTTGTTATGGAAAAGAAATAGAAGCCTGAAAGGATAGAAATAGTTGGTCAAAGGTACCAGCCATTGAGGATGGGAGGGTGGAGCTGGTGCTGACATCTCCTGGTGTGGGAGTGTTGTGGGAGAGGACAGGGGGAAGGGAGGGGGACGAGATGTGGACTTATGTCCAAGATTGAGTTGCCTCTTTTGGGGACGGGGCTAAGACAGAAAGTTCAGAAACATCAAAGGTAGGACCTTACTTCCCTATTTGAAATAAAATGGCTCAGCCAATTAATTTGAGCAGGAAGCTTCTAGTGGAACTTTCTAGGAGTCTGAAGATGATGTGTGTTTTGTATTCTAAATAAATCTTTGGTTTCATCTTCCCCTGGGTGGTGGTCTTTTCCTTCGAGATAAGCTGTTAAAAAATGATGAGAAAATGACCTCTAAAAGTATAACAACTTTGAGTATGTCACATAATTTTTTCTTCCCTGAAGACAGTCTTTGATTTTATATCATTAATATGTTAAAATCACCATTCTTTCTCCCTCTCCCCATTGGTCTGCCTGGATCTGATAGCCGCCTCCAGGAGAGGTCTGTAGATTCTGTAATATAACCACCTGCCAGGGAAGATGTGAGAGCAGCCGTTATGACTTCATGCCGTTTCTCATGCCATATATTGTTTTTGCTGAAATTCAGTTGTTTCAGAGATTTTTACAAGATAGCACAATCCCTTGGCTCCATGGCTTTCAGAATTTATGGAGTTTGTACCTGTGCAGTCAGGAAGAGGCACGGTTTGCCAACTGTTAATATTATAGGTAAGGTATTTTCTTCAATCATTTATTATAAAACAGACTTTTTCAATACCTAGAGGATTATCTTGCAGGAAGCTCAGGTTTACCTTTTGTCACAGTGCCCCATCAGGCATTTAAAAGCTAAGCCTGCCACCCTCTGAATCCCAGGCTTTCTTTAAAGGACAAATAGAAACTCTTTGTCTATCTGGTATCATGAATTTTTAGGATTCACTCAAATTATAATTTTGCAGTAGAGTTGAAAACAGTAGGAACAATTTTCGTAGTCCTTGTATTTCTGATGGGGATTTCCCCTGGCAACTGTGGTCTGTGAAAATAGACTAGCCAACACAATAATGAGACTGTTTGTTTGTTTGCACGTACTTTACCATTAACAGACAACTTTGATGTATTTGGTCTTCATACAGAAGAATTCCTGGTGGCTCAGTTGGTAAAGAATCCACCTGCAATGTGGGAGACCTGGGTTTGATCCCTGGGTTGGGAAGATCCTCTGGAGAAGGAAATGGTCACCCACTCCACTGCCTGAAAAATTCCACGGACAGTGGTGCCTGGAGGGCTATAGACCATGGGGTCTCAAGAATCTGACCTGACTTAGCGACTAAACCACTCTCCTATAACTGAGGCAGGGACATTCTCAGTTACTTATTCCAAGAAGGTGTTTTACAGGACCACCAAAGAATGTCAAGAAAGAGATTGCTCTGGTTTCCATGTATTATGAGAATAAAAAAAAGTAAAAAGGTTTGTTTTCATGACTACGTGATGTTTCAGAAATAACATTAGGTAATTTATTTCTTGAAACCTATCCTTTACAGAGAATACATTTCTGAGCTTTGAATTCTTTTGAGTGTTTTGACTAAGCCACACTTTTTATTGTTTTGTTACACTGAGTGTCCACTCTCTGGATATAGGTGTTCAGGACCTGAAGCCTTTCTAAGAAAGGTTTCGGACTCGATTTACAAATTGGTAAAATTATTTCTCATTGTGAATGGAAACTTTTACTTACCATCATGTTTTGCTGTAGCACATTTTGCAGACAAGTCATAAAACACTTTTTAAGTCTTTGTATTCTTGATTCACGGTGCTTTGCTTCTCTGTGACTTATTTTGGGTGTCAGTTTTGGCTTGGGCTCTAGCCACCCTGGAACAAGTGTCTAGAAAATGGTTTGGGACCTGTTTCTTTAACATCCTATGATGCACTCTTGGGGCAGAACAGGTGGTGCCTGGACAGGTGTCTTGTCCTTTTCCTCCAGGCTATAGTCTCATGGAAATATTTCTGGGACTAGGCACAGTGAGACATCTTACAAAGAATAACACATATTAAGTAAAAATTAAGGATTAAGTACAGAAGTATAGATTCAGGGCCAAGGAATGTCTCGGAATAACCAGTTCATTAATTCTCTTCCCCAGGGAGTTCCATCTGTCTGGGTTTCTGCATGCCAGCCATTCCAAGCTACTCCCTGCTTCAGATTCTCACATGCCTCCGTTCATATTTTTCCTCCTTCATATATTATACGTATACCTATTTTTCAAGATCCAGGCTGAAAACCATCTTACTGGAGACTGCCTTAATCCTTTTGTCAGAAGGATTCCCTCTGCCTGCTCTAAACAGAATTATAGGATGTGTGTGTCAGGGTGGTGGTGGTGAGTAAATATATTTTAATTTTTCTGCTGGTGACTTTCCACTGGTCTGTTTGTTGAGGCAGGGCTGGTGTGTTTTCTTTCATACTGTCCCTGCCTGGCCTGTGTGAATAGTAAGGGAGGGGCGTGTTCTGAGTCATTCCTCTATACTTTGGGTATAGCTGGAATCTGGAGTTGAAAGGGCAGAGGGCTAGTGCCTTCTGTGCAACATCGCTGCCTGCTGAGAGAAGCAAGAATGAACCATTTAGGAAGAATATTTGCCAAGAGGGGAGGGATTTAGAAGGTTGTAATTAGATTGCAAAAGACAATGAGTAGGGACAATAATTCATATAAACTGCTTAGTGCCTGCCTAGCATTTAGCAAGCTCTCAGGGAACTGTGAGCTCATATGGTAACGGCTTAATCACATATCATACTGGCTAAAGGAGGGAATCCTCGATTATAAATTAGAATCCCTGCCCTCTGGGCATGCCTAGTCTAACAGATAATAGAGTAGTCTCTGAGGACCAAAGACTTTGTCTACCTGATGACCATAAAACATTAGCTGAACTAATTGGATTTTGTGATAGGATTTTTTACAGGTAGAAATTGCCTTTTTTTTTTTGGTTCCTCAGAGATTTGATGGTTGTTATGTAATTGCATACTTAAGTGGATTTTGTTTCTTTTATCAGATGGAATTACTAGTTTCCAAGATATTTTGCTCTTTTAACCTCACAGCTTGTTAATGATTTCCAAGTCTTGCCTTGGCCTCTGAGCTTTGGCTTCTAGACACGTTTCTTGGTTTAGTTGTTACTCAATAGATTTAAAAGCAGAAATCTATCAGGGTGAGATTTTTTCACTGTTAATTAATGAGTTTAAGTGTACAAGACTGGCCCTGAAAAAACAAACTTGAGTCCTGGATTCTTCTGTTTTTGTCCTGTGGTCCGTTTCGGTGGTTACCCCTGAGTGCCTAGTGTGGTACCTGGTCCTGGGGTGCAAAGGGTGGGGAGAGTTTTCTTCAGATCATGGCTGCAGGATTGGCGTTCTTCTAGTCCCCAGAGAAGCAATCTAAATAAAGCTTTGCTGACTTCTCTTGCAAAGGCTTGACCCTGGGACCAGTAGCATCACAGCAAATGTTAGAAATGCAGAATTTCAGACCCTACCTTAGTCCTGCTGAACAGAAACCACATTTTAGCAAGGTCCCAAGATGAAGCGTATGCACATGCATTCGACTTTGAGAAACACTCTCCATTCTAGAACTATAACCAGTGAAATAGGTCTCAGAACCATTAGCATTTCAAAAAAGTACACTGCTTTTTATTTCTACTTAAAAACAAAACAACTGGTTAAGAAAACTTGGTGGGGGGGGTGGGCTAAACCCCTATTACAATTCTTGTTTTTATATTTTGGAGGACTGCAAACTTGTAAAAGCAGGGAGACTAGTAAAATGAATCCCTATTTACCTATCACCTCACTTTAATTGTTATCAACTCAGCTGATGTTTTTCATCAGTAACTCCCCACCCCACCTTGAATTATTTTAAAGCAAATCCCAAGCATGTAATTTTCCCCTAAAGATTGCTTTTTCCTTTTTCAAAATTTATGGCAAAATATATACAAAAATAAAATGTACCAACTTAACCATTCACAGTTCACTGGGGTTATGTGCCACATTCACGTTTCATGCAGCCAATCTCGAGAACTTTTCATCTTGCAAAGCAAACTTTGCAACTATTAAACATGTTTTTATTTTTTAACATAACCACAGTACCATCACACCTCAAAAGATGTTAAAATTCTAGAATTCTAATGTTAATTAGAATTAATAGCAATGTTAATTAATCTAATGTTAGAATTAAATAGCATCAAATACCCCAATGCTGTTCAGATTTCCCAGAGTGTAGTTTAACTTAAGGAAACCAAGGCATTGAGTTTGCCATTTTCTCTATGTGAAGTGGGTGGCAGAGTTTATTCAGGGAAGAATCTAGAGACAATAATGAGAATGGAGCTGCAGCCAGGAAGGCTTTTGTGTGAAAACTTTATAATTGCCAGTCTTATTCTACTTTCACTTATCAAGAATTTTGCAGTAAAAAATTAAAGCATGGAACTTTTGAGCAAGAAGAATTAAGTCAGAGTTAATCAGTACTTCACAGAATTGGATAAAATGTTTATCCTTTCACCATTTCAGGCACAAGATTACTCTGAAAATTAAATAAAATTTGAATGTGCTATGTATGCTTAGTCACTCAGTTGTGTCTGATTCTTTGCGACCCCATGGACTGTAGCCCACCAGGCTCTTCTGTCCGTGGGGATTCTCCAGGCAAGAATGCTGGAGTGGGTTGCCATGCGCTCCTTCAGGGGATCTTCCCAACCCAGGGACCAAACCCATGTCTCCCGCATTACAGGAGGATTCTTTACCATCTGAGCCACCAGGGAAGCCCAAATTTGAATACTGTATAGCAGTTAGAATGAATGAACTCGTCATATTTTCAACATGTGTGAGTGCATGCTCAGCCGTGTCCAACTCTTTGTAACCCCATGAACTGTAACCTGCTAGGCTCCTCTGTCCATGGATTTTTCCAGCCGAGAATACTGGAGCAGGTTGCTGTTTCCTACTCCAGGGGATCTTTCCGACCTAGGGATTGAACCCAAGTCTCGTGAGTCTCCTGCATTTGCAGGTGGATTCTGTACCACTGTGCCATCTGGGAAGCCCATTTTCAACATGAGTCAATGTCAAAAGCATAAAGTTTAGAAAAGAACATTGCAGAACGGTTTGTATAACAACACTGTTTATTTAATGTTAAACAAAAAAAACCCCACTACTGTCCATTGTTTATGACTACGCATGGAGTAAAAGTATGAATGCATGCTTGAGAGAGACACTTGCACATTTCACGGTAGGAATCAGCACTTTAAGTACAATGGAATCATTGTATCTATTTCTTACTCAAAAATCTAAAGGAAATGAGGCCGCGTTTTAAGATTTGCTGGAGGGATACATGAGTGTTCATGGTATTATCTCTGTTATGGATGTTTGGAAATGTTGTACAAGAAAGACTTTTTAAAAACTGGTCAATTTGTAAACACATGTTTTGTAAACTTGAATACATGAAAAATGTTAGTGTGATTTATTGATGCCCCCAGCTTATGACAAAAATTTGAATGCGGTGTATAAAAACTATGCAAATAATTTAACTGAGCGGGTTCAAGACTTCAAAAAAAACAAAAAATCAAAAGGAACCAATTGTGAAGTGTGTGGGACTGTCCCAAATTTCAGCTGGTCTTCTGTACCCTGCCGGCCTTATCTACATAGATTGTGATGACTTTCCGAAGAGTTGTTAAGAGTCAGCTAGAGCCATTTCTGATGCCATTGGAATTTATAGCTCTGCTGCCTCTGAGGATGCTTTGAGGTGGCAGACTCCCAGCTCTGTTGTGGCCTTGAAAGCATCTTATACTCCCAGAGCCTGCACATTGAGCTTAACTTTCATCTGTTGTCCCAGCCCCAGACAGCGCTACTGCGGGGTCCTCGGAGACAGATGGTGCTTTTAAAGATCACTGAGTAAGGGGCTTCTCAGAGGACTGTTTCATGTCTAATCACCTTTCTCTTTGGAATGGCCTTCCTCACGTCCGGGTTTTCCTGTTGTGTGAGTGGAGACCACTGATCTCTGGTCTCATTATAATAATCCTTGCCCAGAGGATGTGATAAAGGTCACAAACTTGATATTTATTCATGAGCAGAGTATAGCACTGAAGCTGATGGCTGTGGATGTTCTTTCTGGCAACAAGGAGGAGGACGTGGGATTTTAAACCAAAATATGTTTGCTAGCAGTGGGAACAGACATGTTGTTAATTAAGCCACATTGACAAAATTGATAGACTATGTCTTGCCAAGAGTTTCGGAAATGTGCTATTTCTGCAGGTTGTCTAGCGTCAAGATTCCTTCGTTGTGGATGTTTTATTGTTAGTAATTAAATGGAACTCACAACTGTAGGCACATTGGTACCTGAAGACAGCCGGAAGGCCTCTCTCTGATCTAATGTAACCTCTGCTGCTATGATTTTATTTCCCTCACAGAAACGATTTTTATCCTCTTAATCGTATTTATTGCTCTTATCTCAACTCTCAAATACCTCTAATCTTCCAGAGACATATATAATTATCTTGTAAGGGTCTGAATCGTGCCAGTTGTAGCAAAAGAGTTGCATTGCTTCCTGGCTCTCGAATGTCACTCAGTCTTTCTGTATCAGATCTTACCTCTTTGGAGTCAGAATGATATTCTGTCCTTTCCCATCTCTAAGTGATTCATGGATTGGTCTTCTCATTTAGATATTCATCAGGTATTTTTTGAGTTCTTCTTCTTTCCGGGGTGCTCTGGTAGATGCTGTGGGGGAGACAGTTATGGGAAGAGGGGAAATGGACATATACATATATGTGCTGAGAAAAAAAGATTCTCAGTGCAACCTCAGAATGCTTGTTTTACATCAATCAGGATGGAACAATGGCTGGTTTTGAAACAAATTCCTGTACCTCTACTCACTGCAAACCCCAGCACTGTTGAAGTTCACTTTTTCAATTGCAGATAGTTAAAGGGAGAGAGGATTAGTGCAAAATCCTGGAATGATTTACTTCTAGGCTTCAGTGGTGTTTGAAGTTAAGGAATAATTCATTTAGGATGTATACAATAGCCACTAAGGAATTACAGTACCAGCTCATGTTAACATCATTGTGTAGACACCAGACCCTCACTTTGAAAGATAAGGGAGTGTCTCATCCGATGTGTCTGATGAGATTCCTATGCTAAGAGCTTTGGACCTGGTCTCTCTTGTGTATGAACCTGTGTCCTCACGCGTCTCCATGGTTTTGACTCATGTCAAGCTCCTTTGCTGTGATAAGGAGTCTCAGATGTCCAGAGACACCCATACAAATAGACCAAGCCTGAGAGGACCATGAGACTTCATCCAGATTTGATTATTGATGAAAGCCCCTCCTGTCTGTGTCTCCCACAGTGAGATGCTCCTAAAGGGGAATGAAGATAGCTGAAACAGAGGTGAATTAACCTTCAAGTCCGGGAACTATTGAATAATCATAAAGCTTTGGAGCTAGAAACTGGCATTCAGAGAGAAGTGGCTTTCCTGATGTTACAGTGATATCCCCGAGACTGGAACTGCAGTCTTCTGACCCTTCCCACTGTAACAGAGGCGCACTGCCCTGCAGTTTGTCTAATGTCTGCTAATGGATTGTTTCCTTTGCCCGCTTCTTTTAGGAATGCCAAGGGTATATATCTTTGACAATAACTACTAAACCTATCTGTGACCTAAGCTAGAAGCAAGCTCTTTAATTCCATGTACTTGTCATCTCTTTTCACCTATCTCTGGTAGAACCCATTCCATCCTAAAACAGAAATGTTTATGTGAACACGTTTTACTTTCTTACTAGGTTAGAAACTAGATCTTTCTTGCGTTTCTTTTGTCAATGTCTGTTTTTTAAAGTTATAAGCAGGTATCTCATACAAATATAAAATGAGCATGTCAAAGAAGTATTTAACTTGTAAATGAGGGAACCAGTCTGAAGATAAAGCTGGAACAAAGAGCAACTGTGTAGTTCTAGGCACTGAAGAATATTACCTAGGCTAGATGCAAAACTGGTTTACATCCTATAGGGCAATAAAACGGTAACATTTGGGACTCTTTTCTACCAATCAGAAATCATATGCGTCTATAATGATGAAAATCTACAAGTTAATGTGTAACTTCACAAAGCCTGAACCCAAATCAGACACAGCCAATCAAACACAGTTATAGCTCAGTAGAGAAATCAAATAATCCTTGAGTGTGCCTGTTAGGTATACTCCAGTGTGGGGTTGAAAGAATATACTGCCCTCCTTTTGCATTACTTCTAAGCATTGCATACTGTTTGCTAATGTTCAGTGTTATTACTCTTAGGCTAGGAGTATATGCATTCATTCATTTGTTCATTTATTTAATAATTATTGAATGCCAGTTTTGTGCTGAGATGGTAGGGTAGGCAGTGAGACAGACGATCCTTGCTCTCAGAAATCTCAGCGGCTACTCTAATAACATCCCCAAGGGAGGCAGGGAGTTCTTCTCAGAAATCAGTAGCAATGGGGATGATCTTTTTTGGCTTCTACTGCCTTTGGGTCTCAGTTCTTATAAGACTGGGATAAAGGGCAAATATCACAGAGGATGACAACCAGAGCCCAGTACTCTTGGGGACAAGACCAGACAACATTCTTTCTGTTCCTATTGCATTTATGCCTTTCGAGTGATAAAGTTTCACAAGATCAAGATTTTGTCATCTGACTTGGAGGACTCCAACTGGCCTGGCCTGCCAGGTTTCTCCAGAAGCCTTGCTCTTTTCTTCCACAGGTACACATCTGCTTTTTCCCAGTTGAACCTGCTGGAGAGAGCCTGCTTTTTCCCAGCAGGGTTTTGGTAACTGATAGCACAGACTCCATGGCTGTCAATACAGATTTCTTACAACAAAGAAAAACATTTATTTAGGGTATTGGGGGAGTGCATGAGAAGGGCTGTCACTTTAATTTCTCATTTCAAAGAATAGTGGAGTGGAGGAGTGCCTGACATTTGTCTTCTCACTATAAAACACTGGCCTGCAAGGACCTCTACAGAGATCTTCCAGCTCCTTCACCCTAGTTTACAGGTGGGGAAACCAAGGTACAGAGCAGCCAGAAACTAGCCCTTGTTCCCCTGGTGAGTCACTTTCAGATCTGAGACCTTTCTTTAGTCTTAGGTTCCTTCCTCTGTTATGGTGGTGCTTACTTGGATGCATGGGTAGAATACAGAAGTCCAGAAATGAGGCTTTTGTTTTGAGTTTGCATCTTTTTTACAAAGACAGATGTTTGTCACAGAAAATTCATTTCATACTGAAAGGTGTTAAGAAGAAAACAGAAAGCTTCTGAAATCCCAGCACCCAGAGAGAATTGTAATATCCAGGCAATCCTTTATATAATTATATACATTTTTGTCTATCTTAGTATACAGATTCTGGAGAAGGAAATGACAACCCACTCTAGTATTCTTGCCTGGAGAGTTCCATGGACAGAGGAGCCTGGCAGAGGAGCCATGGGGTCGCAAAGAGTTGGACACGACTGAACAACAGTCACTCACTCACTAGTATACAGATACAGATATGTATAACTCCATAAATTTTAGTAAATGGGAAGAGCACCTTTTTCTTGCAATAATTTTCCTTTAGTCTGAAAAATGATTATCAAGTTATTTTAAGTACAAATGGAAATATTCTCCTATTGGTTTGTATTTTACTCCTATTAATATATACCCAGTAATATAAATTATATTTTTAATATTCTTAAATTTAATGATCAGTGTCAAGGCGGCTTGTCTTTGATGAGGTGGCAGTGCTAACTACAGAGATGAACCACTCAGGTCCCCTTTGAGGGAAGGGCTGGATGATAGCTGCACAGAGCATGGTCTGCAGAGGGCCTCGTGCCAGCTGTCAGCTCTGTGACAGTCTCCTTGGGCTGGCCTGCATAGAGAGCTGCTTACCCTAGGACATGCCCTTCCTGGGTACCTGCATGGGGGTGATAAATCTAGTGATATCAGACAACATGGAGTATGAAGGCTCCCCGGACTCTAGAGTATCCACTGAGAGGTTGCTTTACCACCTCGTCTTCTGCCCAATCCTGGCTCCTCTTCCTCCCCTTACAGGTTGTTGTGCTCAGTCGTATCCAGCCCTTTGCAACCCCGTAGACTGTAGCCACCAGGCTCCTCTATCCATGGAACTTGCCAGGCAAGAATACTAGAGTGGGTTGCCACTTCCTACTCCATCTTCAGTATCTAGGGATGAAAGCTGCGTCTCTTGCATCTCCTGCATTGGCAGGTAGGTCCTTTATCACTCGAACCACCTGGGAAGCCCCCACACTTTATAAAGGTTGAGCCCTGATAAACATCTTGAACCCCAAACTCTGTCTCAGTTTCTGCTTATGGAGAACAGCTTGCAGTTGTTAATATGGTCACTGCAGTATCCACTGACGCAGCAGGAATGACCACTGCAGCCCCTCCTGGAGCCGGTGGAATCCTCGGGAGCTCAGGATCTCCACGTCCATGGCTCCTCTTAGAGTGAGCTCACCCTCTCCACCCCTCCCCTGAGGTTTGGTATTTGAAGACGTTGGCGTAGGGCAAGCTCCCTTCTCTGTGGGTTTAAGAGCTAACTTAGAGGCTTTCTTGCTCTGAGATATTCTCCACAATACAGATCTATTTTAATTGCTGATGACATTATTCAGTTAAAGATTCATCTGTTTTGGGAGAAATTTCTCTAGAATGGTTGAAAGCTTCTGCCTAGGAGTTAAGAAAGGTTGTTGTTATTCTTTTTGCTTCCCTCCAGCAGACACCCCTTTCTTTGGCTTGCCCCCTTCTTCCAACCTGCTGCACAGTGATTGGTTTCCTGTCTTCAGGTTTCTTATTTGCATAATCTCTCGAATCATTCTTTAATTTCCGGCAGAAATTATAGTCTCACTTAATCAACTGGAAAGGAATACGGAGATGGGAGACGGAGGAAGCAGTGACTGCCTTTCTCAGGCCTTTGGGGGTTTGTTCCCGTCACTGTCTTTGCTCAGATGCTTTGCGTCTTGGTTAACTTTGGGAGCACCCATGGGCCCCACCCCTCCATCTTCTCCAGGTCCCGTTGGAGACTTTCATTTCAGGGCTGTTAGTGCTGCCAGCCCTTGTGCTGGTGGTGTCTGGCTTAAAAAGAGCCACATGTCTCTGTGATCCTTTGGAGCCTCTCCTTTTTCTTTATTAAGTACTGTTGGGGACAGAGAATCATTCTGAATCTCTCCCTTCCTAACCCCCAAGATGCAGTTTATTTTGGTGCTTTTAACCTTCAGCCTTAGCTAGCAACTGCTGTGTGCATTTTGGACTCTGAATTTTAGGGAGATGAGGAATGCTTGCCGACAGTTTGGTCGTTGCTTCTTTAGTAAACTATTCTGTCTCTCTTTTTTTTTTTTTTTCCAGAGCGGGGTGGGGGTAGGGGGTGTCCTTTAGCATTTTGCTGACAAAGTGATCCTGTTCTTTGTCACAAAATGCCCACCACATGACCAGCATGCATGTAGCTTGGGCTGAAGAGTAGAATTGGGATTCTCACAGTAAGGTCTGCAAGGCATGGTTCATATAAATGCAGACATTCAAAAACCTTACTAGCTTAATGGGTGCTTTTTAAGGCCATAAAAAAGTTAGTTTTTCATGAAAGGGCAGACTAGACCAGAAGATACTGCTGAATAAGTCTTTATTCTAGAGAAGGTAATAAGCAAGGACCTGGTATCAGAGAAGTTGTTAAGCTTTTTATTTCTCATCCAATTTTCTCTGTAGGGGGAAAAAGGTCTATAAAGGCACTCATCTGTGTCCACCTTTTTAATAACTTAGTCCTGCCACTGAATTTGCCTGGGGGAAGAGAACTTATAAGTAGATAATGCAGCATAGAGTCAAAAGGGCTTTTAAAGTCTTTCAGTTCATGTTCTCCATTTTGGATGTTGAAAGATGGGAAAAAGAGGATGGTAAGCATTTGGTTGGAGACAGTGCCTACCTAATTCCGTGTTTTTCATGCTACCTTTCTGTAGTTTTTTTTTTTTTTCTCTCTTTCTATCAATAGTAGGTTTGTGTGAAAGGAATGTTATGATTTATAGGGGAACCTTGAATTCTCAACAACTAGTATTTTAGGTCCTTCCAAGTTTTTACAACAAAACTGCCCATCAGAACTTAAACATGGAAACCTCTCAAGAGAGAGATTGTGAAATTTGTGCATCAGTCTGCAATGTTTACTTGCATAGGAGTAGCCTAGTGTCAACTCAGCTGTCACTTATTCTTGTTAGTAAAGATGCACTGAGTAGGGTTTTTAGCTAGGTTGGATGACCAAACATTTGAATAACTACCAATAAATGTTGTAAAATATGTATGTACAATATGTAACTACCAATAGACAATATATGTTTGAGTAATTACAGATGAACAGGGTGGACCATGAGAAGATCTCTGTATGAAGCATTACGGGATGCTGCTGCTGCTGCTGCTAAGTCGCGTCAGTCGTGTCCCACTCTGTGCGACCCCATAGACGGCAGCCCATCAGGCTCCCCTGTCCCTGGGATTCTCCAGGCAAGAACACTGGAGTGGGTTGCCATTTCCTTCTTCAATGCATGAAAGTGAAAAGTGAAAGTGAAGTCGCTCAGTTGTGCCCGACTCCTAGTGACCCCATGGACTGCAGCCCACCAGGCTCCTCCATCCATGGGATTTTCCAGGCAGGAGTACTGGGGTGGGGTGCCATTGCCTTCTCCGATTATGGGAAGACAGTGGGGTAAACTCTACCTTTGTCACTGACATGGGTGGCCAAGGAGGCCTTTGCAGATGAGTTTGTGTTTGAGATGGACAGAGCTCAGAGTAGAAAACTGGGAACGGCCTTGAAGAAAGGTTCACATACACATGGTGTGGTTGGTGGAGGGTGAATCGTTCGAAATGGTTCTGAACACTCAGAATAATGATCAGACTTCTTTACTTTGAAAACCTAATTTCAGATTAAAAAAATAAATTGTGACCTAGATAGTTATGGGTATTACTTTAAAGATGGGCTTGGAATCATCTAGAATGATTCCAGGCCCATCATTGGAAACTGATGGGCTTACAACACAAAATAAGAGATGTGGTAATCTCTAAGAATTCACTCCATCTCCTAAGTTAGAACTCTAAGGAAATATGAATGTGCAGCCAAAGCCTTTATGGAATCTGTGGGTCCCGGTTCACGTGAATCCTGTGTGGTCCAGGGTCTTAGAGTTGCCTAAAAATGAGTTGCTTTTTATCCCCTCACTTCTTCTCCCTCTGTCTCTTTCATGCATTCATCCATAAACATGTATTAATTACTACGGGCAGACATAGTTCTTGATTCTGGACAGAAGTGATGGCCAAGCATCCCCCTTCAAGTTTCACTCAGAAATGGACTATTCTAATTCTGAATAAGGCATCAAGTGCTACAAGAGCAACATAGGAAGAGCACCTATCCCAGATTTGGAGCCCTAAGGAAGTTTATGGAGAAAGCGGAGCCAGAGGGACCAAGAGGAGAAAGCAGAGTAGAAAGTAGCCAGACCAACAGGTAGGAAAATGGGGAAAGGAAGAGCATTCTAACCAGAGGGTGTATTATGTTTAGAGGCCATGAGCCCCGGGAAAACATGGCCCCTGGGGGAGCCCAAAGAGCTTAGTATGACTGACAGTGGAGGGAAAGGAGGAAATGGCCAGAAGCGAGGCTGAAATCAACAGGAGTGAATAATCAGCAGCCTGTGAACTGACCTCAAAATATAGGTCATTATCCTCAAGATACAGGGCAATGAAAGGGTTTTAAGCAGGTGCATGAATTATACTTTAGAAAGACCACTGTGGTTACCACATTGCTAACATATTGAATAGACTAACTGAAGGAGACAGGTTAGCTGTGTGTTGTAGTGGTCCAGGAGAAATGGCAGGAACCTGAGCTGGAGCAGCAGCAATTATGGTGAAAACTGGAAAGGATCAAGGGCCAGATGGAAGGTGAAACTGATCAGTTGAGGGGGCTGGATGTGGGTGGTAACGGAGAGAGCAGAAACCTAAGATGATGGTCACGTTGCTCTCTTGGGCACAGAACACAGTGGAGGCATTCACAGCGAAGGACAGTAAAGGTTTAGGGTGAGAGAGAGAGCTCAGTGTTGGTCCTGTTGAGTTTGGTAGTGCCTTGGGACCATTCTAGAAATTGTGTTGGCATTCCACCTTTGCCATCCAGTGTGCTAACATTGCAGGTAGTGAGTGAAGGCTGTCAGAACTGTAGGGTCTCGCAGGTTTGGCACGTATCCTTTGATTTTCCTCACGAGGAAAGTGGAGTCTCTAGATGTAGAACAATTTGCTGAGGGTCACACAACTAAGTGATTGATCTGGGCCTAGTATCTAAGTCGCCAGCATCAGTCTAGAAGTGTTTCCACTCTAGCTGTAGAATCTGAAAAATGTACAGAAGTAAATGTATGTAGCCTGTTGTCCTTTTGCTTGGGAAGAATTGCTGGCAGTAAATGTGGGTCATAAATCCATGTGGGGACTGTGCCCCATTTGCATCTCATTTGATTCCATCTGCCTTGTCTTAACATGATTATGGCAACTTTGTTAGGCAAGTGGTTGCTTAACACAGTGGAAAGTCTTAATTACTCTTTAATAGCTGTGTGCAGAGGGAAAAGTCAACTTTAATGTTTAATCATTTGGTTGTCTCTTGAGAAAGTTTATTTCGGTCTTCTCTTTGTGTACCTATTAAATATATAAATGCATTTTTTTACACTTCCCTTTTCATTCCAGATTTCAGTGACACAAAAATATTTTCTTTTTAAAGTATTATTGCTGTATAAACATCGAGAATTTAATGAAAAATTAAAAATTAAAATCCACCCACAGCTTTGCCATAATAACAACAACAAAAATCAAGCTTTATGTTCTTTTACTTCTTTTTTCTCTGCATCCATATGGTAATCTTAATTCATATTCAGCTTTCTAAATTTTTTATTCCATTGAATATTATTCCTTTATTCATTCATCCATCCATCCCTTTGGCATACATCTGAGTACCTTGTAAATGCGGGGTCCTGTGCATGGTATTAGGGGGTACAGCAGTGTCAGTCCTCAGAAGCTGGCACTTGGAGAATAGGGGGATGTTTGGTGGGTAACATATTAATAGGTAAGTCCATGGGGTCCCTAGGAGTCGGACACGACTGAGCGACTTCACTTTCACTTTCATGCATTGGAGAAGGAAATGGCAACCCACTCCAGTATTCTTGCCTGGAGAATCCCAGGGACCGAGGAGCCTGGTGGGCTGCAGTCTATGGGGTCGCACAGAGAGGGACACGACTGAAGCGACTTAGCAGCAGCAAACCTAATAGCAGAAGAACCTTGCAGTCGCATTATTAAAATGGTGCAGCCTGTTGTGTTGTAGATATTACGTGACTACTTTCTTATTGTTCAACATGTCCAGCAGGGTCTCAGGAGGAAAGGTGGCACACACAAATTAGGGAGAATGGAGGAGCATTTCCTAGAGAGAAGTTTACAAAAGTGTGGTCAGTAGGTAGGAAACCACCAGGATGGAGGAGTTCTCTGGGGCTGGGGACCGTGAAGCACATGTTTGCCTGGAGGGGCCATAGGAGGCATTTTCAGAGTAAACATTTTATAAGCATCTTCCAGTGTTGTGTCTAGTGCTGAAGAAGGGAGGGAATGTTCTAGGGGAGTGGCCTGCCTCCATCGAGTGAAGCTCACAGAGCAGGACAGCGGATCAGAGCATGGTAAGGGAGGGATAATGGGAGAAATACCAAGAGGTTGCTTGGTTTCTGTAGCTGTGCAGTTGGCTGAGTGTTGGGTGTTGGGGGATGGGAGGAGAAGGGAGGGAAGACTAGGCTGAACTCAGTGGTCCCTTCAGGCAGAGCTTTTCATTTGGGGCCATGAATTGGGGAGGGGGAATGGGCAGGGAGGCCTCCTGGGACTGGTGGCTTCTGTCCCTGGAAGCCTCTTCCCCTTCACCCCAATGTCATACTCACTCTTTTATGTGCTATGACATGGTGAAGTGAGGAGGTGTCCAGGGCCCTTCCAGTTACCAAGAACTGTCACTCTAGAAATTTTCCCTAAAGTCTCTGAAGCTATACCCTTGAGTGCTGGTAACCATTACTCAACTCTAATGTAATCATATCAATAGTAACTTCTTGTAGAGTGGCCTGTCTGTTGTCAAGGTGCGGGGAGGCAGATGGTGCCAGGGGAATGGGCTTCCTTTGGGGGAGGTTGGGGAATGAAGCACGTAAGCATTCACCCTTCTGACTAGTGTGTAGGGCAGGAGTGGTGGGTACTTCCTTGGGGCAGGTTTCTTCTAAACTGGTAAATTTCATGTTTAGTACCTTGCTGAGCACTGCCAATCTGGGGACCTGTTGGGCTTGGGGAGCTAATCACTTAGGCTGAGCCTCATAAGGAAAAGGCACTAGAGATCAGAATCCAATGGCATGTTTAATAACTACGCACATGTGTGTCCACAAGTGCATCTTGAAGTTTCTGATAGAGTAAAACCTTGGCCATGGCCTCTGTTTTCAAAGACATAGTGTGGAGTCTCTAATGCTATCAAGTTATGGGTTTTCCCATTGTTTTATTCTGTTTGGCTCGTCTGATGGAGGGAGAGGGGCTTGTCCAGACACGAGGCTGAAAAGAACCTGGAAACTGATTCTTTGCCTTAGTTTTCACCATCCTTTGACGCTCGGTTCTCTTCTCTGTGTTGAAATGTTTGGCCCTAAAGTTAGAGCTTTGTTCTTTTGATCCAGGGGCCTCCGGGATGGTGCAGAAGGTCAGCAGTGAGCTCCTCTTTCCCTTGGGATCCTTTTTTTTTTTGTCTTTTTACCTTTATTATTGCTCAAATCCTTTTTGGAAACAGGTGGTGGTTTGAGCAGTAAATGAATACATGTTTCTTTATCTAAATCTAAACAGCCAAAAAGCAAGGCAAGAATTGCTTCCATACTTCAGTAGTATGAGTCACGAACTTGGATCATGATTATAAAAAAAAAGATGAAATGTCTAGGCTATGTCACAAGATTAGTTCAGATTGTTTTACTTTAGAACTCAGTACTGTATGTATTTAATACCCACAAGTATTTCTAGTTAACAAAGTGCCTTTTGAACCATCCAGTAGAGTCTGACTGATTGCTCTTGCTTTCCCCATAAAGCTTTGCCTCAATCATGTCACTTCTCTGCTTGAAACCTTCCATGCATTCCACTGTCTCGAAATTCTAAGAGTCATCCCTTCAGTGTGTCTTTAGGGACCTCCTGGCCTCTGCCCACTCCCCCAATATCATCTCAGGCCTCCACTCTCTTCATGTTCTCTACTCTGGGTTCTTTCAAGGTCCTTTAACTCAGACCTTGGAACATGCCCTCTCTGCCCTCTCCCTCCCCTATTCTTCAGGTCCTTCAGTGGGCCCATCGATGAGACTACATTTTTCTGTTCTATTCCTACATCTCTGCCTGTACCTTCTCCATAGAAGGTACACCCTATGAGGACAGGTTCTGTGTTGTTCTGGGCACCATTGTATCCCAAACTTCCTGCATGGTGCCTGGCAAACAGCAAATGCTCGGAAAAGATTTGTTGAGAAACAAGAAGTATGTGTTTTATAGTAGTCAGGTTTTTCTGACATTATTAATCCATATTTAACAGGTCCCATCAACTCCTCGATAGCCATGATTTTTGACAAGTTACTATCCTTTTTCCAGAGAACCTGGACGCCTTCAGTCTATAAATAGTTGTGACTTTTCATGCCAGGGGACTGTCACGATGGGTGGGGTGGGCAGAAGGTGGATTGTGTGTAGAGGTGAATGACTCAGCCTTACCTTCATGAACATGCTCACCTTTCATATGAATTAAAGCATTATAATTGGAAATTCTTTTTTGTATAATCTCCACTGATGTCCTCATAATAACCTCTTCAAGTTATTTATCCACATCTCACAACTAAGAGTTGTTCCTGGTAACTGAATAGTGTCTGGTTGAGAGGTTGCACTGGATATTTGCTCTGGGGATGAAGATGACCAATTATGCCACATCCATTAGAAGACAGCTGTGTGGAGTTATGTAGGAGGAGACCGTTCTCAGTTCGGAAGTAATATATTTTAACCTAAACAAGGCATGTGATGAGAAGCTATATTTGGCCCTGCCTGTTTCGATGTGGTTTTGTGTTTTTAAATACAAGGGGAGCGCGGTCAGAACACCCTGCTGATCCAGGGCCTTCCCTCATTGTCCTCACTGTGCTGTAGATGTTCTGGTTCATTCACCCATTTTACAGATAAGAAGTTGAGTCAGAGGATGTCATTTCCGAGAGCAACTCATCTGGGGAATGGAGTTGAGGTTCAGATCCGGACTTCCTGACTCATGTTGGGGAAATCCTCTCTGGGCACTGAGAGTGATTGCATGGTTTGGGGATCATTGTATGCCTTAGCAGTTCTGGGCCAAGATTATCAGTATTTGGTTGTATAATGTATTTCATGATGATTGTTATTGGCCTCCTTCAGCAAGTCATTCTGACAGATTTCAGGTCTTTGCTCCACTCAAGCGTCATCCATAAAGTACTACTGCAGTACAATTTATTTTCCTCTGGGAATTGCTTCGCACGCCTCTAATCGAATGTGAATGCTGCGGCCGCCCCCTTTCCTGCCGTTCAATCCCCTTTCCTTTCTCAGTTCGGCAGATTGTAGACCATGCTGGTAGCTGCCCAGAGAGCAGCGGTGTTTTCCATTATTCATGATGTTAGCAGCAGGTCGCTGCTTTGGCCTGTGCAGGCTGGAATAGACTCATTGATGGTGGCAGGAGCAGCTACTCTTTCTGTGCAACTTGCCATCACCCCCAAGTATAAGCTGAGGTCAAGGGCTCTTAGGGTGGGGTTTGCAGAGTAAAGAGTCTTATCTGGATAATTGGCAGCCTTCTCTCTCCTTTGGCACAGCCACTGTGATTAGAGGCTGGGTGGTGCCAGCCATGTACGATGTTAGCTTGAGGTTTATTTTAGTGGTATAGGAAACAGGATTCGAGTATCAGACCCCAGCTAGAGCCAGCTTTCAGAGGCTGGATCATTTCATTCACTGCATCCGTCTCTTTCACCACCCAGTCCTGCCACTTCATTCTTCCTCCTTTTGTTTCGTAACTAAATACGGTACATTTAGTTTAATAACTAGTCTGGCCTGCCTAATCAGTATAGTGTTTTATTAGATGGGTGCATTTTCAGTTATTAGCATAGTCCCCAATCTTTCTGTTTCATTGGCTCTGTCGTTTCCCACTATGCTTTCTATGGTAGTTTGCTAAAGTGAAGTCGCTCAGTCGCGTCCGACTCTTTGCGACCCCATGGACTGTAGCCTACCGGGCTTCTCCATCCATGGGATTTTTCAGGCAAGAGTACTGAAGTGGGTTGCCATTGCTTTCTCCAGGGGATCTTCCCGACCTGGGGATTGAACCCGAGTCTCCTGCATTGTAGGCAGACGCTTTACCATCTGAGCCACCAGGGAAGTCCAGCTAGCCACAAATACCTCTCTGCTGGGATGCCTTCAGTTCTTCATGATTTTGTAGTAGTAGCGGCAGTGGTAGTACTCAGTCATGACTCTGCGATCCCAAGGCCTGTAGCCTGCGAGGCTTCACTGTCCATGGGATTTTCCAGGCACAAATGCTGGAGTGGGTTGCTGTTTCCTGTTCCAGGGAATCTTCCCAAACCCGAGCCTCTTGCATCTCTTGCATTGGCAGATGGATTCTTTACCACTGGTCCCACCTGGGAAGCCCTTCCATGACTGGATGTGGTAGCAGATAGCATGGAAACATTGCCCTCACAGACTCCTAGGCATGTTCTTCCTAGGATTCTCTTTTTCTAAGAAAGAAAGAATTCTTCCTTCCCTCGATGTAGCTTGTCATTTGAAAGACCAGAAAGTGAAACCCTGATGTGTTTTAAAGTGTTGCCTGTATGTCTCCCCGCGCTTTGTCCACCCCTAAGATGATTATATTTTTTTTGCTGCTGATGCCTGACTGGCTAAGAAAGCAAGGGCCAGTGATACCTGTTAATGTATTAACTGGCAGTTAGGAATTTCAGCAGCAACAAAGTGTCAGAAAACTTAACATCAACGTGTTTATCAAAACACGAATTTATTGACCTGTATCACTGACAAGTCCAAGGGTAGGTTTGCTCCACCTGCCTCTTCTCTATTTCAGGTTCATTGGGTAAAATCTTGGCCTCTTCTCCAGCATTCCTGGCAAGAGTCTCTTTATGTCTCATTGGCTCTGAATAAATAAGTTGCCTACCCCTGAAGCAGCCACTGTGACCAGGAGAGGTGATCAGGCTGGTGGGCAGAGATGGGGGTGGGATTGCACCTAGTGCAATAGGAGGTGAATCTCTTCTTTTTATGTTGACTGAGAGTGGGGAAGAGGTGATTCCTCAAACGAAAACCTTATTTCCGGGCAATGGGGAGTATGGACAGAGACAGTGAACATAAACACCCACTCAACCCTTTTGACTTCTGGGTTTGCCTGCCCTAGTGAGGATGGAGTAAGACGTGGAGGACCGCCAAGATGCACGAAGTTCACAAAACCAGAGTTGTTTGAGCTAGCAGGGCTTTTATAGGTCCCTGTTTCCAGTACTAATCACCGCATTAAAAACTACCCTAAAATCTAATAGCTTAAAATAACAGTTTATTGTATTTCGTGACCCTGTGAGTCAGGAATTCAGTGTATAGAGAAAAAGTGAAAGTCGCTCAGTCATGTCCAACTCTTTGCAACTACATATAGTCCATGGAATTCTCCAGGCCAGAATACTGGAGTGGGTAGCCTTTCCCTTCTCCAAGGGTTCTTCCCAACCCAGGAATCAAACCGGGGTCTCCTGCATTGCAGGCGGATTCTTTACCAGCTGGGGAGGCCCAGCTTTGGCCACAGGTTTCTGTATCTCAGTTGTGAGCTGGCCAGAAGCTTCTTTCCCTCACTTCTCCAATCTTTCCCGCCCACCTTTAGCCTTTCTCTTGACTAGCTTGGCCAATTGTCATAGCATGGCAGCCTCCATGTAAGTCAGACTTCTTATGTGAAAGGTGAAGGCTTCTAAAGTGAATGTGCCAAGAGACTGGAAGTGGAAGCTGCCAGCTTCCTAAGGCCTGGGCCTGAAAACCCACAAAGCATCCTCCCATGGGTTGATCAGGTGGCCACAGAGTCCACCCAGATTCCAGAGGAGAGGGGTCTCTTCCATTCACAGATAAAACACCTGAGGCCCCCAAAGAAGCAATGACTGACCTCATTTCTCAAGAGCCCTCCTTTCAGAAACAGCAAGGAAACAAACAACCAGGCCTAAGTCCATACACTCTCCAGCCAGAATGCCTGCCCTCACAACCTTGTGCAGCCTCTTCTTGTGTTCTGTATCCATGAGCCAGGAGGCCCAGAGCAGGGGAAGTCAGGACAAGGGATTTCCTCTCTGTAAATAAGATGCTGACAAAGTACTGCTCGTCAGGCTTGGAGACCGCTGTGCACCAGCCGTAGGCCACGTGGCGCTGCTGGGGCTCTGTCCTCAGCCAAGAGCAGGAGCATGAGCCCATGAGCCCATTTGAATTGTGCTGCTAAGGACTCCTCTGCTTGTTGCATTTTTGTTCCCCAGAAGGGTTGCGTAGAAAGGACTGAGGGTTCCACAGCTTGGCTTATCCGAACTGCCTTTTCCTCTCTTTACCCCAGTGTTCTGTTTAGCTGATAAGTCATGATCGACTCTTTTTGTGACCCCATAGACTGTAGCCTGCCAGGCTCCTCTGTCCATGGGACTTCCCAGGCAAGAATACTAGAGTGGGTTGCCATTTCCTTCTCCAGGAGATGTTTCCAACCCAGGGATCAAAACTGTGTCTCCTCATTAGCAGTATGTGTCCAGTATGTCCAGTAGCATGGACATACTCCTTTACCACTGAGCCATCAGGGAAGCCCCATCCCAATGTTCCTCCCACTAATTAGTGAGCCACTGACATATTCCTATTTTAAAGTCAGTCATTTCATAACCTAATTTTCAGTATTTTGGGGGCTTATTATCTCCCTTTAACCTCTGGCTTCATGTCCTCTAGTGTGCATGTTCTCAGGAGAGGAGATGAGAGGGAAGGGAAAGACTTTCTCCAAGCCCTCCTAGCTCCCCCTTCTCTTCTGGGAGGAGGGGAAATTTACAGCCTTTCTGCACACGGGGTGAGACACCTATTTCTAGGCATGTGGGGCCAGAGAAGAGAGACAGAAAGCATGCTTAGTGTTTCAGTAACTTCCCCGGAAACCAGTGGACTTCTCCCAAGACAAGAACTTTCTTCTCTCCTTCTGAGTCATCTTATACCTGTTATGAGGACAGATTGTTTTTTATATCTTTATATTTCATGTGATCACCCAAGTGCCTCAAAAGCAGGTGCTGCCTTCATGGAAATGCAAGACAATTAAGTTAGTTTAGAATTCATTGACAACCTGGGGCATCTGGAAAAAAAATTGCAATTCAGAATCATGAGCATGTGTATGTGTGAGCTTTTTGCATGTGTGCTGAGATGCACTGTGTCTTTAATGTTATAGATCAGGCAAAAAATCCCTGAAATACACATACTGGACTGGGGTAGGATAAGATGAGGAGATTAAATAAATGTAAACTTCACTTGTTTCCTTGCATCAATTCCCTTTTTAATCAGAGAGACATCTTATAACCAGAAGATGTGACCTAATTGATGTTCTTTTTGTTTTTTAATCCTCATAGAGGGACAATGCCGGTAGTATTTTTAGTTCTTTCAGGAAAAATGTGATTCCGGCTTATACTTGTATGTTGCAGCTTTAGTCTCTATTTAAAATTAGCAGTTGGCTTTCTTAACTTGAGCATGTGGGAGAAGTTCTGAGCCCTGACGATGAACAATCAGTTTAATATAACGATGTTTAAGGACTAGTCCATGGGCACAAGTGTTAGAACTCTGTTCTCAGTTTCTGATGAGTTGATTCCATCATTACCACTGGTATCAGCAACTTCCTTGCTTTTTAAAGGCGGCAGATACAGTTGTATATTGGACACAGAAATCATATATTGAACTTAGAAGAATGATGAGAGGTCAGGGAGGAGTTGGAGGGTTTGCTGGACCAGATCTGCTCCGTGAGCTGCATTGAAGCTACATACATCCCACATCTTCCATTCCTATTTGACCCTCAACTCATTTCTTAAGACACTTGCATTCAGAATGTGGCGATGTGGTTATTTTGATAGCATGTATGAAATCTCTCTCACATACTTACAGGACAAAGGAAAGCAGAACTTGGTCTTTTTGCCCTTCCAACAGACTCTTCCTGTAAGTTGAATGGTTTCCATTTACTTCCACAGAACCATTTTTACCATCCTCAGCATCCTTTTACATGCTTCAAAAGACAGACACACAAAGCTATGAAGACAGGAGCACCCTGGGGTCAGGAAACTGAGGTCTAACCTTGGGGCAGCTTTAACTTGCAGTTCGCCTAACCCCTGGGCCACCTCCTAACCTCAGATGCTTCTGGGCTTCCATAATTTTTTATCAGAATAAAAGAGAATGCTATGGAAGGAGGAACGCTCTCTATCCCAGAGGTTATATAATTAGTTCTGAGAATGCTCACAGCTGTCATGTGTGACACACTGACATCCTCTTACACTCTTCCACTGTTGGGAAGCAGCTGTTAGTTCAGTTTCGTTTCTGTCTCTCCCGTCTCCATATGCCAGAGTAGGGAGAAGTGAATGGATTAAAAATCTGTTGGGATGGGGGAAACCATCTGATGCATCTTCTGTCTATCTTTTTACCCATGAGTATTTTAAGTGTTGATATCCTCTAAGGAACTGCAAGATGGTCTATAACCAGGGAGGTGGAAGGACTCTGGCATTCCAGTTACTCTAAAGTGAAACAGTGAAAATGATGTAGTGCTCTGGGTATGGGGGGAAGAACCGAATAGGACTGTCAAAAATTGGAGTCATGGTTGTCCAAGCACTTGAGAGGTTTCCTGGACTATTTCCCATACAGATTAAGATGCTTCTTTATCACTCTGGATTTTTTTTCAATCCTAGGTTGCTCAGACAGTAAAGAATCTGCCTGCAGTGCAGGAGACCTGGCTTCAATCCCTGTTTTGGGATGATCCCTTGGAGAAGGGAGTGGCAACCTACTCCAGTATTCTTGCCTGGAGAATTATTCCATAGATGAGGAGCCTAGCGGCTATAGTTCATGGGGGTCACAAACAGTCGGACACAACTAAGTGACTAACACGCACATGCCCTAATCTACCCATATCTGAAGGAGTTATTCCAAGGCCTCTGTATGGGGCTGTCATGTCTAGAAAGCTTCCTTATCCGGTTTACCTGGAAAACACCTACTTTTTAAAGATCTAGTGCAGATGTAACGTTTGCAAAAAAAAAAGTCTTCCCTGCCGCCCACAGCCATGGATGACCATTCTCCTCCTTTCCTTACCTCCATATTTGTCCATGTCTCATTAGCAGCCATCACTGATGTAAAGGCATCTGTCAGGGTATGATAGCAGGTGGGTAGTGACCTCTCCCAGGGTGGGAATCGTGTCCCCTTCATCCTCATGTCCTCAGGATTTAGCAGAATTTTTGTCATGTATTAAGCACTCCATGCATGAGTTGGGGGGAGAGGGGGAAGCTAAGCCAGTTTCGTGCCATTCAGTTTGATTTAAAAAATTACTATTATGCCATCAAAACTTTCACTTGGAAAACAACTCTAAGTTCCTAAGACATGGATAGAATGTCCCCAGGTCAGGGATTGTTAGGTTTATCAGTTCCCTAGCACTGCAGTAACAGATTGTTGCAAATCGGGTAGCTTCGCATAGATGTATTCCCTCACAGCTCTGGGGGCTAGAATTCTGACATCACTGAGTTGGCAAGGCCATGCTTCCTCTGAAGGCCCTAAGGAAATATCTTGTCGTAGCCTCTTCCTCGCTTCTGGTGGTTGCTGGCCATCCTTGGTGCCCCTTGTCGCATAGCTGTATGACTTCAGTGTCTGCTTCCGTCTTAATATGGCTCTCTTCTCTCTGTGTGTCTGTGTCTAGGTGTCCAGCTTTCCATCGTCTTTAAAGGACACCGGCACTGGGCTTTATTGCCCATTCTAATGTAGTAGGACCCCATCTTCACTTGATTACATCTGCAGTTATCTCAGAGAGGCAGCAGTGAGCAGTGGCGTGAAGTGAGATCTTAGTTCCCTGCCCAGGAGCTGAACCTGTGTGGCCTGGATGAAAACCAGGAATCCTCACCACCAGGCCAGCAAGGGCTAAAGACTAGAAGCAAAGTGCCTCTGTTTTTTTAGCTCTCATTGAAAAATGCATTTCTCAAGGAGGCAAAACTGTAAAAAAAAAGAGATGCAAAGTTTATTATTAGAGACACAGCACAAGTGGGAGAGACAGTAAAGCAAGGCAGAGCTGCACACCTAGGAGGAAGGGTGTGGGCGGCCTTCCTAACGGGGACTGGCGCAGTGAAGAGTGGCGAATCATTCACACAGGGCAGTGTTCCCGTGTCTTGTCGTGTTAGTCGTGTTGTGTTAGTCGCTCAACCGTGTCTGACTCTTTACAGACCCGTGGCCTATAGCCTGCCAGGCTCCTCTGTCCATGGAATTCTCCATCAAGAATACTAGAAAGGGTAACCATTCCCTTCTCCATGGGAGCTTCCTGATCCAGGTTTGGAACCTGAGTTTCCTACACTGCAGGCAAATTCCTTATTGTCTGAGCCACCTGGGAAGCCCTAGTTGTATATCCATGAATGTGTGAGTGTGTGCTAAGTTGCTTTAGTCGTGTCTGACTCTTTGTGACCCTATGGACTGTAGCCCACCAGGCTCCTCTATCCATGGGATTCTCTAGGCAAGAATACTGGAGTGGGTTGCCATGCCCCCCTCCAGGGGATCTTCCAGACCCAGGGATTGAACTTGAGTCTCTTATGTGCCCTGCACTGGCAGGTAAGTTCTTTACCACTAGCACCACCTGGGAAGCCCCATATCAATTATCTGGCTTCTTTTTCCACACTTGACCTACCCTAAGACTCTCCCCAATTTGAGTATGCACCTTTTTCCAAGATGGATTCCAGCCCAGAGGCCTAAGAGGGGCCTTGGTATCTCATATTATGGGGTGTTGCCCCCCTCCTTTTGACCTCAAGGAGCCTCTCTGCTCCCTTGCTCCAAGGAAGGGAAGTATATGACTTCTTGATCTTTTACTCAACAGGGTTTATCCCCTCTCTGTTTCTGCCCAAACTGTTATCTTAAAGTGTACTCAGGGGACAAAGCCTGGCTATTTATCTTGTTTCTGTTGTTATTTCTATTTTGAAGTGCAAACAGGAGGCTGGTTGTAAATATCTAACCTGGAACCCACCTATCTCTTATCTCAGTTCAGTTCAGTAGCTCAGTTGTGTCTGACTCTTTGCAACCCCGTGAATCACAGCACGCCAGGCCTCCCTGTCCATCACCAACTCCCGGAATTCACTCAAACTCCTGTCCATCGAGTCGATGATGGCATCCAGCCATCTCATCCTCTGTCGTCCCCTTCTCCTCCTGCCCCCTATCCCTCCCAGCATCAGAGTGTTTTCCAATGAGTCAGCTCTTCGCATGAGGTGGCCAAAGTACTGGAGTTCCAGCTTCAGCATCATTCCTTCCAAAGAAATCCCAGGGCTGATCTCCTTCAGAATGGACTGGTTGGATCTCCTTGCAGTCCAAGGGACTCTCAAGAGTCTTCTCCAACACCACAGTTCAGAAACATCTATTCTTTGACACTCAGCCTTCTTCACAGTCCAACTCTCACATCCATACATGACCACAGGAAAAACCATAGCCTTGACTAGACGGGCCTTAGTCAGCAAAGTAATGTCTCTGCTTTTGAATATGCTATCTAGGTTTGTCATAACTTTCCTTCCAAGGAGTAAACGTCTTTTAAGTTCATGGCTGCAATCACCATCTGCAGTGATTTTGGAGCCCAAAAGATAACGTCTGACTTTATTTCCACTGTTTCCACTGTTTCCCCATGTATTTCCCGTGACGTGATGGGACCAGATGCCATGATCTTCATGTTCTGAATGTTGAGCTTTAAGCCAACATGTTCACTCTCCTCTTTCACTTTCATCAAGAGGCTTTTTAGTTCCTCTTCACTTTCTGCTATAAGGGTGGTGTCATCTGCATATCTGAGGTTATTGATATTTCTCCTGGCAATCTTGATTCCAACTTGTGCTTCTTCCAGCCCAGCATTTCTCATGATGTACTCTGCATATAGGTTAAATAAGCTGGGTGACAATGTACAGCCTTGACATACTCCTTTTCCTATTTGGAACCAGTCCATTGTTCCATGTCCAGTTCTAACTGTTGCTTCCTCACCTGCATATAAGTTTCTCAAGAGGCAGGTCAGGTGGTCTGGTATATCTTATCTCAGGAGATGCAAACAGGAGGCTAGTTGTGAAGTGTCAGCCTGAAACCCATCTTTTTTTTGCCCTAAGAAATGTGAACATGAGGCCTGTTGTAAATGCCTAGCCTGGAGTCTGTCTATATCGTGCCTCACAATGATCCTACCCTAGTCCCAATAAGGGCACATTCACAGACAGGTAAGGGAGTTGGGGAGTTAAGACTTGATTTTTTTTTTTTTTGCAAGACCCCGTTCAACGCAAATTACACTTTGATCCTTTTAATCATGGAATCTTTTTTCTTTGGCTGGGCTTGGTCTTCGTTACTCTGTGCAGGCTTTTTTCTCTAGTTGTGATGAGCAGGCGCTATTCCTCATTGTGGTGCATGGACTTCTCATTGCGATGGCTTCTCTCCTTGTGGAGCAGGGGGCCTCGGGCACACAGGCTTCAGTAATTGTGGTGCAGGGACTTATTTGCCCCTCAGCTTATTCATGGAAGCTTGACTCCTTAACTCCTCAGCCTCTCCTCCAGATGGTTTTTTAGTCCCTGCTTCGGTGCCTCTAGGACTGGGGAGTTCCTTGCTCACAGGCACATTTTCTGTCTTTGGGAGGCAGTTTTTGGGGAACTTTTTCTTTAATTGGGCTCCACTCTACTTCCTGCCATCTTTATCATTCAACAGTCAGGGTGTATATGGAATAATATGCTTCCCCCTCTGGAGGGAGGAGGGTGAGCTTTCAGGCATTGAAGATGGTTCTCCTGGCCTCCACGACCCCCTCCCAGTTTCTTCAAGTCTTCCTGCAGGTTCACTTTCATTCCAGACTTCCTCCACACTAATGGGACTTCCCGTTTGTCGGTGTATTGGGTGAAATGAAAGGAGACTTCCAGGGGTCATATGGTCAGGAATCAAGGCAGACACATCTGTTTCCAGGGAATCCACTTCCACTGATGCAACCTCACACAGTTTTAGTGGTCAGTACACACAATGCTGGGACATTTAATTTATTCTTGGTTGCATATGGTGGTGCTAAACTCTGTTCTTCTCATTTAGGATTTTGGCCCCTAGGGCAGGGTCTGGTCCTAGTGTGATATGCTCTTCTCTGTTTCACTTGGCCTGTGGCCCCAGCCTGTGGAAACAGCTGAATCACAGGGCTGTGACTGTACATTGGCTGATGATGGGCTGTGATGGGGGAGGGTAGAAGGAGGGGCTGTCACTAGAAACGGGTCTTTTGTTAGAGGTCATGCCACTGCTTATGTGTCCCCAGACAGCTGATCAGACTAGGACCCAGATATGATTTGGGGCTTTAAGAGTTTTCTACTGCTTCTCGGATTTGCTGCTGAGGTAGAGAACACATTTTGTACCATTAGGTGGGAGGGTTCCTGCCATACTTGGGTGCTATTTGGAGGTAAGTCAACTCTGGTGACCCCAATGCTTTCTGTTTGAACAAATTTACACAGATAAATAAATGAGGGCTTAGATGGTCAGAACCAGAAAGGGCTTGGAGGTAATAACCTGAGTTTAGAGTTTGGATTAAGGACGTGAGACTGGAAATGAGACAGATTTCACACTCTTGGTTCAGTTAGCAGACATTTGATCCTATCCAAAGTATTCATAAGACATTTGGTCTATAAAACATTTGGTCCATGCCGAAAGGTTTTTTGATATTTGGTCATATTTGGTACTATCCAAAATGTCTCTAGATGGAGACAGTTGAGCAACACCCAAAATGTTTTGATATTTGATCCTGTCTGAATTTGGCATGGAGCTAAGGTGCTTGTGGACGTTTCTCATAGGATGAAGGATCTTTTGGCAAGGAACTGATGGCTTCTGGACATTTTGGACAGAATCAAATGTCCGACGAGGCCTCCTTTTTCATCTTACTTGTGAATTTGGAAAAATTATTTTGTTAAGTGGGATTAATAGCACTATCAACTCAGAAAAAAAGAAAATGAAAGTGTAGTCACTCAGTTGTGTCCAACTCTTTGTGATCCTTTTGCCTGTATGTAGCCGCCAGGCTCCTTCGTCCATGGGATTTTCCAGGCAAGAATGCTGGAGTGGTTGTTACAATTCAGTGAGCTAGCAGTATCCATTTAATTCATACTTGGATGCGGCCAGGAAGGGAAGCTGAGGCCCACGGAAGTCAGATGATTTGCCCAAGGTCACTTAGTGTGTGCTGTCCCCAAAGCAGGAACAAAGTTCATAGCCTTTCAGTTTTTAAGGAACATTCCTCTAAATTACCCCAGCACTTCAGAACTCATCAGCTTCCATTATTTATTTACCAATCTGCTTCTGTGTACAGAATAAAGAAAGAGAAATAAAATTGGTGTTTAAAACCTGCCTCACCAGTTGATGGTACCTGCTCTGTAGTGTCTGTGGATTTATTCCAGATGGGGCTAGCTCTTGTGGAAATGGCTACCCTCGGAGTCAGGGATGTAGGTGAAGACATTGCTGCAAACCTTGGTTGCGTCGCCTGTTTGTCCTGGGTGGTGCTGGAAGCACTGGCCCTGGGGAGGACAGACAGACAGGGCAGGCCAACAGCCCACTCCGCAGTGGCCCGCACCCTGAAGCCATGTTCTCTCCATTTAATATGCAATGTGGATTGTAGCTTCCTGTGAATTGGAGAGGTGCATTGTGCCAGCTTTCCTAAATTGCCACAATCAATATTCTACTGCCTTTATTTTATATGCATGCTAATGACTTTTCTCCCATTCAAATGTACTTGTTTCCCAAATCAGTCTTCGCCAACGTTAAAAAATAAATAACTAGGGAAAAAGAAGCCAAAAAAGGAAAAAAAAAAAAAGCCCTCAATATTACCATGACTTTCTGCTTGGAGTTTGTGGCAAGGGTCTGAATGGGGGTGGAAAACACTGCAGGAGGGCCTTTCTGGGCTGGCTAAGGCAGAGTGAAGAGCTAGGCGGGGTTTGACTCCGAAGCACGTGGCCTTGTGAACAACAGCTTGAAGGCCTGTGCTATGCTCACTGGCTTCAGGCATCATTCTCCCCTGCTGCCCTCCCCAGATCCCCTGCTGCCCTCCCCAGATCCCCTGCTGAATTGCCTTCTAACAGGGCTGGTGTGGCTTCCCTGGTAACTCAGATGGTAAAGAATCTGCCTGCAATGCAGGAGACCCAGGTTTGATCCCTGGGTTGGGACAATTCCCATGAGAAGGAAACGGCAACCCACTCCAGTATTCTTGCCTGGAGAATCCCATGTGCAGAGGAAGCTGGTGGGCTACAGTCCATGGGGTCACAAAGAGTCGGCATGACTGAGCAGCTAATGTCACGTCATGTGTGAGTCTGGGGCTACCAAAGTGGCCTCCTGAAATTGGGTGGTAGCCTTCCAGCTCTATCTATACAGAATTATGTGTTAACACTTTCCTAGACATTTTGGATTTCTTTGCACATTATCTCTGCTTTAGTTTCCTTTATTTATCTTCCATTTAGGACAAGGAACTGGTAGGATTCTGCTTCCTGCACCCATGGTGTCTACTCTAGCCCCTACTCACCTCAGCATCTTTTTTTTTTTCCTGAGTACCATCCATCATTTCAGGATGAGGTCAAATGATATTTTCTTTATGAAGCCTCTGATTTCTGTTTTTATTCATTGTTTTCAATAAACATTTCTTGGAGTATGTACCATGGATTGGTGCTGTGGATGAAGCACTGAGGAAAACAGACAAAGATCACTGCCCGTGGTCCTTCCATCCTACTCAGAGGAGAAAGAGAAACAGTGTCTGCATAGGGTGTCAGATGGAGCAGGGATGGGGTTATCGTTTAATCGAATGGTCCAGGAGGGAGGCCTCTCTGGGAGGGTGATACTTGAGTAGGGATCTGAAGTTGGAAATACTGCCTTCTTCTCTGACCTTCTTCAGGCACACTCTTTGGAAATACTGCCTTCTTCTCTGACCTTCTTCAGGCACCCTCTTTGCAAATACTGCCTTCTTCTCTGACCTTCTTCAGGCACCCTCTTTGCAAATACTGCCTTCTTCTCTGACCTTCTTCAGGCACCTTCTTTGCTCCATTGCAGCAGGAACCATCTGGCAGTGGGGGGAGGAGGGAGAAACAAAGACACACGGGAGAGCATGTGTATGTGTCTGTGTGTGCACACACTCACCGCACTGTCCAGCATCTTGTCTCATGTTGCTTAATAAGTGACTTTGGAGTGAAGATTGGGCAACAGGCTTGTTTCACTGCAGTGCCCAGCGAGGTGAGGCAAGACCTATTCTGTATTGTGCGTTGTTCAGCAGGGGATCAGGGACCCCTCTGGGTCCATGGCCTTTGGGGGGTGGTGCTGCCGTGTGAGCCCGCTACCCAACAGCCCCGTCCAAAGACTCAGTTTTCTCACCCTTAAAATAAGGGGGTTGAATAATTGACTCTTTAAGAGCTCTCCTGGCTCCAGAGTCCCTCTGTTTTGTGTTGTGAAAGCCTGGGTCAGGTGTCCTCCTGCACAGAGTGCTATGCTGCAGAGTCCAGCTCAAAGTCCAGCCCACTTTGGTAGCCCCAGACTCACACACAATGTGACATTAGTCGCTCAGTCATGTCGACCCTTTGTGACCCCATGGACTGTAGCCCCCCGCCTGTATTGTGGTCTGTGTGCTGTAAGAGCACCAGCAGGCGTATCGTCTTTGGCACTGTGTATCCTGGGAGCGTGCCTTCTCCAACTAGATTGTGAATACTTACAGACAGGTCCAGGGACCCATCTTGTGCCCTGTAGAACCTGCAGGTGAGTGAAAGTCACTCAGTCACGTCCAGCTCTTTACCGGAGTGGGTAGCCTTTCCCTTCTCCAGGGGATCTTCCCAACCCAGGGATCAAACCCAGGTCTTCTGCATTGCGGGCAGATTCTTTACCAGCCAAGCCACAAGGGAAGCCCAAGAATACTGGAGTGGGTAGTCTATCCATTCTCCAGCGGATCTTCCTGACCCAGGAATCGCACCGGGGTCTCCTGCATTGCAGGTGGATTCTTTCCCAACTGAGCTATTTTAGGGAAGCCCTGAAGGAGATGATGGTAAATTGAGGGTTAGCTGATTCATAGCCTCATCCATTGATCTCCATTATATTGAATTCCTGGAAAGTCTGTAAGACTCTGTGTTAGATCTTGGAAATCCTTTTTCATGAATCCTCCAGAAGTTTGCGACATAGCAGATGAATAATATAATTGTAAAGCACTTGATTCTTTTTGCAGTGCTTTCACATCTACTTTACCCTCTTGATTTTTAGATATCCCTGTGATTGAGGTGGGGGGGACTTCCCAGGTGGCTCAGGAATAAAAGAATCCCCCTGCCAATGCAGGAGATGTGGGTTTGATCCCTGGGTCTGGAAGATCCCCTGGAGAAGGAAATGGAAACCCACTCTAGTATTCTTGCCTGGAAAAATCCCATAAACAGAGAAGCCTGGGGGGCTACATATAGTCCATGGGGTTGCAAGAGTCAGACACGACTTAGCAACTAAACAAAACAACGATTGAGGTAGGACTTACATTATATTTTGTGCCCTTTAAATTACAGAAGTGTAATAATATGACTTGGGAAAAAGGAAAGAATGAGCAATTTAAATGGTGCTGGTAACTTGGAGTTTGGAGTCCTTCCAGGAAACAGTGTCCTTAGGGGCAGGAGATGCCTGATGGAGACACAAGTCTGCTCTAGCCTTTGGTCTCAGGTCCCAAGTGTATCATGATACATGCATTAAAACATGTGGACCCCACTGTTCAGGTGAGTGTAGGAATATCCAAAGGTGCTTTGTTTCAGTTTTAATTTTTTTAAAAATTAAAGTATAGTTGGTTTACAGTGTGTTACTTTCTGCTGTACAGCAAGATGATTCAGTTATACATATATCTATGTATATATACACACACTCACACACATTCTTTTTAAAATATTTTTTTCTTTGATAGGCCCTGATAGCTCAGTTGGTAGCGAGTCCGCCTGCAAAGCATAAGAGCCCAGTTTGATTCCTGGGTCAGGAAGATCTGCTGGAGAAGGGATAGGCTACCCACTCTAGCTGGTAAAGAATCTGCCTGCAATGCTGGAGACCTGGGTTCAGTCCCTGAATTTGGAAGATCCCCTGGAGAAGGGAAAGGCTACCCATTCCAGTATCCTGGCCTGAAGAATTCTATGGACTGTATAGTCCATGGGGTCACAGAGTTGGATATGACTGAGCAACTTTGACTTATCATAGGATATTGAATATAGTTCTCTGTGCTATTCAGTAGGACTTTATTGTTTATCGATTCTAGATATAAAAGCTAGCATATGAAGACCCCAGCCTCCTGCTCTCTCTCTCCTCCAGCCCCGCCCCCCGCCGGTAGCCACCAGTCTCTTCTCCATGTCTGTGACTCTGTTCCTGTTTGATAGATGGGCTCACTCGTGTCATATTTTAGATTCCACACATAAGTGATACCATATGGTATTTGTCTTTCTCTTTCTCACTTAGTGTGATAATCTCTAGTTGCTTCATGTTGCTGGAAATGGCGTTTCATTCTCTCTCTCTTTTTTTTTTTCTTTACAGCTGAGTAGTAGTATTCCACTATATATATATGTACCCCATCTTTACCCATTCATCTGTTGATGGACATTTAGCCCGTGGCTATTGTGAATAGTGCTGCTATGAACATAGGGGTGCATTTATCTTTTTGGGTTATAGGTTTGTCTGCATACATGCAGGGCTCTTTTGAGCATATTTGATTTTTGCCCATTGACTTAGGAACTGACATCCTGATGTGATCCATTCCCTCCTTTTTCCATGTCACTGGTGAGGAAACTGCCTCAGAGGGAGGAATTTCCATCCTCACTGCATGAGGGGCAGAGTGAGAACTGATCTCATGCCCTCCTAACTGCAGCCGGGACTTTTTCCTCCTTAGCCTCCTTTCTGTGTTTTCTCAGAGATTATCACCATGTGGACTAGCAATGCCTATGGGAGGAAAGGAGCCCAGAAGCTGGGCAAGATGTGCAGGCTAGATGGGTTAATCAAAGAGTAGTTTTCCTCTGAGTCTTCAGCCAGTTCTGGGCTGCCTCAGGCTCCTTCTGGCCTGCACTGGAGACGCCTGTTAAAAAGTCTGTAGCTGCTTCTTCTCCTCTGGCATCTAATGAATTCCAACTCGCTTTGAATGCTCCCTTGGCTAGGCTGCAGTTCTTTAAAGCCCATCTTCCACATGGAATTGGCAGGTTCATTTCATTGTTTGGGAGCCAGATAAAAATGCTTTGTTCTTTGCTCCTACGTTATGCCATTTCAGAATATTTCTTCTCCCACAAATTGCTGAGACTGTTCAATTTGGGCTTTCAATTGCTTCTCTCTGAGCAGATCTTTCAATTTATAATATATTCCAAGGCCTGTTCTTTTTGATTACATATTTAGGATATCAGTTAGATTTCTTTATTTATTCATATTTCTTTTTGCCTTTCCCTTTTCTTCCTTTTTATCTCTTCTATTGTGAAGAGTGTGCAGTCATGGTAGCTATAATGAAATGCAAATACTTCTTTTTCCTGTCTGCCTGCTGTAGGATATTATTTTTTAATTTATTTAATGTTTTTTCCTTGTGTGTTAGGGCGGTGGTAATAATGATGATGATGCCATCATTATTTTTTTCTTCTCCAATCAGTTCCCCCGTTTAGATTCAAAATAGGGAGCAAGTTGTTAGTGGATGAGAGAAACATCTAGTAAACCATGATCTAGACATTGTGCCAAGTGCAATGCTGGGGCGGGGGTAGAGCTGTGAAAAAGGTAAACTGAGTCTCTTTCTTCATGGTGCTTAGAGTCTGGATTCCACCGTGTTTCCTTATTTCTCCTGTGAGATAGGCATTGGGATTCTCTTGAACCCGTGATGTAAGTGAGATGCAGAGAGCTCAAGTGATCTGCTCTAGCTCACACAGTTAAACAGTATGGGTGTCCTGTCCTTTCAGACTCTTTCAGACCCTATGGACTGGGGCCCCCCAGGCTTCTCCGTCCATGGGATTTTCTCAGCAAGAGTACTGGAGTGGGTAGCCATGCCTTCCTCAAGGAGATCTTCCCCACTCAGGGATAGAACCCATGTCTTGTGCATTGCAGGTAGATTCTTTATAAACCACTGAGCCGCTGGGGAGGTATGGGAGCTGAGTGTTAAAGCCAAGTGCGGAGACTCCAGGGCTTGTGCTAAAGAAAGATATCCTCTGTCTGACCCCCTTGAACCGGCCCTCTGATAAGACCCTCTGGCAGCCCCTCCTGGGGGCAACCCCTCCAGGGGCAATCAGAGGCTCTCCTCATTTCCATTCTGAGTGTAACCTCTGATGTCTTTGTCTTGCTTTACAACTTCTCCAGAGCTCCATTTTCTATCCATTAAATGGAAGAGAGTGGGGAAGGCGGGGAGGGCGGGATTCAGGGTGATAATGGGAAAAAAGAGCTGAGAGAAATCAGAGATGATGAGGTGGTTTAAAAGCACTTTTAAGAATCTGGATTTCTGAGTGCTCTTGAAAATAGAAACAGGCAAACCCAGAGTAATTTGGAAATGGGCTAAGATTGCTGCAGACAGAGAAAATGGGTATCTTGATTAAAGTGACCTGGAAAGACTGTCCTGAGAGTCTAAGGTGGGGAGTTAATTCTGAAAGTTCTAAGACACATTCTGAAGATTCACTGTGACTGGGCTTCACCTGTTTCTTTATCCAGCTTCCAATTATGTCAGCCATGCTGACGCATTATTTTTGTTCTGATTGTTTTAAGTGACCTATATGAAGAGCTTTTAGATTCTGGGAGCTATAAGAACATTTTTTTCTCCTTCATCATAAAATGAAAACACTAATTTCCTTTTCTTATTTGAGGCTATAGTTCATTTTTCCTTCCTCTTGAGTTTCCCCTCCTTAAAAAATTTCTGCAGGGAAAATGATCTCTAGAACATGTATTAATATATGGAGCTGGTGGCAAGGATGGTTCAGCTGAGTGCTAGAATATATTCAAGAATTCTCTTCTGCCTGCCAGTTCCAGGAAAGAAACAGTTACTTTGAAATATGTGCCTGTTTGTTTCCTATGGCATTCTCTCTCCTTACAACTCTCCTTTCCAGTTCATTTATTTTTGTAGCCATTACATCGATTAAAAGGAGACAGTATAAATAGGTCTGCATGTTGGAAATTGATGCTGGGCATACTGATTGAGGACTCTGATTATGAACCCAACTGAGAGAGAGTGATAGACCCCCTTATCCCACTCTTTTTTTTGATCCTGAACTGATGTGGCCAAGTTCTGCTGTTTGATCATTTCCCCTGTTGGCAGAACCTCCCTTTGCCTCTCAGCCACAGTGAATGAGTGTATGCTGGCGTTGCTCCAACTGCCTGGGGGACCAAACTTGGCCCAAGTTGGCCCGTCATTCCTTGCAGCTGCTTAGTTGTTCTGGTCGTTGTTGATATTTCCTAGAGAATTTTGGCTCCATGTTTGTCATTGGTTCCTTAGTTTATTTGGTGTTTAGTTTGTCTTGCTTTTTATAGGGGACTTTGAGGGATACAGTAATAAGACTTGGGCATAGTTCTGGAGGCTCATGGGGAGGGAGGGGCGGGATGATACCTCCCTTTTTAAGTATGCAATTTAGCGGTTTTAGTCTGCTTAGAGACTTGTGCAGTGATCACCACTGGCTAATTCTAGAGCATTTTCATCACCTCAAAAAGAAAGTCCATAGCCAGGGGCAGTTATTTTCCTTCCCCTTCTTCCACAGCAACCCCTGGCAACCACCAATCTACTTTCTGAATATAGGTTTGCCTGTTCTAGACATCACCTATAAGTAGAAACAGATAATATGTGGCCTTTTGTTTCTGGATTCTTTCATTTAGCAGGTTTTCAAGGTTCATCCACTTTGTAGCATGTATCAGAACTTCATTCCTTTTTATAGCCAAATATTCTTTTGTGTAGATATATATTCCATTTTATTTATGGGAGTAATGTCTTGAGTGTTTGCTTGGGGGTGTTTCTATATTCATTGTTCATGAGCTTTACCTTCTTCAATCCTTTTGTCCTCATGCTTAACCAAACCTATGGTAGGTGCATTTATAATCACCATTTTAAACCTTATAATTGGCACAGTAGTCATTGGCAGAGAAGACTTGGTTTAACTACAGTCTGTGCTTTTAAGCCTCACCTCTATTACAAGTCAAAGGACATAAAACATTTAAAAGTGATTATAAACACGGAAGAAGGTTACAAAGGTCTTAAATAAACTGCTGTGTGGGTCGGTAGCTCAGGGTCGGGGGTGGCTTGTGGTTTGGAGGTGGCTGATACTATGTGTGATGTACTCTGAATTGTTGTTATGTGCCGTTTTGAGTACAGTGCACAATGGGTTTAGGTCAGAGAAAGTGATCAAGGCTATGTGGAGATGGGTGGGACTCCTGGCTCACTGCCAGGTTTGGTCTTGGCTGACTCAGACAGAGGGCAGGGCTGAACCTGAGGGTTGCAGACAGTCTGTGCATGTTGGTGGGGCTGGGGCAGGCCCAGACTTGGTGGCAGGCAGCACTTTTCTGCTGACACATAGAGGAGTAGATGCAGGTCTAAGGGTGGTGCCCGGCTCACCACACATGTGATGAGTGATGCAGTGAATGAGATACCAAGGCTGGGTGCTAGGTGGAAGGCCCTTGAACCTCACATTGAAGAGGCCATCCAGTAGGGTGTCTCGGAAGGTGTTGAACCCTGCAGTGATGAGATGCATAGTTTTGGGGGGAGTGTATATCTTGCTCAAAATCTCTCCATATTTCTGTTACTCTTCTTGAGTTTTTGTCCAGCGTCTGCCTGGGGTCCTTCCCAGGGGTCCCGTTCAGGTCCTTTCCTATGGTATTGTAGAGTGACCGCCCTCGGAGATGGAATCTCCAGACCTAAGGAACCTCTGACTTAGCAGAGCCCCAGGGAGTTGTTCTGTGATAAAGCACCTCGGTCTCTGGCGACTCAGTTATTCTTTCAACACGTACGTGATGGGCCCTACTAGGCATCAGGAAGTGGTGTAGGCGTGTGAGACATGCACCACTGAACAAAATGGGGAAGGACCTGCGCTCTCTTGGAACTTAAGCATTCTAGCAGGGGAAAACGACACCAGGCACTAAATAACTGACATGATAATGAATTATCACTGTGTTTTTTACTTACTACAGTGTATGTCATGAAAAAAAAAAAGTAAAGCAGGGTAAAAGGCAATGGGTGTGCGTGCTAAGTTGCTTCAGTCATCTTCAACTCTTTGAGACCCCATGGACTGTAGCCCACCAGGCTCCTCTGTCCATGGGGATTCTCCAGGCCACAGTATTGGAGTGGGTTGCCATGCCCTCCTCCCGGGGATCTTCCCTACCCAGGGATCGAACCTGCGTCTCTTATGTCTCCTGCTTTGTCAGGTGGGTTCTTCGCCACTAGTGCCACTTAGCAATGGGAAGAGGTTGAAATTTTAAACAGTAAGATTGTGATGCTAAAGCACAAACTTGCAGATGCCCTGTGAGAACACTGTGGGAGAATTTTACAGTCAGGGCAGAATTCTCAAGGTGTTTAAGGAACAGCAAGGAGGCACGTGTAGCTGGTGTGAGTACAGCAGAGGAAAGTGGTGGGAAAGCGAGGCTTGTCACCCCTCTGGTCGGTGGGAGGACGGCCTTTTAGGATGGAACAAGCGAGATGTATTTGCACGTGTGGTTTAAAATGATCTCTCTGGCTGGATCATTGAGAATCTTATGATGATATTGCATCTGTAATATGCGAAGTATACTTGTTCGTGTAAGCAGATTAACTACTCAGGAAATAAAAAGATCATGCCTTTGGTGGATCCAGAACTTGGGAAATTCTGGAGTTTTCTGCTAAGCTCCCAGGAGCCCTCTGAATACATTTGCTTTTCCTTGTCTGTGGCCAGTGAGAGCTTCAAGGGGGAATAACACTTTCTATAGCAGAAGCTCATCCAGTGCCATGGACATGGGGATGGATTTTCCTGCTGGCTGTATGTGGACAGGCTTTGGATTTTGTTCTAGGAGAATTTAGCAATTAGTATAGAGTAGTTTGTATACAGTAAGTGTATACTTTAAGAAATATACATACATTATGAAGCTCCTGGATACTAGTATATTAAACTGTTAGAAGTTAGTTAATCCCATTTCACAGGGCTTCCTGGGTGGCTCAGCAGTAAAGAATCTCCCTGCCAATGCAAGAGACACGAGTCTGATCCCTGGGTTGGGAAGACCCCCTGGAGTAGGAAATAGCAACCCATTCAGTGTTCTTGCCTGCAAAATCCTATAGACAGAGGAACCTGGTGGGCTACAATTCATGAGGTCACTAAGAGTCAGACACAACTTAGCGACTCAACAACAAATCCCATTTCACAGGATTTTCTTCAGATTAGAAATATGACCTCAGAAGTGTACCTTCAGTCTGCGGACTAGTAGGTCTGTTACACAATCTTAGCTTTGTTTTAAGAGGGAAGTGGTTCAGACAAGTCACATTATCGCCTCTATAAATGGACAGCCTCCTGTGACATAAATGTACAATATTTATGTTGTACATCCTGACTTGATGTTAGGACTTCTCTGGGCCAGAATTTTTTTGAAGACACCACCAGTGTTTGAAATTCATGTGTAATTGTTGTATTCCCTTCTCTTCTCCTTGTTAGGGATTTGTAGGATAACTCTTTGGCAAAATGTCAATGCAAATGTTTGTAGAGGTGGGTGAATGAATGAGGAAGCAGAACAGGCATTTAACTGGCAGGTGGGAAGGAAAATGTCAGTTTCTGTGGGTTCAGCAGGTTCTTTGCAATGTATTGTCACTTGACTTATTCCAAATTTGCCTACATGAACCAACCCATAGGAAATATTTGAGTAACTTTAAAGTATGTGTATAATGCCGGTTGTGTGACCAGATGGACAAGCATTTCTTGGCTGAGGCATGTAAACAAGCTGCCACTAATGTTAATGTCACAGCTGTAGACATAAATATATTTTGGTTGCTTATATTTTATTTTTGAGAGTGTACAGTACTTTGAAGTTAAGCCCAAATGGAGTTTCTATTTGTATCTGGTTGATGGAATTTTCATTTGTTTGTCAATTTTGCCTGCTCTTATTCAGCTAGAATATTTTCGCCCCATGTAAAATGGATGCAACTGTTCACGTTTTTCAGATAGTTTCCAAATCATTTCCTTCTCGGTCCCCAGAGGAATGTGCTCTGCAAACAGCTTTAGAATGTTGTAGTTCAGTGAGAAGTAAGTTGTCGACTAGGTTGATGTGGTTATTGAGTTTGTAAACAGTCTGAGCAACTGGTTTAGTGCTGTGTTGAATTGGGAATTGTGTGTCCTGCAAGAACTCTGATTTGGGGTGTTATGGTGCTCCAGTGTCATAACCTGGGAGTGAAGGAAGATGAAGTACCTACCTACTGTGTTTCAGGAAAGATTTTGTCATGTGCTAGCTCATTGAATTCTAGCTCTTCATGCAAGTTGTTATTATTTCTGCTTCCTAACAGTAAAATAACCCTTTGAGAGGCACCATTCCCATGATGCCTAACTGCTCATGGCAGAGCCAGGATTTGGAACCAGTTCTTTTTCTTTCTTTGGCTGCTCTGGATCTTCATTGTTGCACACAGGCGTTCTCTAGTTGCAGCGAGCAGCGGCTTCTCTTGTTGCGGAGTGTGGGCTCTAGGGTGCATGAGCTCAATAGTTGTGGCACCTGAGCTTAGCTGCCCTGTGTGTATGCAGTCTTCCCTGACCGAGGATGGAACCCATGTCCCCTGCATTGGCAGGCAGATTCTCAGTCACTGGACCGTGAGGGAAATCCTCCTGGAACCAGTTGTAATCTACTCAAAAGCCCCTGTCTTTTTACTGTCTTCGTTTGATTTTAGGGAGCGAGCGATCTGAAGGATGTCAAGCATGTCCCCAAAGATTGGGTCTGACACATCGAGTGTTTCTTAATTTCTGGATAATTATTAAATGGAGAGCCCATACCTTTACCTGATGATGAGTTTATTTTCAACCCTTAATCAGCAAAGTAATAATATTGGGTCTCCGACATCCAGTCATCTGGATCTTGTTTTGACAAGTGACTGTGCATTTATCTTGGGGACTAATCAAGCCTTAGGTTCCTTCCAGCTCTGTGACCCCGAGACCGTGGAGACTCAGGAGTGGCTCCTCCCAGAGTATTCCCAGAGATCTGCCTTCACGTGGGTTGTTTTCCCCACAGCTGGGCTCTGGTTGTTACCTCCAAATAAAGGGATTCAGGAAACCCTGAAATCAGGTCACCCGGGAGAGCTTAAATTAATTGGCATTTAACAAAACTGGTTGCAGAAATCAAGGTCCCATGCACACAGCTGCCTGTATCGTACTCACTCTCGCATCTTGTTACAAAGTGGGTAAATGATAGGTGGTCCTGCCTTCATTATTCTAGGAAGGTCTTTCCTCCCCATGTTCTGAACACAGCTTAGCCAAACAATAGCTGTTTGTCTGGCTTTAAGTGAAACCGCACAGCTTTCTTGTTCAGAATATTTTGGGTGTGTTTCCAACAGAAGGAGGTTTGTCTGAGATCTCCAGTCTCCCTGTTCCGTAAGAGGTGATGCTACGAGTGGGGTGAGCAACATTACCAGTAGCACCAGCATTGTCATTGACCCCATGGTGTGGATTTGTGTCTGTGCACATGAGCACATTGATGCAAGTATGTGGTGTGTGGCGTGGTGGGAAGAAAAAGGAGCAGGAGACCAGGTAATTAGATATAAAAAGAAAACAAATAAGGTACTAAAACAGCTGACCTCACAGGATCGTTATGGAGATTCACTGAAGTAATGCATATGAAACATTCTGAGCCTGGCACCTGTGTAGGTATGTGCTTGGTCACTCAGCCGTGTCTGACTCTTTGCAACTCTTTGCACTGCAGCTCCCCCAGGCTCCTCTGTCCATGGGGATTCTCTAGGGAGAAATACTGGTGTGGGTTGCCATGTCCTCCTCCAGGGGATCTTCCCAACCCAGGGATCAAACACAGGTCTCCCATACTGCAGGTGAACTCTTTACTGTCTGAACCACCAGGGAAGCCCTAGCATCTAGTGCTCAATAAATATTGTTTTTTATATCATTCCTTTTGCTTGTATTACTGTCATGAGTATATCAAATGCAAAGGTAGAGAGGCTTATGCATTACTAGGGTATGTCTATGAGCTTTACAGCAGTTATCACTCTTAGAATTTGGAGTGACTCTGACCGGAGTCTAAACCAGACAGGTGAAAAAGCTGCATATCCAGTCATAATTTTATGACGGTTTGGCTAAAGGCATTATTTTAGTCAATAAAGTGAGTGTGGACTCTGGTGTGTGCTGCTTGTTCCAAGCTCTGGTGGAGGGGAGAGGGAGTGGGCTGGAGTGGAATTTGACCTGTGAGTCTCTGTCCTGGCCTTCCCTTCAGAGTGCTTTGGTGGGGATGGAGCAGAGGTTATCAGCCTGTCAGAGTGCAGAAATTAACTGCTGAGATGCAAATTATGGCCTAAGAAGGCCAAAACATCCCTCACCTCTGCAACCCCTCTGTCAGGTGTGGGGATTTATGATTGGAGCATAGATGAGGAAGCTCAGAAGTCAGGAGATGGAGAGGAAACATCTCTGTTGGCAGTTGTGGTTATAGATATAAGGTGGTCTCCACCACAAAGGTCACCATTGACTGTGTCCTGGGACATGAGAGCCAAGGCGTTAGGGATGCTGTAACATTCTTCCCAAGACTAAACTGATGAAGTGGTTGGAGTTGCTGTTTCCCTGGCTTTTAATTACACGGTGGAAAAAACTTAGTAAATTGTGTCATTTGAAGAAGACTTGCCCATCACCCTGTAATCCTTCTCTTAAAGCTCTATAGGTTTCTCATCACTTAGTCTGTAACTTCTGAGCTTCCCAAGGAAGTGGGTTGATGAATACATGTGTTTCTTTTAGTTTTGAATCCGATTTACTTAGCAGCAAATCTTTGGTGAGAAGAGGATCACCCTTATTTAAGAAGCAGTTAATCACCCATTGATAAAGTTCCAAATGGGAACAAAGGGCCAGAGCTTTATTCCTGTTGGCCTCCCTTTGGAGGAAATGAGGAAGGAGGCTGCCAACCGCCTGGCTGAGGGATGGGAGGCCTGGAAGTAGACTTTCCCTGGCAGATCAAAGTGGGGCTCTTTGCTTATTCAGACTTCTCTCTTTTAGGCAAAACATGGCCATGTGTGAATGGTATCGGAATGGGGCCCTGGGGGGTTAATGCAGGGAAGCAGGGTGAAGCATTCTCATTGCATCTCCTGCTGAATCCCAGCCTGTCAGAACACAAGAACTTCGTGATAGAGGCACTTAAACCTCCACCCTGACTCCCTCGGGGTCTTGCTGGCCCCGCTTTGCAGAGGGGAGAGATGACAGGAAAGAGGTCTGCTGGGGAACAGAAGTAGGTTTGCCTCCCTTCCCTGTGTTTCCAGATTGTATTGGCACTTGGGCATCATGCTAGCAGGTGGTGTATCTGCTGATTTGCTGTCAGGCTTTGAAAGGACAGGAAGGAGCAAGGCGGGCAGCACTGTGGTGCGGGGGGCAGGTGGGGGTGGTTGGGGGGAGTACATGGAGATTACCAAAGGTTTTAGGAGAAGGATGCTCATGCGTCTGAAGTAACCACACAAGCGAGGGATCCGACTCGCGACATATAGGGAGAGTTCACATGAGCACTAACTAGCCTTCAGGGGTGACAAAAACGGTCTACACTCATTCCCTCCATAGATGAAATAAAAAGAAACTTGATGGGCATCGAGGCCCCCTCATCGCAGAGGCCGGGATGAGGTAAGCGAGAGGGTCTGACCTTCCCAGCCACCCTGAGGAGGACCCCATCCAGGTGGTTTCAGAGTAGGTTTCTGACCAAGGGAGGCAGAGTTGGAAGGAACAAAATAGCAGAAATCATAACCCGGATGACACAAGAATGTATTTCAACAGCAGCAGAGGAAGTAAGCAAAAGTGCCGAAGGAGAGCGATGACTTCAGAGCTGTGTGTGTGTGGTCGGGGGGACAGGAGCCCTGGCCCAGATCTGGCCATCTGGGACCCTGTCTGCAGAGGGGGAGTCTGGTCTGCAGAGGCTCCTGGTCTGACTCTGCTTGGAAGGTAGCCCTGGCTGCCCACATCTCGGGCTAGCTGCTATAAGGCCCCCTCCACTCCACCCTCCAGGCTTCTTGACAAGTGGGCAAAGTAGAGGGTATTTATTTCTGTGTAACGAATGAGCAAACCAAGGCTCAGAAAAGTGAAATCACCTGCAGGCTGGGCAGCAGGTCAGTGGCAGAGCTGCGATGGGAATGCAGGCATTCCCTTCCAATATCCAGAGCTCTTTCTTCTCTGACCCAGCTTAAGTTGTTTATATGTATGTATTGAACACATGCTCTTTGACAGATTTCAGTGTTTCCCAAACAGAGAGCTGTTTGTATTTCTGTGACTCTATCAACTTTAGTTTACGTGAGCAAGCATCCCTACCTCTGTTGGTTTTGAGACAAGGAGGACGCTTGGCATCTCTTTAGTCCCAGGCAGCACAGTGTTAGCAGGGTTGGTCCCTGAGCGGTGATGACAGTCCTGTGTCATCACAGCGGTCGGAGAAGCACAGCTCACTGAAGCTGGGTTTTTAGCACTTTGGCTCCCTGGAAGGCTAATGGGCATTCTGCTGGGACATGTTGAAGGCAGGAAGGAGCTTGCCTTCAGTCCTGTCTTTTGAAGCTCCCCTGCGAGGACAGCCGTAGTGACAGATGATCCTTCAGTAAGCTACAGACGGCGCTGATGGAGCCTCTCCCTGTCTGGGGTTGAGCTGAGTTACTCCCTTAGTAAAAGCATCTGTGTCTTCCCATTGTCTACGAGATATAGTTCACATGTCTCTCAGAATTCCAAGCCTCTGCCATTTTGGCTAAGCCTGTCTGTGCACCTGGCCTTTCAGTGATTTCACTCGCAGGCCTCCCTAGAGCCAGCCTGCATCCTGGCCTCCCAGGCTTTGAGGGGCCTCTGCCACCCCCTCCCCTGTCAGGACCCTGACGATCCTTGGAACATTTCCTTCTCTTGGAAGTCTGCTCCCCACTCTCCCTTGATCGTCAGCCTTTGGTAAGTCAGCTCTGACCATTTTCTGTCTGCATTCAACTGCCCCAATCCCTGCTTCCATTCGCTCACGTGCTCCCCTCTACTCCACAGGACCTGGCTGTGTGCCGGTGTCACGGAGATGCTCCAGTGTGCAAAACGGAAGGGCGCAAGTTTTGTTTCTGGGTAGAAGTGGGTGTCAGAGCACAGTGCATTCCCTGGAGGCTCTTGGGAAGACTCTTCCTTCCTCTTCTTACTCCTCTCCACCCTAGGGTGGCAGGATATGAGAAGACTGCTGGGCCAGGGGTTAGAGAAAAAGCTGTCTTGCTGACTGACTCTCGGGCCCATGTGATGGGCCAGTAGCTTTATGTCTCAGCCTGTTTGCCTGCCTGTCAGATGGGTGTGGGCCCGATGGCCTCCTGCACGTTGTAAGCCAGAGGGGCGCTAGCCTTGCAGGTGTGGGGAGGGATGGCCACGTGTGCTCTTCCCACTCTTAACAGTGTGTTCTCTCTCTCCCCCGGTCCCTGGAGAGTCTGAGCCAAAGACAGTCGGCCAGCGGGTGGGGCCCCTTCGTCAGCCACCTTGCTCTAGTTTCACCAGACTGGCCCTCATTGCTCCCAGTGTGTGCAGCGCCTTCAGCAGCCCCTGTGTAATGGAGCAATGTCACCTCTCAGAGAACCCCAGTGATCCCACAGCGTCAGGGTCGTTTGAATCTCCGTTGGCATTTTGGTGATTTTTCTCCTGTAGCATAGATGACTGGGCAAGATTGATAATACTAATATTGTTTCTCAGGGCTTTCCCCCTCAGACCTGTCTCTGGCATGAAGGATGGCTTTTGAATTTTCTGTATGTCACCTCCACAGTGTCTTCTTTTATTAGTATTTGACTTTATTAGGGATAACAGTGTCATTTGGAGTCCGTTCTTGCATTTGAGGTGATTTAAGAGGAAACAGAGCTTACACATTTCACTCTAACTTTGTGTCTAAAGCACCTCCAATATTTATGGCCTCAATTTCATAGTGCAATGCATTGAATGCCAGAGCAGCACATGGTATGCATGAATGGTGAGGCTTTGACTGAAGTATGTGTCCCATGGTAGTTATGTCCGCAGGCATGTGACTGACTCTGCACGTAGATTACATGACCACGTTTGGCCCAGACACCTCAGGCTCTGGTAGGCGGCCATACTCTACATGGTGGACCATGTTCAGGACGTGTTCCTCATTCATCTCTTCCCCGCTCTTATTCAGCTGCACTCTGGGTCAGCTCCTTATTTCCTCCCCTGGGTCATTACAAAAGGCTCCTGCTTGAATTTCTTGCCTCTAGTTTTGTGTAGCTAATCCATCTTCTACATGCCCACCAGTGGGAACTCTCAGTCCTAGCTACTGCCTAAGTATCTCAAGGATCCACTGCTGTGGTTCAGTTGCTTAGTTGTGTCCGACTCTTTGCAACCACATTAACTGCAGCACACCAGGCTTCCCTCTCCTTCACTGTCTCCCTGAGTTTGCTCAAACTCATGTCCACTGAGCTGGTGATGCCATCCAACCATCTGATCCTCTGTTGCCCCCTTCTCCTCTTGCCCTCAGTCTTTCCCAGCATCAGGATCTTTTCCCAGTGAATTGGCTGTTTGCATCAGGTGGCCAAAGTATTGGAGCTTTAGCTTCTGCGGTGTCCTTCCAGTGAATTTTCAGGGTTGATATCCTTTGGGATTGACTGACTGGTTTGATCTCCTTGCAGTCCAAGGAACTTTCAAGAGTATTCTCTAGCACCACAGTTTGAAAGCATCAATTCTTCAGTGCTCAGCCTTCTTTATGGTCCAACTTACCCTTCATGTCCTGGATTGGAAGTTGCAGATGTGGTGGCTGGCATTCTGTCTCTCTCATCACTGCCTGTTTAACTTGTCTGGTGATTTCCTGCCCCTCTGCCTGGTTCACTACTCTCTCACCTGTCAAACTCATCCTTCCATCCAAAATTAATTGTTTGACAAACAGCTTTCAACCTTCAAGGGTTTCTTCCTCTTCTAAACCTTGCAACTCTATGTGTAAGCTAATGTAGTAGTTATTTATTGCAGTGTAACAGATTTCTCCACAATTTAAAACAGCAGACATCTATTATCTCCCACAATTTCAGAAGGTTGAGCATCCGGGAGTGGCATAGGCAGGTGGTTCTGACTCAGGGTGTCTCGACCAGGGCTGTAGTCATTTGAAGGCTTGACTGAGGCCGGAGGATCTATTTCTAAGCTCACGACACTTTTGGCCAGACACCTGAGTTCTTCTCCACTTGGGCCTTTCCAGAGGGCTGGGTGATGATGACAGCTGGCTTTCCCAAATTGAATGATCAGAGAGAGAGAGAGAAGGAGAGACAAAAAGACAAATACCAATTTAGATGGCAGCTGAAATGCATTTTGTTTCCTAATCTTGGAAGTGAAAACTGCCATTTTTGGTCACACCGGGCAAGCATGGTGCAGTGTGAGAAATGGCCACTGAGCGATGTGGCTGCCAGAAGGTGAGGTCGTCAGGAGCCACCTGGAGTCTGGTTACTGTCCTTCTGCTGTCTTTTTCCATTCAGTGGATCAGAAGCTGGTCTCACTCATTGTTGTGGCTCCATTACTTCATTCAAAGTGATTTTCATGGAGACTTTTATTCTATCTTCACAACAACCTGTTGGGCTTTAAAAAAGAACGCAAAAAACTAAGGCAGAGTGGGTTTAGGTACCTAAATCAGTCAGCTGCCATAGAACAGAGCTTATGAATTCAGCCCTAGGTCTTTCTGATCTAAAAAGTATGTTCTTTCCATTATATACATGGTTTCCTGATTTGTGTTTTCTGTAAAAACATTTTCTACAACCTGCTTAGCTTTGGTGGAAATGAAGAAGAGCAACTTGGTAGTGCCCAATGACTGCAAAACATATGTGTATCTAACAATCCCACATTGTATGTGAAAGTTTCTAAGAGGTTGAGCTAATCAACTAAAAAGTCTCATCTTCTAGGCCTTCATTTATTCAACAATTGCTTCATCAAAGCCTCTGATATCTGGCTGTTCTACTGGACAAGGCTGCTTAAGAGGTCCCAAACCAGTGCCATCTTTCTGCAGGGTGTTTCTTAGTTGGTCGTTTGGGGGATGCAGCCTCTCACCTCCCACGAGAAACTTCCGACCATAAAACCTCACTCATCTGTTTCAAACAGGGAAGGCTCATCTCAAGGGAAGGCTCTTGAGAATAGACTCTGGATTTTCTAGGTTTGTTGAAATGGGGCTGTAATATATTAACTGGGAATAACTCCTGGTCAGTTGCCCCAGATATTCTGACTTAGCCTCACAGGAAGGGTCGGGGAAGGGGGGTTGTTGGAAGGGGAGAAACGAACAAAAAAGAAAAAGTCCTCGCTATACCCTCAAACATAAAGTTATAGTGGTTGAATTAAAAGGGCTTTGATTTTCTTTTTCATTTTGAACAAACTGTCCCTCTTGGTTGACTTTGAAAATGTGGGGTGAGTATAAGTGTTTCTAATTTCAGCCCTTCTCTCTTTATTCTCTGCAAAAAGGGAGCATGGCAGGTGGCTTTCTAAGACTTGAACACCTCCAGTTTTTGTGTTCCCTCTCATGAGAATCTTTCATGTCTGCGGGAGATCTTTACACCTATTCTTATAATACTCCTTGAATTTTTGACTTATTAATGAAAGATACGTTGAAAACAATACTTTGGATTTAGGTATGTCCTCCACGCCTCAATGCCTGGAAGAGTTTTGAGTATTGTTTTCCGGGCTCTTTTCTTGTCTCTGCGTCTCTGCATGGGTATGCATTTCATTTCCTTCTTCCCTGTCGTGGCCATGGGATCCTTTAATATTACATGCCTCACCACAATGAGTTTCCCTCAAACTGTGGAATTTCTCGGATCTCTTTAAAGGGTCTGAAAACCCTGGGGAGAAGGAGAAAGGAATTTGAAAAAGAATTGGGAATGAGCTTTCTCAGATGCCTGCATACTCCTCAGTGGTCATAAGGTTGTTTGCTGTGTAGACTGACATTTTCTTTGGCAGCTGTACCCTGAATCAGATTCTTTAGCCTCCAAGGAAGTTCCAGTTCCGATCACAGCAGAATTCTGTCACACTGCTTTGTTTTTATTTTCGCACATATCAGGTCTAGATAAATAATACTTGAATGTGTGTATATAGACATCCCCATAGGCACAGAATATTTCCAGGATGTCCATACTTATTTGCAGTTCTTCCTGTTCCTGCTTTCAGTATGAGTGGGCATTTGCAAATTCAGGGGCACAACTGTAAGTCCTGGAGATGAGTTACCTGATCAGGTAGCACTAAGCAGTTGAGATACATTTTGCAGGGCCTGTGTAGACACAGTTTCTATAAGCAGTACAGGTACAACATGTCCACCAGAAAGAAAACAGAGTTTAGAGCAGTGACATGCATGTCCTAGGGGTGGGATTTCCGTACAGAGTACTAAGGGGCTAGTTTGTTTCTAGAAGGAAAGTATACAAATCCAGAGAGGATACATGCAAAAGGAGTTAAGGCGACCTGAATAGACTGGCCTCATCACCTTCTGCTCTGCATACCTTTGCTTATGAGAAACATGCTAGTAATCATAACTACAATTATGTCTAGCACTTTGCTATTTGTCCAGCTCTGTCGTGGAGTTTATCTTCTTTGTAAATTTGTAGAATTTTTGCCTCCAACTCCATCCCCTCACCACCAGTAGTAAATATTTTCTTTCTTTTTCCTTTTTTTTTTTTTTAATAAAGAGGGTAGTAGCTTAGTGGCTAAGAGAGGTCCACAGCTAAAATTGAGGAAGTTGGGTCTCACAACGAAGCATTTTTGACTTCTAATTTAACATTTATGTGCCTCTGCCCCTCACCTAACTGGCTGTTCCCTAGCTTGACTTCATAAAAGAAGAAGAATAATTGGGTACTCTGGTCTTTTCTCCTACCCCTGCTCTCAGAATTTCTTGAGGGCAGGCTCAAGACCAGAGATGCTTTAGTGTTGTTAGTTTCTGTTCCATTCTCAGAGTATGACAGGTAGTGGAAATTGCAGTGGCCTAAAATTCTTCAACTCTCCCTTTAAAAGAAGAGGCCTGTTCTGTTCTCCTTGCATGTGGCTTCGACTTAGTGACTTATTTCTAATGAATAAAGAAAAGTGAAAGTGATAATGTATAACTTCAGGAACTGCCTCATGAAAGGCACTGTGGTTTCCTCCTTTGTGTCTCTATTGGGTTACTTGATCCATGGGAAGAGATCGCCCTAGGATGTCCTGCATAGAAGCCTAGGTGGGGAGGAACTAAGGTCTTTGCCAGCAGTCAGTGAGAAATAGAGGCCTCTGGTCAACACTTTGGAAGTGGCTTATTCAGCCCCTCTCAAGCCTTCAGATGACTGCAGCCCCAGCCAGTGTCTTGACTGCAGCCTGGTTAAAAAGAAAATCTTGAGCCAGAAATACTCAACCCCACCACACCTGAATTCCCAACTTACAGAAATTGAGAGATAAGAAATGCCACTGAGTTTTGGGATATTCTGTTATCTCACAGTGCATGCTAGTCGCTTCAGTCATGCCCAACTCTTCACGACTCTTAAGGACTGTAGCCCAGCAGGCTCCCCTTTCCATGGGGATTCCCCAGGCAAGAACACTGGAGTGAGTTGCCATGCCCTCTTCCAGGGGATCTTCCTGACCCAGGGATCGAACTTGTACATCTCCTGCACTGGCGGGTTTGTTCTTTACCACTAGCATCAGCTGGGAATAAAGTTAATATAGAACTGGATGGCTGGTGCCTCAGTGACAGGAATGATGATTTGTAGCACCAGCTACTTCTCAGTTGTTTTCTTTAAACTCTAAAAAGAAGTACAGCAGTTTTGAGTGTTTCCTAATTATATACTCACCTGTTGTTGTTTAGTGACTAAGTTGCGTCTGCCTCTTTTGTGACTCCATGTACGTAGCCCACCAGGCTCCTCCGTCCATGGGATTTCCTAGGCAAGAATACTGAAGTGGGGTGCCACGCCCTCCTCCATGGGATCTTCAAACTTACTTCTCCTGCGTCTTCTGCATTGGCAGGTGGATTCCCTACCGCTGAACCACCTGGGAAGCCCATACTCACCTGGGGGTCACCTTAAAAGTCACAGTCCAAGGTTCCACCTGTGAAATAGAACATCCTAAGGATGTGGTTTTGAAGTTTGAATTAAAAAAAAAAAACAAAACAAAACACCAAACCCTTTTGAGGTGGTTCAGATGCAGACTGCTGAAAGATGTCTATTTAGGAACCAGGGAATTATTAATAGAACCATTCTCTTTTTCCTTAAGCCAGTTTTGACCATTAAGGTGTGGTATGGATACTTTCATTTGAAGTCTCTTTCAGGGCCTCACATCTGTGGTAGGGAGCATGCAGCTAGATCCCTCCCTGAGCCCCATCTCAGGCTTGGCAGGGAACCTAGGGGTCAGGGGACTGCCTGTTCACGTCTTGTGTGTGACCGGGAAAGGAAAGTGAAGATAGACTCCAATGCAGATGTTGAGTCCCATGCCTAGTTTTAGCCTGAAAAACAGTTAGGCTTATGTTTGAGTGTGTCTCAGGAAGCCCCTTCGGGAAAGAATAGAGCAGAGGAAAGAGCCAGTAGCTGTGGTGAGCACTCCCTGGAGGAAAGTTCTTGGCTTTCTGGAGGGGAGAAAGTCCTAATATCTCTTCTGGATACAAACAGGCCATGTTTTAACCATGGGGTTTCATTCAGTGAAATACCATAATCTGAATCTATAATTGGTTATTCAAGCTTATTATGGCCTGAGTATGAGTTCTTTGATGCCTGTGCCAAGTTTCAATGTTTTATTGTTAGGATATGTATTGTTTTTAAGGAAAGAAGTCCAGGTTGTTGACCTTTCCCATTTCCCTTCATAAGCTCTACTCTTGACCTTGGGAATGTTAATTTTCCTGCTGTAGAACTAGTTTTTCATTGGAGGAAAAAATACAAGAAGATTCAAGTTCTCAACTGAACAGGTGAATCAGTTCAGCATTGTATGAGTTGACTAGAGCTGCTATAACAAAATGCCACAGACTGGGTGGCTTCAACCACAGACATTTATTTTCTCACCGTTCTGGAGGCGGGAAGTCCAAGATGTCAGCAGATTTGGTTTCTCCTGAGACCTTCCCATGTGTCCTCACGTGGCCTTCCCTCTGAGTCTCCATATGTCTGATTTCCTGTTCTGCTAAGGATACCAGTCCGATGGGATTAGAATCCACCCTAATCACTACTTTAAAGACCCTGTTTTCAAATACAGTCACATTTCAAACTGTCAATGTGAGGGGCACACAGTTCAGCCCATAACAAGTACCCACGTTACCTTTGGGTGTTAGAAGTCCACTGTGAAGCAATGGCCTGAGGGCAGGGGGTGCAGGGCACCCAGGGGCCGCTCTAGTAGAAGTGCAGACAGTAAACTCCCTCAAGATACCTGATCCTTTCTCTGCTTTCCCAGAAACAAGCTCTGAGATTTTCTGTGTGTCTTAGTAGAGTCAGAGTTAGCGGATGCTAGTGATGAACAAGTAATGCCCCTTCTTTAATGATAGAGGAAGCTGAGGTCCAGGGAAGGATGGTGCTGTGTTTATAATTGGTTCTCTTTGATTTATAACCCAGTTCTATCTACTCAAAGCCAAATCAGAGCATCTAAGCGTATTCTCTGACATCACTGTTGCCTCACTCCAACACCTCCGAGATACCCCGACTTAGGAGTGGTAGGACATTTTTTCAAATTCCAAGAAGGAAAAGATATAATGGTGCTTCACAGGCAATGTGCTAAGAACATTCCCCAAATAGTGACATCCTGTAATCAAAAGCTTTTTGTCCAAGGGAGGGCTTTTCTTAACACTTTGTTCTTGGTCTTCCTAAGAAGCACAGGTTTCTCACCGTGAGTTGTAGGATCAAGGCTAGTAAACCGTCAGACTGACAAAAGTTTTGTTATTTTTAAACAGGTGGAAAAGAGAGAGAAACAGTAGTGAGCCATTTACTTTTTAAGTTTAATTTCAGAGTTAGAATTGGAAACGATCTTTGATACCAAATTGAACAGTCTTAGACACAACAGATTGTTAAAATGTTCCAAGAATGATATCAAATTGTCGTCATTTCTTTTTGGAATCTGTAAGTGAATTGTGGATCAGAGAAGTGACCTGTCCCTTTTTCTGGATTAAATGGAATAAAATTTGCAAATATTGCTACATGCTTTTATGAAACTTTTTAAAGATACAGAGGCAAATTGAGTAAGAGTAATCCTCTCAAGTATCCTCTACCTGAAAACAGTTGTCTGCATAACAGTTGCAAAAAACAGTTGCCTACATAATTCAGAAATTTCAGGCTATCCTGTGAAATTCTGTGAGAAGCACATAGTGGTCCCAGTTTGTCTTGCTGCTACTAAGTCACTTCAGTTGTGTCCAACTCTGTGCGACCCCATAGACGGCAGCCCACCAGGCTCCCTCATCCCTGGGATTCTCCAGGCAAGAGCGCTGGAGTGGGTTGCCATTTCCTTCTCCAGTGCATGAAAGTGAAAAGTGAAAGTGAAAAGTGAAAGTGAAGTCGCTCAGTCGTGTCTGACTCTTCGTGACCCCATGGACTGCAGCCTACCAGGCTCCTCTGTCCATGGGGTTTTCCAGGCAAGAGTACTGGAGTGGGGTGCCATCGCCTTCTCCACCCAGTTTGTCTTAGTCTCATGCTAAAATAATAAACGTTTCCTTGTTGAATCCATTGAAAGAGGAAGTCTGCCCCGATTTTTCTCAGAGTCTGAAACAGGGCCATCTGAGTTTAAGCATCGATTACGTGTTATTTATAGAGTGAATTATCTCAGTGCAAAAATAGAGGTATCTTTAAATATTATATAGGAGTGATTTGCTGCTTTTATTGTATCTCTGCTATTCATGAGACAGAATATTTGTACCGCTGACCCACTCCTTATATTTGGAGAGTTTTAAAATAATGTATTCATTCAGTGAATAATCAGTTGAGTGAGGTTTCCTGCACTAGGAGTATAGAAGTGAATGACAGCAACATGTATGTTTCTACTCTCAAGGAGTTCAGTGAGAAAGCTGGACCTTCATGAAATAGTTTCAATTTTGAGAATACAGTTGCAAGCAGGGATACATTCTCTACAAGGAATATGAGTCAAGGAGGTGTGGGAGCAGGTAATGAAGGAGCCTGCCCTAGGCTGGAAGGTTTCTCCCAGAGAACTTGATTCTGAGTTGAGAAACAAGGGAGATGATTAACTAAATTGGAAGGTCTGAGAAGTGGTAATGTAAGACAAGGATCTGACGGAGAAGTCAGAGGTTGTGTGTAAGAGGTCACGTCAAGGAGAATCAGTGGGTGGGGAAAGAGAGAATTTGGATTTCTGTCTGTCTTGCTTCCCTTTTTGATGTAACTTTGGGAGAGATCAGTTCTTTGGGCTTGATGTTCTTACTTGCATAATGACTGAGTTTCAGTCAGAGAATCTGAGGGACCACAGAGTTCCTGAGCTCAATTCTTTCACTCTGACCAAGCGCTTTGCTGTGTACCGTCTCCATGCTGATTATGAAAATCCTTGCCCCGAGTTGTCTTGCTCTGTCAGCCTGGGGAAGAGGAGAAATTCCATGTTCTATAGCGGTATCCCATCTGTCAGAAAATGACCTTTACACAGCAGGCTTCTAGTGACTTAATTATTGTTTGTGAGATATTTAGAAGTTCAGGTCAAGGATGAAATTCTGTTGCAAAACTGAAAGCACATGAGTGAGATGTTGAAAAATGAAGTGGAAGGTGTTGTTTTTTGGTTCTTACAGGGAAAGATTTTAATGACCTGCCTCAGCTGCCATTATTGGGTCAGATTGTCAGAAAATGATGTTATGCACCAGAGAGAGACAAGAAGAAGCTTTTGAGAAGCTGCTCTAAAATTATTTTCTCTTTATTCTCATAAGTATTTGGCTTGAACAGAAATCGACTTTCCTCGCCAAGATGTGGTTAGTGTTCCTATAATATTGTAAAAGCTGGCCAAGGGATTGGCATGAGAGGAGACAACCCACGTAACTTGGCGAAGAGTTCTTGGAAACGGGTTGGTGGTTGTTTAGTCTTAACATGATTAGAAACAGAACAAAACAAAAACAAATAGTATTGATTTTAAAATCTGTTTCTTGCCTTCTTCCAAAAAGATTTGAAAACCTTAAGAAAATGCACTTGACTATAACGTGACCATTAAAATACACAACAAAGCCATAACCTCACAAGCCTTGTACAGCAGCAACTATCAAAAATGTTAATTATTGTTAATATTGTTTTCATTTGGGGGCATGAATTTTAGGTGAAAGGTTCCTGGTAGTCTAAGCAAAAAAGGAAAATATGGTTGCTTATTAATTTTGCTGAGTAATTGAAAAAAAAAAACAGGTCACAAACTACTATGTATAAAATAAGCTACAAGGATATATTGTACAGTGCAGGGAACATAGATAATATTTTATAATAAGTATAAGTGGCATATAGGGCTTCCCCCACGGCTCAGCAGTGAAGAATCCGCTTGCAGTGCAGGAGCCGCGGGCTCTATCCCTGCATCAGGAAGATCCCTGGAGGAGGAAATGGCAACCCACTCCAGTATTCTTGCTTGGAGAATCCCATGGACCTAGGAGGATTGCAAAGAGTTGTAAACAACTGACGACTAAGGTCCATCTAGTCAAGGCTATGGTTTTTCCTGTGGTCATGTATGGATGTGAGAGTTGCGCCGAAGAATTGATGCATTTGAACTGTGGTGTTGGAGAAGACTCTTGAGAGTGCCTTGGACTGTAAGGAGATCCAACCAGTCCATTCTGAAGGAGATCAGCCCTGGGATTTCTTTGGAAGGAATGATGCTGAAGCTGAAACTCCAGTACTTTGGCCACCTCATGCGAAGAGCTGACTCATTGGAAAAGACTCTGATGCTGGGAGGGATTGGGGGCAGGAGGAGAAGGGGATGACAGAGGATGAGATGGCTGGATGGCATCACGGACTCAATGGACGTGAGTCTGAGTGAACTCCGGGAGTTGGTGATGGACAGGGAGGCCTGGCGTGCTGCGATTCATGGGGTTGCAAAAAGTCGGACACGACTGAGCAACTGAACTGAACTGAAGCAACTTAGCACCATATGCACATAAATGGAGTATAACCTATAAGACTTGTGAATCACTGTTATACATCTGAAACTTACATAATATTATACATCAACTATACCTCAGTTAAAAAAAAAAAAAAAGAAACCAGTCAGCCTGTCAGGAGATACATTCTTTAATATATTTCCTCTAATATTATGCAAATGTTTACACTATAAGCATTGAATAGTATACATTTCCATGACTTCAGTAAGTTTTCCATCAATGGCAAACTCCTTGGTAAGATAGTTTTTCTTTCTTTCTTTTTTTTTTTTTTGACCTTCAATAAACCCTTATGCTAAGTCGAAGGCATTTTTTTTTTTTTTTTTGCAAGGGGACATAGCTAAGGCATTCCAGACTTGTACTTTCCTGTTATACTTTGGTGCAAGAAAAAATACTAGTAAGTGGATGGATATTATCTCATTTTGATCAGTGTTTTAAATCTTGTGTGTTCATAAGAACTGCCTGGGGCCCTTGCTAAAATATAGATTCCAGTGCCCACCCCAGATTTATTGAATCAAAGTCTCTAGCAAAGGGCCTGGGTGTATATTTAACAAATGCAATAAGTTGTTTCTTATGCTCCAGCAAGTTTAGGGAGCACTGCCATAGATGGTTTTCCTTGACTGTTTTTCCCTCTCAGTTGGGCTTTGTAGAAGTCATTTTGAGCATAAATTGTGATAGGAGCCTGAGGCAAGAGCATTAAAAGTGAACTGATGAAGCCCAGCAGAGCGCGTTTAATTAGCTGGTCTGGAACCGTAGCGTCATTCCCCTTTCTCAAGCAAGGGTGCTTCAGAATGCTGCCCATCGGTTCACTCTGCCCCTGTTGTACTGTTGATCCTCCTACCATCTCCATGCGGTGAGCAGAACAGACATCATCCTGTATTCCATCGACTTTAAGATGCACATCTTCCCACAATGTTAGTCTCTAAGGTTTGTAGGCATCTGAGAACCAGTGCTGTATGAATTTTATGATACCCTTTTCCTAGTGATTTGTAATGATAATGGTGCATCTGTATATTCAAAGGGGTCGAAGATTGGATGAACTGTGTTTGTTCCTTTCATAGATGAGGCCTCTGAGGCATGAAGAAGGTGAAGAGGTAATGGAAAACCACTCCTAGTTGGGGGAGCCTAGTCTCAGACCCAGCCCTCTCCAGCCCTCTGTCCTCATTCTAGTTAGCTGTTACTGAATAATCAGTACCCCAAAACTCAGTGGGTTCATATCATATGCATGCTCAGTCATGTGTCCCCATGGACTATAGCCTGTCAGGCTCCTCTGGCCATGGGATTTTCCAGGCAAGAATACTGGATTGAGTTGCCATTTCCTTCTCCAGGGGATCTTCCCCACCCAGGGACTGAACCCTTGTTTCCTGCATTGGCAGGTGGATTCTTTACCATTGCACTGCCTGGGAAGCCCTCAGTGGACTAAAATAGCATTAAACATTGATTTGCTCACAAAGTTTCTTGGAATCAGGTGTTTGGGAGTGGCTTAACTGGGTGGTTCTGGCTTGCGATCTGTCATGAAGTAGCGTGTAAGGTGTTGACTGGATCTGCAGTCACCTGAAAGCTTGGCTGGGCTTGGAGGTTACACCTGTGAGCTGACTTGCTCACATGACTGGCAGATGGTGCTGGGAGGCCCCAATGTATCTCCATGTGGGCCTCTCCACAAGCTCTTGTAAGAGCCCCCAGCATAGTGATGCCCCCCTCTACCGTGACAAGCAAGTGATGCAAAGGACCAAGCCAGGAAAGTGCTGCAGTGCCTATTATGACCTTGCCCTATAAGCCTCATGCTGTCACTTCTACACGTTTGATTTGCTGTAGACCGACCCTGATTCAGTGTGGGCAGAAACTACACAGGGTGTGAATATCAGAAAGTGAAGATCGTCAAGAGCTGGCTGTTTCATTCACACCACACTGCCTTTCCAACATAATTTTGTCCCAATTCGCTTGACCATCTCATATACTGTGGTCAGATTCTTAAAATGGAATGAAAACTCTGGGATTTATATCCCATTCTAGCGCTTCTGAAATTTTAATGTGCCTGCACACTCCTGGGGTCCCCTGACTCAGTAGGTCTAGTCCAGCCACAGAGTGCATTCTAACGAGCTCCCATGATGCCTTAGGCTCCTGGTTCAGGAAGGACTTTTTTAGTAGGAAAGTGAACTGAGCCCCTGCAGGCCTCCTACAGGGCTGCTCAGCAACCACAGCTCCTCTCTCTCAAAGGGACTTACCCCTCCTCTTATTTTGGCTGAGAGACTAATGGTTTTGGGGAAGGGACTAGGGAAACCAGCCCTTCACTACATTGGTTAAAGGAAAGAGAGTCATGAGGCTGTTAACAGCCCAGGCATCATTAGGCAGGCAGCTTGCTGGGCACTCAAAACATCCAGACAATTAGTTTGCAGGGCATGGGAGGGTGGGGGGTGGGATGGAACACAAACAGTGCTTAAAATGAAACGTGTCAATGCATTATTCAGAGCTCAGATGTCCATCAGTGGATTCCCCATCCTCCTTGCTTGCCTTTCTTCTCCCTCCCTCTTTAAAACACACACATTAGCATTCAGAAAAACTCTAGACCCTATACCATATTTCCCTGAATAAAATGAAAATTCGAGTTGAAGCAATCCCGTCAATGCTGCCACACTTTAACCTGCTTGGCTGAGATCTAGAAAGCTCTGCCTCTTTGCCCATGGCAAAATTTTTGTCCTGTGTCTTCCTACACATCAGTTAAGAGGAATGTGTTAGACTGTAAGCTCAACAAGAGAGGACCTGTGTTTCTTTTGTTCATTTCTCACTATGTATGTATGTGGCTCTCTATGTATATGTTTAACACAGAGAAGGCAATGGCAAGCCACTCCAGTACTCTTGCCTGGAAAATCCCATGGGCAGAGGAGCCTGGTAGGCTGTAGTCCTTGGGGTCGCAAAGAGTCAGACACGACTGAGCGACTTCACTTTCACGCATTGGAGAAGGAAATGGCAACCCACTCCAGTGTTCTTGCCTGGAGAATCCCAGGGACAGCTGAGCCTGGTGAGCTGCCGTCTATGGGGTCGCACAGAGTCGGACACGACTGAAGTGACTTGGCAGCATATACAGTATAAATAAGGAGTGGAATGAATGCAGCAACCTAACATGTGGAGAGGGAGCTCTATGACCCTTTTAAATTTATCCAGAAAACATGGTGAGGTCTCTGCAGTGAAAAGCAGAACACTCCATTTTCACATTTCTAATTGTTGTTGGGCACCTTTGGAAGGAGGTCCAATTTATCACCTCCCATTTCTTTATAACTTTCGAAGGTAAGAATTGCTATTTACTGGACACTTTCTGTGTGTTGAGCACATATCATGACATCACTTAATATTCCAACAACCTTCATGGAAGGTAATGATCACCTCCAGTTTGCAGAAGAGGAAGTCAAGCCTGTGGGAGGTGAAAGCCTTTATCTTACACAGCCAGCAGGTGTGTTTTGCAGTTTTGCAGGCCTTTCTAGACTGATTTTTGCAGTTTTGTTTCCACAGTTTTGCAGGCCTTTCTAGACTGATTTTAGCCTAAAGCAAGTGTTCAGTGTTCGCTGTCACAAAACAAGATGTCTAGAGAAGGGAGAAGAGAATGCCAGCACTGCCAAAGCTGGAAAGGGCTCCCAGCATTGAGTCCATGCACTTACTTTGCATCTGTCTTTGGTGCTATGAAGGCAACCGAGATGCATTTGATGGGACCTCTGCTCCGAAAGAGTCAGTGCATTCATGGGACATTGATAGGCATCACAGTCATTCTCTGAGGCTACCCAGTCCATATGTGGCTGGTGCAAATGCAGAATGGCACAGCCCCTGGGAAAACAGTGAGACACATGATTAGAAAGTTAAACACACACGCCCTACACTTAACAAATGGCTCAGCTATCATGCTCCCATTAAGTAGGTATTTATCTAAGAGAAATGGAATTTATTTTCACACAAAGGCCTACGGTTTTATTCACATTAGCAAAAAAGTAGCCACACCCAAACTGAGCATCAACTGGTGAGTAGATGGACAAGGTGTATCACATCCATACAGGGAAACACTGTTCAACAATAAGAAGTCAGCTATTGATGTGATGAGTTCAACAGCATGAATGAGTATTAATTCCATACTATTAACAAGAAGAAAGAGCTGGTCATAGAAGGCTACATACTTTTTCACCTGTGTGCTTTTTAGGAAATGATAAAATTATAGGGATAGAAAGCAGATCAGAGATTGCCTGGGGCTTGGGAAGGGGACTGACTGCAAAAGGACATGAGGACATTTTGGGGGATGATGGAAATCTTTCTGTGTCTTAACTGTGGCTCTAGTGATAAAACTGTGTACTTCTGTCAGGCTCATCAAACTGTATCTTTCAAAGGGGTGGATATGATTGTATGTAAGTCTTACCTCAGTAGATAGGACTTTAAAAAATACATCAGTTGGTCCAGAGTCCCCATTTTGCAGACGAGGAAGCAGGCCCCAGGTGAGGCAATGAATTGTTATAGTGGTTGTGAGTTGGCAATACAGGTTTCTCAGCCCCAGTCCTGAGGCAAAAATAAGCTGGAACCCTGGCCTCCTGTCTCAGTCCACGGTGCATTCCAGCCAGGGAGAACTAAATGTTGATCCTCAACTCTGAAGACAGCTCCATGGGTGGCTTTTTAAAACTCACACTCTATTGTGCTGCTCAGCAGGCTGTTGACCTGCAGTTTGGCTGGAGGACTCCTCATTAGAGAGTAAATTAGCATTCGGCCAAAACCAGAGCACAGAAAGCTCTAACGACGAACTTCTATGTACATATTCCATTGACTTTTGGGAAGAAAAACCTCAGTGTAGGACCATTAATTTATTTGGAAGGGTGCCTTGCAGGACTTCGTCATCCAGTCTAGAAAGAACAAATTATCCCAGAGAGTCACAGCAATATCTTGTAGAAAGCTGGTGAGATTTGGAGTGAGCCAGTCCTGGTTTGAGTTCCCAAATCTCTTCCTTACTTCATGCCCTTGAGTTACTACTTCTCTGTCTGCAAAATAGTGATCTAGTACCTGCCTCTCGGGGTTTCTGCACAGTATAGATAGGAGATTGGGAACTGAAGCACCTAGCCCAGCTGTGATGGGCCTCCGTGTGGCAGCCATGGGTTTGTGTGTGACACACATTAACAGTCATGACACCCGTTGTGGAAATGGTCAAACCTGGGGTAATGACGTGTCAGCCATTATACCGCCTGGCCAGAACCACTGGGCTATGAATAGACTTTTAAACTATTGTGGACCTGAATCCAGTCCTATTTATAAAATAATGGGTTGCAGCATTTGGAAGGGAGTGGAATTTTGCTTCTTAATTTGAGAGAAAGCCGCCTTACTTGAACTTTTTTGCTTTTTAAGAAGGGACGGGAAACGACTGGAAACAATGGGCCCTGAATGAGCGCCAAACTCCCAGTTGGAGGGAAGATATTTTTTCCCAGTCTTATCATCACTATTATCCAGGGAAAAAAAAGGAAAATACGCCAATAACCAAAAAGACCCTGAGCTGTTTAGGGCCCAGTGAGCCTCTCCTTCCTGGGCTTCCCACGTAGCACAGTGGTAAAGAATCTGGCTGTCCATGCAGGAAATGCAAGAGACACGGGTTCAACCCCTGAGTCGGAAAGATCCCCCGGAGTAGGAAATGGCACCTCACTCCAGTATTCTTGCTCGGGAAATCCCATGGACACAGGGACCCAGTGGTCTACAGTCCATGGGGTCACAAAGAGTCGGACACGGGCCGAATGAGCAGACTCTTGCTTCTACCCCTCAGCAGGGCGGCTCTTTGGGGATGTTCCCAAACCCTTTTGCCTTCTGAGATTTGAGAGTCTGGTTTAACACTAATGGAAATAAGGTTAACGAGGCTTAGGGTTGATTTTATAAAACTTTGCTTGTTTTTCCTCTTTTACAGTTGTAATAATATACCAAGTGTTTCTCATCTTCACTTAAACATCTCATTCTGTCACACAACCAGATTTACAAAACACCGACTGGTTTTAATAGCCCAAGACAGCTAGCAAAACACCAACTGGCAAGCTTACCAAAGACAATAGTATTGGTTTCTCTACTAGTAGTCAAGTAGTAGTCAAAGTCACTCAGTCGTGTCCGACTCTTGCGACCCTAAGTATGTTTAAATCCCTTCCATTATATACTTCATGTGTGTGGACTGAATTTTCCTTTCATAACCCTTGTCTTCCAGTATGAAGTGGTCAATTACAGATTCTAGTGCATTCTGTCAAGCACCATAAGACAGTGGCTTAGGTGCCAGAGATTTCTCTGCGGCTTAGGGCAGAATTATCCTCTTAGGTAGTTAGGAGCCTGAGGACTAGAAAAACTGACGTCAAGGCTAGTGGCCAAAGTGGAACAGTCTCCTAACACCAGCTCAGAGCTGCTTCCACTAGCCCACACCATGTTCCCTTTGTGTAGATTGTTTAATAAATTCATTTCACAACCCGTAAAGCACAGTAGGAAACAATGCAATTACTGAACCATAGGAACACAGCTGCCAACATCTTGTTGATTCAGAATTGTCCAAACACTTCCATGTGGGGGCGGGAACCAGCAATTTGCTGGTTCAACAGTTGACATTGATAAATGGGAGTTTCATTTCCTCAGCCTTCTGTTGGAGGTGCTAATGAGCACTGAAAAGCTGGAGAAACACAGGCAGGAGAGGAAGGGAGAATCTTGCCTGATCTACATGCTAAGTAATTGAGCCTGAATGAGGGAGACTTAACACTGCTGGGTAGTAAGTGGACACTTTTGAAGGCATTGATGAGAAGCCAAATAAAATTAGTGCTGTGAACACTGATCATTTAAATTCTGCTTGCAGATTGTGTGGGCTGGTGTCTTGGTTTATTAGATTGTTTGCTCCTCCTAATATTCTTTCACATGTATTCTGAAATATTCACTTGTATTTCATGTAGTATTATACCAGGATTACTTGGCTTCTGGAGAATGAGGGGGTTGGGCCAGATGATCTCTGAGGTCTCTTCTAGGCTCTGTGTTTTTACTTGCCTGGCAAGAGAATTTGTCTGAAATGAATTGCATTCCCCCCACACACATTCATCCAAGCCTCTGTTCCCCCCCATTCATTGTTTCCATTCATTCAATAGGCAGTTGGATGTTTGCTCTGGCCAGTTACTGTGCTGGGCACTAGAAATAAAGAAAGAAATAGGCCAGAACACCACCAGCCCCCTACCCTCAGGAGCTGACATTCTAATTGGGAGCTGGATAAGTAAGCAGAGTGTATTCAGGGATAAGCTTGGGGCAGCACATGGTAGTAACTCGAGGGAATCGAGGAAGGCTGCTCAGAGGATGTAATATTTTTAAGTTGCTCCTTGAAACAAGGTGAAGATTGGGAGGAAGAATGCGTGGATGGACTTTCCTCTGTGTACCTCCCAGGGCTTTCTGCCCTAAAGGTCATTAGGCTATCTGTGAGATGTCCTTCTAGGAGAAATATTTTTGTTATGCTTTAACATAGGAGTCGGTGATTACTTCCGTGACTGTTACACTTTCTCCACCTTTTAAATTCTGATCTCCCAGGTGGTTCAGTGATAAAGAAGCCACCTACCAATGCAGGAGACCCAGGTTTGATCCCTGGGTCAGGAAGATCCCCTGGAGGAGGGCATGGTCACCCACTCCAGTATGCTTACTGGCGTAATCCTATGGACAGAGGAGCCTGGCAGGCTAGAGTCCATGAGGTTGCAGAGAGTCAGACGCAACTGAGCATCTTTTACTGTTACTTTCCTTTAAAAGCAGAAATGGATTTGAATAAAATGGGTTGGCAAAAGTATTGAACTTTTGAAATTAACCTTTTATGTACAGATATGTGAATCTTGAAGTCCAAACCAGCCATGGGTAACCTTTTTCTGTCCCTTCAGCTCTGAGCCAGAAGAGTACTCTTTATCTTGGAGAGATGCATTTTGTTAAGCTGTGATTATACCCACTTAGGAATCCTCCAGCTACAACTCATTTTAGGGATTATCAGACATTTATTATCAGACTCAATGTTTTTAAAGCAGATTGGATTCATTTTTGCATGGCATTAATTAAAACTAAATCTTTTCTAAACAATTTCTTTGCAGGTAATCTTGATTTATTTTAAAAAATTTGAATGTGTCTGGTTACATCTGCCTATAAATAGAGAACTCAGGATATTCAGTGTGACAATAATGTTTTAAAAATGCCAGTTTAACGTTTGAATACTAGAGTGGCTTCTAAGTGTATCAAAAATGACTTTTATCATATTGTAACCTTCTGTCATATCTGTTTAGGAGAAACTAGAGAAACTGTATGCTAACTGATTATTGGTATTAGTGTGACGATTAGGCTGTCGTCTAAAGGATTTAGGCTTGTGCATTTATAGCCCTTCTCAGCACTTCTGTGTGGTCGAACTTGACTCTTACACCAGCATGTCAGTGCTGGTTTAAGAAACAGGAGACCTTGATCTGGTCAAAGCGCTGACACTCACTAGCTCTGTGGATTTTAACCATAGGCAGCATAGCTTTGGCTTTCTCATCTCTAAGTGTTGTCATCTGGAAAATGAAGTGGTGAGACTAGACGCTCTAAGGACCCTGGAACTTTTGTGATGGATGAATGTGAGTGATGAATGCTTCCTTCTCGTTTGCACACAGAGAAGCAAAACCATGAAAGATAAAATGGTCTGCCAGTGGCTGCAGGGAGCATCGCCAGCTCAGTGAGAGCATGTCAGGCTCTTTCCTTTTCTGGTCCTCTCCATCCTTTCGGACCTCATGCTCCCTCCTGGTTACTTGATATTGGACCTTACACTTCACAAAACCAGTGATTTACATTTGCTCTTGTGTCTGTTGAATAACTTCTAGGTAAATGTTTAAAAAGCACAAAAATAATAAAGTTAGTTGGCAAGATCTAGTTTTAATAATGAATTCTATCTCACCATGCCTATAAAAATTGGGGTCTGAAATCAACTAATATTACTTTTTTTATTGCGTCTTATTTTGAGGAGAAATGGATAATTAAAGTGAAACAGTAAGAGACACTCTCCAGGGTTTCACAGGCTCTCCTCTTCAACCACATTCAGAAACAACTTCTGTAGGAGTGAAGAATCGAAGCAGATTCCCTCACTCCGCATCTTCCTTTGGGTTGATTCTATTAAGCTTGTTTGTGCTCATGTAATTAGCTTCTGGGAATAATGTCTCTTGGTAGCCTCACATTTAGGAATATGATAAATATATGTTTGTTTGTTTGCAGTCAGATCACATATTTCCTTGTGGAAAAAAAAAAAAAGAATGCTTTGGTTCACTGGTGCCATTTTAATTCAGTCATCAGCTGAGCCCTAAAACTTGTCTTCCTCATCTGAGCTGTGGGTAGGAGTTCGTGTAGGAGGGAGGAAGAGGAGCAGTTTTGCAACTAGTGCCTCATTTCCTCGACCTGGCCTTGGGAGGCCTCCCTGTCTCTGATGCCTGTCCTCAGGGCCTTCTAGCACAAACCACAGTATATACTCTGATTCAGATCTCCCGTTCCAGCCAGGCAGGTGGTCTCCACTGCCTGGGAGTACCTCACTTCTATTGAACACTTTTATATACTAAGGAGGAAATAGTAGTTAGTACCTTAATGTCCAAGAAGCAATTTCCATGTTCTCTTCTTAATTGTGAAAATGAACCTAATGGGTAAAATTTCAGGCAAGAAGAGAGCGTAAAGAGAAAATCCAGGCCTGAATATCTGTCTCTAGGTTCAGTTCTCCCGGGCTGCCCCTAGACTTCCCAGCTTCTTTCGTTTCTGCACCCCCTCATGTTTTAAAGCTTTAGCTCCCTTGTCATATCCCTGAAGTTGTGAGAAGGAACTTAAGAAAAGGGGGAAATGGGGGGAAATGGGATGTGGTTAGTCGTTCCCACTGACCTGTGTGAGATGTTTGTAAGTCAGCTGTCTTCCTCTTTTTACAAAACATTTATTATATATTTGACTTTGGTGGCACCACTCAGCATGTAGGGCTCCTATGCCCCCTGATAAGGAATGAACCTATGCCCCGTGCCTCAGTGGAAGCACAGAGTTCTAACTGCTGGACTGCCAGAGAATTCCCAGGTCAACTCTCTTCTGAATCAGACACCTGGGTTCAAAGATCAGATCCATAAACCATGTGACCTTGGGCAATTATTTAACCTCACAAGTTTCCATTTCTTCATAACCACTCAGTGGCAGCATAAAGATGAATGGTAATACATTAAAAATCCTCGGCTCAAAGTAGATGTTCACTAAATGAGCTCTGTTATTAAAAGGCCAGGAGTGGTTGGATGCAGGCATTAGCAATATCTGGAAGACAGCAGCATCAAGGAGAGTTTTCACATCAGTGACAGGGACATTGTTATTTGAAGGGGGCATCATGGCATACTCCTCAGTGTGTGTGTGTTTGAAATAGATTTCTAGGAATGGAAAGCAGGTGGCAAGGCTGCAGCATAGATACCCGGGGGGTGGTACCTGCAGGCGTGCACAGTTGAGGCCTGCTGAGCTGCCCCACAGGGGAAGAGGATGGGCCTTTGCAGGCAGGAGGGCAGGATGCTGGGGAAGCATTCAGACCCCGGTTGAACAGTCACCAAGGCCTGCGTGCTTTCATCTGCAGTCGCTTGCCATCTGTCTGAGGCGAGAATCAATATCAGGTGACAGATCAGTCATCGCCCAGAGACTGGCTGTAAATCCGGCACCCATTCTTTTCTTTCTAACCACTTGAAAGAAACTTCCCCGCACATCCTTTCCCTGAAACTCGGAGGTTCACCACTGGACTTGGAGTTGTGTTGGTGCTTAGTCGCTAAGTCTCTCTGCGACCCCATGGACTGTAGGCCACCAGGCCCTCTGTCTTTGGGATTCTCCAGGCAAGAATACTGGAGGGGGATCTTCTCGACCTAGGGATCAAACCTGAGTCTCCTGCAAAGGCAGGCAGACTCTTTACCACTGAGCCACCAGAAGAGCCCACTGGATTTGGAGAGGTCCTTGGAAAGACCCGAAACAAACTTCTGTGTTTTAGGCATTGTCGTCTTGAGGGGAATTAAAGATAGATGTGTTCTGTTCCATTCTGCTTCAGTCACATCAGCACTCATCACATCTTCGCTTTTTTCCCATCTGTTCGTTAGTATTCATGAGTTTTAGAGAAACAGCCCATCCCACAAAGTCTGTGTTTGCCTCTGCACGTGTCCACGGGGCCTGCGGTGTATACCCAGCGACACCCATTAGCCTTCCATCCATTATGTCCATTTGCTTGCTACAAACTTGCTCTTAAAACCTCTCCTCCTCCTTCCCTCAGCTCAGACACAATCACTCCTTTTATTCAGAAAGAACATTAAAGAACAGCCTGTCCGACCAGCTCTCTTGGGGGCTGTGAATCGGCCTCTCTTAGGGAGTACCAGGGCTGGGCCTGGGTGTCCTGCTCGGACTCCCTCAGACTGGGCCCCAGGGCCTTAGATCCTGGCTTCTCCCCAGGGTGCTGACGTGAGCATCCGTGTTCCAGGCTCCTGCCCTACTGCCAGCTCCCAGCCTGCCTGGAACACTGGAAATGGGGAGCGAGAGTCAAATGAGCCAGTAAAGTTGGCATAAAGTGAAGTCTTTCTGGAGCTTTGGATTGATTAGAGCAGGGAATTTGAGGGACCCGCCCCTCCCCCCCCCCCACGCCCGCAACAGCATTCTGTATAGACTAAATCTTGTAAGCAACTGATTTACTTTCCTGCTGAAGGCCAGCCTCAGGCAGAATTGGGAAATAGCCAGCTTGATAGGATGCAATGATTTTCAATGCTTTTTGTTTCTCCCTTTTAAAACCGTAGGACTCTTACTTCACCTAGAAGCATCAGAGGAAGCCCAATATGGAAAACACTTAAGTGGTTCAAGTGGGGCTGGGAAGCCCAGGGACTGCCCATCCCTGGCACATGCAGTGTCTCCTTACGCGCCACCCGCCCCCACCCTCACTCACTATGAGGAGCTGGAGGCGCGCCGTTTGGAAGCCACTGTTGCCGTGAAAAGCCCACATGGGGGGCTCAGGCAACTTTGTGTTAGTCACTACAGCACACTGTTAAGCCCTGAACCTGACCTTCTGTTCGCGATTTGAGGATAGAATGTCAGACTGAAAGATTCTGTGTAGAAGCACATATGTCTGGTTCATAGCAGACCCTGCTAAACATTGATCCCCACCTCTCGTTTAATCTCCTTTTCTCTTCCCACTTTCTATGCCTTTGCCCTGAGGTGTCCTCTCCCCATTCAGAAACCTGGGGATCTCTGGCACCAGCCATCTTCAGACGTGCTCAGCTCTCCAGGAAAAGCGTGAGTCACTAGTGTTCAGGGTCAGTGCAGGTCAGCTCTGTTGTCCCCAAGAGTATCTTCATGCCCAGGTTCCAGCAGAAGAGTGCCACCCCCTCTGATTAGCAGGTCGTCCGCAGCTGGCCTGAACCATTGACACCCAGGGGACTTGTACTGAGGGACTTGGTAAAACATTACTATCCTCCAACCAGCCGACTGAACTTCTGTCCCTGGTTGAGTAATCCTCTAGGCATTTATATAACCGTACAGTATACCCAGTCTGTGAAATCCTCATGTTCTCTGAAGTTGCATTTTGAAAACAGCTGGGTTTATAGGAAAAACAAGGTTAGGAGCAGATCACCCCAAACCTATTTGACCTTGTAACCAAGAAGTTAACAAAAGCTATAGCAATACTGAAAAAAGAAAGAAAAAAAATCACTCTAGTATAGGAGTTTAACCTTTGGAAAAAAGTTGAAGGTGGCTTTATGGAAAGGGTTTTAGAAAAAAGGATAAACGTTGAATTTTGTAGACAAAGATAAAATGCACTAACATCATAGAAAACAATAAAAAGAAAAGTATTTCCATGACAGATCGCATGTCAATTTGAGTCCAGGAGAATCTGAGCGCCATTAGCTCCATGGATTGATACAGTCTGCTGTGTTTGAGCATGTTTTGTTGGGCTGTTCTTTGGTTCTGCAAAATATTAATGTTCTTGGAAAATTACATGTGAACTAATACTAACTTTATTGTGCTGACACAATTTCACTATTTGCCAGTTGTGTATGAGCTGTTCTATATCACAGTGAGACATTCTGTATCAGGCTAACTGTTTCTAGATGTCAGTAGCCTAAACACAGGACTCAGGTGGACATGAGTGAGTCCTCAAAAAACTTACAGTCTTGTGTGAAATTTAGGAATGATGGCTGTGGTATGAGGCACCACATAAATCTCATAAAACAGAGTAATTAAAAGATTGTACAAAGAAAGAAAGGAAATCATATGTGTGGCTGTGCAGGTTAGGAGGCAAAAACTTTTAGATGGAGTTGGTGAAATTTCTATAGGCAAGGATGTTGTCATTGTTCAGTTGCTAGTTCATGTTCGACTCTTTGCAACCCCATGGACTGCAGCACGCCAGGTTTCCCTGTCCTTCACTATCTCTTGGAGTTTGCTCAAACTCGTGTCCATTGAGTTGGTGATGCCATCCAGCTGTCTCATCCTCTGTTGCTCCTTTCTCCTCCTGCCCAGCATTAGGGTCTTCTCCAGTGAGTCGGCTCTTTGCATCAAGTGGCCAAAGTATTGGAGCTTCAGCATCAGTCCTGCCAATGAATATTCAGGGTTGATTTCCATTAAGATTGACTGGTTTGATTGCCTTGCTATCCAAGGGACTCTCAAGAGTCTTCTCCAGCACACAGTTTGAAAGCATCAACTCTTTGGTTCTCAGCCTTCTTTATGGTCCAGCTCTTACATGCCTACATGACTACTGGAAAAACCATAGCTTTGACTGTATGGATCCAAGGCAACGACGGCAGGCCCTAAAGAGAGAATGAATAAAGGGTTGGGAGCTGGAAAACAAGGAAATATTAGGGGACAAGTAGAGTTTGAGGGATCCACTTTGGGACTGGAGCCACTGAGCATAAGAGAGAAGTAGGATGCAGGTTGGCCTCAGAATGTGGAGGGCCTTGGCTGCAGGGATGGTGGTCACCCTCTAGGGTTTTGAGCATGTGAGTGGTCAGAGCTACCCTGGAAGGAGCTCCTTTTGGCTGCATATGCTGAGAGATGATGGAGACGAGTGGAGTGCAATTAAGAGGTGTTACCGTTGTCCTTGTGAGGGACAGGAGAGCCTAAGCTCGTGGGATGTGTGGGGAGAGCATGATACAGCAGACATTTTAGAGCCAGAATCTTAAGCATTTGTCAACCGAATGGATGACATAGGGCTCTGGTGGTCTAATGATGACAAATGTACTGTTTGCAGTAATGATAGCCAATATGGAGCTTGGTTTTGGAATGTTTGAGAGCTCATGCTGAGAGCGAGCAGGGCTGTGGCACCCTTAGCTTCTGGGACTGATCTGTATTGAAGTGTGGGCAATGCTTATATGTGGCCCTCAGGTTACTGCTGGTAGATCCATGCAGACAGAATAAAAGAGCTTGTCCTCAGCTCTGGGAGGGGAGATGCTGTTCCCTAGATTGAGACCTACCTACCTGCTCCCAGCCCCAGTCCCTGCTCAAGTTCTCATCTAGGACCATAGCATTTTTACATTCAAAAGGACCTTAGAAATCATCTTATCTCTCTATACCTTTTGTTGGATGGTAAAGTATGACCCAGAAAGGTCAAGTGTGTGTCCAGGGTAAGTCAGAGGCAGAACCCAGACTAAAACCTAGTACTTTCCAATCTTTCAAAGAAATCTTTAAAGTAATGGCTGTGTATTAGAGTTCTCCAAGAAACAGAACCAGCAGGATATAAAACCAGATTTATTATTAGGAATTGGCTGTTGTAATTATGGAGGCTGAGAATTCTGTCTATCTGCTGACTGCAAGCTGGAGACCAGGAAAGCTGGAGCTGTAACTCAGTCTGAGTCTGAAGGCCTAGAACTAGGGGAGAGCCAATGGAGTAAATTTCAGCCTGACGATGGGAGAAGGCAAGACAAGATATCCTGGCTCAAGAAATGAGGCAGGTAAAAGGGCTGACTTCTTCCTTCCTTCACCTTTTTGTTCTATTCAGGCCCTGAACAGATTGGATGCTGCCCACCCACATTGGGGAGGGCCATCTACTTTACTGAGACTTCCAGTTCAAATGCTGATCTCTTCCGGAAACACCTTGCAGACCCCCTAATCTGGGCATTTCCTGATGCATTCAGGTTGGTGTGCCTGCATGCTAAGTCATGTCCCACTCTTTTGCAGCCACAGGGACTGTAGTCTACCAGGTTCCTCTGCCTATAGGATTGTCCAGGCAAGAATACTGGAGTGAGTTGCTGTTCCCTCCTCCAGGGGATCTTCCCAGGGACTGAACCCATGCTTATGTCTCCTGCGTTGGCAGGTGGGTTCTTTACCACTAGAGCCACCTGGGAAGTCAGGTTGTCATCTCAGATGAACTCATAGGCTGCTTGAATTGTTGATCCATGATGTTGCTCTTCCAGAGTGGTTTCCAGTTTTTCAAAGTTTGAATTTACTCATTTCTTCTTTTGACCTTCATTTGATCTCATTGGTAGAGAGACACGGTTCCTCTTTCCAGGTAAGCAAATTGGACGTCACAGGTACTGAACCTTCCTCCCCACACAGTGAGTTAAGGAAGATCAGGACTAGTGCCTAGGTTTCTTGAACTGATTCCATGTTCTTTCTCGCAGTTGGATTGTAAATTTTGTGCCTCTGCTAAACCAGGTCTGAAAGTGTGATCCGGGACCAGCAGCATCAGCATCACCTGGGAATGGTTAGAAATGCACCTTCTGGGGTCCCCACCAGAACCACTGACTCAGAAACCATGGTGGCCGAGGCCCAACAGTCTGTTTTAGTAAATTTCTCCAGATAACTTTTCTGCGTGGTCATTAGAGCGCCACTGTGGTTATAAGACAGAATCTATTCAGGGTCAAGGGTTTCACTACATTTTGTTCATATACCAAATTCACAGAGAACAAAAAAGACAGTATTAAATGAAACGGACCATGAAAATCAGTGGGTGTGTGGTTAGTTGCTCAGTTGTGTCTGACTCTTTGCAACTCTTTGGGCTGTAGCACGCTAGGCTCCCTCTATCCATGGGATTTTTCAGCCAAGAATACTAGACTGGGTTGCCATTTTCTCCGCCAGGGTATCTTCCTGACCCAGAGATCAAACCCACGTTTCCTGTGTCTCCCGCATTGCAGGTGGACTCTTTACCCACGGAGCCATCAGTGCACCTGTCTTTCTCTGTTTCTCTCATTTCCCTCCATCTGTCACTCCTATCAACCAGGTACATTGCACTAACTTTTCATTAAAACTGCTTTTCTGTCCCTTAAAAGTTGGCAGAGTTGTTACGAGCTTTGATTCATTCAACCCACATTACATGACAAACATGGGGAAACAAAAATTAAAAAAAGAGAGAGAGAGAGGGAGATGGTTGAATAAATAGGCAAATACTGGAACATTTCCTTAAAAAAAAAAAAATCACATGCCCAAATAGCAAGTTAAAAGTCAGTAATGTTAATTGACCCAGAGAAGTGTGAACAGAATGTTATTTTTAAAAGAAAATTACAATTTCTCAGCATTTGCAGAGTTCCAGAAACTGTATTGGGAGCTTTATGTAAGTATTGCAGGCAAGTCTTATAATAACCTTGTGAAAGAGGTGATGTTATCTTCTTTTTTTTTTTTTAATGAGGAAACTAAAATCTCAAGAAGTTCCATATTTTTATCCAGATGTCACAAAGCTAGGGTTCACATTCGTTTTTCTATATCCTAAAATCATCATCTCTCCATCACATCATCCACCCTATCTCTTAAGGTATCTTTCTCTTCCGTATACCCTGTTGATCTTAAAGCTACGGAAATTTATCAGTGGTTGTATGACATTCCACCATTTCAAAAGAATTGCCACAAGCAGCATGTGGACACTGGGGCGTCATCAGTAAGGAACACTATTTCTGAAACCCAGATCCATCTGGGACTCACTCTGGAAGCATATCAGTACAATCAGGTATGAATTCTTAAAATGTATATCCAACCTTCAGGCCTTTCTCCTATCTATCCTTTGGCTTAAAGCCTGGCCAACAACCTTAAAGAAAAATTAGGAAGACGTGCCCTCTAGTGGAAACATGGAGAATGTCCTCTGGTTTTGCTGGAGGGTTTCTCCCCAAACTGCCTCTTCCCCCTTGTAAAATGAAATTATGGAGTTATTCATCTGAAAGGTGAACGTCTCATGGCAAGACTTGGATCAGTGCACACATGTCCTTTTTGTAACGACCTTAAAATGAGATTCTGCATCTCACAGTCACATCACACTTGGGTTTTAATGACCTCTTTAAGGACTTTTCTCAAGCTGCAATCATCTTTTATTTATTTTTTATTTTTAAAAAAATTTTATTTTTACTTTATTTTACTTTACAATACTGTATTGTTTTTGCCATACATTGACATGAATCCGCCACGGGTGTACATGAGTTCCCAATCCTGAACCCCCCTCCCACCTCCCACCCCATATCATCTCTCTGGATCTTCCCCGTGTACCAGCCCCAAGCATCCTGTATCCTGTATCGAACATAGACTGGTGATTCATTTCTTACATGATACTATACATGTTTCAATGCCATTCTCCCCAATCATCCCACCCTCTCCCTGTCCCACAGAGTCCAAAAGTCTGTTCTAAACATCTGTGTCTCTTTTGCTGTCTCGCATACAGGATTATCATTACCATCTTTCTAAATTCCATATATATGTGTTAATATACTGTATTGGTGTTTTTCTTTCTGGCTTAATTCACTCTGTATAATAGGCTCCAGTTTCATCCACCTCATTAGCACTGATTCAAATGTATTCTTTTTAATGGCTGAGTAATACTCCATTGTGTATATGTACCACAGCTTTCTTATCCATTTATCTGCTGATGGACATCTAGGTTGTTTCCATGTCCTGGCTATTATAAAGAGTGCTGCAGTGAACATTGGGGTACATGTGTCTCTTTCAATTCTGGTTTCCTCGGTGTGTATGCCCAGCAGTGAGATTGCTGGGTCATAAGGCAGTTCTATTTGCAATTTTTTAAGGAATCTCCACACTGTTCTCCATAGTGGCTGTACTAGTTTGCATTCCCACCAACAGTGTAAGAGGGTTCCCTTTTCTCCACACCCTCCCCAGCATTTATTGCTTGTAGACTTTTGAATCGCAGCCATTCTGACTGGTGTGAAATGGTACCTCATTGTGGTTTTAATTTGCATTTCTCTGATAATGAGTGATGTTGAGCATCTTTTCATGTGTTTGTTAGCCATCCGTATGTCTTCTTTGGAGAAATGTCTGTTCAGTTCTTTGGCCCATTTTTTGATTGGGTCGTTTATTTTTCTGGAATTGAGCTGCAGGAGTTGCTTGTATATTTTTGAGATTAGTTGTTTGTCAGTTGCTTCATTTGCTATTATTTTCTCCCATTCCGAAGGCTGTCTTTTCACCTTGCTTATATTTTCCTTTGTTGTGCAGAAGCTTTTAATTTTAATTAGATCCCATTTGTTTATTTTTGCTTTTATTTCCAGTATTCTGGGAGGTGGATCATAGAGGATCCTGCTGTGATTTATGTCGGAGAGTATTTTGCCTATGTTCTCCTCTAGGAGTTTTATAGTTTCTGGTCTTACGTTTAGATCTTTAATCCATTTTGAGTTTATTTTTGTGTGGGGTGTTAGAAAGTGATCTAGTTTCATTCTTTTACAAGTGGCTGACCAGTTTTCCCAGCACCACTTGTTAAAGAGATTGTCTTTACTCCATTGTATATTCTTGCCTCCTTTGTCGAAGATAAGGTGTCCATAGGTGTGTGGATTTATCTCTGGGCTTTCTATTTTGTTCCATTGATCTATATTTCTGTCTTTGTGCCAGTACCATACTGTCTTGATGACTGTGGCTTTGTAGCAGAGCCTGAAGTCAGGCAGATTGATTCCTCCAGTTCCATTCTTCTTTCTCAAGTTTGCTTTGGCTATTCAAGGTTTTTGTATTTCCATACAAATTGTGAAATTATTTGTTCCAGCTCTGTGAAAAATACCGCTGGTAGCTTGCTAGGGATTGCATTGAATCTGTACATTGCTTTGGGTAGTATACTCATTTTCACTATATTGATTCTTCCAATCCATGAACATGGTATATTTCTCCATCTATTAGTGTCCTCTTTGATTTCTTTCACCAGTGTTTTATAGTTTTCTATATATAGGTCTTTAGTTTCTTTAGGTAGATATATTCCTAAGTATTTTATTGTTTTCATTGCAATGGTGAATGGAATTGTTTCCTTAATTTCTTTTTCTGCTTTTTCATTATTTGTGTATAGGAATGCAAGGGATTTCTGTGTGTTGATTTTATATCCTGCAACTTTACTATATTCATTGATTAGCTCTAATAATTTTCTGGTGGAGTCTTTAGGGTTTTCCATGTAGAGGATCATGTCATCTGCAAACAGTGAGAGTTTTACTTCTTCTTTTCCAATTTGGATTCCTTTTATTTCTTTTTCTGCTCTGATTGCTGTGGCCAAAACTTCCAGAACTATGTTGTATAGTAGCGGTGAAAGTGGGCACCCTTGTCTTGTTCCTGACTTTAGGGGAAATGCTTTCAAATTTTCACCATTGAGGATAATGTTTGCTGTGGGTTTGTCCTATATAGCTTTTATTATGTTGAGGTATGTTCCTTCTATTCCTGCTTTCTGGAGAGTTTTTATCATAAGTGGATGTTGAATTTTGCCAAAGGCCTTCTCTGCATCTGTTGAGATAATCATATGGCTTTTATTTTTCAATTTGTTAATGTGGTGAATTACATTGATTGATTTGCAGATATTGAAGAATCATTGCATCCTTGGGATAAAGCCCACTTGGTCATGGTGTATGATCGTTTTAATGTGTTGTTGGATTCTGATTGCTAGAATTTTGTTAAAGATTTTTGCATCTATGTTCATCAGTGATATTGGCCTGTAGTTTTCTTTTTTTGTGGCATCTTTGTCAGGTTTTGGTATTAGAGTGATGGTGGCCTCATAGAATGAGTTTGGAAGTTTACCTTCCTCTGCAATTTTCTGGAAGAGTTTGAGTAGGATAGGTGTTAGCTCTTCTCGAAATTTTTGATAGAATTCAGCTGTGAAGCCGTCTGGACCTGGGCTTTTGTTTGCTGAAAGATTTCCGATTACAGTTTCAATTTCTGTGCTTCTGATGGGTCTGTTAAGATTTTCTATTTCTTCTTGGTTCAGTTTTGGAAAGTTGTACTTTTCTAAGAATTTGTCCATTTCTTCCACGTTGTCCATTTTATTGGCATATAATTGCTGATAGTAGTCTCTTATGATGCTTTGTATTTCTGTGTTGTCTGTTGTGATCTCTCCATTTTCATTTCTAATTTTATTGATTTGATTTTTCTCCCTTTGTTTCTTGATGAGTCTGGCTAATGGTTTGTCAATTTTATTTATCCTTTCAAAGAACCAGCTTTTGGCTTTGTTGATTTTTGCTATGGTCTCTTTTGTTTCTTTTGCATTTATTTCTGCCCTAATTTTTAAGATTTCTTTCCTTCTACTAAATCTGGGGTTCTTCATTTCTTCCTTTTCTAGTTGCTTTAGGTGTAGAGTTAGGTTATTTATTTGACTTTTTTCTTGTTTCTTGAGGTATGCCTGTATTGCTATGAACTTTCCTCTTAGCACTGCTTTTATAGTGTCCCACAGGTTTTGGGTTGTTGTGTTTTCATTTTCATTCATTTCTATGCATATTTTGATTTCTTTTTTGATTTCTTCTGTGATTTGTTGGTTATTCAGAAGCATGTTGTTTAGCCTCCATATGCTGGAATTTTTAATAGTTTTTCTCCTGTAATTGAGATCTAATCTTCATGCATTCTGGTCAGAAAAGATGCTTGGAATGATTTCAGTTTTTTTGAATTTATCAAGGTTAGATTTATGGCCCAGGATGTGATCTATCTTGGAGAATGTTCCATGAGCACTTGAGAAAAAGGTGAAATTCATTGTTTTGGGGTGAAATGTCCTATAGATATCAATTAGGTCTAACTGGTCTATTGTATCATTTAAAGTTTGTGTTTCCTTGTTAATTTTCTGTTTAGTCGATCTATCCATAAGTGTGAGTGGGGTATTAAAGTCTCCCACTATTATTGTGTTATTGTTAATTTCCCCTTTCATACTTGTTAGCATTTGTCTTACATATTGTGGTGCTCCTATGTTGGGTGCATATATATTTATAATTGTTATATCTTCTTCTTGGATTGATCTTTTGATTATTATGTAGTGGCCTTCTTTGTCTCTTTTCACAGCCTTTGTTTTAAAGTCTATTTTATCGGATATGAGTATTGCTACTCCTGCTTTCTTTTGGTCTCTATTTGCATGGAATATCTTTTTCCAGCCCTTCACTTTGAGTCTGTATGTGTCCCTTGTTTTGAGGTGGGTCTCTTGTAGACAGCATATATAGGGATCTTGTTTTTGTATCCATTCAGCCAGTCTTTGCCTTTCGGTTGGGGCATTCAGCCCATTTACGTTTAAGTTAATTATTGATAAGTATGATGCCATTGCCATTTACTTTATTGTTTTGGGTTTGGGTTTATATGCCCTTTTTGTGTTTCCTGTCTAGAGAATATCCTTTAGTATTTGTTGGAGAGCTGGTTTGGGGGTGCTGAATTCTCTCAGCTTTTGCTTGTCTGTAAAGCTTTTGATTTCTCCTTCATATTTGAGTGAGATCCTTGCTGGGTACAGTAATCTTGGCTGTAGGTTATTTTCTTTCATCACTTTAAGTATGTCCTGCCATTTCCTTCTGGCCTGAAGAGTTTCTATTGAAAGATCTGCAGTTATCCTTATGGGAATCCCCTTGTATGTTATTTGTTGTTTTTCCCTTGCTGCTTTTAATATTTGTTCTTTGTGTTTGATCTTTGTTAATTTGATTAATATGTGTCTTGGGGTGTTTTGCCTTGGGTTTATCCTGTTTGGAACTGTCTGGGTTTCTTGGACTTGGGTGATTATTTCCTTTCCCATTCTAGGGAAGTTTTCAACTATTATCTCCTCAAGTATTTTCTCCTGGTCTTTCTTTTTGTCTTCTTCTTCTGGGACTCCTATAATTCGAATGTTGGAGTGTTTCATATTGTCCTGGAGGTCTCTGAGACTGTCCTCATTTCTTTTAATTCGTTTTTCTTTTTTCCTCTCTGATTCATTTATTTCTACCATTCTATCTTCTATTTCACTAATCCTATCTCCAGTCTCTGTTATTCTACTATTTGTTGCCTCCAGAGTGTTTATGATCTCATTTATTGCATTATTTATTATATATTGACTTTTTTATTTCTTCTAGGTCCTTGTTAAACCTTTCTTGCATCTTCTCAATCCTTGTCTCCAGGCTATTTATCTGTGATTCCATTTTGATTTCAAGATTTTGGATCATTTTCACCATCATTATTTGGAATTCTTTATCAGGTAGATTCCCTATCTCTTCCTCTTTTGTTTGGTTTGGTGGGCATTTATCCTGTTCCTTTACCTGCTGGATATTCCTCTGTCTCTTCATCTTGGTTATATTGCTGCGTTTGGGATGGCCTTTCTGTAATCTGGGAATTTGTGGAGTTCTCTTTATTATGGAGTTTCCTCGCTGTGGATGGGGTTGTATCAATGGCTTGTCAAGGTTTCTTGGTTAGGGAAGCTTGTGTCGGAGTTCTGGTGGGTGGAGCTGGATTTCTTCTCTCTGGAGTGCAATGAAGTGTCCAGTAATGAGTTATGAGATGTCAGTGGTTTTGGAGTAACTTTAAGCTGCCTGTATATTGAAGCTCAGGGGTGTGTTCCTGTATTGCTGGAGAATTTGTGTGGTATGTCTTGCTCTGGAACTTGTTGGCCCTTGGGTGGTGCTTGGTTTCAGTGTAGATATGGAGGCGTTTGATGAGCTCCTATCGCTTAATGTTCCCTGGATTCAGGAGTTCTCTGATGTTCTCGGATTTGGACTTAAGCCTCCTGCTTCTGGTTTACAGTTTTATTTTTACAGTAGGCTCAAGACTTCTCCATCTATACAGCACCAATGATAAAACATATAGGTTAAAGATGAAAAGTTTCTCCACATTGAGGAACACCCAGAGAGGTTCACTGAGTTACATGGAGAAGAGAAGAGGGATGGGGTAGTTAGAGGTGACTGGAATGAGATGAGGTGGGATCAAAAGAGGAGAGAACAAGCTATCCAGTAATCACTTCCTTATGTGTGCTCCACAGTCTGGACTGCTCAGAGATGTTCACAGAGTTATATAGAGAAGAGGAGAGGGAGGAAGGAGACAAAGGTGGCCAGGAGGATAAAAGAGGGAAATGAAAAGGAGAGACAGATCCAGCCAGTAACCAGTTCCCTAAGTGTTCTCCACCGTCTGGAACACACAGAGATTCACAGAGTTGGGTAGAGAAGAGAAGGGGGAGGGAAGAGACAGAGGCCACCTGGTGGAGAAAAAGGAGAGTCCAAAGGAGGAGAGAGTGGTCAAGCCAGTAATCTCACTCTCAGGTAAAATTGGGTACTGAAGATTGGGTTTTTAAATGTACAAAATTGACAACAAATACCAAAAAGCAAAGATTAAAAATCTAGAGTAGAGTTTGGATTTTCAAAATTACAATATTAAAGAGAACAAGAGCAAAAAGAACAAGGTTACAAGAATTATTAAAAAACAGCAACCACCACAAAAAATATATATACGGTATTTGCTTTAAAAATAGGGTTTTTTTTAAAGTAATAGTAGGTTATAAAAATTAAAAAGGAGAAATAGAGGACTTAAAATTTTAAAAAAGTTTAAAAAAAAGAAAAAACAATCAGGCAACACATCAACAAAACAAAACAACAACAACAAAAAAGAGAGAATGATTGTAAAAATAGTAAAGATATATCTGGGACTTTCTCTGGTGTTGTGGGCAGTGTGGGGTCACTTCCAAGGTAGTTCCCTCTTTTTAGCTTCTTCTGTTTGCTGGTCTCTTCAGTGTCTGATTTCCGTCCTGACACTAGGGGGCGGTGGTGGACACTATTTTTTTTTTTTAGGCTCACTTGTTCAGTCCCGCTGTGGGGAGGGAGGGATGCTGCAAACAAATAACACTGGCGTGTGCTCGCAGTGCCTCAGCCACACTGGGCCTGCCCCTGCTCAGGGCGCACACCACTCAGGCTCTACGTTGTTCTGCCGGGAACCGTCTGAGGCCGGCCCTAGGCTGCATGCACCTCCCCGGTCTAAGCCGCTCAGGCTCGGCTCTCGGGTAGCCCTCAGAGGCGCAGATTCGGTTGGGCCTGCATTTTGTGCCCTTCCCAGGTCCGAGTAGCTCAGGTGTTTGGCGAGCACGGTTACTGTGACTTATCACCTTTCCCTGCTGCTCAGTTTTCTGGGTGTACTGCTGGCTCCCCTTCTCAGGCGGATGGTGACTGTCCAGAACCCCAAGAAGTCTTAGCAAAGAAGCCTGCTTGCAGTTTGGTAGGTAGTGTCCCTCCGGGGCTGCGATTGCCCCCTTCCAGCCCTTACAGCTCTGGCTGCCTGTCACCGGAGGGGGATGGTCTGCAGCCGGCTATTTCTGTTCCGCCCTTTGTTCTGTGCGCAGTCCTGGCGTTGTCTTATGTTAGAGCTTTTCACGTGGTAGCTATCCCACAGTCTGGTATGCTAGCCCAAGTTAGTTCGCTCAGGGCATTCCGGCCTGATTCTTAAAAAGCACTGCAGCCCGCGCCTCCCTGCCCAGCCCCCACTTGTTAGTGGTGGATGCAGGCGTTTGCACTGCTTCTCCGCTAGGGGAGTTACCGTTGGGCTCATAATCTGTTGGTTTTAATTATTTATTTATTTTTCTTCCCTGTTATGTTGCCCTCTGTGCTTCCAAGGTTCGCCACAGACTCTGCAGTGAGAGTGTTTCCTGGTGTTTGGAAACTTCTCTCTTTTTAAGACTCCCTTCCCGGGACGGGACTCCGTTCCTGGGACGGAGCTCCCTCCCTACCTCCTTTGTCTCATTTTTCATCTTTTATATTTTTTCCTACCTGTTTTTGAAGACAATGATATTCTTTTCTGGATGCCTGATGTCCTCTGCCAGCATTCAGAAGTTGTTTTGTGGAATTTACTCAGCATTGAAATGTTCTTTTGATGAATTTGTGGGCAAGAAAGTGGTCTCCCGGTCCTATTCCTCTGCCATCTTCGGTTTTCTGGCATCATCTTTTAAAAGAATGCTTGTCATTTAGTCTTTTACCCACTTCATTGATACCTGATTTCACTGAATTTTTGGAAGGGACACAGTATGAATATGGGTGTCTGTATTAAATCTCATCGCACCTGAATTCACCTCCTTGGCAGTAAGTTGATAGCTTTGGAAACTGTACACTTCTGTCTAAGTGGCGTGATTTTGATTTCATGGACTGAGCTGTCATTGTGCCCATCACCACAGATGTGTTGCTCGGCTGCCAGTCAGCCCCACAGTGGATGCTCACGGACCCACATACGGGCTCCCGAGTCCGAGGGGGAGTATGTACAGAGCACTTTAAGGATTTCCGTTGATTACACAATTGGGTTCCTCAAGTTTAAGATTAAGTAGAAGACAGAAACCAGCCACTGTCTGATGGGTAGAGAGAGATAGAGGGCATTGAAAATAATTGGCAGGAGTCTAGCAAAAGTATCCTTTTCACTCAAAGCAAATTGAATAACATGGAGTGTGGAGATGTAAATGAGTCCCCCAGTTGTGAGGCATGAGAGATGTCCTGATCTCATCTGTCCTTATCCAGATGCCACAAAGCTAGGGTTCACATTCAAGTTTTTCTATATCCTATGGTGTGATCACTCATCTAGAGCCAGACATCCTGGAATGTGAAGTCAAGTGGGCCTTGGAATGCATCACTACAAACAAAGCTAGTGGAGGTGATGGAATTCTAGTAGAGCTATTTTAAATCCTGAAAGATGATGCTGTGAAAGTGCTGTAGTCAATATGCCAGCAAATTTGGAAAATTCAGCAGTGGCCACAGGACTGGAAAAGGTCAGTTTACATTCCAATCCCAAAGAAAGGCAATGCCAAAGAATACTCAAACTACCGCACAATTGCACTCATCTCACAAACTAGTAAAGTAATGCTCAAAATTCTCCAAGCGAGGCTTCAGCAATACGTGAACCGTGAACTTCCAGATGTTCAAGCTGGTTTTAGAAAAGGCAGAGGAACCAGAGATCGAATTGCCAATATCTGCTGGATCATGGAAAAAGCAAGAGAGTTCCAGAAAAAAAATCTATTTCTGCTTTATTGGCTATGCCAAAGCCTTTGACTGTGTGGATCACAATAAACTGTTGAAAATTCTGAAAGAGATGGGAATACCAGACCACCTGACCTGCCTCTTGAGAAATCTGTATGCAGGCCAGGAAGCAACAGTTAGAACTGGACATGGAAGAACAGACTGGTTCCATATAGGAAAAGGAGTATGTCAAGGCTGTATATTGTCACCCTGCTTATTTAACTTATATGCAGAGTACATCATGAGAAACGCTGGGCTGGAAGAAGCACAAGCTGGAATCAAGATTACTGGGAGAAATATCAATAACCTCAGATATGCAGATGACATCACCCTTATGGCATAAAGTGAAGAGGAGCTAAAAAGCCTCTTGATGAAAGTGAAAGAGGAGAGTGAAAAAGTTGGCTTAAAGCTCAACATTCAGAAAACGAAGATCATGGCATCCGGTCCCATCACTTCATGGGAAATAGATGGAGAAACAGTGGAAACAGTGTCAGACTTTATTTTTTTGGGCTCCAAAATCACTGCAGATGGTGACTGCAGCCATGAAATTAAAAGACTCTTACTCCTTGGAAGGAAAGTTATGACCAACCTAGATAGTATATTCAAAGCAGAGACATTACTTTGCCGACTAAGGTCCATCTAGTCAAGGCTCTGGTTTTTCCAGTAGTCATGTATGGATGTGAGAGTTGGACTGTGAAGAAGGCTGAGTGCCGAAGAACTGATGCTTTTGAATGTGGTGTTAGAGAAGACTCTTAAGAGTCCCTTGGACTGCAAGGAGATCCAACCAGTCCATTCTGAAGGAGATCAGCCCTGGGATTTCTTTGGAAGGAATGATGCTAAAGCTGAAACTCCAGTACTTTGGCCACCTCATGCGAAGAGTTGACTCATTGGAAAAGACCCTGATGCTGGGAGGGATTGGGGGCAGGAGAAGAAGGGGACGACAGAGGATGAGATGGCTGAATGGCATCACTGACTTGATGGATGTGAGTCTGAGTGAACTCTGGGAGTTGGTGATGGACAGGGAGGCCTGGCGTGCTGCGATTCGTGGGGTCTCAAAGAGTCAGACACGACTGAGCGACTGGACTGAACTGAAAGTCATCATCTCTCCATCACGTCATCCACCCTATCTCTTAAGGTATCTTTCTCTTCCATATACCGTGTTGATCTTAAAGCTATGGAAATTTATCAGTGGTTGTATGACATTCCACCATTTCAAAAGAATTGCCGCAAGCAGCATGTGGACACTGGGGAGTCATCAGTAAGGAACACTGTTTCTGAAACCTAGAAACAGTGGGGTTACTGTCATATTTCTAAAAGTCCCACCAAAATTAAATCTGTCCTGATTTGAAGGATGGCTAATCTTAAGCTCTTAAAGGTTTTAGAGAATCACAGGTCCAGTGAACCCCTTCCTCTAATCTGCCCTCCCAGCCTTTCTTGAGTCCATGTATTTAAAGTTTCTGCTTTGAAATTGAGGGAGGGGACAAACAGTCTCCATTTTTTAAAAGCATTTTTTAAAAATTGGTGGTTTAAAGCACACACATCTCCTTAGTATGTTTCAGTCCTTCTGGGGTGGGGCATGGGGACCAGGATTTTCCCACTGTTGGGCTAGTGGCCCCGGCATGCGGGGAGAGAGCCCTGGGCTGAGGGTCAGGACCGAGGGCTCAGCCAGCGCCTCTGCAGGTGCTGGGCTGTGTCACCCTTGCCCGGGGCCTCAGCAGCACACTGAGTCCATGACAGTTGCACTGCAGAGCCTTAGATAAGCTCTGAGCTCAGTAACCTGTGATTCATCCTCATTCTTTGTGCATGGTACACACACACAATTTCAACTTCATCCCCTGGAGTCCACGAGTTACCAAGTTGGCAACTGGTTCAAAGAACATCCTTCAACAGTGTAAAGTTTTTTTTAAAAAAAAAAAAAAAACAACAAAAACAAAACCAAGCCCTTTTATATGTCTCTTAGCCACCATTTTAGTTTATAATCTCTGAGGCTAGAATATTGAATTTCCCTTTTCATCCTCATACCACTGACTCTTGGTATTTTTTGATGGTTGGAGGAAAAGTAGGAGAAAGAAGTCATCTTTCAAAGTATCACTTTGACTTGTCAGCATGAAGAGACTCTCTTTTTGACTGTTTTTAACTTTTTTGTGTGTGTGTGCGCTGCCCTGGAGTTTAAAACACCCCAACAATTTGACCATCTTTTAAATGAGCTACTCATGCTTTTAAACTGCAAATTTCTACCTCTGCACAGGGCTTTTTGGCTAGATGTTTTTCAAGTCTAACTTCTCTTGATGTGAACATTTTCAAGCTGAAACAATAAAGTATGTTTTTATCTAGACACTGAAAGTAATTATCAGGGAGAAAATTGTGGCTCAGATTCTGTTCTTTATTAGGCTGGCAGGACTTTTTTCCATGTCTGTTTTCCTTGGAAACGTGTATTTGAGTCCCTGTGTGTGTGCACTAAATCACTTCAGTCGTGTCCGACTCTAAGTAATCCTGTGGACTGTAGCCCATTGGGCTCCTCTGTCCATGGAATTCTCCAGGCAAGAATACTGAAGTGGGTTGCCATTTCCTACTCCACGAGATATTCCCAACCCAGGGATCAAACCTGTGTCTCTTAAAAATCCTGCATTAGTAGGAGGGTTCTCTACTAGTTCCCTAGTCCTTCCTTAAATTGTAGGTATGGGTGTGAAAGTGTTAGTTGCTCAGTCGTGTCTGACTTTTTGTGACCACATGGACTGGGGACTGTAGCCTATCAGGCTCCTCTGTCCATGGAATTCTTCAGACAAGAATACTGGAGTGTGTAGCCATGCCCTTCTCCAGGGGATCTTCCTAACACAGGAATCGAATGCATTGCAGGCAGATTCTTTAGGGTCTGAGCCACGGGGAAGCCCCAGGAATAGGTATAGTTGTACTAATCTCAACTTTTGTATGAAGTGTTCCAGCTTTGTACAGTGGAGAAAATTTTAAGACTTGTTAACGGAGATGTTATTTTTTTGAAGTGGCAGATTTTTAGGATGTTAAGTACTTTGTTGTTTGGAAACTTTATTGAGGGTATTAGTACAATGAAATAACTTTTTTTTCCAAGTTAAATGAAGATAAAGGCAGTATAGACAAGGGATCATCACTAATAATAGGTGTTACAACAGTAAGAAAAAAATTAAGTAGTAATTTTAGGTATCTCCTTATTTGAAACATAAAGACAAGTTATTTTCTATAACTGATGTGTTTTTCTTTATACCTGGAAAGGTGTCCATTTTGTCGGTAACCCAGTCAGTCTAGGCATAACTTGGACCTCTAAATTTACCATCCGTAGATTGCCTCCAGCAAAGCAAGCATTACATTTTCAGCCCTTTCTTTCCCTTTCTGCTCAGTCTGCAACAAGCAAATTGATAACTTGGTAAAGAACCCAAATAACATACCCTTCTATCTTTCAAATAATTATATGTGGCCAGACTAATTCTTAATCTTGTTTTGGCCAAAGAACTGTGGATATTTTGCATACTTATTTTGACTGGTCATTTAGCCACCATGCACCTGCTTCCATACCTGTACAATGAGAACTTTAGTGTTCTTCACAGAACTACTGCTGAGAACAAATGAGAAAAGGATTGTGACCATCCTCTAGGAACTGCAAAGCACTATAAATGTAAGTCAGCATTTATTTGGATTAGGTGGCTCAGTGGTAAGGAATCACTGCCTGCCAATGCAGGAGACACAGGTTTGATCTCTGGGTCTTGAAGATTTCTTGGAGAAGGCAATGGCAGTCACTCTGGTATTCTTGCTTGGAAAGTCCTATGAACAGAGGAGCCTGGCAGGCTACAGTCCATGGGGTCACAAAGAGTCAGACATGACTGAGTGACTGAGCACATGAATGGACTGAAGGCAGGTTTAGAAAAATCAGTTTCCTATTGGGCTCCTGAAATTTTTGAGTGTGTTTGTTTGTAGTCAGAATGAAACAGTTTTACATGACGAGCAGTGCCTTAAACTTCATAATGTCAAAAACTTCCCTCCGCCTTCTGTCTCCCTTATTCCTAGCCCCTGAAGCTTTATACATGGTTTCTTTCTTTATTTCATCCCAGGTGCCAGCAGTGAGAGCTGAAACTGTACTTTGCAACAAGGTCTGCAGGGTACTCTTAAGAATCAGTTGACAGCCATATTGCCTGCCCAGACAAAGCATCTTTCAGTCTGGGCTCCTCCTAGGTGGAAACTGTCAGCTCCTGAATAACCGCATTTCCTTTGGGAGGCCGAAAGACAGAAGTTTTGAGTGGCTGAGGGCAAATAGGTCTCAGGGTGGTGCATTCAGTTCAGTTCAGTCGCTCATAGTCTTATCAAGTCTTGTAATTTAGTCAATAAGTCGTGTCCGACTCTGTGACCCCATGGAATGTGGCCTGCCAAACTCCTTCTCTGTCCATGGGATTTCCCAGGCCAGAATACTGGAGTGGGTTGCTGTTTCCTTCTTCAGGGGATCTTCCTGACTCAGGGATCGAATCCGAGTCTCCTGCATTGGCAGGCAGAGTCTTTATCACTGAGCCACCAGGGAAACTCACATCAAGCCTTAGTCCCTTGCTTAAGCCTCTGTCTCCCCAGAGCTTTCATTGAGGGTGTGTGTGTGTGTGTGTGTGTGTGTGTGTGTGTGTGTGTTAGTAGCTCAGCCGTGTCTGACTCTTTGCAACCCCATGGACTGTACCCCACAAGGCTCCTCTGTCCATGGGATTCTCTAGGCAAGAATTCTGGAGTAAATTGCCATTCCCTTCTCCAGGGCATCTTTCTGACCCAGGGGCTGAACTGGGGTCTCCCAGTTTGAAGGCAAATTCTTTACTATCTGGGCCACCAGGGACTTGGTTCCAGAAACTCTTAGCAAATGAACAGAGTGTTGGTGCCATCTCCTGGCAGTTGTTGGAAATTGCTTTGTAAGAGACTCCATTTATTTCCCTGGTCTGTTCTTGGGCATCAAAGGAAAGATGCACTGTTATAATCTTTTTTTAAAAAAATCAGGTGTTAAATTATGGTCTTAGGTCACCTTTTTTATCTTTTAGCTTTTCTTTTAGTCTTCGACTAAGATCATTGGCTGAAAATTGGTGCTTTGGAGAGTGTCCTAGAGTTAAATTATTCTCGGAGAACAAGAGGAGATGCCTTTAGGTTGCCACGTAGTTTATGGTCAGCTTATTCATAGGCTCCTAGTTTCTCACTTCTTCTCTTTAGAGTATGTAACAGGAGTCCCTTGGTTGCAGATTTAGTAGCTCTGGAGTGTCTCTTCATGTCTGGAAAAGCGTCAGATTGACATCTCTATCCGAGTATATGTGCTAAAGTGCTTCAGTCATGTCCAACTCTTTGCAGCTCTATGTACTGTAGCCCACCAGGCTTCTCTGTCCATGGATTTCCCGGGCAAGAATACTGGAGTGGGTTGCCATCTCCTCCAGGGCATCTTCCCAACCCAGGGATCAAACCCACATCTCTTATGTCTCCCGGATTGTCAGGCGGGTTCTCCTTCACAACTGCCGCCACCTCGGAAGCCCCTCCAAGTATATCAGTCTGAAAATTTTCACCCCGAAGGATTCCAGTAAACTCGCAATGTAGTGGCTTACTTGCGAGATGATAGTAAGAAGCGTGAGGGAGCAAGGAGAGCAGTTGACAAAGGGAGAAGAGCCAATTAAGGGGCTGTTGGTGAGCAGATTCATCTCGTGGGACCCTCTGGGAAGCTGTGTCGTGCTCATCTTAGAACTGTCCCACCACAGTCTGGGAAAGTTGGGGCATTTGTCTGCTGATTCATCTGCCCGCCACTGGTGTCTGTGTGAACTCCCCTGTGCCTCCCCAGTGGTGCCGAGCAGAGATGACCCTCTGGCCGAGGAGCAGAACCACTGACCTTGGGGAGGGCAGCTGCCATCTTGTAGGAAATCACCTACCATGCCTGCAGGGTAGGGATGGCATCAACAAGCGCTCACACACACACACACACACACACACACACACACACACACACGGATATTCACACATATTAGGAAAAACAGTAAAATCGGTGAAGTCAATAATAGTAATAAGAAGTAGTTATTTTAAATCTTCTTTAGATGTAAAAATGGTTACAGTTCTAAGATTTTGTCAGACAAATATCTTGAAGTGTTTATGAATGAAATGAATATATCTCGGCTTTACTTTTAAGAATTACAGCCCAAAAATGGAGGGATAAATGAAACAAAGAATGGCAAAAGTAATTGTTGAAACTGAGTAGTGGTCCATGGCGATTCATTATACTATTATCTCTAACAATTTGGTATGTTTGAAAATTTCCAAAGTAAATAAAATTTGAGACAGGAGTTATGCTAGCCAATGACAGATTTGAAATCCTTTGCTGGATCTTGTTTATATAAATTGCAATCATTTTTGAGCTAATGTAGCAATTCTGAGTGTGTCGTGTAGACCATAGCTAGAAGGTGAAGGTGTTAGTCCCCTAGTCGTTTCCAACTCTTTGTGACCCCATGGATTGTAGCCCACTAGGCTTCTCCATGGGATTTCCCAAGCAAGAATACCAGAGTGGGTTACCATTCCCTTCTCTAGGGGATCTTCCCAACCTAAGGATTGAACCCGGGTCTTCTGCCTTGCAGACAGGTTCTTTACTGTCTAAGCCACTAGTAGAGCTTCTTTTTAATCAACAGTGATGTATTTCCTCAGGCTGGGTCACAAGGGGACTATCTCTTGCTGCAGACTCAAGGATAACACTTGTGTTGTTTTGGTTTGATTTATTTTTTTTCCAATGAAAAGATACAGAATTCTTCATGCTTACTTCCCCATGGTTCAGCATATCTGAGCTGAATTTTGCACAGAGGAAGAAAGTAATGGTGGTAGATACTATTATGTCCACAAAGGAGAAAAAAAAAAAACAAACTATCTTGCTTCAGAACTCAGTAAGAACTTCTGGCTTTGCGGTCAGTATGTCCTTTGGTAATAATGCTCTTGACCACTCTCTGTCTCTTTAATCTGGTAGTAAAAACTTGGGGGATATGACTTTAAAATTTAAGCTTCGCTATTGGATTAAAGTAAGCAAATTAAGCTATGCACTTGAATATATAGGAACATTTTCAGAGATTGTCTTGAGGGGCTGAAAGAATCCCAAGGATGCCTTTGGAATTAAAACACTTGTGGCATGCTCGTTTAGAACCGTCAAAGAGTCAGGTCTGCAGCGCACATGTGTGTGCTCGCATTGCTGTGTGTCACGGCACCAGATGTTCACTTAAAAAAGTCATTTGTGATCATGTCTTTCCTGTAATCCTTGACCCATTTTGCTCATAATACTTCATTCCCCAGGGGTGGCTAAAATAAGCTTTTAATCTGCTTTAAAAATCATTTCCTCAAAAATAGAATTTATTTTTGGAGAGAGAAAGAAGCTTCCACTAACTGTTTCTTGTAATGTTTTAAAGGTCCATAGACATTAAATATTTACTCTCTCAAGAGAGCCCATTTAAGACTGGAAAGCATCATGGGATAGTGAAAAGAGTATGATAACAACCTGAATTTTCATCCCAGCTCAGTTTTTATGGCAATGGACAGTTCATTCAACTGTTAGTTATCTTGATTTCCTCATCTGTAAAATGGGGACAAGATGACCTACTTGAAAGTGCCAAGAGGACAGAAGAAAATGACACAGGTGAGACGTTCAGTCTGTGCCTTAATGCATAGCAGAGCCAATCAGTGTTAGTGCCCTTCTCAGAGAGCCCTCTACATGAGATGTACATACTTTGAGAATGTGCTTTGTAAAGCCAGTCCTTCTTTTGCTGTGATGTGTTATTGCTAGTATGGAGATCTCTTATTAAAACTGGCAAGTTGGTTGGAGGGTGGGACAGCAGCTGGGCTGCAGATTAGAAATGACAGAGTAACACAGATGAGAGAGAAGAGCCTCCTGTGTTGGAACACAGGATTTGCCTGGATTTCTTCTTGTGCCTATCCTGGAGCCCACATTGGATGGTCATATGTGGCTACACGAGTCTGTGTTACAGTTGTCTGCCTTCAGCAGTAGGCTTTGGTGATGGGCAGCCACCTTGGCAGACATCTGTACTCAGGCTCTATCACATGTTAGTATTTTTAGTCTTCACCCCTGCTGAAGATGCTGATTGGTTATTTCTTGGAACAGGAAGTTCACTCTCGCTGTAGGCAGCCTTGTTGGAAAATTATACCAGATAGATGAGTTTTCCATTTATAGATTAGACTGCTTAGTGGAATTATAAAGTTCATTTCTTCTTTACCAGGACAACTCATCACATATTTAAAGGTATATCTCATGGTCTTCTTGAATTTTCCATTCTCCAGGATAAGCAGTTTGCCCTTCTCCTCCTCCACTGTGTATTGGCTAGGACCTTTATTCACTTCTTTCAAAGTTATTATCTCAGCTTGTAATTATATGTTCATTAGAGTGTGTGATTATTTGATTAGTGTGGGAGCTGTTTGTGCTGCTTATCAGGTATTTCTGTCTCTCTGCTTTCCTTGGATGAGGTAGAACTGCAGTTTCTTCCCTGGGGTTGGTTGGGACTAGTTTTGGCCAGTGATGTGTGAATGAAAGTGATAGACGTCATTCCCAGGCCAAAGCATATAGCTGCCGGAAAGAGATCTTCCAGGGCTTCCTTTTCCTTCAGTAAAGAGTCTGTGAGGTTCTAGATGAGGGTTACTCTATCCGTCTGGATCCTGGATGAAGGAAAGAAGAGCCCCAGCCAGCAACCCCTGCTGGTCATGTGGCGTGAATGAAAAATAAGACTTTGCGGTTTGACATCTGAGTTTTAGCTTCATCGTAATCTCGTCTCTCCTGATCGAAGCAATTGTATCTGGCTTTCTCACTCCATGATAAGGATCATGCAGTGGGGACTGTGGGCTTCTCTTGAGTTTTCAATATCTGACAGAGTACTAGCCCAGAGGAGGCACCAATACCTATGGGTCACATGCATGAATAAATCAAATCTGAGTTTTGAATCCTGCTTCCATCCTTGCAATTTACCGGACTTGGCTTCCTTCATTATTCCTCTTCTAAAATAAGAGACTCTACCCGTGCCTATCAAACCCAGCTTTCCAGTTTCAGGGTCATAAAGCAGTTTGCATATACACCCCCAAGTGAGGAAGGAATACAGGCCAGACTCAGCTGTCACAGGCAGAGACAAAAGAGGATTGGTTGTTGTTGTCATTGCTCAGTCGCTGAGTTGCGTCCGGCCCTTTGTGACCCCATGGACTGCAGCACGCCAGGCTTCCCTGTCTTTCACCATCTCCCGGAGCTTGCTGAAACTCATGTTCATTGAAACTCATGTGCCATACAGCCATCTCTGTCGTCCCCTTCTCCTCCTGCCTTCAGTCTACGAGGGAGGATACGTTTAACTTAATCCTGAACATCTCCATTAGAAGTTTCTTGCTTCTTCTGAAGACCAGGAGAGAGGCAGTCTGGTCATTGCTGATATATTTCTGTAGCCTTGTTTAGCTTTATGATACCATATTGGCATCACTCTTGCTTTTCATTTGCTACTGTTTTTACCTTTCAAGAATGAGCCTCCTTAAATGATCACTCCTTTTGTAAATTAAAACCTAGCTTTCCTGCCCCGTTGTAGCTGTGGGAGGCTGCTAGGTGGCGCTAATGAGACGCTGTCCTTTGAGTCTTGTCAGTATAAGTCTTGCTTGGTAGAAATGATGAGGTTTTTTAACTATCCCAAGAAGTTAAAAGGAGGAAAAGGGCAAGACTTATTAGATGGGAAAAATATATTGATAATGTGGGCACATCTCCAGAAGCTTCTATTTATAGATTGCCACATAAGAACCAGACCACATACTAAGTAATTTGGTGTGTATTTTCTTGTTTTATCCTCCTGGCCACCAAACAAGCTTTTAGTTGCTATTCTCCCATTTCACAGAAGGGAACTGAGGCCCAGAGTGTTTCATTAGGTTGGTCCTCGATGACTAGTACTTGAACCAGGTCTAACCCATGTTCATTCTATTCAGAATAGTTTAGTAAGCTTTGCCAACATCCACAAACTTTTAGAACTTGAATTTTAATTTTTAAGAAAGATTAAAGAGGCTTTTACTTTTTTCCCCTACCTAATCTTTGATTTTATAGAGATGTGCTGATAATATTTCCTAGTACGTTATATGGCCAATACCATGATTCTCAAGTTGTGGTTGATGCAATAGTCAAGTTGACTGAACCAAAGAGTACACCCAGTACGCAGTTGCCCACCCATCCCAAAGTCTGTATTAGCCCCTGCAGCAATAAAACCTTGACCGCGGGAGCTATAGACGAGGGAGTGTGACAGCATCTTTCATTTACTGACCCTCTTTGCCCATTACTGTGCCAAGTGCTGTATGCTGTTGTCTTGTTAAGGAGGGACAGTAAGTTGTGAATACAGCCACTGTGATTATAGGTACAGAAAGTGCTAAGGTAAGAATTCAAATCAAGGTCCTGTAGGGTTGTGTAGATTGTTCATTTTACAGGACGTTTGTTCTGACGAAGCAAGAAAGGGCTGGAATCCCGCTTACCCCCACATGCCAGTCTGTGCACCATGCTGCCCCATGGCAGCCGCCAGAGGAGGCATCCCTGGACCAGCTTCAGTCTAGGCGCAGGGAGGAAAGGATGCTGGAGGAAAGGCTGCTCCACTCACGTCCTTTCATCTCACGTACTTTGTAGGCCTTCACGTGCTCAGATCCTTGAGATAGATTATCAGCTCTGTGGGACAGGAATTGTTTGGCTAATCCAGTTTTATAGGTAGTGGAGAAAGGGAAGAATTTATGGGGAGAATGAACTAAATACTATGTGCTTGCATGTGTGCTAAGCTGCTTTGGTCATGTCTGACTCTTTATGACCCTAGGGACTGTAGGCTCCTCTGTCCTTGGGACTCTCCAGGCAGGAATGATGGAACAGGTTGCCATGACCTCCTCCAGGGGATCTTCCAGATCCCAGGGATCGAACCTATGTCTCTTACGTCTCCCACGTTGACAGGTGGGCTCTTTACCACTAGCACCACCTGGAAAGCCCGCTATGTGCTTAGATATTTCATATCAATCCTAGAAGTGCAGTTTTCTTTGTTCATTTTGAATAGATGAGGAATTGGAAACTCAGAGAATTTAAATAATTTGTCAGCCTTACTTAAGTAATAAATGACAAACCCAGGATTCAAACTCAAGCCTGTCTTGCTCTAATTCCAATGTTTTTGCAGACATTATTAGTCTTAAGATGGGAAAAGATCAAGGAAGACTTCTTTGAGGAGACATCTTTCAAATCAGCCCTATTACTATATATATTTAGTCAATAGGTTATTACCATCCATGATTTAATCAGTTCTCTAAAAGGTTTAAAGAAAATCACATGCAGTTGGGGACTTTGCTGGCAGTCAGTGGTTAAGACTCTGCACTTCCAATATAGGGTGCGAGTTCAATTCCTGGTCAGGGAACCAAGGTCCCAGATATTTAGCCACACAGCATGGCTAAAAACAAATAAAAAATAAAAATTGTATGCAGTTGTCTCAGAGTTATGCCAAATAAAACAGACTCTCTGATTTATATTAATAAAACATATAGTTGTTACTATTAGTGATCACTCAGCAGATTATTGACAACCGGGAAGCTCCGTTGGTGTCTCACTTCTATATTTCCTGTGTTTCATAGTGTATTTATTTGGGAAAAATGAGTAGCTTCTTGTAAGACAAATCAGGTGCATTCTTCCTTCTGATAAATGCGGATGATCCGTCATGATCTGCTGCCTGTCAAGGTCACACTAAAGCTTTGAGCAGCAGAAGTGCAAAGCTGGCATTTTGCCTTGAGACCTCTGCTGCTTCCCTTCCCAGCCAGTTTGCATTCATGTCAGGTCGGGTATTGTCACAGGGAGAATGGTGTGCGCGTGCCACTCTGACCTTCGCCACCACTGTGGGAATAAGACAGTCCTGTTATCCTGTCCCTCGGGCTCTGTGACCTTGAATGAATTATTTCTCTTCTCTGAACTTAAGTGTTTCACATATGAAGTGAGGGACATCGTATAGATCATTTCTATCTGTGAATAAACAAAATGCAAAAACTTTCCTCAAATTGAAGTCATTAAAAATCCCAAAGATTGGTGACTTTTTAAGAGCACGGCCGTGCCCACTTCTCAGAATGCAGCTCAGACAATCAAGCTTGACAAAAATATTTCAAGCATAAATTATTATGTTCTTACAGAAGGTTTTATATTATTTATTAACAGCTGAGACTGCTTCCCTAGAGAATGTATCAGAGTCATAAAAGGACTTTGTCAAATTTATCCCATTCTGTACCCTTCCTACTATTAAGGATCAGTGCCATAAAGGCACTGTTATTGATATTTCATATAAGTTGAGGTGAAAAGGTAATAGTATTTTTATGAAACAGTGAATACTATTGAGATATTCAGGTCTTTTTTATCTACATAGAAATCTTTTTTATATTCATAATCAAAGATATAGAGAGAGGTAAAAGGTATTTTGTAGCTTTAATTGCAAGACATAAAAGTTTTACCTCTTTCATAGATCTTTATCTCCTCACCACAGTTAGGAATTCTTTTTTTTAAAAGGAATCTATACAAGTACTGGGCTTCCCTGGTGGCTCAGATGGTAAAGCATCTGTCTGCAATGCAGGAGACACGGGTTTGATCCCTGGGTCAGGAAGATCCCCTGGAGAAGGAAATGGTAGCCCACTCTTGCCTGGAAAATCTCATGGACAGAGGAGCCTGATAGGCTACAGCCCATGGGGTCGCAAAGAGTTGGACATGACTGAGTGATGTCACTTTCACTTTCTCATACAAGTACGAATTTCACTCATCTGCTTACTAGTTGGGTTCTCATATATGCACGCCACTGAAGCTGTGAAGATGGAAAAAGACAAATGGCACTTAGTTCTTGTGTCAACCATCCAGTATTATATGTTTGTGATGGAAGTTAATTTGAATTCAACAGAATGTGGAAAAGTTTTATTCACTGGAATATAAGGGAGTCTGAGGCAGCGTTCCATTTTTCACTTGATGTTGTAAAGCAAAGAACTTAAGAGGATGACAGGAACTCAGTCCTTAAACTTTGGGACCCAGTGCCTAAAACGGTAATATTAAGGTCCTCTTAAGTAGAAACTATGAAATAAGTTGAAATCAATTACGGAAAGGGAGGCTGGGAGGCCGTTTCACTTTGCTTTTAAGAGCAAACGTATGCCAATGCTTCCCTGTAAAGAAGAGACCCACCCAGGGGAATAAGCTCTTTCTCCATCCCTCTTTTTCTCTGCTGCTAACAAGCCCAGTGGTATATGTTCAATCTCTCTTTTGTTCTCACTCACGGTTTTGGATAATTTACTAATAGCTACACAGTCAGAGACACTTGATATCACAAAAATATCCTGTAATTATACAGAAATCCTTGGATCAGTTCAGAGATGGCATTTGTTGAAACTAATGCCTGCAGCCAAAGTGTACAGTAGAATTTTTTTTTTCCCTCTCAGCCCCTGGCTGTGTTTTCGTTGCCTGGCAACCCATCTGGGATGATAGCTGATATCAGCTGATTTTCACTTATACTTAGCCCAGGAAAGTTTTCAAGGAGGGCATTTGAGTTTGTATAGTGCTGGGGAAGGCTCCAATTTGTGCTACCAAATAATTTGTACAACTGCAGACTAATGGGCTCAGGCAGGCTAAATGTAAATGTGGAGGTCTCGGGGGATCAGCTTCCGGAACAGTGTGGCCTTTGGGACTTTGTTTCTGACTCCTAAGAGCTTAGCAAATGAGCTTCAGCTATATTCTCGCTACTGCTCAAGTTCTCACTTCCCTTTTTAAAGAAATAAGAAATGTTCAACATTATTCTAATTCATGAATATCCAAATTTAGGCAAATACATTATATGGCTATTCTGAAAGAAGGGTCAACATTTTAGGTACGTAAGCAACAACTGGGAGGAAAAAGGAATATTCTAGTGTACACACTAACAAGCTGGCTTAAAACTCATTATTCAAAAAACGAAGATCATGGCATCCGGTCCTATCGCTTCATGGCAAATAGGTGGGGAAATAATGGAAACAGGGACAGACTTTATTGTCTTGGGTCCAGAATCACCGGTGACTAGGTAGACGGTGACTATAGCCATGAAATTAAAAGATGCTTGCTCCTTGGAAGAACAGAAACGACAAACCTAGACAGCGTATTAAAAAGCAGAGACATTACTTTGCCTACAAAGGTCTGTATTGTCAAAGTTATGGTTTCTACAGTAGTCATATATGGGTGTGAGGGCTGAACAATAAAAAAGGCTGAGCACCAAAAAACTGATGCTTTTGAACTGTGGTGCTGGAGAAGACTCTTGAGAGTACGTTGGACAGCAAGATCAAACGAGTCAGTCCTAAAGGAAATCAACCCTGAATATTCATTGGAAGGACTGGTGCTGAAGCTGAAGCTCTAATACTTTGGCCACCTGATGTTAAGAGCCAACTCATTGGAAAAGGCCCTGATGCTTGGAAAGATTGAAGGCAGATAGATGATAGTGGATGAGAGGATTGGTTGGGATCATAAACTCGATGGACATGAGTTTGAGCAAACTCCAGGAGATGGTAAAGGGCAGGGAAGCCTGGCCTGCTGCAGTCCATGGGGTCACCACGAGTTGGAGACAACTGAGTGAATACCCCCACCACTAAGTGAAAATGTGTTAAAACTTCTTTAATCCAGCAGAGGGCAGAAGGGAATTTTAGCTTGTTTTCCTCACCTGTAACTATTGGAACAAAATTGTGGCAGTCCAAGTAAAGTTCAGTGACGGGTTTGTAAACAAATTATCCCCAGCCCATTACTGCACATGTTATTCTGGTTGTGTAGACAGATCCTGGACAGTGTGCTCAGAGCCAGCTGGATCCTGCCTAGGACCAAAGGATGTATAGAATTTTGTGCAGTGTCCCTATAACAGTGCTACTAATCAATTTAGATCTTCTTACTAATTGCTGTAACCAAGCAGGACCCCATGGGGCCTTCCCCCATATCCTCACCTTTATCTCCTTTCTAAAGTACCTAGATCGGAGAAGGCAATGACACCCCACTCCAGTACTCTTGCCTGGAGAATCCCATGGACAGAGGAGCCTGGTAGGCTGCAGTCCCTGGGGTCGCTAGAGTGGGACACAACTGAGCGACTTCACTTTCACTTTTCACTTTCATGCATTGGAGAAGGAAATGGCAACCCACTCCAGTGTTCTTGCCTGGAAAATCCCAGGGACAGTGGAGCCTGGTGGGTTGCCGTCCATGGGGTCGCACAGAGTGGGACACGACTGAAGCGACTTAGCAGCAGCAGCAAAGTACCTAGATAATAGTACTTGATACACATTTGCAAATGTATAAAACCTCTCCCCCTCCAACAAATGGAAAGTGTTAACCACTTAATCACCAGGAACACACAAGCCCCAAGGCCTTTTGGAGCCGAAGGACTGATAAAGTCAACCCCTGTAATACCACCTTGTTCCCTCAGCATCAGCCAGTCAGAGAAATGCACAAGCTGATCACATATCCTGCAACAGCCCCCTCCAACCCCCCAAGCCCTGTCCTTCACTTGGCTTATAAACATGCTTTGCTGAAAACTTTCAGGGAGCTTCTGGCTTCTTATGGCATAAGCCACCTTGTCTCTTTGCAGGGCCCTGAAGTAAACCTTTCTCTCTTTCAGACTCCAACATTTCAGTTTCTTTGGCTTCATTGTGCTTCAGGCACATGAGCTTGCATTAACATTGCAACCCAGCATGTCAGAGTTTTCCCCATGTATATTTGTGGCACTCCAAATGCTAGAGTGAAACAATATATGAAATAATGAGTAAATTATTTCAATATCAAATGTTTCTTTTTTTTAAATTGGAGGATAATTGCTTTACAGTGTTGAAATGTTTCTTTTTGACAGTATCTGTACCTCCATGTGAGTCTGTAAAATAGTGAAAATGATTTTCAGCACCTACCTGGAATTCTGAAAGTTCAATCCTATCTTTTTAGAACTACTGCTAAAACTTGGGGTGGTAGTAGTTATTACTTTGTCAAGGTGAGATTAATACTGAAATATGAGAAGTGAGATAAACATCTTTGTCTTGGTGTTTATGATAACTTTCAACTCTGGTGGCTGTCTGACCTTTAAAAACCACTTTTAGAAGGAAAATAAATTGTTCAGTGCTGATTTGTAGTGAAGATTGCTTGGGTTAGTATGTAGCATTTTAGATTGGGTTCCTCATGAAGTAGCCCCCTAAGATGGAGTTAGAATATTTATAAAGAAGCACCCTGGGGACCTGCACCAGTGGAAGGGAGGGAAAAGAAGCAGGATCAGGTGGAGGGTGAAGTCAGGTGTCCTTGTAGGTACAGTGACAGGACAGCCTCAGTTGATCCCACTGGGAACTCTGGATTCCAGTAACTTGTCAGAGTATCCTGTACTGGGGCACTTCCATACTGATTGCTTACAGTATGTGTACTGGTCACCCTAACCCCAACCACAGGATGTGATCTTGGTTGAGGTGGCTCTTTGCAGTAAGACTGCACTGACTTAAGGGACTGCACTGACAGCCCCAGTCCCTGAGACAAGAAATCCTTTATTGAAGAGGGATCCTGTTGCCATATCACAGCACAGAGAGTGTGCACAGTCTAAAAAAGTCAGGTACACTGAAGTCTCTCTGATGAATTGTTGCCTCTTTAATGCTGGATAATTTATTGACTGCTTTAAAAAGAAAGTGATCCTTTACTATTTGTTGTTTAGAAAATAGGATTTTAAAGATGAAAAGAGCACGTTTTTATAAATGAATGCCAAATTCTGAAATACAGTGATAATAGACACATATACATAGTTTATCTGCATTGGGATTGCCTTATGAATAAAAAACTGCCAATTAAAAGTAACTTCAGTGACTAACGGAATGATAGTGGGAAGTCATTCTTTTGATCTTTCAGGACAAGATATTAAATAAGTCATGGAGTGATGCTGATAGTTTGTCAGATAATGAAGCACAGGTAAATACATAATAAAAAGACAGGAGTCAGGAAAAGTGAATTTCTATTAAAATGTTATTCGTGGAAGAGTTGTTTCTGTCTTGCCTTTGGATAAGTACTTCATATCTAAGCCTACTAATTTCCTCAATTTTCTCCTTTGTCATTCAGTCACAGCTTCAGTCTGCCCACTGAGTGCAGACCTCTATTCCTGCTTAATACATATTTGAGAGATGGTTCTTACTTTCAAAGAACTCGTAGTATCATCCCCTAAAAGCACATTTGTTGTTTCACTACCAGTGTCATTAGAAAAATATACAATTTGGGAAGATATTAAGTTCATGGTGCAGGAGAGAAGTTTTTAAATTAATTTTTTTCTTAAAAGCCCCCGCGTTTTCATTGGCAATAAGTATTTCAGTTGTTTTCGTGAAGACAGCCTCAATTTGTTCAGTTTTTGAGAAAATGTCTATCATATACTAAAGTCTAAATACCCATAGTGTATCTGTAGTTCTTTAAATTAAAAGCGATGTTCCATGAATAAAGCAGCTAATTTATCCTCCAACTCAAACATGAGGGCTTTTCTTGAAGCACTTTTGTATTGATATTTAGTATGAGACAGGAGTATTTGCAGTTTCGTCATACAGAAAGGTGGTTTGAAATTTGAGACTGAAGAAAATGGATCCAATTTCCTTTTCTATTAAGGATTTTAAGTGAAACTGGATTATTAATTTTTTAATGCTAGTGCATGCCAACAATAAAGAATCCAGTGACTGTTGATACAGTTGGTGCCACTGTCTCGACTAATGCTAAGGCACCAGCAACTTTGCCCTCCTTTTCTTTTGTACCATCAAGTGTCAGCTCAAGTGTCAACACATTGAAAAAGGTCAGTAACTTACTAGGATTATTTTGAAGAGTCATGACCTCACTGCCCCCTGGAAGTATCCCACTTTCAGTGTCTACAGCTCCTCTTGTATAGAGAAATGTTTCAGCAGGAAGGCCTGGGGAAGGGTGACTGCTTTGGCAAGAAATGAAAGAGCCAGGCTTTATGTGATGACAGCAGAGATGGAGAACGGGGAGGGAGTGAGAAATATTGCAGAGGTTATACAGATAAGATTTGGCAGTAGAAAGGCAAGTAAGAGTTGAAATTTACTGAGGTTTTCAGCCTGAGCGACTGAAAGGGATGGCAATGCCAGTAACCAAGGTGATGACTAGGGAAGAGGAGCCATGGTTTATGATGGAAAATGATATTGCTTTCACTATGAGAGAAGAATCTGCAGAATTCTCCGTCTTTTGGAAAAGGATGGGTTCTAGCACTGATAAAAATGAACAAAGTACTCTTGGCTGGGCCCGTGCAGCAGCCTAAGATGTGGTTTTGTATTGATAACAAATAATGGCTCTTGGAAGCCCAGCATATTCTGTGCTGATGTATAAGACTCTTGTGTCTGTGCTCCCTGTAAGCGTGTTTTCTCTTTCTGTTTCTAGGAATGGTGCAAAAGCTGGACCAAAAACTGCCAGTGGCAAACGAGTATCTGCTGCTTTCTGGAGGAGTCCGAGAAGGCGTGGTAGACCTGGACTTGGATGAGCTTAATGTCTATGCCCGGGGGACCGACTATGATATGGACTTCACTCTCCTGGTGCCAGCCCTTAAGCTGCATGACCGTAATCAGCCTGTGACACTGGATATGCGCCACTCAGCCTTATGCCACTCTTGGCTGAGCCTTCGGCTTTTCGACGAGGGGACGATCAGTAAATGGAAAGACTGCTGCACCATCGTAGATCACATCAACGGTGCCACCAACTACTTTTTCTCTCCAACCAAAGTGGCCGACTGGTTCTATGACTCCATCAGCATTGTCCTCTCAGAGATACAGAAGAAACCCCAGAGAGGGATGCCAAAGGTGGAAAAAGTGGAAAAGAATGGGACCATCATCTCCATCATTCTGGGTGTGGGGAGCAGTCGCATGTTGTATGATATCGTCCCGGTGGTCTCCTTCAAAGGTTGGCCGGCAGTGGCCCAGAGCTGGCTGATGGAGAACCACTTTTGGGATGGCAAGATCACGGAGGAAGAAGTCATCAGTGGGTTTTACCTGGTACCAGCTTGCTCCTACAAAGGAAAGAAAGACAATGAGTGGCGGCTGTCCTTTGCCAGGAGTGAGGTGCAGTTGAAGAAGTGTATCTCCAGCAGCCTCATGCAGGCATACCAGGCCTGCAAAGCCATCATCATTAAACTCCTGTCCCGGCCCAAGGCTATCAGCCCCTACCACCTGCGGAGCATGATGCTCTGGGCCTGTGACAGACTTCCGGCCAACTACTTGGCCCAAGAAGACTATGCAGCCCACTTTTTGCTGGGCCTCATCGATGACCTACAACACTGTCTGGTCAACAAGATGTGTCCCAATTACTTCATCCCTCAGTGCAACATGCTGGAGCACCTGTCTGAGGAGACGGTCATGCTCCACGCGCGGAAGCTCTCCTCGGTCCGCTCAGACCCAGCAGAGCACTTGCGCACTGCCATCGAGCACGTCAAGGCAGCAAACCGGCTGACGCTGGAGCTCCAGAGGCGAGGGAGCACCACCAGCATCCCCTCCCCGCAGTCCGATGGAGGAGATCCCAACCAGCCCGATGACCGTCTGGCCAAAAAACTGCAGCAGCTAGTGACTGAGAATCCAGGAAAGTCCATCTCTGTCTTCATTAACCCTGATGATGTCACAAGGCCCCATTTCAGAATTGACGACAAATTTTTCTGAGCATTTTTGCTGCCTTTTGTTTTTTTGCTCTGGATCTAAAACTCTCATAATATGTAGTGTGGTTTGTGATGCCGTCTTTCGGTTTTGTTTTTTTTTTTTTTTACATATCCAGCCTGGATTGGATCTGTTAAGAACACATCTTAAGTTTCCTGGTTCTGCAGGATGGTGCAGACTCTGAAACAGTATATTACTATTTCATATTCTGCCTCTGATTTTGCTGTTTACTTTTTGTAGTTATTGTTTTGTTTTGGTGTTTGGTGCTTGTTTTTTTTTTTTTTTTTAAGGAGAACTTGAGCCATAGATGAAACGCCCATGAATTATCTCCCTTCTTTATGTGTCATACTTTGTGCAAAATTGTTAATGGGATTGGGGAATCTCTCTTCGTGATACTTCAGGATTCAATGTTTTGTTTTGCTTTTTTGTCTTTATTTTTTTAATGAGTGTTCATCACTGCAGATATTTGAAAATCATCTGAATCTGGAAACTGCCTGGTACGTTAGCTGGATTTGTCGATACTTTTTTCTACCAGTGGCCAGGGTAATTTCTCTCTCTCTGCCAAACAATGTAGACTTTGAAAGTGATGATGCTACAAATTATGTTTGGAGCAACTTCATTGAATGTAATTGTCCTCAAATCGGAACTTTGGATGGTTTGGAAGGGTGTCTTTGACAACTTTCCAAGTAGAATTAAGGTTTCCAAATGGTAGTTTTAGTGTGTGTAATTATTTGAAGCCTTATTTAAATCCTATTAATGAACATACCATTACAATTGTTATTTGCACTAATGAAATCTTTGCCATTGTCGGAGTTCCAATGCGTGTGTTTCAATATAAATTGACATCTACTGTTGAAATGCTATCATTTCTTCATTTAGCTCATTTCTCTTAATCAATAGTGATTCTTTGTGTTTGTTTAGTTCTCCTTTATGTGGGTTCCTATTTTGTTCTCTTTGAATTTCCTGGTTCCTATCTTACCGAGAGAAGTTTTTCAAGCTTTATACCTGCTGAGTGACTTTTATCTGAAGCTGGGGAAAATGTATGATTGATAAAGTAGTTGTCTTTGTATGTATAGTTGATCCTTGAACAACACAGGTTTAAACTGCGTGGATTCGCTTATATGCAGATTTTTTTTCACTAAATGTGTTAGTTGAATGTATGGGTTTGGAACCATGAATAGAAGGTCCACTATAAAGTTATATATGGATATTCAACCTCACAAGGTCAGTGTTCCTAACCCCCACATTATTCAAGGGTCAACCGTATTTCTTTTGACATTACAGGGTTAAGCTTTTTTTAGAGTCTCTTTGGTTCTTCTGAGAGTTTTGAGAAAAACTGGAAGGAAAAATGAATATTAATCCCCAAATAGAAGTTACCATGCCAATTCAAAAGCAGGTTTTGCCATAGAGCAGGAACCAGGAAATAACTGGGTGGAAGCCTTGGTGTAGAGGTGTCCTGTCTTTAAGAATGAAATTACTTGCCAGGTCTAGGTGCTGCAAGACACCGGCTCCCTGTTTTGGTATGGACTCATTTCAAACTGTAGTGTTTGGGAGGCCAGGGGCCTGCCCATCTCTCAAAGGATTACTGTGCTGTCTACTGTTGGAAAGGTCAAGCAACGCTTTGACCTTGAATGTCCAGTCTCACGGGGTAGATTTTGGCCAATTGAAATCAGGCATATGCAGTCTTGGTTTTTGCATGGGAATTATTGTAATGCTTATGAATGAAAATGAAAACATTCAACCATCTTAAATCAAACAAAAGTAATAATAAAAGAAACATACTGGCCTTGGAGTTTTGTTGTTATTTGTTAGTTTGTAACCTGGAAACTGTTTTCTTATTAGTAATACCCCTAGTAATTTTCAGTAGATATAGCCCTGGGCTTGCTGTTGTCTTTCAGGCCAGATGTCTACATAGTGAAAACCCAGTGTCCAGTCTTCCCTGTCTCCAATTTTCCTGTTGGTATCTACCTATCCTCCACGTAATCTATGTCCTTCTCGAGAAATAGCTTCATCCCCAGCTCTGGACATGCACCCTGATTGATGTAGGCCAATCAAGATAGCCATTTCCCTGACCACAGTCATTAGTTAGCGATTGGGCATACAATGCCATCTGTTCCATTCAGGGACGTGCTTGCAATTCTAGCTTTGTATGCTGGGGCAGCGACATGCACCCTGGCTGTGGAAGAGGAAGCACTCGGCTTTGCTATCAGTGCCATGAACCTAGGGCTCTTCAGTCAGACATTCTTAAGGGTGAGTAGAAAAGAGATGTAGTCTGGTACCTTTTCTTGTCTGAAACATAAGCAAATCACTGACTTCTGTCCTTCTGAAGCCCTGAAGATTGGTTAAAATAATCTGTTTCAAGTACAATATAAAATGGCTTAAGGCAGAGGTTATCAATTTAGTATTACAACTTCTTCTTTAGGTTGTGGGAATTTATGAGCTATAACTCAACAGGATTTCAATTCTCTGATGGGACCTGGTTTCACATATTTGAAGAATAAATTATTTTGGAATCTATGGCTTTCTTAGCTGAAGTGGAAGTAAGATGCAAGTAACGATTGGTTTCAGAGTGGATGGAGCCAAACAGGATCAGTCATTTTAAAAATAAAAACATCCCTGAAATTACTGTACAGAGTTATTTCCGGGAAAATGAGAGGCAGGTATATGTGGCTAATTTTACTTTCAGGCACAGTTGCTTCTGGGCCCAGTGAAGAGCCCCTAGCGACTGACCAACGCCTTGTAAACCACGCACACACTTGACAGCACCAAAGGAATTGGATGTTTCTTTAAGGTGTTTTGTAACACTTACCGGGAGGATTAAGCCCATTGTCTGGGCACAGGTGAGTATTGATTATTTGGTATCAGATCATTACCTTGCTGAGAAAAATTTCCTGACTTGGAGTTCAGCCTTGGACAGGATGGCCTGGCTGGGAAAGGGAGGCTGTGCTTGGCAGCAGCTGCTGTGTCAGGGGGCTTCAGGGCTGCTGCTCCAGAGCTTGGCGGTTGTCTTCAGGAAAGGCACTGAACTCCGATCTGCTAAGCTTGATCTCCAGAACCTCTTTATTTGAGTCGCCCAGGGACTACTTGTGTGGCTATTCTACCTCCCATCTGGTCATTATTGGGGGTTGAAGAAAGATTCCCCATGTTCTAATCTGCAGGTAAACCTTTTTACCATTAAATGGAGCTCTGACTACTACTTGAACTAAAGGAAGGGGATGGACATCATCCTCTTCCTGTTGTGTTATTAATATCATATAAATACATATGTATTAATAGCTTTAAACTGATTCATTCCAGTTAGTTAATGGTCCTTTCTGAGAAAAATAGCCAGTTTAGAAAATGTACCTCTTAGGCTGTAATTTCCTCAAATAGGTAAAAAGTGTTATTTAGAATAATACTCTCCAATGGAGAACGGGTTGCAGCGTGTCCTAAGTTCTACCTTCTGTTAATTAATTGCAAAAATCCTTTTTCACTATTTACAGAAAACATACATTATACATGGAAGAAACCAAGCTGTAAAAACTAATTTTTTCTTTCTGTATGCCCATTTTATAATGATACCCTATTAGCAGTGAGTTCAAAAGTAGCATGTTTAATAAACTGCAACTTTGCCATATGGCACTTAATTTTTATACTAATGTTGTATGACCCTTGCTAAGTTTGAAAGTGAAAATGAAAATGTTAGTTGCTCAGTTGTGTCTGACTCTTTGCCATCCCATGGACTGTAGCCCACCAGACTCCTCTGGCCATAGAATTCTTCAGGCAAGAATACTGGAGTTGGTTGCCATTTCATTCTCTAGGGGATCTTCCTGACCCAAGGATAGAACCTGGGTCTCCTGCATTGCAGGTAGATTCTTTACCATCTGAGCCACTAGTTTTGAATCCACAGTTGGGTCCTGACATTCATTAAACTCTAGAGAGACTATATACATTTTGGTGTCTGTGTGGTTTGGGATAATGAGGAAATTTCAGAAAACTCAAATGTTAGTATGTTTAGTTCAGTCACTCAGTCATGTCTGACTCTTTGCAACCCCATAATTTGCAGCATGCCAGGCCTCCCTGTCCATCACCAACTCCTGGAGTTCACCCAAACTCATGTGCATCGAGTTGGTGATGCCATCCAGCCATCTCATCCTCTGTCGTCCCCTTCTCCTCCTGCCCCCAGTCCCTCCCAGCATCAGGGTCTTCTCCAATGAGTCAACTCTTCACATGAGGTGGCCAAAGTATTGGAGTTTCAGCCTCAGCATCAGTCCTTCCAATGAACACCCAAGACTGATCTCCTTTAGGATGGACTGGTTGGATCTCCTTGCAGTCCATGGGACTCTCAAGAGTCTTCTCCAACACCACAGTTCGTCTCCCATATTAAACAATTATTGTTCAAAGATCTTTAAAGACACATTGAGCCTTAATTTGGCATAGAAGGTGGGATGAAAATATTTGCATTTTAGACCACATTCCCTGTCTTTTTTAGGATGAATGGATTTGTAATGTGACTTGGGAAAGGTGGGCACATTGATACATTTTTCTTCTGTCATCTTCTGTTCCAACAGTTTATCATAGAAGCTTAAGGTGGCTAAGTCTGAGTAGAAGCATAAACTTGTTTCTTTGACTTTACATCCTTATCTGTGAAGTGCAGAATTGAGGTTGTTCCCTTCTTTTCTGGCTTTCACAATCTAAGATTGCCTGTTTCCAAAATAATCTGAATTTCAGATGTATAAATCCACCTATTTACACACGGAGAATTCTTTTCTACAGAATATCATTTAAAATATCTTATTAATTGCACCAGCATGTATGGAGGCAGAGCAAACATTTATTGACTGCTTGGTGCAGATCTTACTGGATGCTTTCACTCATGAACCTATTTTCATCTCACAATAGCTCGAGGGAAACCAAGATTCAGAAATTAGATAACTCATTCAAAGTTCCATAGACACTTAAGTAGTAGGGCAGAGTCAACATCTGAAACCATTTGTCTGTTTCCAAAATTAAGAACTTGTCATTATGGTACCACCCTAACTCTAATATTAGTATCTATTCTTATTATTTAGAATAGATTCTATTCTGTGCATTTACAGAGGACCTAAATTTGGATACAAGGTAAATAGAAATAACAAAACCTTGGGCAAACTCTTCTTTGAAGCTTTTCATCAGCAGAGTAGATGGATCATTTAGAGAAAGTTAATTTTCTGTCACTGAAAAATCCTGGGAGAAGAGAGAGAACCATGTGGGAAAAATTCTGGTTGGGGTGGGGAATGGACCACATACGAAATAGCAGTATCACATGTGAAGTATTCCTACCAATAGTGAATTTGAAGATTTTCATTATGACTTCATAGGGAATTCAGAAACTAAACGAACAACTTAAGGGCCAGACAACTCCAGGTTGCTAGATGGCAGGTCTAACAAGCAAGAGAACTTATATCTGAGGCTAGATTTCTCTTGGTGGTTGCAGGGAGAGGAGATCTCATACCTGCCCCTACAGAATCTCAGTTTCCATAGAGGCCTTCACGGGGTTTAGTCAATATTGAGTCCAGATGGTCTCAGCAACACTAGACTCTCAAGGCTGTGTCCTTGAAATGGCACAGTGTGGGAATGGTGGGCAGACCATACATTTCAAGGACAAGAGGAAGGATGAGGAGCCTCTGCCAGGGTCCAGCTCTAGGGTCAGCTAGAGGTTACACCCTCTTGATAATTTCCTCCAATAAACACTTCAGATCTTCTGTGGTGATTGGCAGGTACTTTCCATAATGCTCATTGAAATTCACCAAGTGACTGTCCTCTTCCCTTTTCTGGGTCTTGTTTGCTCTTCTCATAACTTGAGGAGTGAGATTTGTGACCTTAAGGACCTCTCCATGAAGAGCTGTTTGTTGGCTGGAGAGGGAGAATAAACACAGATAGGAACTAGATGGGAGGGAAGATTAAGTGATGACAATTTATGACTGGTAAGTGGGACTTGTAGACCCCTGCAAGGGCTGCAGATGAACTGAGGTGGATGGAGTTTTGGGGCAGTGCTCCAAGAGGCTAGATTAATGCAAAAACATTGCTTTTACTTATCTCATATTCTTCTCCCTCTCCCTGCTCTTCGCTTAAAAATTTCACTACGGGGATGGCGACATTGTTCAGAAAGTTCCCCAAGACCAGTCTTGTGGTCAAAGGCACAAATCTGTGCCATCCACACAGCTGTGTTTGCTGCATTTTATAAAGCTATTGCTTACAGAAGGATCTTACTGGAAAACAAACCTTTTTTGCTCTCAAGTTGCTAAACATAGCATTGACCTTGGCTAACTCACACACTGGTTTTGTTCAACTTTTTCATTTAAGAATTCTAAGAGTAAGAAAGCCTTTGGGGGGTTTGTGTGACATGAGTGACATGAAGGTAGATTAGGTATATAATCTGCTTAAATTTGATCTCTTGAGTATATGTGTTCACCTTCTGGTGGAAACTTTGGGGGGAGACAGTGTCTTCCATTATAATCCTGTGATTCTAACACGATCACAGTGTAACTCCAGCTTCACACTGAACTTCCAGTCATTTTGTGGTTTTCTAGGCTGATGTGGGAAAGAACCATAATAAAATGTTGCCCTAATGGTCTGGGAGCAAGCGACAAGAATGAAGACAGAACACAAAATCTGGTGCCATGGGGTCAGGGGGCCTGTACCCTCTATTGGGCTGAGGTGTAGAGTCCGCTCTTGAGTCCAGCTTTTATTCCTAATTGCAGACTATAAGGCTTTCTCAGATCTTATCTTTCTCAAGACACAAGCTGTGTTAATCACATACCCCTAAATGTTATGGACTACACTGACATAATCCAGATCTCCTTGTGTTTACCCCAGGCCGTTCCCTCTGGGCTAGTCTTGAGAACAATTAGCAAGTGCCTAGGCAGCGTTCATGCCTGATGCTGACCCGGCATTCCAGTTCCATGCTTTTATGATCCCAGTCATACTCCCTTCTGGGTCTGGCCTTGGGGTTTGTAACAAGGAGATTATTCTTAAGAAAAACATGAGAGATAATCATTAACATAATTTCTTAACATATACTGATTTTCTAGGGGCTATTTCTATGAAATTTCTCAAGGCTGTGAAAGTACGTTACTAGGAATTCCCACTGCAATAAAAGTCTGACAGAGAGCCCAGGAACGGTTTCCTTGCTGATGCTAAATTACTTCAGTCGTGTCCGACTCTGTGCGACCCCATAGATGGCAGCCCACCAGGCTCCCCCATCCCTGGGATTCTCCAGGCAAGAACACTGGAGTGGGTTGCCAGTTCCTTCTCCAACTCATGAAAGTGAAAGTGAATGGTTTCCTTAGCCACACAGAAAAGGTCCTGGCCTACATCTCTGACCTTTGACCTTGACTGCTTCATTTTCCCTACATTCTCTGCCCAGACTCAGCTCTCTTCAGATTGTTTTTTAATTATTTATTTTAAAATTGCATCTATTAATATCCATTTGTTTACTTATGGCTGTGCTGGGTCTTCGTTGCTGTGCGTGGCCTTTCTCTAGCTGCAGCGAGTGGGGACTGCTCTAGCTGCGATGCATCGGGTTCTCTTGTGGAGCGTAGGCTCTGGAGTGCTCGGCCTTCAGTAGTTTCCGCACACAGGTTTTGCTGCCCCAGGGCATGTGGATCTTCCCGGACCAGGGATCAAAGCATGTCCCCTGCGCTGGCTGGCAGCTTTTTTACTGCTGGACCACCAGAGCAGTCTTTTAGATTGTTTTCAACGCCAGATGCATAGAATGCTGAATGGTTCCAGTCGTTAAATGAAATTGCCTGTGTCCTACCTCCTTCTTTTACATATCCTGCAATCTTCTGATAAATACACAGCTTCATGCTTCAGCCACTCCTTGTGAGATTCTCTTAGACATCCCTTTTCTACTTTCCTATTATTTGTTAGAGAATCACTAACTTCTAAGTATTCTCACCAGCTGACCAAAAATATTTTGACAATCTTTCTGAGCTATGTATTATGAAAATTATAAGTATTAGGGAGGTTAAAAATAAATTTACAGGCTATGCTTTTTCAGGCTACACGTTGTCCTAATTTCAGAATACCATTATGCAACAACATTCTCCCCACCAATAATTATTTATTTGCACAGAAGTGCAAGTGAAGAAGTTAACCAAATTGTTAATTTTATTTATTTATTTTTGTCTGTGCTGAGTCTTCATTTTTAGGCAGGCCTTTCTATATTTGTGGAGAGCAGGGGCAACTCTTCCTTGTGGTTCACAGGCTTCTCTCTTTTATTTTTAATAACAGTTTTATTGAGTTATAATTCACATACTGTACAATTTGCTCATTTAAAGTGTAAAATTCGGTGGGTTTTAGTATATTTACTGACTCTCACAGTCATCTCTACAATCAGTTTTAGGGCAGTTTTATCACCATAAAAGAAAACCCACGCCCCTTAAGAGTTAACCCCTATTTCCTTCCAACCCTCCCAGCCACAGGCAACCTCAAATCTACTTTCTCTCTATATAGTTGTTTCCTCTGGAAAATTCATATAAATGGAGTCATATATCAGGCTTCTCTTGTGGATCGTGGTCTCTAGGGTACTCGAGCTTCAGAAGTTGCAACACATGGGCTCCATAGTTTGGGCACGTGGGTTTTGTTGCTCTGCAGCACGTGGGATCTTCACCGATCAGGGACTGAACCCATGTCTTCTACATTGGCAGACAAATTCTTTACCACTGAGCCACCAAGGAGGCCCTGAAAATTTTTTTCCTGTCTAAATTGATCTCACAGAAGTACCTGTCTCACTAGAAAGAAGAATTCATAAAGAAATGTCTCTATGGCTAGCTGATCCACAGAGTTTGTCCAGGTTTTGAATTCCCATGTGAAGAGGGATCTCATGGATTTTAGGTGATAAATGTGGTGATGGGTGGGCATCAGCCTTAGATTCTCATATATAAAAACACGTATATTAGCACAGTAAAATATTAAGTAGCTGTTTAGTCACTAAGTCTTATCTGACTCTTGTGACCCCATGGACTATAGCCCACCAAGCTCCTCTGTCCGTGGGATTTCTCAGGCAAGAGTACTGGAGTGGGTTGCCATTTCTTTCTCCAGGGGATCTTCCCAACCCAGGGATTGAACCTGCATCTCCTGCACTGGCAGGCAGATTCTTTACCACTGAGCCATCAGGGAAGCCTCTGTCTTTTAGGGTGCTGAATGAATGCAGCTTCATTTAGTAATCTGCCACTGTCTAGCCTTCCGACTTTAGTTACTTTCTCTTTCAGCTTCAGTTCTCTCTTTTGTTACTTGAGTGTAATTTGAGTGGGTTGGTTTTTTCAATGTTAACCTTAGGGATGGACTGGCAGTCAGCCTCTGGATCCCTTGCATTGACTCAATGAAGCATCTCTTATTTTTATTTGCCTTACATATTAGAATTTCCTATAGAAATTACTTGAAGGAAAGTTGCCGCTGTCTTGAATATTAAGAAGCATGTGATGTGACTGTCTCTAAAGGTTCATCAAGTTTATTAAAAGGTCAGTTGTTATAGAAAGCAAGTGTTAAACCGGTAATGTTGGGGGAGTACAGGAAGATTTGATAATATTTCAGTACTTAATTATCCATTCAACAAACAGTTATTGAGCACCTCAGAGAAAGAAGAGAACCAGTTTTTAGCTTCATGAACTTTTTAGTTTAGTGAAATGGGAGTGAGTGGAAGGAGAGAACATCAACCCTAGATTTGCAGATATAAAATATAAATCAGGTGAAAACTTAATAATTTAGAAGATGAAAAATATTGAAAACTCTTTTCACATATCTCAGCCCAACATTGGCACAGTAAATTACGGTTTCTCAGCCGTGGTACTGTTGACCTTTTGAGTCAGATAATCCTTTGTTGTGGACAGCTGCCTTGTGCATGGTAGGGTGCCTAACAGCCTCCTTTTGCTCTGTTCATTGTATGTCAATAGCATCCTGCTCCTTCTGGTCTCAGAAACAAAAACTTCAGATAGTAGTGAGATCCCTGCAGGGCAAAACTGCCTCTAGTTGAAAACCATTGCAGGAAATAATTCTGCCTTACATTTTATTTTCTGGGAATAGAGAAAATTTCAGGTTTCTCTCTATGACTAGCCAAAAGTAAGGAAATACCTAGGAAATGTTGGTTGAATTAAATTTGTAAGAGCAGAGAGTGGATGAGTCTTTCCACAGTCCTTCATTTATTATTTTTATGTTTGTAACTAAAAATACCTACTCAAGTAGTTTATCAGCTAACATTTTCCAGTGTTTCAGGTATTCCCAACCGTGGCTGCAGATTGCACTCTAAGATGTAACTTTTTCCCTCAAGAAGTTTATGTCATATACAGGGAGAAACTGGTTGTGTTAGAGGAAATAGAATAAGCAGGAAAAGATGTATACAGAAAGGGTCAATGAAAGACCAGATAATAATTATTACAGGAGCTGAGTTTAGGGAGAAATCTTGGGTTGAAATGTTTAGGGAAGGCTCTGAAGATTAAGAAGATTTATAAAATTATGAGGATGGTTGGGAAATTGTTGTAGAATGAGGAAGAATCTTAACAGGGAGTTTTGGAGGGGCCACATATGGGAATAAAAGATAAACATAGTTCCAGTCTTTCAAACACAGTTCAGTTCAGTCTGTCTGTTGTGTCCAACTGTGACCCCATGAACCCCAGCATGCCAGGCCTCCCTGTCCATCACCAACTCCCAGAGTTTACTCAAACTCATGTCCATCGAGTCAGTGATGCCATCCAACCACCTCCTCCTCTGTCATCTCCTTCTCCTCCTGCCTTCAATCTTTCCCAGCATCAGGGTCTTTTCTAGTGAGTCAGTTCTTCGCATGAGGTGGCCAAAGTGTTAGAGTTTCAGCTTCAGCATCAGTCCTTCCGATGAATATTCAGGACTGATTTCCTTTAGGATGGACTGGTTGGATCTCCTTGCTGTCCAAGGGATTCTCAAGAGTCTTCTCCAACATCATAGTTCAAAACCATCAATTCTTCGGCGCTCAGCTGTCTTTATAACCCAACTCTCACATCCATACATAACTACTGGAAAAACCATAGCTTTGACTAGATGGACCTTTGTTGGTAAAGTAATGTCTCTAATTTTTAATATACTGTCTAGGTTGATCATAGCTTTTCTTCCAAGGAATAAGCATCTATTTTTTTTTTTTATGGCTGCAGTCACCATCTGCAAAACCCCCCAAAATAAAGTCTCTCACTGTTTCCACTGTTTCCCCATCTATTTGCCATGAAGTAATGGGACCAGATGCCATGATTTTAGTTTCCTGAATGTTGAGTTTTAAGCCAAGTTTTTCACACTTCTCTTTCACTTTCATTAAGAGGCCCTTTCGTTCTTCTTCACTTTGTGCCATAAGGGTATGTCATCTGAATGCCTGAGGTTATTGATATTTCTCCCGGCAATCTTGAGTCCAGCTTGTGCTTCATCTAGCCCAGCATTTTGCATGATGTACTCTGCATATAAGTTAAATAATCAGGGTGACAATATGCAGCCTTGACATACTCCTTTCCCAATTTGGAACCAGTCTGTTGTTCCATTTCCAGTTCTAATTGTTGCTTCTTGACCTGCATACATATTTCTGAGGAGGTAGGTAAGGTAGTCTGGTATTCCCATCTCTTTAAGAGTTTTCCACAGTTTGTTGTGATCCACACAGTCAAAGTCTAAATCCAGCTTGAATGTCGGGAAGTTCACTGTTCACACACTGTTGAAACCTGGCTTGAGAATTTTGAGCATTACTTTGCTAGCATGTGAGATGAGTGCAATTGTGCGGTAGTTTGAGCATTCTTTGGCATTGCCTTTCTTTGGGATTGGAATGAAAACTGACCTTTTCCAGTCCTGTGGCCACTGCTGAATTTTCCAAATTTGCTGACATATTGAGGGCAGCACTTTCACAGCATCATCTTTTTAGGATTTGAAATAGCTCAACTGAAATTCCATCACCTCCACTAGCTTTGTTCGTAGTGATGCTCCCTAAGGCCCACTTGACTTCACATTCCAGGATGTCTGGCTCTAGATGAGTGATTGTCATTATCTGGGTCATGAAGATCTTTTTTGTACAGTTCTTCCATGTATTCTTGCCACCTCTTCTTAATATCTTCTGCTTCTGGTTAGATCCATACCATTTCTGTCCTTTACTGAGCCATCTTTGCATGAAATGTTCCCTTGGTATCTCTAATTTTCTTGAAGAGATCTCTACTCTTTCACATTCTATCATTTTCCTCTATTTCTTTTCATTGATCATTGAGGAAGGCTTTCTTATCTCTCCTTGCTATTCTTTGGAACGCTACATTCAAATGGTTATACCTTTCCTTTTCTCCTTTGCCAGAAGTATAGAAAATGCTTCTGGAACTGTAGTTTGAACTTGGGGAATATATCTGCTGCAGATTTGTGTGGAAATAGAATATCATTTTATGTTTTATCTTTGGCCAACATGGGAAGAGAATAAAGCAGTTTGAAGGTACATGAGACTCAAACATTAGTTGTCACTGAAATGACTTTAGTATTGAATAAATTTCATGTATTAGTGCTGTTTTTGCCCTGTTATTTTTGGTTGAATTCATAAAGAAACATTACCAAATTTGTAGTAACAACATGTTTCCAAAGTCAAACTTTAGACTCTGTTTTGCTGTCCCACTGCTTTCTGGGGTCTGCTTCCTTAGGGACTTTGCTCTTTTAATTTTCATTGTCCTTGCTCTGCTCAATTTGGTGTGTTTATAATATTTTCCTCTCAAGATAGGGTTTTATCCTTCCGGAAAATAATTCTTGGTTGTTATTTCTGATCAAATTCTCAAGGAAGGGCCCAGAGAGCCTTAGCACTTTTTCATCCATATGACTCTTGCTGTTGTTGTTGTAGTTACCAGAACTTTGACCTTGTGAAAGTCTATCCTTGTTGCTGTCTCTCAGAACAGTCCATTCTAGTTTTTCATCAGGATGGCACTTCTCTTCTTACGAATGAGCACTTGTTGATAACTTTTTAATTTTGATATCTTTTAGGGTATAGTAGTTGACTTCCACCACACAGCAGTTATTTCATACAGGCTCCAATGCTATTGCTGGCTTGGTCACAAATACTGCTGGAGGGATCTTGCTGAAAATATTGTCCGTGTCTTTTCCCTTCCTATAACGGTGGGTGTGTGTGGTTTTTTTTCAGGAAGTGTTGATAAAAATTACATCATGAGGTCCCAACCCACAGCAAGTACCTTGGTTTTTGAATGAGGTAAATTCTTGGGCAAGAAATTCTAGGGGAGTGTGGAACACCCAGGAATTCTCTGTGTCACTGAATGAAGCCCGCGTGAAACAGGGTTTGTTGTATGGGGCTGAGTCCTGTTTGTTTTGGCTGAGAAAGATTAGCAACTGCCGAACTTCTTCCTCATCACAGATTCTTTCCAACCCTGTACATGGTAGCAAGTGTTGCCTATTGGAAGCTTCTTTTCTTCTATCTCTTTCCTCATTTGTCCTTACTTCCTTTGCTTCTCTGTGATATTAAAGGAGATTCAGTGAGGCTCTGAGGGCTACCCAGGGGGTGCTCGTGGTAAAGAGTCTGCCTGCCAATGCAGGAGACCAGGTTCGAGACCAGGTTCGATCCCAGGTTTGATCCCAGGGGCAGCAGGATCCCTGGGGGTAGGAAATGGCAACCCACTCAGGTATTCTTGCCTGGAAAACGCCATGGGCAGAGGAGTGTGGCGGGCTACAAAGAGTTGGACAGGACTGAACACATAATCTTCCCTTTCCTAATGAGGCTCTCAGATGCTGCTTCCTCATCTCCAAACTCAAGCTCATTGGTTTTGCCCCCTTTCGTGTCCCTCATAGTTTAGAATCAGCTGCCCCTGCTTGAGCTCTGTAGTGATCACGGTGAGCACTGTCACTGCCCCTGCTTGAGCTCTGTAGTGAGTATGCTCCCTCTGCTTCTTCCCTTCCTTGGTCCAATCTCTACCATTCCTGGCAGGAATTATTCAAAAATATGTGACGTGGGGCATCGGTGTTTCCTAGCTTTGTCTCAAAAAGGACTTTGTTTTTCCTCGCTTCAATTGTTGCTTTCAACTGTTTGCTTTAAAAAGTTTGTGAAGATATCTTTACCTCACCATTTTACAGCTCTTTAGTTATTATTGTTTCTCCATATAGAAAAGTATTGAATTTTTCCTTACCTGAAATCTACTTATTTTTTCATTTATGATTACTAATTTCAAAGTGATTCTTAGAAAGGCATTTTGTTGTAAGAACGCTCATGTATATTTTCTTTTTATGTGTAATTCAGTAATTCTACTGGAGTTTGTGTATATGGCCATCTTAAATGTTTAATTTGCTATATTCATGAAGTTAGTCTGTTTACCTCCTACCATTGTGTAAATCTGTCTTTTTCTCATTGTTATGTCACAAAATGTATTAACTTCTGAAGTGGACCTTCTGGAGCTCAATGTACTATTCTATTCCACTCATCCGTCGTTCTGTTTCTGTTTCAGATCCACAGTGTCTTAATTATTGTATCTTGAATATATGTTTTATTTTATAAAGTAGTAAGTTTTTCTTTTTTTTTCCAAAATTTGTCCCAGCCTTTTCAGTTATTTTTGAGGCAGTCTGTTACATTGATTAATATTTTACACCCTTTTAGAAATATGCAATTTATTTCCATTATCTTAGTACATCAGTTAAGTTTCCTGATTTTCTTCAGAGATCCCATTCCGCAAATGTGATTTCCACTCTTATCCCATGATATAGTTTGTTGATAGTGACTACAGTGATAGAGAAAAATTTAATATCAAGACTGGCCCTGTGAAATTGATTATAAAGATTGCCATTAAAAATCCATTTAGAGTGTTTAAATATTAACAATGATCTAGTCCTTGAATATTTGAAGAAAATCCATTAAAATCAACCAGGACTGATGCCATGTTGTGGGAGGGCTACATTTGCATTTTTAAAGTTTTTAATAGATTTAATGGGCATAAGACAGACAAAACCATCCACTTAATTCAGTCATTTAATAAACATCATATGCCAGACATTGTGCAGTGCTGAGGATATTAAAGTAAAACATGTTCTTTGCTTCCTAGTTTCTCAAGAATTTATTTTAACTGAATAAACTGACAGATACTCAGATATTAATGGCTAAATTGGCAAAACAATCTGACAAGTCCTTTCGATGTTATCACTTCTTAAACTAATTCTGGAAGGTTGACTGCTGTACTCTTCAGATGAGTCATTGATTAGCTACTTGACCCCCACTATAACTTTTAGAGCAGCATTTGTCAGTCTTATCTCTATCCCACTGCAGTACACCCAAGGGATATTATGCAACTGCTATTGATGCCAGTGATTCATAGTTTTAGTTTGAATTGTTTGAAAAAAACCCATGTTGGTTTCCACCACTCACTCCACATATGTAAAAAATCACCTTTTTAGAGCTTATAAAATTCACATGTGTTTATCCTTTTTGTTACATATAAAATGAATTTGCAATTATTTTTTCATTTGCTTCTCAGAACATCCTGGGGATTAGTTAGGGTGAAGATTATTTTCTTTCATTTTACAATTGACAAAACTGAGGCTTAAAGCGAATGGTTTTTTCCTAGGCTACACAGCTAGTGAAAGGTGTCTAAAAGGCATAGTTGGAGGAGGTCCTCAAAAGGAAGTAACCTCTAAATTGGCCAGTGAGCTTGACCCAGGCATTTGGAGGCTCCTCAATTCCTCCCTTGCCCTTGAAATATATGTTCGGCCCCGCATTCCCACAGTGGCAGTCATTTACCAAGGATACAGCCTTGAGAAAACAAAGCTTGAAATTATGGTATTGGCATCGTCTGTACTGAATACATCACAACTCTGTTAAGGCCTCTGCACGGACTTTTAAGACTGTGGTGGGCAGGTGTGGAGATCGACTCATCTTGACAAGCCTCCTAAGTTAAAACTGCCACCCTGGCTGGAGTGGTCTGCCTCTTCCTGCTCTCTTTCTCCGCCTTCTGTGTGTGGGGACCACTCTGTGAACCAACAGGCATGGATCCAATCTCCTCACTGCAAACGTCTATGAAGAAAGTAGTTTTGAATTTACATAGCTTTTACTGTAGAGGGTGATGATCTGATTGTTTGGGTCTAAATTCTGTAGTGACTACATTTTCTTTTGGGTTGTGCTGTCACTGAGTAGTTCTTACTCTGTGCCTGACACAGAGTCACCCTGTGCTCCTACCCTTCCTTTTTAATGAGGAGCTAGAAAGGGCCATTGTGTCACCTTCCAACTGAGCATGTGGGTCCTGACAAAATTATAGGAGATGCTTCTTCATGAAGACGTTTTGTTCTGTCTTGCTAACCTTCCAGCTTTGTCCACTTTTATTCCAATTTATTCGCAATTTTTTTTTCCTGGTGAAGAGAAAAATAGGCTGTGTAATGAGAATAATAGGGAGATATAATTTTCTATCACTGATATTATTGAGATAAAATTTTCTGTCCTATTTTGTATTTTATAGTGAAAGGGAAACTTTAAAAATATTTCCTGCTTTTGGGATTAGAGTCTTTAACTGAGTGAGATAATATTTCCAAGAGTAAGCATGTAATTATAGACAGTGAAACTAGTTTTTTTCAGCCTTTTTATGAAATGTAATATCCATTAGAAAAATGCATAAAATATACAACTTAACTTTAACAAAGTTTTTGAAATCGAACAGCCATTTATTTAAACGCCACCCAGATCAAGAAATGTGTCTTCCCAGGGGCTCAGTGGTAAAGAATCTGCCTGCCAGTGCAGGAGGCTATCTGTGGGTTGGGAAGATCGCTTGGAGGAAGAAATGGCCACCCACCCCAGTATTCTTGCCTGGAAAATTCCGTGGACAGAGGAGACTGGTGGGCTGCAGTCCGTGGTATTGCAGAGTTAGACACAAGTGACCGACTGAGTACACAGATCAAGAAATAGAAACTTGTCTTATCTGTGCTTCTTCCCAATTACAACCCTCTTTGCCCTAACAGTCTGAGCCACCACTTCCCTGGTGGCTCAGACCATAAAGCGTCTGTCTACAATGTGGGAGACCTGGGTTCGATCCCTGGGTCAGGAAGATTCCCTGGAGAAGGCAATGGCAACCCACTCCAGTACTCTTGCCTGGAAAATCCCATGGACAGAGGAGCTTTGCAGGCTACTGTCCATGGGGTCGCAAAGAGTCGGACATGACTGAGCGACTTCACTTTGCCCTAACAAATGTAACATTGCTAAATGTTTTAATCTCTTCTTTGCCTTTCTTTGTAGCATTTCTGTATGCTGCTTCACCTTTAGATAATGTAGTTTAGTTTGACTGTGTTTTTGAATTTTGTATAAATGGAATCATTCTTTTGTGCCAATTTCCTCTACTTCCCTTTGAGTTTGTGAGAACTGTCTGTTTCAGAAAGTTGTTTGTTAATTTCCCATGCTATCTGATATTCCATTACAGAAATACACCACTATTTACTTAACTATATATTATTGGTGAATATGCATGTATTCTTAGTAACTCAGTCATATCCAACTCTTTGAGACCCTATGGACAGTAGCCCACTGGGCTCCTCTGTCCATGGGATTTCCCCGGGCAAGAATACAAGAATGGGTTGCCATTGCCTTCTCCAGGGGATCATCCTGACCCAGGGATTGAACTGGAGTCTCCTGTATTGGCAGGCAGATTCTTCACCACTAAGCCACCTGGGAAGCCCTGGTGAACATGAAACCGTAGGTAATTATTAGCTAAATTGTTCCACCTGTAACATGGTGCCTTCACAATCAAGGTTGTTTTTACAGTTGTTACAAAAAAAACTTGCATGTACTCCAAGCTGCCCATACTCTAAACAATAAGATGCTTGCTGGAGAGCTGTTTTCCAGGAACCCGGAGTCAGCTGAGGCTAGTTTGGAGCTGAACTGGTTAAAACTAGATAGGATCACTGACCCTCCAATTGGGTATGCGAATAAGCGTCCTCGTGGCCTTGGAAGGCCTATAGCTTAGTTACACCTGCGCAAAGTGACTATTATCACATATTTCCCCAATCACCTGCCCCGAGTTCACACCCTGCATGCACCCCATGCTTCTGAACATCCTGCTCCTTTATCCCATAAATACCCCGAGCTCCTTGCTGGTCCTTAAGGGACGCAGATCTGAGACTTGCTTCCTTGCTTAGTGTTTTGGCTTGCTGCATGTCAGGTAAGATGAACTGATTCTGGTGACAAATGTTTGACTTCTTTCTAGATTCTCAGTTATTATAAATAATACTATTACAAACATTCTTCTCCATGCCTCCTTATACTCATATGCACACATATTTTTTGCACATAAATCCTGGAGTAAAATTGTTTTAAGTATTTCAAATATCTTCTCCTCTTTGCCACGTGTTTTCATCCTCTTAATATCTTTTGATAAGTAGGCCTTAATTTTATTGTAACATAAAGCTTATCAAACTGTTCATCATGTACAAAAATCTCTTTGATCTGATGGTTAAAGCTATTTTCCTATATTATCTTCTAAATGGTTTATAGTCTTTTCACATTTATGTTTGCAATCCATCTGGTAACATTAGAGTTTCCAAATTTTGCCTGTTTTTAACAGCTTTTAATGGTTAGGAATAAAGCTCCCGTGTACATTTTATTCATGTTCTGCATGCAGGTGTGTGTATACTACACACACGCACAGACACACACACACACACGCACCTGGAGGGGGAAATGGCAACCCACTCCACTATTCCTGCTTGAAAAATCCCATGGGCAGAGGAGCCTGGTGGGTTACAGTCCATAGGGTCACAAAGAGTCAAACTCGACTGAGCGGCTGTGTGTATGTATGCATATGTCTGAGTCTTCTACACATAGTAGGATTTCTGATTCAGATGATTAGATAATCCCAAATAATTATCTAAAGGGCTGGCCAATTTATACTTCCATGGCAATGTGTGAAATTTCCAGTTTCTTCACATCTTTGCCAACATATGATATTGCTAATATCATATTTATTTGTGGTCATTTTAGTGTATATTGGTATCTTATTGCCATTTAAGTTTGCATTTTCTATTAAAAGTATATAATAATTTTTCTTATGTTGATTGGATATTCATATATCTTCTTAGGTAAACTGCCTATATAAGTTATTTGTCCCTTTTTGAAACTGTTTTGTCTTTGGGGTTTTCCTTATTAATATATGAATTCCCTATGTATTTCAGAAACAAGTCCTTTACCATATAAATGTCAACATTTTTCTCAGTATATATCTTGTCTTTTCACTCTCCTAATAATGTCTTTGATATATAGATGCTTAATTGTAACAAGACTGGTTCCAAATAGGGAAAGGAGTATGTCAAGATTGTATACTGTTACCCTGCTTATTTAGCTTATATGCAGAGTATATTATGCGAAATGCCAGGCTGGATGAAGCACAAGCTGGAATCAAGATTGCTGGGAGAGATATCAATAACCTCAGATATGCAGATGACACTACCTTTATGGCAGGGGATGAAGAACTAAAGAGCCTCTTGATGAAAGTGAAAGAGGAGAGTGAAAAAGTTGGCTTAAAACTCAACATTCAGAAAACTAAGATCATGGCATCTGGTCCCATCACTTCATGGCAAATAGATGGGGAAACAATGGAAACAATGGTTGACTTTATTTTTTTGGGCCCCAAAGTCGCTGCAGATGGTGATTGCAGCCATGAAATTAAAAGCTGCTTGCTCCTTGGAAGAAGAGCTATGACCAACCTGGACAGCATATTAAAAAGCAGAGACATTACTTTGCCTACAAAGGTCCATCTAGGCAAAGTTATGGTTTTTCCAATAGTCATGTATGGATGTGAGAGTTGGACTATAAAGAAGGCTCAGTGCTAAAGAATTGATGCTTTTGAACTGTGGTGTTGGAGAAAACTTGAGAGTCCCTTGGACTGCAAGGAGATCCAACCAGTCTATCCTAAAGAAAATCAGTCCTGAATATTCATTGGAAGGACTGATGCTGAAGCTGAAACTCCAGTACTTTGGCCACATCATGCGAAGAATTGACAGGAGGAGAAGGGAATGACAAAGGATGAGATGGTTAGATGGCATCACTGACTTGATGGACATGAGTCTGAGCAAGCTCCGGAAGTTGATGGTGGACAGGGAAGCCTGGTGTGCTGTAGTCCATGGGGTTGCAAAGAGTTGGACATGACTGAACAACTGAGCTGAATTGTAACAAAGTCCAATTTCTCTAGTTCTTTTCTTTTATGATTATAAAGATATCTTTCCCTACCTCAAACGTCATAAAGATATTCTCATTTCTTTTAAAAGTTTTATTGTTTCATCTTTGCCATTTAGATTTATAATATATCTCAAAATTTGCATGTGAGGTAGTGGGTTAAGATATATATTTTTTCCATATGACTATCCAGTTGACCCAGTGCCATTTTATTAAAAACTCATCCAGTCTCTGGTGAATTGCAAAGGAACCTTTGTTGAAAACCAAGTGATTTTACAGAAACACACACACATTTCTAGATACTTTACTCTGTTTTATGGTTGATTTCTCCTATGTTGAAAGCTGTTACCTTTATTCTCATCAATAAGGTGAAATTACTTTTTGTAGCAGCAAACTGAAAACCTTATTCATTGGCCAAGAACTGGAGAAAGGGGAGCTCACTCTCTGAAGGCATTTTTTTCCCAGATGACAAGTGGCGGCAAGCTTTTTATAGGTAAAGGTTTAGGAGGTTATATGGGGTGAGGGTGTATTGTCATCCTGATTCATTGAAATGGGTGACAGTTTCCCAAAGTGCAGTTCACCCCTGTTTTCTGCCCTTGTATGATCCTTCAGCATCTGAGTCGGAAGTGGGTTTGACACCCGTGGTGCAGGCCGTGGAGATCTTATTACAATGAGATGGTAATAAGCTATAGAACAACTCCTGCTCCAGTTTTAAAGTTCAGCCAGCTTGTGCCAGTTTCTTGTGGTTAAGGCCTCTTGTTCCTGTCATGTAAACACAGAAGAGTCAGTTTTGATTCTCCAGGTTTGCCTGGAGGGAGGTTTTTATTAGAATGAGGGGCTGGGGTGCATGCCAGGTGCCCTTGCTGAAGACAGGGGGACTTGTACCATGCAGAGTTTAGGTACAGAGTAAGACCCTGGGGTTGTGCCCCTGAGTGACAGTGCCACACTTTGTGAATTACTGTGGCTTTAAAGTAAGTCCTGAAACCTGGAGATGTAAGACTTTTAAATTTGTTGTTCTCCAAAGCCTATTCTAGGTTTTATGCATTTCCATGTAAAGTTGAAAATCTTTTGTCAGTTTATACACACACACACACACACACACACACACACACACACAACTTGCTGGGATTGATTGCAATGGTGTTGAATCTACAAATTAGTTTGTGGAGAAGACTAGTAACTTAGGAAGAAGATACAATTTAAAATATTGCATCTTTCAATCTTTAAATATAGTTTTTATCTCTGCATCATAAGGTTGTCTTTAATTTTTCTCAATCATATTTGACAGTTTTAATTACGGAGCTTGCACATATTTTAATTAGGTTTATTCCTAGATAATAGATTTTTGATGCTATTGTAAAAGATATTGTTTTAAAAGTGTAATTGTTCAGTTGTTTTCTTATGCTTTTATTTAATCCTTTGGGCACCTTGTAATATAATGCTACTTTGAGAAGATTTTATCTTTTCTAATCTATGCTAGCTTCAGTTCGCTTTTGTCTCACAGTCTCACTGTTTCTTTGTTTATTTTCACTCTGGATTTTTAAATTTTGGTGTTTAAATGCTCTTACATATCTTCAAAATTTTCTTTCATTGTTTTGAATTCATATCAATGCATTTGGGTACCGTTTTCTTTACATTAATTGTTGTTTCATGGACAGTTTTCATTAGCTAACTATTTTCATTATTAAATCCTGTTTTATTCTTGCGGTCACTTTGGTGTAGCCTGCCAAATTCTGCTCATTGTTAAATGTCTTAGATTTTCCTTGCTTAGCTTTGGTGTCGTGGTGAAGAAGGTGTATGAGGTGTTTTGGTTCTTTCTGTGTTATTTATGCGTGTTTCAAGTGTTCTCTTCTGTCAGCTCAGTGACATACAGTTTCATTAATAGATGATGTCCTTTGGGGATGCAAGAGATGGGTTTGTCATGACTTATGATTTTGTGATATTCTCATTTTAGTAGAAAAAGGTCCATGATCTTGGATTTGGCCAATGATCTCAGAATATGTTTTTCCTGTACATGGATATGCTTCTTTACTGACTGCCACATACACTAATTGCAAAGTGAGATGTCAGGGGATGTTTAACAGGAGGATTCCTACATGCTGTTTCTCATAAATCCTCTGTTCCTTATCAGTTTCTGGCAACAGAAATGAGTGGAGTGCATGCCACTCCCAGGACTGAGGGCATAGGATGAGACAGGCTTGAATCTCCTTCAGTGAATATTCTCCTTACGACAAAACTGCTTAGTCTCGACCCTCTTTCTTGAGATATGGGTTGTCTCCTGACCTTGTGACCATTATTAATCCCTTGTTTCCTTGGTAACGGTTGCTGTATGTTTGGTTTTCTGATCTTTATCACTGTCGAAAGAAATTTCTTGTACAACAGCCTACATATACTCACAGAAAGATCATGAAAGCACCCTTCCTCCACCAGAGGCTTGGGTCGCCGTGTCTTTCTTTTTTTCTCTCTCTCTCTCTCCCCTGCTCCGGCTAATTATCTGGAGCATAAAAACCCGCCGAGCTCATTCTTCTGCCTGGGCTTCCAAGACCCCTGGAGCAGGTGCCCTGTGCCTTCAGAGCAGTGCAAGCCCTGTTCAAGGGTTTTATTAGTTCTCTGTGTAAACCAGGGAATATTAGCTTCTTTCTCTCTTTCACTTTCTTATCGTCAACTCTGGACTGCCAGGTTCTGGTCCATTAAAGGATCGCAACAGTTAGATAATGTCAAATTTAGGAATAAAATTTTTCCCAGTTTAGAACTTAAATCATTACAAGAATCTGTTCTTCTTATTTCTTTTCAGGCTTTATTGTGAATCTCTAGTGATGTATAAATGTCTTCACTGTCCACGCCATCTACATTCAATTCTTTTGTTTCTGTTCTTTCTGAGATGGTTATTGGAATGCATTTACTTAAAGTTCCTTGTCCTCTCTAAGATAGAAAACATTTTGCATTTCTGTACAAGAGGTTACTTTCGCTAATGACTTTCAGAGCACTTTATAGGCATTGTATGGTGAATAGTTTAATTAGAAAGGATACCCAACAATTAAGATTCTTTCCATATAACTTTAATTTTGCTTTTCTATTGGCTAATAGGAATAGAAGATGAAACTTAAGGGAAGGCTGAAAGATTAATCCTAGTGTTTCATCATTTATGCTTCTTCTGGGATCAAACATTTTGGATAAATTATTTGAAAGTGTTGAAGATTAACCAGAAAGAAAATGTCCAGATAGTGAGGAAGCTCAACTGACATGGATGTATCTCAATACCATTGCCAGAGTCTGAGAGGCTGAGATTAGCTCGTATTATGGAAAACAGTTTCAGCCCTGAGGCTCAGTTAGTATTGTATCTATTACTTGCAGTTGTTCACAGAGATAAACATTTTTTCTTGTAGGTCCATCAGTAGGTTGGATAAAGTTCATCTTGATTAGGTTCATCTTCAGTAGACCAAAGCCTGTCTGTGATGGCCATGTTCCCCTAGGGGGCAGCAGAGTAGCAGTTGCCATCTACTTGGCAGTTACTGGCGGAGTCTGGAGGAGTCCTGGGATCCAGCCTGCGAGAAAGATCAGAAGACAAGAGTAGAAAAGTGTCAGGATGTCAGGATCAAGAAAATATATTACAAGTATGCTCTAGAGGCAGAACTGTAACTGAGCTAGAAATGGGAGGTCGGTTTCTAGCCGTTGAATAGAGAAAGTAATGTGTACATTCTCAGCCCATGTACAAGGCCTTGAGGGATGTACTGGGTTCTCCACTCAGTGTGGTACTAAGACACATAAAACAAGTCATTAAAGTACCATGTGTTGAGTGCCTTGAAGAAATACCCAAAGTACTGCAGGATTTCAAGAACAATGAGTACAGGGGAAGAAGGGTGGTGAGGAGGGCTCTACTTCACACGTGGGAGACTTTGTTTCCAGGTCTTGGAGAATGAGTAGTAAGAAAAGAGCAGGGAGCTGTTAAAGTATATATTGTACACGTGGGCAGTGGTGAGCTATTAGGCTGAGCTGTAACCTAACAACCTATGGACATCGGAAAGACAAGGTGGTCAGCTTTGCCATCTGTGCATATATATACCCTTGAGAGCATATCGTTTCTGTTAATATACTCTGAAGATAAGATCCAAAAACCCTAGTTCATAGATCTCTGGGGTTCTTAAGAGAATGAAGCCTAACTTGGTTTGTAGGAGATTGGGCAGGTTTTATTACTTGGTTGAAGCCCAAAAGCCCCAAAAGAAATAAGCCACATGAGCCCTCTCTTGGCTACAATATTTCAAGGCTAGGGCACAGTGGTGGGGAGGAGGGACTTCACCAGGAAAGATAAAGAGGTCAGCTTGATATTCAATCTTCTGTTCATTGTTTCCTTGCAGATTCTCTTTGAGGGGGCTAGACATCATGAAATTCTAGGGCTGAAGTACTAAAGGATCCAGGTTTTGAAGATGTCTTGGCAGTTGGGTATTTCCCCTCACTTAGTATCAATATATAAGTCATGTCCAGAGAAATATAGGCCTTAAATATCAACTAGTGGAGAGGCAACACACATCCTGGGAAAAGCAAGTGTGGGTCGTCACTGGTTAGCTGGTTTGATGTTTGATATGATGTGGGGTAGGGGTGATGGCCTTCCCAGGTAGTGCTAGTGGTAAAGAACCCACCTGCCGATGCAGGAGACATAAGAGATGTGGGTTTAATCCCTGGGTTGGGAAGATCCCCTGGATGGGGGCATGGCAACCCACTCCAGTATTCTTGCCTAGAGAATCCCATGGACAGAGAAGCCTGGAGGGCTACAGTCCTTGGGTCTCAAAGAGTAGGACACAACTGAAGTGACTTAGCATACATGGGGTAGGGGGGTGATACCATTGCTCTAGTGTAGAGTTAAGATTCCAGACTCCCAGTGCCTAAGTGAAGGCTCCTAGAACCTCTCCTCAATTCCACTTGCAGCCTATTTAGATTATTTTAGTGTCTGGACAGAAAGAGCTGTTGGTCAGTAGTTGTCAAATAAACAGATAGATGAAGTCATCAGTCAGTCAGCTAGACTACCTGGAAACAGACATTTTGTGAGAGTTCCTAGTCCTGAATTTGCTGCTCTCTAGCTCTTGCCTAAGAAAATTGGAGAACATTGAAACCTGTGAAAGAAAGTCATGCTGCTGCTGCTGCTGCTAAGTTGCTTCAGTCGTATCTGACTCTGTGCGACCCCATAGACGGCAGCCCACCAGGCTCTGCCGTCCCTGGGATTCTCCAGGCAAGAACACTGAAGTGGGTTGCCATTTCCTTCTCCAATAAAGAAAGTCATGGAGACATACTAATTGTTCACTAAAGCAGAACTTCCGAACCAGTGTACTGGGAAGAGTTTCATGGGTGAGCAGTGAGAAATGGATCAGCTTATAGCTGATGAGGCTCTGCCAGAGCTAAAGCCCTTTGGCCAGTTCCTCAGGACAAAACAGCCTCCTCAGAGACTCCTCAGAGGGTAGGGTGGTTGGAGAAGAATTGGAGGGTGTGCCCCATGGCAACTCATAAACTCAAAGAATGAAAGCTGGCATTCTCTGTTCTGATAAGAGGCCCTGAGTGTCCAGGAGGTGCTCTCCCAGCTAGATTTCCATCTCAGCTGCCAAGTACCAAGTGTGGGGATGACCATTTTGAAAAAGAGACATGCAATGAGACAGAAGTTCCTATTCCAGTTCATCAGAAAACATTGCTGATGTAGCTCAAGGTGCAGCTGATAAGGGTTTGTGGAGGGCTGACTGTAAGCTCCTGGTGATAACACTTTTCAAATCTGTCTTTATTAATAGAGGAGGCTTTTGTCAATTTTGTGGCCAAAGTATCCTTCAAGTGGAGTCAGAACTAGCTCCAGAGGACTGTTCTAACAATATATGTACCATCTGCAAGTTAAAGCATTATCACTGTTTTGAAATATTTGATATGAAAAAATTTCATTGCATTCAAACTCCACTTGCAAGTCACATGAGAAGTCACCGTTACATCTGTTAATTCAAGTTAAGGAAGAGTTGTTTTTAAAATGTAATTTCCACAGTTTTAAATATTTAGATGATTGTAGAAAAGTGGCCTTAAATTTTTTATCATCTACTTTTGTGAATTGTTTCTCGTCAATGATGTCTGTAGACAATTTGAAGAGCTCATCATTAAGAAGTCTTGTCAGGAATCAGCCATTTCAAGAACAAGACCTGAAATAAAAATTTTATTGACAAATTTTATCTTTAACAAATTTCAACTTTCTTTTCAAATTTTTGAATTATTTTATTCATACATTTTATCAAATCTCATGCTTAGTATTTCCCCTAATGTGATTTTATTCATCTTATATATTTTAAAAATCTAACAGTTTTTTTTAACCAAACCCTCTAAAGAATCTCCAAAACAACTCAGTTTTCTTTAGAGTGCCCATACAAATATTATCACTTAGTCTGAGTACCAAGATGTGCACAACCACCCCTCCATACACACAAAAAAGGACGAAAACATGATCTAAGTCTCTGAGGATAATTGGGACAATTATCTTTAATTTTTTTTTCATTCCCTTGAGAATTGCCTTTAGGTAGGTCTTATGATTTAATTCTTTATACTTGGTTTATATCAAAGATCAGAAAGTTGCTGCATTTTAGTGTTTTAGATATTGCTTATTAAGTTACCCAGATGCATGTGATAGGAATCTTTTTGAATATCTTTCTCCTCATGGACCAGCATGATCTGATATACACATGTTTTATCATCGCTTGAGACTGTGCAACCTACTAGATTTCCTTTCTACATGGCTTCCAGGACAGTAATTCTTGACTGCAGCAACAATTACTGTTAAGACACAACAGAACTATTGCAGTGTGATATTAAAATAGAATAAATTATGCAAACAGACAAGAGTTAAAATCCCCTTTCATTGCAAAGAACTTGATGTTATCTGAAGATAAACAGCTTAATCACCCAGTTTTTTTTGCAGTTTTTTACTATAGTATTAATCACCAAAATTGATCTAGATAACAGATTTTCTTTCCTGTTTTATCTTCCGACATTTAAAATATCTTTGCTGATGTGTATACATCATTCTTGCCTGATATAATTCTCAATAGGAATATACACCACTCCTCTGCCCTCAATGTATATAAAAGTTAGGCAACTTAGGATCTGTCCAACTCAACTGCTGCTGCTGATCTATGAAGCCTGAAATGATCTGAAATATTGTGATCTCCTTTAGCATCATTTCTTCTCTAAGAAGGAATACGATCAAGCCCTGGGAAGTAAAGACATCAAAAGTTGTGTCTCTTGATGCACATGGGAAAACATTTAAAAATGATTTTTATCAGTGTGAGTCAAGTTACCTATCTGAGATGTACCAAAGGCATCACACTGTCACGCTGTCTCTTCCACAGTGTCCTGTATTATGGGAACATCACAATATTTTCCCATATCTGTGAGCCAGCTTTGTCTTCTCTATGTTGTTCATAGAACCACTGGTTCCTTCTAAATTGTGTCCAGTGTACCTGTCCTTTATCTGTGTGTAATATTTATGAAGAGATCTTAATTTTTGAGGAGGGATAGAAATCATCAGTTGCTCTTACATAGGTATATTTCTCAGGATTATATTTGTTTCTGATAAATGCACTAGTGTTTCCTTCTAATCTAAATTAAATAAGCTGTATTTTATTTCTCACATGTGTCTACCTGAGCTCTTCTGTCAGATTACATTCTCTTTGAGGGCAAAGCTTGTATCTCTTAAACATCTAGCAGAAAATTAACCTAGTATATTCTCATGAATACAATATTTTCCTGTCCCTTTTAGCTCTGTTGTCCCTAAGGAAACATTATTTTAAAGAAGTTTGGGCAGGTCAGAACTCACTGGTCTGGGAATCAGAAGAACACTGAATTCTCAAGTCTGATATCCCAAGTCTAACTTTGGGCTAATTTGTCCTGATTTTTAGCATATTTTTTTTCATTCTCCAGTATTGTTTTTCTTTTGTCTGTAAAACTAAGGGATTTGGGCTAGACATTCTCTAAAATTTCTATTATTCTATGATTCTGATTAAACTATATAGTGTTGTGGAAGTACATTATTATAGATCTTAAATATATATTTCAGTTATCCTGAATTAAGATGAAAATTAAAGCTTAAGACTGTAAGTTTTATTTATTTTTTTCCAAAACAAGAAACCTGAGGGCCTGATAAGCTGTTGACACAAGTGCTTTTGAGAAGGGAAGATGGAGTAATTACTGACTCATGTTTAAATAGACAAAGGAAAAGGTTGGTAAATGTTTCTATATCCTCATTTATCACAAAATTAGAGTAAATCTGTACTTACCTGTGTTTAGTTATTTAAAAAACAATGGAGTTTATGTCTTAGTTTACTAAAAGGGTGAGGGAAATTTTCTTATAACATTACAATTTTTAATCATTCCAAAGGCAGTTGGCTTATACATTTGAGATTATATTTATTATAATTAAGTTCATTTGAAAAAATGTTATATAAAACTATTTATTTAAAATAATGAACTATCATGGGAGATTATACATGCTAAAAACTGTGATAATTAACCTGCTATGACCTCACCAATTTTCCTTAATTAACTAGTACCAAAAGTATATTTTTAGAATGAGAACAAAACTTAGATGCTATTCCCAATAAATAGTTATCTTATAAGTAAAATAAATATCTTTAACAGATCAACTTTAAAACATTAGATAGAATATTGTTACAGTTGTTACTAAGAAATCTAATAGTCATCTCAACCTATCGTTGAAAATGGAACAAACTAATACTCCGTTCTTTTTTTCTCTAAAAGTCTTGGATTTGATCACATATGATCAAAAGGTGGAGCACCTTTTCACATGCTATTTGTCATTTGTATATCTTAGTTGGTGTCTATTAAGGTCTTTGGTCCATTTTTAATTGGTTGGTTTGTTTCCTTATTGTTGAGTTTTAAAATTCTTTGTGTATTATGGATAAGAGTCCTTTATCAGATATGGCGTTTTGCAAATATGTTCTCCTAGTTTGTGGTTTTGTTCTTCATTCTCTTGACAGTGTCTTACACAGAGCAGAAAAATTTGATTTTAATGAAATGCAGCTCATCAATTCTTTCATGGATAGTACTTTTGGGGGTCATACTTGAAAAGTCATCATAAATTCAAGGCTATCTAGATTTTCTCCTGTTATTGTCATCTGGGATTTTTATGTTTTGCCTTTAACATTTAGGTCTGTGATCTATTTTGTGTTATTTTTTATGAAGTGTGTCGCGTCTGTTTCTAGATTCATTTTTTTTGCATATGGTTGTTCAGTTCCAACATCATTGGTTGAAAGGCTATCTTTATCCATTGTATTGCCTTTATTCTTGTCAAAGATCAGTTGGCTCTCTCTTTTGGGGTCTATTCCTAAGCACTCTATTCTGTGCCATTGAACTTTTTGTCTGATGCAAATTAAAGCAACAGTAAGATACCACTATACACCTATTAAAATGCCCCAGATCCCAAACACTGACAGCACCAAACACTGGCAAAGATGTGGAACAACAGGAACTCTCATTCACTACTGGTGGGAAGGCAAAATGGTATAGCTATCTTGGAAAATGGTTAGGTGACTTCTTGCAAAATAAAAATACCATATGGCATAGCAATTGTACTATTGTATTTACTCAAAGCAGCTGAAAACTAATATTCACACAAAACCTGTGCATGGATATTTGTGGTAGTTTTATTTATAATGGCCAAAATTTGGAAGCTACCAAGAGGTGTTTCTATAGGTGATTGGGTAAACAAACTGTCGTACATTCAGATAATGGAATATTATTTAATACTAAAAGAAATGAACTGTCAAGCCATAAACAGACATCGAGGAAACTTAAATGCATTTACTAACAAGCCAATCTGAAAGTGCTATATACTAACTAAGTCATGTTGGAAAAGGCAAAACCATGGAGACAGTAAAAACTGTGAAGACAGTGGTTGCCTGTGGTTGGTGGGGAGGGAGGAATAAATAAATAGAGCACAGAGGATTTTAGTAGTATAGATACTGTCATGGTAGATATGTTTATTCAGAGCTGTAGAACGTATATTACCAAGAGTGAACCCTATTGTTGCCTATGGATTTTGGGTGAAAATGGTAACTTTGTGTAGATTCAATGACTGTAACAGAGGTACCGCTGAAGTGGGGAAGTTGATAATGGGAGAGGCTACGTATGTGTGTGGAAGGGGCAGGGAATATATGGATATCTCTGTATCTTATTTTTAATCTTACTGTGAACCAGAACTACACTCAAAAAGTTTAGAAAAAACTCTCACATCCAGAATATCTGTAACAAATTTATTACATTTCTAGAAAAGTCAAAGAAATCAAAACAACTGTTTATACAAACCTCCTTCCTCTATGCTCAACTGCTAGGAAAACAATATTGATGTGACTCTTGGCACAGGAGAAATAGTGTTGTTCTCCTTGTCTCCTCTTCAGGCCATGCTGGGTGCTGGTTGGTAACTACTCTAACCCCCACAACTCAGGAAAATGGTTACGTATTATTGGACAGCTTGGGTTACTCTGGGTCTAGAAACAGAACATTCCCTCCTGTTGTCGTGGGCTTGTATTTTTAACTCCAGCTGGGTGGTAGGTAACAAGCTGAAAAAGGAATAGAAATCTTAGGTAAACTGTGACCGAGTATATGAAATGTATAGCTAGTAATGACGTTTTTTGAGAATAAACATAATTATATGTTACTTCACTTGAACCAAAGGTGTTAAAGATGAATTTATATAAAAAATTATATTTTCTCACACTAATTTATAGTGTTAGTCACTGTAAATTTAAAATGTATTGCCATCTAAAGTAGGGCTTTTGATAGACTGACTTAATATTTTTTGTTCAAAAAGTTTAAACAGTCTGCAATCTCCATAGTATATTGGCATGTACAATATGAGTAGAAATGTGCTTGGGGTTCCCAGGTGTTGCTAGTGGTAAAGAACCCACCTGCCAATGGAAAAGACATAAGGGATGCTGGTTTGATCCCTGGGTGGGGAAGATCCCCTGGAGAAGGAAATGGCAAATGATCTCAGTATTCTTGCCTGGAGAATTCCATGGACAGAGGAGCCTGACAGGCTACAGTCCATAGGGCCACAAAGAGTTGGACACACTCAGCATGCATGCGCATGGTGCTTGGGTTGAACTTTCACTCAAGCCATTAATTTTCCCGCTGCAGCAAATCTCAAGCTCCCTGTTATCTTTCAGTTTTTCTAGACACATCAGAAAATAACTTCCCCCTCGATTTGAAACACCAGTGTTGTACTCATGGAACCCAGAACTTTATCTTTGGAATAGAAACCTTTCAATGAGGTTGCAAGGGCTCTTTTCTGTAATCTCCCCTTTTCTCATCAACTTCCTTTTTAAGAGAATCGCTACATTAATAACTCATGACCCTAACCATTGACCTCAATTGTTTGGCTCAGCATACATAACACAAGCCAAGTCCGAATCACCTCTCAGAGACTTTTGATCATCAGGCTAAGAGAAGGGTCAGTGACTCTATGGGCTAAAAGGTTAGGGTGTTGAACGTCATTGATGTTGGAAGACATGTTTTCCAAATGTGGGGAAGGGTAAAAACTATCGCAATAAAATAATGAAGCCATTTTTAGAGAGAATCAGTGAAGGGAGTGGGGAGGGCATTCTGAGGAGTCTCATGTACCTGATTCCAGGTGTACCTGAAGCCAGTTGTGGGTTTGCTGTTGAGTTATTTCACAAGGTACTTATGTATTCCACCAGTATATTCTCATTTTTCTTCAGACTGCTGGGATTTTGTCACTTATGCCAAAAGGATCCAACACACACAGCTTCTTTTATTGCCCTGTGTTCTGGTTATCAACAGTGCCTAATGAAGCTAGACTGAAATTCCATATTCCAGAAAATTATATAAGGTCTGTGGTCTCTTCAGGATGGATTTGAGTTTGAAACTGAAAATTAAGGAAACTGGTCTACCAGTAGCTTTCAATTTATCAGTTCAAACTCTGGATATTGAGTTAACCTGGAATAGTGGATATGAATATTCTAGGCATAAGAAGAAATATGGATGTGAGTCTATATGTCATATAGAGTTACATATTGCTTTATGGGTGAGAAAAATTAAGGAAAAATTCCCTAGAGGTGGAAGTTCTCTTCAGTTCAGTTCAGTCACTCAGTCGTGTCTGACTCTTTGCAACCCCATGAATCACAGCACGCCAGGCCTCCCTGTCCATCACCAACTCCCAGAGTTCACTCAGACTCATGTCCATCGAGTCAGTAATGCCATCCAGCCATCTCGTCCTCTGTCGTCTCCTTCTGCTCCTGCCCCCAATCCCTCCCAGCATCAGAGTCTTTTCCAATGAGTCAACTCTTTGCATGAGGTGGCCAAAGTACTGGAGTTTCAGCTTCAGCATCACTCCTTCCAAGGAACTCCCAGGGCTGATCTCCTTCAGAATGGACTGGTTGGATCTCCTTGCAGTCCAAGGGACTCTCAAGAGTCTTCTCCAACACCACAGTTCAAAAGCATCAATACTTCTGTGCTCAGCCTTCTTCACAGTCCAACTCTCACATCCATACATGACCACAGGAAAAACCATAGGCTTGACTAGACGGACCTTAGTCGGCAAAGTAATATCTCTGCTTTTGAGTATACTATCTAGGTTGGTCATAACTTTCCTTCCAAGCAGTAGGCGTCTTTTAATTTCATGGCTGCAGTCACCATCTGCAGTGATTTTGGAGCCCCCAAAAATAGTCTGACACTGTTTCCACTGTTTCCCCATCTATTTCCCATGAAGTGATGGGACCGGATGCCATGATCTTCGTTTTCTGAATGTTGAGCTTTAAGTCAACTTTTTCACTCTCCTCTTTCACTTTCATCAAGAGGCTTTTTAGCTCCTCTTCACTTTCTGCCATAAGGGTGGTGTCATCTGCACATCTGAGGTTACTGATATTTCTCCCAGTAATCTTGATTCCAGCTTGTGCTTCTTCCAGTCCAGTGTTTCTCACGATGTACTCTGCATATAAGTTAAATAAGCAGGGTGACAATATACAGCCTTGACGTACTCCTTTTCCTATTTGGAACCAGTCTGTTGTTCCATGTCCAGTTCTAACTGTTGCTTCCTGACCTGCATACCGATTTCTCAAGAGGCAGGTCAGGTGGTCTGGTATTCTTTCAGAATTTTCCACAGTTTATTGTGTTCCACACAGTCAAAGGTTTTGGCATAGTCAATGAAGCAGAAATAGATGTTTTTCTGGGACTCTCTTGCTTTTTCCATGATCCAGCAGATGTTTGCAATTTGATCTCTGGTTCCTCTGCCTTTTCTAAAACCAGCTTGAACATCAGGGAGTTCACGGTTCACGTATTGCTCAAGCCTGGCTTGGAGAATTTTGAGCATTACTTTACTAGCATGTGAGATGAGTGCAATTGTGCAGTAGTTTGAGCATTCTTTGGCATTGCCTTTCTTTGGGATTGGAATGAAACTGACCTTTTCCAGTCCTGTGGCCACTGCTGAGTTTTCCAAATTTGCTGGCATATTGAATGGAGCACTTTCACAGCATCATCTTTCAGGATTTGAAACAGCTCAACTGGAATTCCATCACCTCCACTATCTTTGTTCATAGTGATTCATTCCAAGGCCCATCTGATTTCACATTCCAGGATGTCTGGCTCTAGATTAACGATCACATCATCATGATTACCTGGATCATGAAGATCTTTTTTGTACAGTTCTTCTGTGTATTCTTGCCACCTCTTCTTAATATCTTCTGCTTGGGCTTCCCTGGTGGCTCAGAGGTTAAAGCGTCTGCCTCCAATGCGGGAGACCTGGGTTCGATCCCTGGGTCGGGAAGATCCCCTGGAGAAGGAAATGGTAACCCACTCCAGTATTCTTGCCTGGAGAATCCCATGGATGGAGACGCCTGGTAGGCTACAGTCCATGGGGTCGCAAAGAGTCGGACACGACTGAGCAACTTCACCTTTACCTTCTGTTAGGTCCAGACCATTTCTGTCCTTTATCAAGCCCATCTTTGCATGAAATGTTCCCTTGGTATCTCTAATTTTCTTGAAATGATCTCTAGTCTGTCCCATTCTGTTCTTTTCCTCTGTTTCTTTGCATTGATCGCTGAAGAAGGCTTTCTTATCTCTTCTTGCTATTCACTGGAACTCTGCATTTAGATGCTTATATCTTTTCTTTTCTCCTTTGCTTTTCGCCTCTCTTCTTTTCATAGCTATTTGTAAGGCCTCCCCAGAGAGCCATTTTGCTTTTTTGCATTTCTTTTCCATGGGGATGGTCTTGATCCCTTTCTCCTGTACAATGTCATGAACCTCATTCCATAGTTCATCAGGCACTCTAGCAGATCTAGGCCCTTAAATCTATTTCTCACTTCTACTGTACAATCATAAGGAATTTGATTCTCTTAGAGATCATTTAATGCATGCTTATCTTTCTCAGATGGATAAACTGAGATAAGAATGAGGAATTGACTTATACTACTTAGCAATCTGACTGTGTTTTTTGACTTCTAAATCAGTGTTCTCTATAGAATTATCCACGGACCTGGGTTCAATCCCTGGGTTGGGAAGATCCCCTGAAGGAGGGCATGGCAATTCACTCCAGTATTCTTGCCTGGAGTATCCCCAAATACAGAGGAGCCTGGTGGGCTGCAGTCCATGGGGTTGCAAAGGGTGGGACACGACTGAGTAACTAAGCACACACACACAGAAGAAAACAGACTTGCTATTTAAGTTTTCTCTCTTGGTCTCAGTTTGTTTTTTTTTAACTGGTTTATATCAGATAATTACTAAGATTCACTCTGACTCTAATATTCTATGGTTCAATGATTTTATGCTGTATAAAATCATTATAGTATTTATATCATGTCAGAGGACTTTGATTTTGTTTGAAAATCTGCATTAAAATGCTACATCTAAAAGAGAAAAGACTGAGAGGAGTAGAGGTAGGCCATGGGACCAAAAGTGTCACAAATTAAGATAAAAATTGATATATTTGTTGGTAATTTACAAGTTGAATCTTGTAAAATTCTTTTCAGTCTTAAATCTTTTAAGAATCACCTTGCATTTTATATCTGGCTTATAAACAGATTTTGCCATTTACTTTTTTACATTTAGTCTAAACAGTGTTTTTCAATTAAAAATATATCAGAATGAGGTTCAGGGAATAATTCAGTATAGAACACTTACAGCTTCAGTCTTGAGGAGGAAATGTGCTATATTTTAGCTATAATGATACTATTGAATTAGTAGTCATATCTTAAAGTGACTTATAGGGAAACTAGTAGCAGTAATGTGTTTCTGGGTAGAAATTTCCATGACATTTTAAGAAAGACAAATTTCAGCACACTGATTTTATTGAGAAATTGGTTTGAATCTAGGTTCTACCACTTATTATCTGGGTGTCCTTGGGCAAGTTATCCAAACCTTTCTAAGACTGAAATTCCTTTTGTGTAAACTGAAGATACTACATACACTTAATTCAAAGGATCGTTGTCAGTATTAAATGAAATCCTGTGGGTCAAGAGCTTAGCATGTATTGTTTAGCAGGTCGTGGGTTTTCAGACTTGCTCCTAGAAGTAGACTCTATCGAAGTATGATATTCAAACTGTAGATAACTTTGACAAAAGGGAAACTTTTCAAACAAGGTAGACTCTGTTTCTGTTTGCATTCCCATAAATAAAGTGACCTTATTAAATCAGGGACATAAGTCTTTAATACTTAATCGGAAGGTATCAATCCAAAGATATATTTTTAAAGATTGATAAAACTTGTACTTCTATTTATAGAGTTTTTTGTGGTTTATCATACTTATAAAGGAGTGTGTATAAGTTTTTGAACTTTTTCTGTCCACCAAATAACCATACAGTTATTTGCACTGTTTAGATACACTGATTTAGAGAGTTGATGTTTACACAGCTAGTCGGTACTGGTACTGTCATCAGGGATCAGATCTTCTGACTACTTCTGGCACAGTGCTCTGATTAATGAATGTTCATTAAGCATTTATTAGGAAGAAAGCACCATGATGAGCACTGAGAGAGAGGCATTGGAGGGTGCACACATTGCTTTGTTTACCCAGCACTGCTCCCTCCAACTGTCCTTTATAGGAACTTCCCAATGTTCTAAGAACTGTGGCCACCATCGGTCCCGAGCCACAGGATGACTGAGGGCTTCTGCGTCAGCCTCATGCCAGCCATAGTAAGCAGGCAAAGAAACCACCTGAAAGAAAAGCACGGGACTCAGAAATCCTTTAATAGGAGAGAGAGGAAGGGAGAGGGAGAGAGAGAGGGGAGGGGGAGAGGGAGAGAGAGTTATCTGGGTCTGTTAAATGCAGCACTTTGGAAATGATGGCAGTTAACATTCTGTCGCTGAGAAGGGGAAGAAAGCTATCTGAGGTGAGACAGAAAAACCAAGTAGATATTCAGACGCCAGTCACGATGTAAGACAGAGTTCTGACTTTCTAGTTGTTCTCGAGCCCAGCTGCATTTTTTTATTGGTGTTTCATGATCCACTCTAGTGTCCTTACAATAAATCCTCCCTTTTTTTGGTTAAACTAGTTAGAATTTTTGTTATATGCAACAAAGATTGAGAATTAACACCAATATCAGAATTAAAGACATGAGTTCTCTGCTCCTGTGACCAAGAAACCAACATTAGTACTTCCACATGACTCATATTAGGCTAGTTACTTAGGAAGTACTGGGGAGCTTAGTAAAATGCAGATTCTAAAGCACACTTTACAAATTCTGGTTCAGGATGTCTGCAATTTGGCCTGAAAATCTGCATTTCAAACAAAATTTTCAAGTGATTCTGATTCACAACCAGAATGGGAAACCTCTGGCAGAAATACTTTTGTAAAAGTTTGAGGGACATGGCAATATAAATCAAAGATGGTACGGCTCATGTCAGTGATAATCCATCAGCTGTATTGCAGTTTGAACATTGATTAGAGGGTAAAATTAAGCTTTTCCTCTTATAGGGTTGCTGTTGCTTTAATGTGTTAGGATAAGGAGAAGAGAAAAGGCAGTGCAGTCAGACCTGGGGATAAAGGGTTTGGTGGAAAAGGGGGAAGAACTGAATGCCAGAATGGAAGATCTTACTTAGGAAAAGAGGAAGAAATGATAGCTGGGCAGAGGACGTGGCCACTTGTCTGCCTGACTCGTAAGGGCAATAGTCACAGCATTAGGCCTCTCTGGCCAGAAGCAAGGTGGGAAAAGCAAAGCAGAACACAAACTCTTCTGGTGGAAGAAGTCGTGTCCGTGCCTTTGTATCTCCTTTCTAGACCTGCCCTCTGACAGGAAGGTAGTTCATAGATGTGGAGGTTATTTCCTTTATCTTTGCCTCCTTACCTCATAGGCTTTTGCCAGATGGGGGAATTTGGGAAGAACTACTTCCTGCCCCCAAATTGATCCTGCCATAATTTACATTTATCTCAGTATCTTTTCAGAAACGCAGGTCATCAGCAATTCTTGGGGCAGCTATAACCACAGTCAAGCTTACAAGGACACTCATGACGTGGTTTTTCCACTTGAGCAACACAAACAGCTCCATGGATCCTGCTAACGTGCCAGAGGGAAGTGTGAGAACAATCAAAATGGCCTTAGGGTTGGAGTGAGGAGAAGGGATGGCCTAACGATTCTTGTGTTGTTTCCTGACTGCCAAAAAAGCAATTCTGGGACATGGAAACTGAGTGTGGTTAAATTCTCAGTATCTTAGAGGATCATTGCAGGAGGAAACTTCGAGATTATCCAGTCTGTAACTCTGAGTCCCAGAGAAAGGAAGTGACCTGTCTAGAGTCATCTAGCTGGTGGGAAAGTCAGATCTAGAATTTAGATCTTCCAACACTGAGCTCAATGTTCAACGAATGTTCTACAAATAGTAAGGCCTTGTACGGTATACCCCAAACAAAATTACTATGAGTAAAACTCATGACTGTATACAGCGTAAGAAGATAGTCAATATGAGAAGCAGAGTTATAGCAATGATTGTATTAGTCACTTCAGGCTATCATAACAAAATACCACGGTCTGAGTAGCTTAAACAGCAGAAATTTGTTTCTCTCATTTCTGGAAGCTGGGAACTCTACAATCTAAGTGCCAGTGAACTGGTTCCTGTGAGGACTTTCTTCTGGCTTGCAGGTGGACAGCCACCATCTTGCTGTGGCCTTCCGCAGCCCGGAGGCGCGCATGAGTGAGCAAGCTCTGGTGTCTATTCTAACAGGGGTATTTATTAATCCCATTGCATTAGGTTGCCACCTCTTATAAACTCACCTTACCTAGTTACCTCCTTACAAACTATATCTCCACATAGTTGCTTTGGGGATTAGAGCTTCAACTTATGGGTTCTGGAGGGACAAAACTCGGTCTGTAGAAGAATCATTTTTGGAGCAGACCCCTGTCTCTGTCTTTCTGTCCGTCCCATGGTCACACTGCTAATTTACCTGAAGGCAGGCACTTGGTCCCTCTGCTAACACCAAAGATGCCACTCTTGAAAACAGAGGCAAAAGTATCAACCAATAATGACACCCTACCTTACACCTATTTTATTTTCTGTGGTGTTTCTTTATGAAGAAAGCAAAGGTCCACAGGAAAAATCAGTCTCGTACATGACCACTAACACTGATAATTCTCTTAGAGAGACAAATGGAAGCATCAATGTTGGTTGACTTAAACTGAGCGATTGTACAAACAGAGAAACTGCAGATACACATCGCTTATCTGCAATTCCCAAGTCCAGAAAGCTTGGACATCTGACCATGTTTCTGTAAGTGTGCATTTAGTAGCAAAACCTGACTTGTCAAAAAACAAGGCTGTTTATAGTCCTTCCTTTGCCCACTTATTAAGAATATTTAAATATTTTGTTGAAGAAATAGTAAAGCATTTGATTATGAGATCCTTCCCCAGATCCTGCAGAGATTTGTGTAGTATATAATAAAAATGTCCTGAACTATCTTTCTAAACCCAAATAAGTATAAGTTCTTGAAACACATGTGACCCCCAAGGTATCGGACTGGTAAGTTAGAATTTATACTAAAGAGAACCTTCTGTTTCATGGACTGAAATGACATGTGATATCATAGATGGGGAGGCTGGGGGAGGAGTAAGATTAAGCAGAGGTGATTGTCTGCCCAGAGTTCCCAGGAAATGAGCTTTTGCCAAAATCAGCAGAATGGGTAGGAGTGAGAAGGTGACTGAGTTGAGCAAAATTGGCCATCCTGTGTCTGCCAGACTCAAATTTCTGTGAGTGGGGTCATGAGACTCTTCAAATGAAATGTTTAGCTCAAATATATGGATGTGTATTGTGCAGGCTCCTGAGGAGGAGAGCCCTTGTGATTTTGAAGCAGCAAAAAGAATGTTGCTGTTTCAGGAATTTGGCAATGCCGTCTGACCTGGAAGGTTGACCGACAGGGAGAAGCTGACTTTCTGCTATTTCCTTCTTATTCATCTCTTCTTGTTGGGACTTTGCCCAATCACTTGATCTGTGTGCTTCATTTTTTCATATAAGTGTACATGGTGTGAATAGCTTCCCTTACTCTGTTCTGGATCAACACATAAACTATCACTGAAAAAATACCTTAAGTCCCATACAGGCCTTGTTTGGGAGGTTACTTGATAGCATAGACTTTGGTTTTGGTACAGTGACTTTGGGGTTGGGAGTCATGCCTCTAGTTTCAGACTTGGTATTAACTTCAAGTGTGACTTGAACATGTCACTTCCCCTTTCTCTAGACTTGCTTCCTTATTTAGAAAACAAAAGACTTGGGATTGATGATCTTTGAGGTCCCTTTTATGGTTAATACTGAACCTATAAATGACAAGATGAGTCATGATAATTATAATAGGACTCCAGTTTGCTTAGCAATGGATAGCTTATAGACAACTTTCATATCCATTAAACTATTAGATACTTAAGACAAACCTGAACTGTATGCTGGTCAGCTAGATATTATTGTTGTCCTCTCAAGGCTATGGTTTTTCCAGTGGTCATGTATGGATGTGAGAGTTGGACTGTGAAGAAAGCTGAGCACCAAAGAATTGATGCTTTTGAACTGTGGTGTTGGAGAAGACTCTTGAGAGTCCCTGGACTGCAAGGAGATCCAACCAGTCCATTCTGAAGGAGATCAAGCCCTGGGATTTCCTTGGAAGGAGTGATGCTAAAGCTGAAACTCCAGTACTTTGGCCACCTCATGCGAAGAGTTGACTCATTGGAAAAGACTCTGATGCTGGGAGGGATTGTGGGCAGGAGGAGAAGGGGACGACAGAGGATGAGATGGCTGGATGGCATTACTGACTCGATGGACATGAGTCTGAGTGAACTCCAGTAGTTGGTGATGGACAGGGAGGCCTGGCGTGCTGTGATTCATGGAGTTGCAAAGAGTCGGACATGACTGAGCGACTGAACTGAACTGAACTAAAGAAGTTCAGAGAGGAGAGATGTTGGTTGACCAAGGTCACAGAACAAACTAGAGTCTATGAAGAAAGGACCAGACCAGGTTTTCTGATTCCCTAACTGCCTTACCTGTGCTCTTTCCACTCTGCATCATTCCTTGACTGGTTTCAGGGTTGTCTTGCTCTTCACAGCATCACAGAAGTACACATACACTTGTGTGCTCACAAGAAAAGGGCATTACTAATGGCCAGTTGTAGGTGCACAAATTACTTATGCCTTGTGTCAGACAGCAAAAGTTGCTGATGCCAGGTTCAGAGAGGGGACTAGGGAAGTTACAGAAAATGTGAAGCCACCTGTGTGCGCGACAGGGCCAATGAAATGCTCAAGCCAAGCACACTGGAAGAAGTAGAAGGAGGTGAGGAAGCTTAGCGTGGGATGAGGTGCCACAGTCAAGCGGAGATAGCTGAAGCATTCCCTGAGAAAACACACTTGTGACCTGTCTCACATCCAGACATTTTCCAAAGGCTAGTGTGTGGGCCTAGGTTGAGTAGTATTTTCTACCTTTTGACAGTGTGATGTTTGGGGAAAAAATACCCAGGAAGTGTTTTAGCTTTTGTTAGTCAAGACATTGGTTTTCCTTGTTGTTAACAGCTGAGAGGATATTAGCAGATGCAGTTTCAGAAATGTATGAGAGAAAGGGACGAAAAGAGAAGAGCCAGATCTCTCTGGGCCTTGGTTTCCTCATCTGCAAATGAACCTGGCATTCAAGGCCCTCTGCCATCTGGCTCCAGCCTTCTGTAGCGCCACCCCTCTGCATACAGACATCCTTTGGTATGTATGCAGGGGATCAGTTACAGGACCCCCTGTGATACCACAATCTGCTTATGCTCAAGTCTCTTATATAAAATGGTACCGTATTTGAAGATAACCTATGAACATCCGCCCATGTATTTTAAATCACCTCCAGGTTACTTATAATAACTAATACAATGTAAATGCTGTGTACATAGTTGCCAGTGTGGCAAATTCACGTTTTTCCATTTAGAACTTTAGGGACTTTAAAAATATTTTTGTTCTGTGGTTGGTTGGATGTGGAACCTGTGGGTATGGCAGCTGACTGTACTCTAAAAATCCCCACTTCTCTCTCCTGCCCACAAGGCAATCTGACTCTGCTTTTGCATCTCTAAGTCTCTCTCTCCTTGATCTGTTCTCACTGGTGTAATTCTCTGTATTTCTAATGCCATGAAGCTTTCCCTGAACGTCCTAACTGGAAGCAGTCACTTGTTCTGACTTGCAGATTCTGCTTATCAATTTCCACTTTGTTTCATATCCTGTGCTCTTGCCCAGCTGGGATCCTGGATGGCAAGCACATCACTATGTACTATGCCCTCCCCAGAACTGTGTATTCACTTCACAGTGATGTAGGATCATAATAGATATCTGAATGAAGGGATAAATGAGCTCTGAGGTCCCTTATAACCCCAACTCACCAAGATTTAAAAGCAACATAATACCTGTTAAGAAACCAGATTAGAAAGAAGAAACAAGAATCCATCTTCAAAGCGGGATACTTTTTTACAAAGTTATCATTGAGACTTGTCCAGTCAAAAACTAAACTGTCTTGGCTGAATGATTCTTGTTTCTTTAAAAAGAAATCAATTCAAAGGTAGGTGCCATGTGGTACCAGAAGTACTGCCGGGGAGGGTTCATGTTGAGATCCTGTTTTGTTTCTTACTAGCTGGTGTGACAAGTCACGTCCCTTTTCTGAGCCCAGTTTCTTCAACCTAAAGATGATAAGATCAGTTCCACAGAGTTGTTGGGAGGGGTCAGTGTGATAATGGATGTGAAAGTGCTTTGCGAACTGAAAAGAACTCCAACTCAAAGGGGTTATCATTATCATTATTTCAGAAGTCATTTACATGGGATATAAATGCAATCTCTAGAGCTCCTTTGAGCCTCTAAGTGTACAGACTGTATTTAGAAGTTTATATCGTACCCAATATGGGGTTGAACAGCAGCCAACTCGTGTTAACAGCCCTGAGTCCTAATTTACAGAGTACCTTTCCTCTGAGCTCAAGAGCTGTTAAAAGTTGGACCCATCGATCCTCAGTCAATTTCCATTCAATCATTAATTCAACAAATGTTTACTGCATGCCTACTAAGTGTCAGGCAGTGTTTTTGATGGTGGTTTGCTGGTATTGTTAAGGTCCTGTTCCTTTAGGGGAAACTGAAGAGCCATAGAGGAAAAGGGACTGTACATGCCGCATGCACAGACAGGGTGCAGCTCAGAGATTAGGGTAGGTAGTGGCCACACTGTGTTAAGTAAGAATAATCGTTTTAGGAACTGAAGCCGAGCACCTTTGGTTTGAGTCATGTGTCTTCATCTACTGCAAACTGTGCCTTTGCCTTGTTTGTCGATAATAAGAGATGATGTCAGTGACTGAAAGGCACATTGTGTGACCTGAGTTACATGCCTTAGGTTTCTGAGTTGCTTTGGTCAGCTCGGTTTCACACATTTTGGAGAGGAAAGTTTCAAAGTGGCCTATTGATTGAGAGACATGTGAGTCTGTCTCAGAGCTGACTCCTACAGAGCCCTGCACCTGGGTGAGACACATTTCCCATCATTGCAATTTCACTTTTATCCTTCAGAGAAAATAGGCTCGCTCTTCCAAGTGGAGGATTTTTGAGATGCTGGGATAAAAGCTCCCCTTTCATGTACAGGTGACTCAGAGAGCAGGGAGTCAGCAAAGATGTGGTCATCCAGCCCAAGATGCTACAAAGGAGCATGAGGCATGTTTCCCATTTTCAGCCTCGTAGGTGCTCAGAGATATTTCCTACCAACAGTTCTGAGCGAGCATCCACAGCTTTAGCCAGAATACGGAAATGACGTAGATCATTTGTACCATTTCCAATGGTATGATTGTTGCAGGGAATATGACACATTTGCTGAGGGGTTATGGACCTAGAGAAAGACACAGAGATGACAAGGCTCGTTCCAAAAACTCACTATGGAGTGATCAGGAACATACAAAAATATTTAGAAGGGGCCACTCATTCAACACATAGCTCTTGACAGGATTTGTTTACCTGAATCATAACTCTTCAAAGAGAGTAAAGAGAATTTGGTTGAACAAGGCAAGTTTTTCTCTTTTGTTTTATTTCTAAGTTGTGGTATTTTGATAGCTTTGTAGGTTAACAGAAGAATTTGGGCAAAAAAAGATTTTTCAACTTGATATAAACTTTCAGTTCTGAAAGATCAATAAATTCTACAAATCTACTGTACAACATAGTACATACATTATATGTTATCTATAATAATATTATGTCATGGAGTTAAGGATTTGTTAAGAGGGTAGAACTTATGTTAAGCATTCTCTTCATGAAAAAGTGAAAGTGAGTCAGTCGTGTCTGCGTCTTGGAGATCTTCCCCAGCCAGGGATTGAACCCTGGTCTCTGCATTGCAGATGAATTCTTTATCATCTGAGCCGCCAGAGAAGCCCAGTATTTCTATACCCACACACAAAGATAAAACAACCTGCTACCACCAGCAATAAAAATAAAGGGACAGAAAGAAACTTTCGGAGATAATGGATATGTTTATTACCTTGATTGTGGTGATGGTTTAAAGGGTGTGTGCATACATCCAAACGCATCAAATCATGAACATTAATTATGTAAAGTTTTTTTGTGTGTATCAATTATACTTCAATAAAGTATATCTTTTTGTTTGTTTGTTTACCAAAAAGACTGAGTGGGAAGAGCACATTCCAGAGGGGAACGCTGTTCTAGGGACAGGAAAGCAGAAGCTGCTCCTGGGCACCTCGAGCATTTCTGTTGCAGGCCTCCACCACAGAGTGGAATGGAGTAGGCAAGTGCTGTTGGAAAAGGTCCTTTGGTATCACCTTGACAGCCAGCTTTATTTACTTCTGCCTAACTGGAGGCACAATACTGTGGAAGTGCTACTGGGAAGAATTTAATGATTGCTCATGTACATCCTAAATCCTTGATGTGTAGTTACTATTTCACAATTCATCCAGTCTTTTATATGCCATAGATGGCCCTGCACAACTGGAAATCTGACTTCTTCTCAATTAAAGAATGATATAGAAATTCTTGATGAATAAGGACTCAAAACCACTGCTTTGATTGAGATGTGGTGTGAATACCACAAATACTTTGTTTGCTTTTGGCAAAATGGCCCTAGAAATTCAATAACCATAATAGACCTTTGGTTTTATTGATAAATAATATATTGGCTTGGATAAGACAAAAAGGAAAATTCTCATGTTTATTTGGACTATTCATTTGAGTTATAGAGTTGCCTTTCTCCTTGGTTTGGTGGTGGTGGTTTAGCCGCTAAGTTGTGTCTGACTCTTGCAACCCCATGAACTATAGCTTGCCAGGCTCCTCTGTCCATGGGATTCTCCAGGCAAGAATACTGGAGTGGGTTGCCATTTCCTTCTCCAGGGGATCTTCCCAACCCAGGGATCAAACCTGGGTCTCCTGCATTGCAGGCAGATTCCTTACTGGCTAAGCTATGAATCACTTCTCCTTGGTTTAAGTGTAGGTAAATATGTAGGTATACATTTTAGAAGTAGCTGCTTCTTGTTCTTCACTTACCCAGAAAGATTACAATAAGTGCAGTGTTGTTAGTGATTCAGCCGTTAGTATGCTTGCCTGGTTTTCTAGTTTTTGTCAAAGTAATATATTTAGTTTAAGTATTTCTGTTTCAAATTCTTTACGTTTATCAAATAAATACTTACAAGAGAATGTTTTTATACCTCCACTCTTTCTGAAATACCCAGAGCCCCAAACTAGTGATAGAGCAGTGTAGAATAGTGGATTGGACCTGACCCCAGGATGCAGGTGGCATGAATTCTACAGAGACTATACCACTTACCAGTTTGTGATATTGGGCAAATCACATACCTGCTATGGGCCTTGATTTTCCTTCTGGAAATTTCCCTTTCCTGCCTTCAACTAATATGCTTTGGTGTCTATTAGATGTGATGATGCATTGCGCTCGATATTGTATGTGTGATTCTGCGGTGCTTTCCCTCTGAAAAGCTTACATTCTGAAAGGGGATACTTAAGGTCACCCTGCAGGGTTAGCCATGGAGGACACAGGTATGGGGCTCTATGAGAGCCCAGTGACGAGCATCGAATAACACTGGAGGATAAGAGGAAAGCTTCCTGGAGGAGCTGACACCTGTGTTGGATTTTAAGTGAAAGTGAAATGAAAGTGAAAGTCGCTCAGTCATGTCCGACTCTTTGTGACCCCATGGACTTCTCCAGGCCAGGATACTGGAGTGGGTAGCCTTTCCCTTCTCCAGGAGATCTTCCCAACCCAGGGATCGAACTCAGGTCTCCCACATTGCAGGCAGATTCTTTACCAGCTGAGCCAGAAAGCAAAGGGAGTCTGGAGTCTTCACAGGCAGGAAGGGCAGTACAGATGCATGCACAGAGGCAGGAGGCAGTACAGTGCCCTTGGGGCAACGATGGGAGGCACACGGCTGGAGACAAGGATAAGCATGGGGAGAGCTGGGGTGTGGGCTGGAAATGTAGTGGTGAAGGTTCTTTTAGGCTAAGCTGAGAATAAATCATAATAATAGTAATGTAATATTATATAATATAATACATAAATAATATATCATAAAATAAACTGCTGTTAATAATAACTACCTTTTGTTGACAGAATTGAAAATAGAAGTTAAGCATATCTTTAGATTTTAAAGATTGCCAAAATTAGTATTGCAGAGTGCCTCACTTTTTACCAAACAGTTATTTCTAATACATGTCACACCATGTCATGAATGTAAACAAGGATTAAAAAGATCTGCTGACTTAACCAAAACCTATTAGTAATGTCAAGAGCTGTGGAAGTAGTGAAATGATGTGTTCTTCCATAAAATTTTACAACTGTTCATTTAAATATCCACCAGAGTGGTTTGATAAACTAGTTCAAATATTAACATATTCTTGAGAATAATAAGAGTTCAACTACTTGGTAGTATTTATCCTACTTTAGTTCTCCTGAGCACAGACATTCAGGATTATTTTTCATTTCTTGGCACAATTTTATGAACATTCAAATTAAAATAATTTCTCATGTTTATTGTAGCAGTAACATATTAAACACTAAAAGGATCAAATGTTTAAGTGAGAAAGAGCAGTGGGAGAGAAGTGTTGAAATCCAGTTCACCAGTGATTACCAAGTTCAACCACATGTGAGGCTTAACCGCTCTAGCTAGCTTTATTGACTTATACACTTGTGAATCTTAGGAATAATCATTCACAATCTTGAAGAGTTGTAAGCACTGGAAATGATATATACAAAACACATAGTGCATGGGGTAAGTGGCTAATAAATTGTACTATCGCTATTCAGGCTCTCTGCCAAGTGCTCTCTTCATTCCCCCGTCCAGAGGACAGATGGGAGAGTCAATGGGATTTCTGTGGGAGCAGATGCCTCAGGAGACATCGAGATAGAAGGGCTGCTATCCTTAAGGTTGTTCCAGAGCTCAGAGTTAAGGAAGAGTGAGAAAAGCACAGCTGGAAGGTCAGAAGTTGGATCTTGGCATCATACTGATTAGGGAGGTGAGGTAAAAGCCAGTCAGCTACAAAGGTGGTGGTCAAGGAGGAGAATCCCAGATCAAATTGCTCAGTGGGTGAGGTCAAAGGGCAAAGATCTAAATTTGCATGTGTCCCATATTTCTTTTGTGCAGTCTCAACAACTTGGAAAGTCAAGGTGGGACCCTCAAAGGAGCTACAAAAGAAGGGGGTAGGTCTGGAAGAAAACACAGGTACAAGATTCGGCCTTTGCAAACAGAGAGCTAGTTTGTAGTATAAGTATGGAAACAGTCAGTGGAGAGTATGCCCAGGATTTTAGTAGAGGTAAATAAGATATACCACAAGGCACTTCCATGCAAGCAACTCCTCTTTTCCAACACTGTTAACAACTACATGAAATGGCAAAAGCCATTGACACAGAAATTAAAACTGGCCCCTCGGAACTGGTAATGATTGTGTCCCTAGTGGGAATCTTGGAAGTGTTAAGGCCCCCTCATCTGTTCAGCAACTTTTTCATCTTCATCCCCTCCCCACTCCAGGAACATCACACTATTTGCTACACCTCAAATCTACTCTACACTCTCTCTCCACTTAGAGTTTAATGCTGAAACTTCTGTTAGAAATGGCTTTCCCTTTTTCACTGGAAAGGCTTTTTTATCTTCCAAGGTTTCTTGCCCCTTCTCTGACTGGTAAAGAAATGTGCTGTCTTTCTTAAACTCCTATAGCCCTAGTTTATCCAAACACTGTGGTGGAAGATGTCTTATCTACCCAGTATATGTCTGTAAGGCATGTGCAAAGGCCAAATATTTAAATTCGGGAAGTGACTGGTTGGATTTTTAAGTCTAGAGCTAACTTGCTGTGTATTTTGAGCAAGTAATATACCTTCTTGGAGTCTCAGTTTCTTAGTGTTCATATGCAGATCTAATAAGATAGTGTACACAAAACACAGAAATGGTATGGACCTAACAGTAGCAGAAGATATTAAGATGAGGTGGCAAAAACACACAGAAGAACTGTACAAAAAAGATCTTTACGACCCAGATAATCACGATGGTGTGATCACTCACCTAGTGCCAGACTTTCTGGAATGTGAAGTCAGGTGGGCCTTAGAAAGCATCACTACGAACAAAGCTAGTGGAGGAGATGGAATTCCAGTTGAGCTGTTCCAAATCCTGAAAGATGATGCTGTGAAAGTGCTGCACTCAATATGCCAGCAAATTTGGGAAACTCAGCAGTGGCCACAGGGCTGGAAAAGGTCAGTTTTCATTCCAATTCCAAAGAAAGGCAATACCAAATAATACTCAAACTACTGCACAATTGCCCTCATCTCACACACTAGTAAAGTAATGCTCAAAATTCTCCAAGTCAGGCTTTAGCAATACACGAACTATAAACTTCCAGATGTTCAAGCTGGTTTTAGAAAAGGCAGAGGAACCAGAGATCAAATTGCCAACATCTGTTGGATCATGGAAAAAGCAAGAGAGTTCCAGAAAAAGATCTATTTCTGCTTTATTGACTATGCCAAAGCCTTTGACTGTGTGGATCATAATAAACTGTGGAAAATTCTAAAAGAGATGAGAATACCAGACCACCTGACCTGCCTCTTGAGAAACCTGTATGCAGGTCAGAAAGCAACAGTTAGAACTGGACATGGAACAACAGACTGGTTCCAAATAGGAAAGGGAGTATGTCAAGGCTGTATATTGTCACCCTGCTTATTTAACTTATATGCAGAGTACATCTTGAGAAACGCTGGACTGGAAGAAGCACAAGCTGGAATCAAGACTGCTGGGAGAAATATCAATAACCTCAGATATGCAGATGACACCACCGTTATGGCAGAAAATGAAGAGGAGCTAAAAAGCCTCTTGATGAAAGTGAAAGAAGAAAGTGAAAAAGTTGGCTTAAAGCTCAACGTTTAGAAAACGAAGATCATGGCATCCAGTCCCATCACTTCATGAGAAATAGATGGGGAAACAGTGTCAGAGTGTCAGACTTTTTTTTGGCGGGGGCGGGGTGGGGGGCGCGCTCTAAAATCACTGCAGATGGTGATTGCAGCCATGAAATTAAAAGACACATACTCCTTGAAAGGAAAGTTATGACCAACCTAGGTAGCATATTCAAAAGCAGAGACATTACTTTTCCAACAAAGGTCCATCTAGTCAAGGCTATGGTTTTCCAGGGGTCATGTATGGATGTGAGAGTTGGACTGTGAAGAAAGCTGAGCACCAAAGAATTGATGCTTTTGAACTGTGGTGTTGGAGAAGACTCTGGAGAGTCCCTCGGACTGCAAGGAGATCCAACCAGTCCATTCTGAAGGAGATCAGTCCTGGGTGTTCTTTGGAAGGAATGATGCCGAAGCTGAAACTTCAGTACTTTGGCCACCTTATGCGAAGAGCTGACTCATTGGAAAAGACCCTGATGCTGGGAGGGATTAGGGGCAGGAGGAGAAGGGGACGACAGAGGATGAGATGGCTGGATGGCATCACAGACTCGATGGAGGTGAGTTTGAGTGAACTCCAGGAGTTGCTGATGGACAGGGAGGCCTGGTGTGCTGTGATTCATGGGGTCGCAAAGAGTTGGACATGACTAAGCAACTGAACTGAACTAACAAAGCACTTAGCCTGATGTTAGGCTGATTAAGATGTTAAATTCAATGTATGATATTCACAATATACATGAATATAAATATAAGCTAGTCGAGCACCTTATACTGGGTTTTTAGGGGTCTAAGAAAGTTGTTTTATTTCCTACATTACCATACTATCTTTTAAAAAAAATTCTCTGATGCTACATAGGAGCAAATCTTTTTTTTTTCCCATTGATTTCTCTTCTGAATTCTGTATTTGCAGTGTGTCAAAAAGATGGATGAACTATTGCTTTTTTTTTTTTTTTTGGATCTTAGTTCCCTCAAACACAGATTGAACCTGAGCCCTTGGCAGGGAAAGCGTAAAGCCCTATCTACTGGACTAAAAGAGGATTTTCCTGTTTCCTGTTCTTCATTTCCTTTCAGCTTGATAGCTTTCAGACTCCTGTGGTCCCTCATTTAAGGCCTTAGTGACACCTGTTACATGATCTCCACCTTTGAAAAAATATATATATTTTTTAAAATCTCAAGTGTAACAAGGCACCATTCCATTAGTGATTCTCCCATGTCCATCTTTTCAGTTCAGCCACCCAGTTGTGTCTGACTCTTTGTGACCCCATGGACGACAGCATGCCAGGCTTCCCTGTTCATCACCAACTCCCAGAGTTTGCTCAAACTCATGTCCATCAAGTCGGTGATGCCATTCAACCATTTCATGCTTTGTCATTCCCTTCTCCTCCTGCCTCAATCTATCCCAGCATCAGGGTCTTTTTCAGTGAGTCAGTTCTTTGCAACAGATTGCCAAAGTATTGGAGTTTCAGCTTCAGCATCAGTTCTTTCAATGAATATTCAGGACTAATTTCCTTTAGGATTGATTGGTTTAATCTCTTTGCAGTCCAAGGGACTCTCAAGAGTCTTCTCCAGCACCATAGTTCAAAAGCATCAATTCTTCAGCACTCAGCTTTCTTTCTTTTTTTTTTTTCTATTTTATTTTATTTTATTTTATTATAATTTTAAAATCTTTAATTCTTACATGCGTTCCCAAACATGAACCCCCCTCCCACCTCCCTCCCCATAACATCTCTCTGGGTCATCCCCATGCACCAGCCCCAAGCATGCTGTATCCTGCGTCAGACATAGACTGGCGATTCAATTCTTACATGATAGTATACATGTTAGAATGCCATTCTCCCAAATCATCCCACCCTCTCCCTCTCCCTCTGAGTCCAAAAGTCCGTTATACACATCTGTGTCTCCTTTGCTGTCCTGCATACAGGGTCGTCATTTATTGTCCAACTCTCACCTCCATACATGACTACTGGAAAAACTATTGCTTTGACTAGACAGACCTTTGTTGGTAAAGTAATGTCTCTGCTTTTTAATATGCTGTCTAGGTTAGTCATAGCTTTTCTTCCAAGGAGCTAGCATCTTTTAATTTCATGGCTGCAGTCACCACCTGCAGTGATTTTGGAGCCCCCCAAAATAAAGTCTGTCACTGTTTCTATTGTTTCCCCATCTACTTGTCATGAAGTGATGGGACCAGATGCCTTGATTTTAGTTTCTGTCTTTGTGACCCCATGGACTGTAGCCTACCAGGCTCCTCCATTAATGGGATTTTCCCAGCAAGAGTACTGGAGTGGGTTGCCATTTCCTTCTCCAGGGGATCTTCCCAACCCAGGGATCGAACCCAGGTCTCCCACATTGTAGGCAGATGCTTTACCATCTGAGCCACCAGGCAAGCCCCTTCTCTATACTTAAAAGACATTAATCTTTTGGCACTCTTATCCAGAACAAATAATGCTGAGTGTAATAGCAGAAAATGATTTGGCATGTGCATCAATGTGGAAACAGTGTTTATAAATGCACCGTAATGTATCTTGCAAGAATACATCCTCTTTCTAAATGTACTTCTCAAACAAATGTACATTCAGTTTAAATGTGCTTCTCAAACATATGTACATTCAGTCAAGAAAATGCCACATCCATTATTATTAATAGAAAGGTGAAGTGCCTTTTTATATTCTGGGTGGATTCTTGATACATGTTGCTAATTTAGCCTTGGAAGCTAATATCTCACTTAAGGGGGAAAAGAAAAACCCTCTATTCAGGAAGAAAAACAAGAATCAAGGTACTTTCAGTTCCCTGCTTAAAAGAAGAAATAATACCAGAGACAAAACTAAAGGAAGAGGGTAACAAGATCAAACAGTACCATTCCGTTACATTCAGGACTTGAAACAACAAAATCAAAATCTATGGAATATTTGTCACTCAAGCATTACTTTGCCCAAATCATACCTCCTGCTCTTGACTGAGTTAGGATTCTCAGTCAAGACTGAGTTAGGATTCTCATGAGCTTCTGCTCATAGAGGTCTATGGAGCCAAGCCTAAAGATCGTTAATGAGAACTGTGTGTGTGTGGTAGCGGGAGGAAATGTGGGCAGTTAGGGAAGTGTGACACCCCGAGACCAGAGGGATACAAAATAAAGAGTAAGGAAAGTTCAAATCTCAGAAGACAAAAGTGAAGACTTTTGTTTCTGGAGATTCAGGAAGAACAAGAAAACAGCAAGTTGATGAGCGACACTGTGGCACTCAGTAGAAGGTCCAGTGTAGCATAAGCATTGATATTCAAAGCTCATTTTTATTTGTTACTGAGCTGTAGTGAATGAACAAGTCAACTGAAAGGAAAGTTCCAGAAACAGTCTGGATCATCATTCATTTAATTGCCCACTGCTGCTCCTGCTAAGTCATTTCAGTCGTGAAATGGGGACTCTATGTGACCCCATAGATGGCAGCCCACCAGGCTCCCACATCCCTGGGATTCTCCAGGCAAGAGCACTGGAGTGGGTTGCCATTTCCTTCTCCAATCATGAAAGTGAAAAGTGAAAGTGAAGTCGCTCAGTTTGTCCGACCCTCAGTGACCCCATGGACTGCAGCCTTCCAGGCTCCTCCGTCCACGGGATTTCCCAGGCAGGAGTACTGGAGTGGGGTGCCATTGCCTTCTCTGTTAATTGCCCACTAATGGACTCATTAATGAGTCCAGGATATGATTATGCCTGCTATATGCTGGACACTGCTCTGTGATAGGAAGACTGAACCTTAATGGAGACAGATACATAGGTAAATGATAGATATGAATGAAAATATAGGAAATAATATGGCGATTCAGAGACATTATCTCAGGAAAAATTTAATTGGATTTTGGAGTATAAGTACATTTCCCAGGCTGAGAAAGAGTGAGGGCAAAGTCTCTATCTAGGACCATAGGTCTAGGAAACTAAGTTTTGCTCTCCTTTAGTTATTACCACCTTGAGTCATCTGCCAGCTTGGGTGGTTGTGATGTGGGCGGTGAAAAAGAAAGAATTAAAAAGAGGGGAGAAAGGCAGGGAGGTGGGTGTAGAAGAAGACAGTTTTGATGGGATTTGTAACTCTTTGTTTGGTAGTTAAGTGGCATTAGTGGGAAAGAGACCACTCTTTCATCTCTTCAATCTATTTTGGTACTCAAGTACTTTGTATTTCATTCACATGAAAAATGGGCAAGTGGTAAAGAGACAGTAAGTTAATGGTTAAAATGACTGACTTCGGATTCAAGGAACTTCAAGTTCAGACCCAAGAGTCTTCCCCTCTGAGGGCCTCAGGCCTGTCATATTTAAATTAAATGACTTGAGCTAGAGGAGTGCTAGCGGCCCTATGAGCTCTGACATTGACGTCAAGAGCAGTGACATCCTGTGTGATAGCCAAGGGCCGGCATACTCTCTGATGAGTGCTACTGTGGTCCATATGCAGTTAGGGGTCATACAGACTGTTCTGTCCAAGTCCTTTCTTTCACAGAGGAAGATACCAGAATTAAGTCTCAACCCTCCCCAATAGCCTCTTTATAACAGGTATTAATTATTAACAGCTTGCAATTCTCCAGAGAGAAGGAAATAATGTTTATTGGATGAATTTGGAAGGGTTTTGCTAGTCAATGCTGGATCATGGAAAAAGCAAGAGAGTTCCAGAAAAACAGCTATTTCTGCTTTATTGACTATGCCAAAGCCTTTGACTGTGTGGATCACAATAAACTGTGGAAAATTCTGAAAGAGATGGGGATACCAGACCACCTAACCTGCCTCTTGAGAAATCTGTATGCAGGCCAGGAAGCAACAGTTAGAACTGGACATGGAACAACAGACTGGTTCCAAATAGGAAAAGGAGTATGTCAAGGCTGTATATTGTCACCCTGCTTATTTAACTTATATGCAGAGTACATCGCGAGAAACGCTGGACTGGAAGAAACACAAGCTGGAATCAAGATTGCCGGGAGAAATATCAATAACCTCAGATATGCAGATGACACCTCCCTTATGGCATAAAGTGAAGAGGAACTAAAAAGCCTCTTGATGAAAGTAAAAGAGGAGAGTGAAAAAGTTGTCTTAAAGCTCAACATTCAGAAAACAAAGATCATGGCATCTGGTCCCATCACTTCATGGGAAATAGATGGGGAAACAGTGGAAACAGTGTCAGACTATTTTTCTGGGCTCCAAAATCACTGCAGATGGTGACTGCAGCCATGAAATTAAAAGACACTTACTGCTTGGAAGGAAAGTTATGACCAACCTAGATAGCATATTCAAAAGCAGAGACATTACTTTGCTGACTAAGGTCCATCTAGTCAAGGCTCTGGTTTTTCCAGTGGTCATGTATGGATGTGAGAGTTGGACTGTGAAGAAGGCTGAGTGCCGCAGAATTGATGCTTTTGAACTGTGGTGTTGGAGAAGACTCTTGAGAGTCCCTTGGACTGCAAGGAGATCCAGCCAGTCCATTCTGAAGGAGATCAACCCTGGGATTTCTTTGGAAGGAATGATGCTAAAGCTGAAACTCCAGTACTTTGGCTACCTCATGCAAAGAGTTGACTCATTGGAAAAGACTGTGATGCTGGGAGGGATTGGGGGCAGGAGAAGAAGGGGACGACAGAGGATGAGATGGCTAGATGGCATCACTGACTCGATGAACGAGAGTCTGAGTGAACTCCAGGAGTTGGTGATGGGCAGGGAGGCCTGGTGTGCTGCGATTCATGGGGTCGCAAAGAGTCGGACATGACTGAGCGACTGAACTGAACTGAACTGAATATATAGGCATAAATGATAAGCAATAGATATTTTAAACTGAGGCAGATATTAACTGACTGACAGAGGGCCAGGGGGCCTCAGTCATAGTCTTGCAATAGCAAGGCCTTGAAATTGCATGAGAACACCCTGTGCAGAGTGACAGGCTTGGTTCTGTTTCTGTCTACAACCCTTATCAGTGCTTCTTTAACATGTAGTCCAATAGAATCATCTCAGTGGGATAAAATGGTTAAAGAGGAAAAAAAGGAAATGTGAAAAAAATCTGAAAAATGCTTTTCTGAAAGATAGCAAATATAAAAATCCATTCATCTATTTTGTTTGTGGTAAACTGTAAGGGTGTCAGTATTATCAGCAATTGGTCATGAATCTCCAAGTCCCTGTTAAGGATGCCCTTGGGTTAATACACCTGTGGAAACTGTTATGCTATTATATTCTTTGGCTCTTATTTAATTTCAGTTGGCTGAAATTACTCATTAATCTTTTCTTCCCTTTCTCATAGTGGGTTTTCGGCAATAGTAATATGTCTAATTGCTTCATTTTTGCATTTTTCTTTTCCTGGGTAGCTGTAGCCGCTGAGTGAATTGGGATTTGAATATAAACATAAACCAGAAAGATGTTTGTCAAGTAAGAGAACTGGTATTGAAAGAAATCTTTGTTGTTCTTGACTCAAATGATCCACTGTGCCACATCCATTAAGCATTATGCAGAATACATTATGATGGTTGTTTATTGCTGGTAACGTGTTAGGGCTAGTTACCATTCTTCAGCCCTTCAGTGAGAACTTCAGTGAAATGAACAGAGTTCTGAATAAAGTTTGCAGTACAATACAAAAGGTCAGTCCTCTAACACAAAGAATGCATATCATTTAGAGAAGACTGTGATGAAGTGAGGCATCAGCAGACTTCTATGGCACCCCACTCCAGTACTCTTGCCTGGAAAATCCCATGGACGGAGGAGCCTAGTGGGCTGCAGTCCATGGGGTTGCCAAGAATCGGGCACAACTGAGTGACTTCACTTTCACTTTTTACTTTCATGCATTGGAGAAGGAAATGGCAACCCACTCCAGTGTTCTTGCCTGGAGAATCCCAGGGACAGAGGAGCCTAGTGGGCTGCTGTCTATGGGTCGCACAGAGTCAGACACGACTGAAGCGACTTGGCAGCAGCAGCAGCAATCTTGTTTGTAACTCACCACTTGACTTGGGAAAAGTTGTGGGCCTCAACTCACTGTTTTTCTCCCAAATGTTGAATCATCATTGTTTATTTATTTATTTTTTTTCTGAGGGAATTATTTTATTTATTTTTTAAAAATTTACTTATTTTAATTGGAGGTTAATTACTTCACAATATTATATTGGTTTATTTTTATTTTTATCAATCATTTTAATGGCTATTGGTATATTCAGGGTTCTAGTCATATTTGAATAACTTCAAATAATAGTTTTCTAGGATATTTATTCACTTAACTTTTAAAATGTCTTATCATTAATTATTCATAATACTTTCTTATGATATTTATAACTTTATCTATAAATCTTTAAAAATACTTCTAATACTTGTTATTTGCATTCTTCAGTTTTTATTTTGAGCATTGATATATAAAATTATCTATTTATTAGTTTTCCCACTGGTAGTTTTTATTTCTTTTAAACTTTTTATTTTGTGCAATGGTAAAGCTGATTGACAAACAATGTTGCGGTAGTTTCAGGTAAACAGCAGAGGGACCCAGCCATACGTGTGTATGTATCTGTTCTCACCCAAACTCTCTTCCCATCCAGGCTGCCATGTAACACTGAGCAGAGCTGCTTGAGCTGTGCAGTAGGTCCTTGTCTTCAACTCACTCAACTTTTATGTAATACACGTTTGAACTATAAGGTTTTTGCAGTTTTTTATAGTTGTGAAACTATGATGTGAACACTTTGAGTCCACAGACTACATACCCCGAAACCTAGATGAGTACCTGGCATGTAGAAAGCTTTCCCTAAATATTTCTTCAATGAATTAACTGCAGGCTTTGGTTATATTCATTGACTTTTTAGTAATGCTTATTCAAGTGCTGTTTTTAACCAGAAAAAGTATTGGCAATTCATGTATTTGGAATTTTGAGGAAGAGTATGCAGGATGAGGAAATGGCTTTATTGAAAATGTCTACATTTCTTTGAGGCAGTATTTTTCTGGTGCATCTTTAAAACTTGACATACCTTTGGTCTACTCTGGTCACCAGAACTCAAAAACTGTGCTGGTCTTTAATATGATCACAACCAGATTCGAGAAGTAACTTCTACATGTCATTTTGCCATGTTATTTCCTACCCCCGGTTGAAAAGTGTTATTTCCAAGTATATTCTATTTCGACTAATTTCAGCCTGTGTCTGCTTGAGACCTAAACATTAATGAGATTGACACATCCCATTTTAAGTGGTAATTATACCAGAATAATGGACTTCCAAGGTGGCTCAGTGGTAAAGAATCCATCTGCTAAGCAGGAGACTCCTGTTTGATCTATTGGGTCAGGAAAATCCTTTAGAGAAGGAATTTCCCAGTATTCTTGCCTGGGAAATCCCATGGACAGAGGAGTCTTGCAGGCTGCAGTCCACGGAGTCTCTAAAGAATCTGACAAGACTTAGCAACTAAAACAACAATGCCACTATAACAAATGGGCCTTGAAATGGTCAGTTGATGGCTTGTATATAAACCTCTAATATTGTCAAGTGAACAAAGTCCTTAACAAGAAATGTCAAAAGTGTTTGTCATTTGGCCTCCAGATGCCTTACCCATGCATCATTATTCTGCCTCACTGCTCTGCAAGCCTCTCTAGACTTTTAATTGTCCCTAGAGAAATCACTGTTAAACCATGTGGACAGGTGATTCCTTGACAAAATTCACCCAAATGATCTATATCCTCTTCTGTCACTTTCTATCTTTCAGAGGGCTCCTTACTTACCTCCATACTTACTTGCAACCTGAAACATTACTGTTGAAACTTTATCACTTGCCATTTTCTTCTTAGGGAGACTGTAATTTTTAAATTTTTTAAAAGTATTGTATTGCAGTTGTATGCCAATAAAATGGACAACGTGGAAGAAATGGACGAATTCTTAGAAAAGTACAATTTTCCAAAACTGAACCAGGAAGAAATAGAAAATCTTAACAGACCCATCACAAGCATGGAAATTGATACTGTAATCAGAAATCTTCCAGCAAACAAAAGCCCAGGTCCAGAGGCTTCACAGCTGAATTCTACCAAAAATTTAGAGAAGAGCTAACACCTATCCTCCTCAAACTCTTCCAGAAAATTGCAGAGGAAGGTAAACTTCCAAACTCATTCTATGAGGCCACCATCACCCTAATACCAAAACCTGACAAAGATGTCACAAAAAAAGAAAACTACAGGCCAATATCTCTGATGAACATAGATGCAAAAATCCTCAACAAAATTCTAGCAATCAGAATCCAACAACACATTAAAAAGATCATACACCATGACCAAGTGGGCTTTATCCCAGGGATGCAAGGATTCTTCAATATCCGCAAATCAATCAATGTAATTCACCACATTAACAAATTGAAAAATAAAAACCATATGATTATCTCAATAGATGCAGAGAAGGCCTTTGACAAAATTCAACATCCATTTATGATAAAAACTCTCCAGAAAGCAGGAATAGAAGGAACATACCTCAACATAATCAAAGCTATCTATGACAAACCCACAGCAAACATTATCCTCAATGGTGAAAAATTGAAAGCATTTCCCCTAAAGTCAGGAACAAGACAAGGGTGTCCACTTTCACCGCTACTATTCAACATAGTTCTGGAAGTTTTGGCCACAGCAATCAGAGCAGAAAAAGAAATAAAAGGAATCCAAATTGGAAAAGAAGAAGTAAAACTCTCACTGTTTGCAGATGACATGATCCTCTACATGGAAAACCCTAAAGACTCCACCAGAAAATTACTAGAGCTAATCAATGAATATAGTAAAGTTGCAGGATATAAAATCAACACACAGAAATCCCTTGCATTCCTATACACGAATAATGAGAAAGTAGAAAAAGAAATTAAGGAAACAATTCCATTCACCATTGCAACGAAAAGAATAAAATACTTAGGAATATATCTACCTAAAGAAACTAAAGACCTATATATAGAAAACTATAAAACACTGATGAAAAAAATCAAAGAGGACACTAATAGATGGAGAAATATACCATGTTCATGGATTGGAAGAATCAATATAGTGAAAATGAGTATACTACCCAAAGCAATTTACAAATTCAATGCAATCCCTATCAAGCTACCAGCCACATTTTTCACAGAACTAGAACAAATAATTTCAAGATCTGTATGGAAATACAAAAAACCTCGAATAGCCAAAGCAATCTTGAGAAAGAAGAATGGAACTGGAGGAATCAACTTGCCTGACTTCAGGCTCTACTACAAAGCCACAGTCATCAAGACAGTATGGTACTGGCACAAAGACAGACATATAGATCAATGGAACAAAATAGAAAGCCCAGAGATAAATCCACATACATATGGACACCTTATCTTTGACAAAGGAGGCAAGAATATACAATGGAGTAAAGACAATCTCTTTAACAAGTGGTGCTGGGAAAACTGGTCAGCCACTTGTAAAAGAATGAAACTAGATCACTTTCTTACACCGCACACAAAAATAAACTCAAAATGGATTAAAGATCTAAATGTAAGATCAGAAACTATAAAACTCCTAGAGGAGAACATAGGCAAAACACTCTCCGACATAAATCACAGCAGGATCCTGTATGATCCACCTCCCAGAATTCTGGAAATAAAAGCAAAAATAAACAAATGGGATCTAATTAAAATTAAAAGCTTCTGCACAACAAAGGAAAATATAAGCAAGGTGAAAAGACAGCCTTCTGAATGGGAGAAAATAATAGCAAATGAAGCAACTGACAAACAACTAATCTCAAAAATATACAAGCAACTTCTGCAGCTCAATTCCAGAAAAATAAACGACCCAATCAAAAAATGGGCCAAAGAACTAAATAGACATTTCTCCAAAGAAGACATACGGATGGCTAACAAACACATGAAAAGATGCTCAACATCACTCATTATCAGAGAAATGCAAATCAAAACCACAATGAGGTACCACTTCACACCAGTCAGAATGGCTGCGATCCAAAAATCTGCAAGCAATAAATGCTGGAGAGGGTGTGGAGAAAAGGGAACCCTCCTACACTGTTGGTGGGAATGCAAACTAGTACAGCCACTATGGAGAACAGTGTGGAGATTCCTTAAAAAATTGCAAATAGAACTCCCTTATGACCCAGCAATCCCACTGCTGGGCATACACACAGAGGAAACCAGAATTGAAAGAGACACATGTACCCCAATGTTCATCGCAGCACTGTTTATAATAGCCAGGACAAGGAAACAACCTAGATGTCCATCAGCAGATGAATGGATAAGAAAGCTGTGGTACATATACACAATGGAGTATTACTCAGCCGTTAAAAAGAATTCATTTGAATCAGTTCTGATGAGATGGATGAAACTGGAGCCGATTATACAGAGTGAAGTAAGCCAGAAAGAAAAACACCAATACAGTATACTAACACATATATATGGAATTTAGGAAGATGGCAATGACGACCCTGTATGCAAGACAGGGAAAGAGACAGAGATGTGTACAACGGACTTTTGGACTCAGAGGGAGAGGGAGAGGGTGGGATGATTTGGGAGAATGACATTCTAACATGTATACTATCATGTGAATTGAATCGCCAGTATATGTCTGACGCAGGATGCAGCATGCTTGGGGCTGGTGCATGGGGATGACCCAGAAAGATGTTATGGGAAGGGAGGTGGGAGGGGGGTTCATGTTTGGGAATGCATGTAAGAATTAAAGATTTTAAAATTTAAAAAATAAAAAACTAAAAAAAAAAATAAATAAAAAATAAAAGTATTGTATTGTTGATTTACAGTGTTGTGCCAATCTCTGCTATACACCAAAGTGACTCAGGCACACACATATATAATGTCATTCAGTTGCTAAGTCGTGTCCAGCTCTTTATGACCGCATGGACTGCAGCACACCAGGCTTCCCTGTCCTTCACTATCTCCTGGAGTTTTCGTAAACTCATGTCCCTTAAGTCAGTTATACTGTCTAACCATCTCATCCTCTGTCGTCCTCTTTCCTTTTGCCTTTAATCTTTGCCAGCATCAATATACTTTCTTTTTAATATTCTTTTCCTTTATGGTTTATCACAGGATATTAAACATAGTTCCCTGTGCTATGCATTAGGACCTTGTTAACCAATTCTAAGTGTAATAGTTTGCGTCTGCCAACTCCAGACTCCCAGTCCATCCTTCCCCCTCCCCTGCTCCCCCTTGGCAACCACAAGTCTGTTTCTGTTTTGTAGACAGGTTCGTTTGCATCATGTTTTAGATTCCACATATATGTGACATCATATGGCATTTGTCTTTCTCTTTATGACTTATTCACTTAGTATGATAATGTCTAGTTGCGTCCATGTTACTGCAAATGGGATTATTTCATTCTTTTTTTATGGCTGAGTAGTATTTCATTGTATACATATACCACATCTTTATCCATTCATCTTTTGATGGACATTTAGGTTGTTTCCATGTTTTGCCTATTGTGAACAGTGCTGCTAGGAACATAAGGACTGTTGTTCAGTCAGTCATGCCTGACTCTTTGCAACCCCATGGACTGCAGGATGCCAGGCTTTCCTGTCCTTCACCGTCTCCCGGAACCTGCTCAAACTTGTGTTCATTGAGTCAGTGATGGCATCCAATCATCTCATCCTCTGTTGTCCCCTTCTTCTCCTGCCTTTAATCTCTCCCAGCATCAGGGTCTTATCTAATGAGTCAGCTCTTTGCATCAGGTGGCCAAAGTATTGGAGTTTCAGCATCAGTACTTCTAATGATATTCAGGATTGACTTCCTTTAGGATTGACTGGTTGGATCTCCTTGCAGTCCAAGGGACTCTCAAGAGTCTTCTCCAACACCACAGCTCAAAAGTATCAATTCTTCGGTGTTCATCCTTCATTATGATCCAACTCTCACATCCATACGTGACTACTAGAAGGAAAAGAACATAAGGAATATATGTATTTTTTGAATTATAGTTTTGTCTGGATATATTCCCAGGAGTGGGATTGCTGGCTCATGTGATAATTCTATTTTTAGTTTTCTGAGGAAACTCTATACTGTTTTCCACAGGGACTGTACCAACTTACTTTCCAACCAACAGTGTAGGGAGAGTAGGGAGACTGTAATTTTACCTTTATCCAAGAAAGAGAATGAAAAGTTTGCACATAATATGTAAGCAAGTTATGTCTGCTCTTTGAGGGACAGTACCCCATCTCTATAGCATTGTCATTCTCATATGGCTTTGCCACATTGACATATTACCTTTCTGCCTTTTGAAATTTTTCTCATTTACTTTATTATTCCTTCCTCTATAGCTAAATTCTTCCAGACTCCTAGACTCCATGTGAAAGCATGGCTCTACTATTAGCCAGCTTAAGAGTTACTTGAATCTAGGCCTTATTAATTACGGTCTTTGTCCAAGAGCAAACACTGAGCACATTTGTAAACTGCCTGTGATCATCTTTCTGCTCTTGCAGGTAACTTATGACTCTGTTTATGCCATTAGGATTGCTGACTGCTGTATCCTGTTTGCCAAATGAACTGGCTTTGTGGCGAAGGAGAAAGCTTTATTTCATCAAACTCTCATTTTCTCAATCAGGTATTAAATAAAACCTTCAAAGTTCCACGCACTGTTCTAGATGCTGAAGATATAATAGTGAACATGTGGACATGGTTTTTGTCCTTGAGCTCACACTCTGGTGACGGTTCGGAATGATATCCTCAGTAGAGACTGTGAGGTGTTCCATCTTACAGTGACGATTCACTTACAGTCATGAGTTGATCTTAGTATCATCAGCAAAAAGAGTTTTAAATGGTCAATTGTAATTTTTAAAATTTTTGAGATGGAGCATCTGTTATAAAAGATGAATAGTAAGAAAATAATTAGATGAAAAGCTCACAGATTCCTCCTAGTTTATATTCACCACTTCTAGAAGACCACAGTAAATGTACAGGAAAAAAAACTTTGTAGACTGGTAATTAATTTGACATATTAGCAGAGCTCTTTAAATTGTTAATTACAATTCAATACACTGATGTCAATTAATCCCAATAGTGTATATTGTATATTATCTACATTCTAGTAGAGAATAGAAAAGCCAAAGAAAGTGAATATGCCCAGATAACCAATCAATTTCATAGGTTAACCAGAATTAACCTGGAGTGTCAGTGTTGATAGTGCTACTCTTATTCAATTTTGTAATATAAATTCTATGCTTGTCATTCTTATCTATGCTTATCATATTCTTATCTATGCTTATCATTCAAACTAGGGCAGTTTTTGATAGTGAAAGTGGGTACCCCAAATACAAGGGATTTAGTCCCATCTAATTCTTGGCATCTTGAAGTAGCAAATTACCAGGCTACTAGTCTAATTTCCCTTTTCCAATTTCATCATCAAGCAAGTTCATCAAAACCAGTGAAATGACTTCTTATTGACACTTTCATGAAGAAATTCTGCCCTCAGATTCTCTCCCATTCAGGGTGGTGGTGGATAGACCCTTTTCTTTTTTTTTATAAATGGGGATGACCTTGAAGGATTCCACCCTCCAAATGCCAAAGAATGCTCAAACTACCACACAACTGCACTCATCTCACACACTAGTAAAATAATGCTCAAAATTCTCCAAGCCAGGCTTCAGCAATACGTGAACCGTGAACTTCCAGATGTTCAAGCTGGTTTTAGAAAAGGCAGAGGAACCAGAGATCAAATTGCCAACATCCGCTGGATCATGGAAAAAGCAAGAGAGTTCCAGAAAAACATCTATTTCTGCTTTACTGACTATGCCAAAGCCTTTGACTGTGTGGATCACAATAAACTGTGGAAAATTCTGAAAGAGATGGGAATCCCAGACCACCAGACTTGCCTCTTGGGAAACCTATATGCAGGTCAGAAAGCAACAGTTAGAACTGGACATGGAGCAACAGACTGGTTCCAAATAGGAAAAGGAGTATGTCAAGGCTGTATATTGTCACCCTGCTTATTTAACTTATATGCAGAGTACATCGCGAGAAACGCTGGACTGGAAGCAGCACAAGCTGGAATCAAGATTACTGGGAGAAATATCAATAACCTTAGATATGCAGATAACACCACCCTTACGGCAGAAAGTGAAGAGGAACTAAAAAGCCTCTTGATGAAAGTGAAAGAGGAGAGTGAAAAAGTTGGCTTAAAGCTCAACATTCAGAAAACGAAGATCATGGCATCTGGTCCCATCGCTTCATGGGAAATAGATGGAGAAGCAGTGGAAACAGTGTTAGACTTTATTTTGAGGGGCTCCAAAATCACTGCACATGATGACTGCAGCCATGAAATTAAAAGATGCTTACTCCTTGGAAGAAAAGTTATGACCAACCTAGATAGCATGTTAAAAAGCAGAGACATTACTTTTCCAACAAAGGTCCATCTAGTCAAGGCTGTGGTTTTTCCAGTGATCATGTATGGATGTGAGAGTTGGACTGTGAAGAAGGCTGAGCGCCAAAGTATTGATGCTTTTGAACTGTGGTGTTGGAGAAGACTCTTGAGAGTCCCTTGGACTGCAAGGAGATCCAACCAGTCCATTCTGAAGGAGATCAGTCCTGGGTGTTCATTGGAAGAACTGATGCTAAAGCTGAAACTCCAAAACTTTAGCCACCTCATGCGAAGAGTTGACTCATTGGAAAAGACTCTGATGCTGGGAGGGATTGAGGGGAGGAGGAGAAGGGGACGACAGAGGATGAGGTGGCTGGATGGCATCACCGACTCGATGGACATGGTTTTGGGTGAACTCTGGGAGTTGGTGATGGACAGGGAGGCCTGGCATGCTACAGTTCATGGGGTCGCAGAGAGTCAGACACGACTGAGTGACTGAACTGACCTGAACTGAACGGCAAGTGTTGTGTAGGAATTAATCTTGGAGAAGACCTGAAAGGTAGTTTGGATCCAGGTAATAGAAAGGTCTTGAATGTCATACCATGGATTTTGCATTTTGAAGCATTTGGGTTTTTGAAATTATGAGTAAAAATAATGAAAATTTATGAAATCAGAAGTTCTCCCCATTCCCATTCACTGTAGATAGTGGGGATGTGGTTATGTAAGAAATCATCTTGGAGTTGCTACCAGGACTCTTAGATTTTGAGTCTGGTTCTGCTCCACTACATGAGTCTTGTCAAGTGCCCTCCTTGCCTCTCCATTCGTAAAATAATAAATATTACAGGTGTGCACAGATGGACTCTAAAGTATCTCCTTTTCTAAAAGTTCTGAGAGGAAAAGAACAGGTAATGAGTGTAGTGTTAGGAGCAGGAATTATTTATCCCAAAGACACTATTATTCTTAAGGATCTACTTTTCTATTATTCTTAAGGATCTACTCTCACTATAGCCTACTTCAAAAATCTATCAAAATGTAAACAAATAGTGTTGTGATTCCCCCCCCCCCCAAATATTTTCTTGGGCATGCAATAAGAGAGCCTAAAGCTTGGTAGATCCTAGGTTGTAACCTGTAATCCCATGCTCAAGTGTTTTGACTCCCCAATGCTGAATGGAGGCAGGCTTTGCTGAGCCATGGCAGTTATCAACAGGTCTCCTCCACAAGGATGTCCATGTCTGGCTGAGCCATTATGATTAATATTTGTAATCATGGCCCTAAGGCACTGGAGAAATCTCAGGATGCCCTCTGAATCACCAGAGGAAGATAGAATTATAGTCTAACTCAGGTTTCTTGTTGGCAGTATATTTTATTGTATTTCAATGTTTTGAAAATTGGGATTAGAAGTTTACTGTGGAGGGGTCTTTGTGTAACCAGGGATATGGGATTAACCTGCACAGCTCCTCCCTTAGCCATTCTATATACTAGTTTTCTAGGTTTATTTTCATGTCTGAGAATAGAAGACTATTATTCTCAAAGAGAGAGTTATCTCTCAGGAGAATCTGGACTATTGAAAAAGAAAAAGGTAGTAAATATTGCCCTATTACACAGGTTGCAGATAAACTAATCATAGTATGGGCTTTAAAAATATTCTATGAAAAGAGCGCTATAAAGTATTTTTGGCTTTGAACCCTTCTCTAGTACCTTATACAAGAAAAATATTTTTCTTCTTCATCTTTATAAAAATGATTATGTACACAGCTTCTTATCAATAAAGGGCCTCTCTACCTTTGGGGACGCTGCATCTTGGTAGACTGTTGGAAAGAAGCTAAAAAGCACCCCCAGGATGTCCTCAGTGTCTTTGTTCAGAGAATTCAGAAGCCCTGTAGCCTGTTAATGGAACAGTTTTGAGTTGGAGGCCAAAGGGATATCAGGGAGGCAAGAAAATTCAGTCTGAGTAGCAAAGCAGCAGGCGAATATTAATCTTTGGTAGGTCCAGGGCTACTCCCACTCTATCCCGGAAGAAAAAACAAAACAGATATGGAAATACAAACAGAACCGTAAAGTCAGTGGGGGAAGTGGTTAGAAGAGGAGGCATACACCTGGAAAGTTACTGCAGCAACTAGGAAGAGAACCCCAAATTGTGACCATTACACGGTTTTCGCAAATACACTCCTCTTTTCTCCTTTCTGCTTCTGAATAAAACCATACCCATCTCGGAGACCGCGGTTTCCTCTAAGGCTTCCGCAATCCCGTCTGGAAAATCGTATTGGATTGATACACAATCCCAATCCAATCCATTTGCTAGTTTGCAAAGGAAAATCCGGTCCAGCGTTTATTTTTAGCAGCGCTCCCTGTGACCGAACGCTACAGCTCTTCAGCGGGGATAACTAAGGACCGTATTGGGGAGAGAAGCAAAGAAGGGCGGGGGAGCGGGAGGCGGCGAAAAGGGGAGGGGGGACGCCCTGCGCATGCGTGCCAGCGCCCATGCAAATCTGCTGTACATCCAGAGAGCAAAGTGGGATGATCTGTCACTACACCTGCAGCACCACGTTCCGAGGACAGCTCCTGCTTGCTGCTTCCAGACCCAGGTAAAAAAGCAAACAAACTGAGCGGGCTCCGTGCATGCATATGAATACCAGGTCGCAACCTATCCCCTGTAGAGGCAGTCTGCTGCTGCTGCTAAGTGTCCTTTGGTGGCTGATTGCAGTTTCAAGGTTTAAGAAATCCCATCTTTCAGGAAGCCTGAGGGGAAGAAAGGAAGTACGGGCGAAATCATCAGATTGGCTTCCCGGGTTTGGGAATCTGAAGCGGGCCCGCATCTTCCGGCCAACTTCCATTGAACTTCCCAGCACTCGAAAGGGACCGAAATGGAGAGCAAAGGTATGTGGCTGTCCCCATCGGGGGACTTCCCGCGGCATGTGCGTGTGGCCAGGGCAGTCCTCAGCGAGGGGACTGCAGTGCTTGGGGAGCGAGCATCATACTAGGTCGACAGGAGGAGATGCTATGTCCGTTGCAGCACCAGGGAAGTGTGGCAGGAAGGCGACTTCTTTTTAACTCCCACAGCTTGGAAGACAGTGTTTAATACTCCATCAGTTGCGTAGTGAAGTGTGATGAGTTTTTTTTCTTTTCTTTTTAGATAGGGGGGTGGGAAGAGTCTTTGGACGGTGGGGGAGGCGAGATGTGTTGATAAGGCAATTTCTTTTCTGTAGAATGGATTGGATGGGTTCACATAAATATCTTTCATTTACCTTAGGATTGCTGACAGGCATGTTTGTATCTGATATCCAATAATGCATTGCTATAGAAAAAAAATGTTTGGATTTCTCCACCCCCACCCCACGAAGATGGTATTTCTGGGTGTGTATGACCACATCCCACTGCATTTTGAATATATATCAGCAGAGAAATTGGGTCTATTTGAAACAGTGTGCGTTAGAACTGACCTCTAAGAAGAACAGTGTATCGGAGTACTGCTTGGCTCCAGGCATGATGCATATACTAGTTCTGGATATGTATATATTAATATTTTCCTCATAAGCAAATCTGCATAATGTATACACACTAATTGGTAAATGAACTGTAAAAATCAACTTCTGATGGCATATTTAACTCACATAAACAAAATGACTATTAAAATTGTAGGATTGGATAGCCTTTGGGTTTAACTCCATCTATGCAGGTCTCTTCCTCCTCCTCCTCCTCCTCTTTAAAATGCCCACTAGCTTGCAAGAGTCTTGAGTGATGTGGTCAGATATCCAGTAGGAATACTGGATGTATTTAATCGTGGTGAAATCAGAAAAAATGATGTCAACTTTTTTGAAACTATATTCATTACCCAGAACTCGAGAAGCTATATTTGAAACAAGGTTTTATTTTTAAACCAAGAATGTCAGTCATTGTGGTAATGTGCCCAGGATCAGGGAGTGGTGGTGGGTTACCTATTTCTGGGCTGATTAGTAAAACTGAAGTGTCAAGTGACAGCAGGTACATGTTCAATAAAGTATTTAATTATGAGTTAAGTATTTCAACTTAGGTAAGCATTTCCAGTGTGAAAATAACTGAATCAACATAGGTTCAGACAAGCTGGCAAATTTTAATTGGGATACTTTATTCCTATGATTTGCTGATGGGCATTTCCTTGACTAACAGAGATGTACATATAGAAGAGACCTCATGTCAATAAATATACATGAGGCATATATTTATTAACTTTACTATAGAATCCATTTTAAAACTAGAAGTCAAAAATTCATAGATGTCTGTAATATTCCAGTTGATTAAGTATTTCTAGAACATGAAATTAACAACGGAGTATCATTTTACTAAGAAGCTTTTTTTTATTATTATTTAGAGAATACTTGCTATTTGAATATTAAACTTGGTTATTTGGCAAACATTCTTTGTAACATTTTGCTTTCAATTTATACACAAATTCCTGGCCCATCATAAAAAGAAAATGTATCTCTTATCAATAATTTTTTATTTCTCTTTACCTATAACATATGCTACATGTCACACAAAGTTCTAGGTGGTTTATATCTCATACTGATAACAGTAGCATTCTAGTTATTCTGCCAGGCTTGGGATTTCAGAAAGGAAAATCTCAGAAGTATATCTGAGAAGAATCATGCTAGAAGTTCTAAACAATCTACAGCAGGCATGATACAGGCGTGAATCACAGCACTAACTCCAAGGTAATGAATAATTTTGTCCCAAGCCAATATTGTGGTCATTTTGCAGAGGTACCATAATTGCTTCAGGCAAAAGACATGGTGAAAGTCCTCATACACATTGGTTCATGGACTTTTGCAAAACTGAATTAGCCTGATAGTGATCATATAAAGAGTGGTGAATTATATGTTGACCGCACTTTCTGAGTTGATGCAAATGGCACAGCTAAAAATGGTAGCTAACTTGAAATTTTATTATAGAAGAAATGTGTACTCAGAGAAGTATATCCATATCCCATTTGAATTGTTGTACCTTAAGTATTGATACTTTATGCTGCCATGTAGAAATTTCTTCCCCTAATAGATTCAAGTTTAGTTTCGGGAAGACAATTTCAAATGTAAACATATATACTTTTTTTTTCTACTAGATACTCTTTCAATGCTCAAAGTGCTATTACATGATTCAGTTGAGAGTTCAAGAGTTCTTCATCCTAGAAAAAAAGCTAATAGCCCACTTAGTTTTGAATCTCGTTGCCAGCATTTGACAACCTTCACCTTATCTCCAGCATTTCAAAACCATTCTTAGAGCACTCGTCCAGAGTCTTCAGCAAGTTAAGCATCAGTTATTTACAAATAAGATCAATTTTTTTGCTTCCTTACTTATTGTTTTGCATCACTTCTTGTTATTAGGACAAGGAGAGAGGTAAATGAATCAATTGATCCAGCAGTCAATTTCTGATGTAATTTCAATGATCCTTATGTACCATGGTAATTAATGTTGCTTCAGAGATTTGGATTGGTGCACAATCTGAACAACTTTGACAGAATTTGTGCCTTGTGGTGGTTCACAAACTTTGATGTACATTAGAATCATCTGGTATGCTTTTTAGACCTCCTCATGCCTGGTCAAACACTTCATCAATTGCATCAGAATTTTAAGGTAGGAGAGAGGCATAGATTTTTTTTAAAGATCTCAGATGCAACAGTGTTCAAGAATCACTCATTTAGACTTTTGATAATCAAAATGTGGTTTGATTTAGAATCTTGAACTTTAGGCTTACTGAATCAGAATCTGATTTTTTTAAAAAGTCACAGATTATTTGTGCACCCATAAAAGTCTGAGAAACATTGATTTACTGTGAGGAAAGAGGTTCTCTCCCTCTCTTCCCCGCTCCATCCCCGCCCCCCAATCTTCGGTATTTTTCCCAACCTGCCTGTATCACATATTTTCTTTGTTCAGCTAGGTTTGCAAGCTTGGGCTTATCAGAAACACCTGTGAAGGTTTTGAAGGCTAAAGATGCTTAGGTCACACCTTTAGACATTCTGGTTTAATTGATTCTATTGTAGAACCTGGGCATAGGTATTTTTAAAAAGCTCCTCAAGTGTTGTAAATTGATAGTCAAAGTTAAACATTGGTCTAAGACCTTGCTAGTCAAAATGTAGTCCATAGACAATCAGTATTAACATCACCTGAAAATTTGTTAGGAATGCAGAATCTTGGGCCCTGCTCCAGACTTACTGAGCCAAATGTTCATTTCAACCAAATCTCCTTGTCATTTGTATGCAGATTAAAGTTTAAGAAGCACTAGTTTAGACCTTAGGGCGCTGATTGTATCTATGAATGACACTACTCTGGACATCTGAGTATAGAACATGGAATATCATCTTATTAATCAATATGGAAGCATCTGATACGTGATCATGTTGTAAGTTTTTGGTTGCTTTGGGAAAGAATGGAAATGAAATACCAAAGAAATTGCTTGCCTCATAGTATTATCAGAAAATGGATTCATTTAAAATACCTTCTCTGTTCTTCCTCTAGCCATTTAATTTCAACCCCTTAATTATCTTTAAATGCTTTTTCTATAGGTTCATTGTTGAACTCCTTAAAATGTCCTGGTGTTAACCCATGGTAGTGTGACATTGGCCTGCTTAAATCAAAGCACATCTTAGAGTGAATATAGCTTACCTCCGTCCCCTTGTCATGAGCCTCTATTCCATTCTTTTAGAATCCATTTGCTGTACCTCTTGTTCCACAAGATCTTCCCTGATCTTCCTTGCATCTAATTAATATTTACTGGTATATTTTTATATGATCTAAGTCCCTGTTTGTCCCTCTCATACTGTATTTCTTATAATCAGCATTATAATTTTTATGTTCTTTATTTAAACAAGCATTTATTGAGCATCTGCTGTGTTCTGAGAATGTAAAAGAAAGCTAAGATGTAGTCTCTGATCTTAAAGATCTCACTCTCAAATCTTCACTCATAGATTAACTTTTTTTGTGGGCATAATATGAAGTTCTAACAGTCCTGCAGCTGCCCAGGTACCTGCATCAGATAAAACATTTTCATTTACATAGCAGGGATTCAGATTATATGTTAGATTGGATAGCCTTCATTAGTTTATCATGCCATGTTCACACATCCAGGAGATTATAAATTGGGAGAGGTGAAAGAAGTGGGCTTCCCAGGTGATGCTAGTGGTAAAAGAACCTGCCTGCCAATGCAGGAGATGCAAGAGACACAGGTTCAACCCTTGGGTCAGGAAGATTCCCTGGAGGAGGGCATGGCAACCCCTTCCATTATTCTTGTCTGGAGAATTCCATGGACAGAGGAGCCTAGCGAGCTACAGTACATAGGGTTGCATAGAGTCAGACATGACTGAAACGACAGCATGCTTGCATGCCTAGAATAATTATTTCCCTGAAACCAGAATGGTTCACTCTGCAAGAGGACAGGGAAATGTCTATGCAGAAACTAGTTTATCAGAGCCAGAAAGTGATTTTTAAAAAAGCTGCTTTGTGGTTAAAAAACAAACAACTAAAGCTCCAAGACCATTGTAGGATGAGTAAGATATAACACGGTAAAAAACAGAACAGGCACTGAGCATAGGAGATCCCTGCTTTAATGGATTCTTATCCCAGCTTTAATGGTGTAACCTTGGACAAGTCACTTTTCCTGTCTGAGTCTTCAGTTCAGTCCATTCACTCAGTCATGTCCGACTCTTGGCAACCCCATGAACTGCAGCACGCCAGGCCTCACTGTCCATCACCAACTCCTGGAGTTCACTCAAACTCACATCCATCAAGTCAGTGATGCCATCCAGCCCTCATCTTCTGTTGTCCCCTTCTCCTGCCCCCAATCCCTCCCAGCATCAGGGTCTTTTCCAGTGAGTCAACTCTTTGCATCAGGTGGCCAAAGTATTGGAGTTTCAGCTTTAGAATCATTCCTTCCAATGAACACCCAGGACTGATCTCCTTTAGAATGGACTGGTTGGATCTCCTTGCAGTCCAAGGGACTCTCAAGAGTCTTCTCCAACACCACAGTTCAAAAGCATCAATTCTTTGGTGCTCAGCCTTCTTCACAGTCCAACTCTCACATCCATACATGACCACAGGAAAAACCATAGCCTTGACTAGACGGACCTTTGTTGGAAAAGTAATGTCTCTGCTTTTGAATATGCTATCTAGGTTGGTCATAACTTTCCTTCCAAGCAGTAAACGTCTTTTAATTTCATGGCTGCAATCACCGCGTGCAGTGATTTTGGAGCCCCAAAAATAAAGTCTGACACTGTTTTCACTGTTTCCCCGTCTATTTCCCATGAAGTGATGGGACTGGATGCCATGATCTTCGTTTTCTGAATGTTGAGCTTTAAGCCAACTTTTTCACTCTCCTCTTTCACTTTCATCAAGAGGCTTTTTAGTTCCTCTTCACTTTCTGCCATAAGGGTGATGTCCTCTGCATATCTGAGGTTATTGATATTTTTCCTGGCAATCTTGATTCCAGCTTGTGCTACTTCCAGCCCAGCATTTCTCATGATGTACTCTGCATAGAAGTTAAATGAGCAGGGTGACAATATACAGCTTTGACATACTCCTTTTGCTATTTGGAACCAGTCTGTTGTTCCATGTCCAGTTCTAACTGGACAGTTGCTTCCTGACCTGCATACAGGCCTGCAAAGACTTAAAGATTCTTAAATATCAGAGGGAGTTCACTTCATTTAATTCAAAATATTTAATGAGTTGCCACATTACTCCAGACATATTGTTAAATGCAGGGGATGGAGATAATGAATAGTGCATTGGGGTTGCCCTCCAGAAGCTTTTAGTCTGAGGATAAATGAACAGGTCAAGAGCTATTGATTTCTAACAATGTATGTGTCTTCTCCTTTCATCTCTCAGAGTTCTAGTCAGTTACCCAGGTGGCTAGAATATAAAGTTGTAATGATTAATGACCTCTAAAGAGGCACTTAATATTCCACAGCAATAATGTCTGCCTTTTGTTCCACTTTTGGTTTCTTTCTTTTTTTTTTTTTTTCACTTTTGGTTTCTTTAAACAGAATTTTTGTGTGGGAGAACATTTGAACTCTTGCTGAATACTACTCTAAAAGCTGTTCCAACTAACTAGCTACCTGGCTAGTAACCTATTGTCTGAGCTGGGTGTTAATGATGAGGCTTGGTGGCATTAGAAATAAGCCTGGGGGTGGCGGTTTGTTATCTCCAGTCATTCCCTTATTCTTGTCCTTTTATCCCATTAAGCTTCTGACCCTATTAGGTGTGGTGTTTTGTGCCTGAATGACTAATAGTTATGTTACTTTGAATTTGTTAATATTAGGCTTTTGATTTGTCATATAAACAGCCGTAAATAACATTCATGAGACATTCTGTGTTTTTTCCAAAGGGCTTGTTAATATATGTCATCTCCTTTAAAAACTTGCCCTGGGGAAGGAAATGGCACCCCACTCCAGCACTCTTGCCTGGAAAATCTCATGGACGGAGGAGCCTGATAGGCCACAGTCCATGGGCTCACAAAGAGTCGGACACGACTGAGCGACTTCACTTCACTTAAAAACTTGTGACTAGATATATTAACTTCATTTTGTAGATAACAAAACTGAGGTTCAAGGCTAAGTAACTTGGGCAATGCATCTTTGTTTCCCTGTAAAACAAGACTTATTGCGCCTACCTCAAGTCCCGTACCATAATATCATAATTATGAAATTAAATTCAAACCGATAAAGCATTTAGTGTTTAGAATCAAAGTTTTCATTATCAGTAGCTGTGTTGTCTTTCATTATTATTAGTTGTGTTTTCTTTTCATTAGGATCTCATCCTAGAGGGGAAAAATTAATCCTTTGTTGTTTTTGTAGTTTTAGGAGCAAGCATACTTGCTGCTACAAATTATCTTCATTGACTTCTGCAGAGGCTTTACTTTACCAATAAGGGATTTCTTTTGTTGTTATTCTATATATATTTTTTGCAGTAACTCCTCAAAAATGTGAGTTTATGTTTGTTGCTCAGACATAGTTTCAAGTCAGTTATATAACATCTTGTGGGTTTGGGAATGGAAGTGCATTGGGTCAAATATCATGCCTTGTGTTAGTCATTCAGTCGTGTCTGACTCTTTATGACCCCGATGGACTGTAGCCCACCAGATTTCTCTGTCCACAGAATTCTCCATGCAAGAATACTGGAGTGGGTTGCCATTTCCTTCTCCAGGGGATCTTCCCAACCTAGGAATTAAACCCAGGGTTTCCCACACTGCAGGCAGACTCTTTACTGAGTGAGCCACCAGAAATACCTATTATACCTTGACTGGATTTAAAACATTGATTGTGTAAAATCTGGCTGGTAACAGGATTTTCAGTCAGGGGTGCACATCTGAATCATGTGGCACCCTGTGGTACCTGGGACTCAGATATTTAAGAAGCACCTCATGTGATTAGGATGTACATCTCACTTAGGAATCAATAGATAAGCTACAGGATGAGCAATATGAAATTGTAACATGTACGTATGTCCTTGTCAGAAATACTACAGGACTCCTACTGCCAGGACCTTGATTTTTATTATCACCCTCTGTAGTGTTAAGAGAACATATGTGTAGAAGAGGGAAACCAATTATTGCCCTACAGGCTTGGGTTAGAAACCAGACATGTAAATAGATGGCATGTGTCTGAGCCCAAGAAGACACATCACTTCTCCCAGTGTCTTCGTCCTCATCAGCATCCTTGCATGCAGAACATGATGGATTTTGTTCTAGTATCTATGTCTATAGTTCTAATTTTAGTTTGCTATTCTCTCCAGTTACTTTTTGAAACAGTCTCCATCTCCCTGTCTTTGGGAACTTGGGACTCCCACCCAGGGAGGCCATGGAATTTTGCTGCTGTGATGCAACTGATGGTACATTGGCAGAAGTCCCAAGGGACACCTGTTGCCTCTCAACAGAGCTTTTCTTTTTGACTTTTTTAAAAGCATATACTGTGCCTGGCTTTTTACCTGAAACAAATCCCACCACCAGTGATTCAGAGAGTACAGATAATTGAAAGTGAGCTTTAAACATTGTTGGGCAAAAAGGAAAGGGAAATTGCTATTCTGTGGTCAGTCTTGTTTCCCTACTATTTGTGGACTGGCCATTAGCCTGAGATGCAGTTGAAAGGGACTAGACTACAGGAAAAACTCTAGAAGCTTTCAGAGGCCATTGAGAAGATAACACACCAAGATTTCCTTAACGAGCAGGAAGCAGCAACACCAATCTGCTAATAGCATGTCTTTTAGTCCCCATTCATTCCTACAACTATCACCCATGTGAAACAATCAGGTTTTTCTCAATTCCTCAAACACTGATACCAAATATGTCCAGCAAACCTCATTGCAGTAAAAATTAGAAATTCCCTTTTAGCTTTTTGAAGGCAAAAAATGTAGATGATTCTGATTTTAAAAAAAAAATGTTGAGGTGTTTTTGTCCTTAGTCTCATTCACGTGCTAGATTGGGTTTAGATGCTCTACAAACTAGAGAATTTCACAGGGCTTATTACATGATCATTCTAATTGTTAAAAATCTGGAAAGTTTAAAATTAGGTTATTTAAGCAGTTGTTTTTGTTTTTTACAGAGGCACTTCTTTCATTTCCAGATATTTTTAACATTTCCAGCACTGCTTAAAATTGTATTTGATTTACTTTTTTTTTCCTTTTCTGGGATTTAAAAGAAAAATATTTGCTATGTGTCAAGAAAAAAGGTTGTCATAGAAAACATGCTGTATTTGCAAGCCTACAAATAGTTCAAAATAAGATGACATGGATTTTGCATCAGCATAAAAAGAAAACCAATAATACAAGTATAGCAATATCCACAATGATACTGAGGTAAGGGAGACAACCAAGGCCATTTTCAAGCAAAATGATTGATTGATTGATTTAATAAGCAGTATTTATTGAGTGCCTACTATGTGTTAGATTCTCTAAGGGTAAGCTTTTTAAGCTGGTGGGATTATGAAACTGTATGCTAGGGTGACTTGCTGAGGCATAAAAAATATGGTGCATGTTCTGATGAAATAAAACTAATATTAGACCAGATGCTAGAAAACCTGGGTTCTGGTTTTAGTCCCTCTAATTCAATGGAGGAACTTTAGGAAAAATCTTTCTCCTCTCTGGACCTCAGTATCCTAAACCTTTTTCTTTTTTTAAAGAATGTATATAACTTTATTTACCTATTGATTTCTACTTTCTTATTAGGAAGAAACTGCTTTTTTCAGCTTGTCTGTATTCTTCCTTTACTTGATCCCTTTTAGACTTGGTGTCTATAGAAAATAAAACAGGGTAATCATAATTACCACTTTAATTCTTAAGGAGCCCCTGATAGGTTTGAACTAGTGTTTTCAGGCTGTGAGTTGTATGAATGAATTTGTTGGGTCCACAGCTGGGTTGAGCAACTGAAGTAGGTAGAGTAACTAATGTGGTTCCATGTGCACACAAGTGAAGTGAAGTGAAAGGGACTCAGTCGTGTCTGACTCTTTGCGACCCCATGGACTGAATTCTCCAGGCCAAAATAGTGGAGTGGGTGCCTTTCCCTTCTCAGGGGACCTTCCCAACCCAGGAATCAAACCCAGGTGTCCCACATTGCAGGTGGATTCTTTACCACCTGAGCTACCAGGGAAACCGATGTGCACACAAAGGTTGAGAGAAAATGGATACTTGGCTGGAGTTTGTAGATTGCGTGATAGTGACCACATACAGGCCCAGGTATGTCTGAACCAATGCATGGTTGCAGTAGGATCTTGGCTTGAGTCTGGAAACTTGGACTTGAATTCGGCTTTCTGACCCAACTCCTTGTGTGAGTTTGAACTGGCCACTTCCTTTCTCTATCATTCTTTCTTCTGTGAAACACGGATGGATCAGAGGCAAGGTTCTTTATCTATGGGACTGTAAGAACCAGCGTTTTTGAGTGTTTATGTAGGGACAACAGTGATTATGTTTGTTTAAGCATTTATGGTTGTTTTCCTTGGTCTCTACTATGTCTTTAGTTAACTTAGTGGCATTTTTGCTTGTCAGATTGTGCATTATGTTTTTGTAATTTTTTTTCACCTATCTCATGTGTCTTGACAAATAAGAGTAGTTTATTTATGTGTTAGTCTTATGTGAGCTTGATTTGGTGGATATGGTTTTCTCCGCTCTCCCAACTGTAACCAGTACTTCTCCCATAAAAAAAGCAAAGACAAAATAATGCCTAGGAGTCAAAATGTTGAGTGTTTTACTAACATTATAGAAAGGATATTTGATTTTTTTTTTAGTTTTCAATCATTTGTGACATTAAAAAATAATTGCACTCAGTCCTTCATTGTCTTCAAACAATTTAAATTCATTTTCTCTCTTCTGATGTTTGACTGGCAACTGATCATTTTAGATAGAAGATGTCTTTTACTTCCAGATAAAAGTTATCCAAAGTCTGACTTTCATGATTAATAAGCTGAATTTCTTGATTGTGCAGAGAATAAAATTCAGTGATGGAATGAAATATTTAACAGCCATTAACATGTTTATGAACATGAATTGTCAGAAATACTTGTGATATGATGGTAATTATAAAAAATAGTGATACAGATATATGTACCAATTACAATAATGTGAAATTTGTATGTCCATGGACATAGATGGTAATATGTAAAAAATGGTAACATTTGGGTCATGATGATTGGATTGTAAGGACTTTTTCCTTTTTAAAATCTTTCTTCAGTATTTTTTTTTCAATAAAGTATAAAATAGTCTTCCCAGGTGGCTCAGTGGTAAAGAACTCCACCTGCCAATGCAGTAGGCACTAGAGATGCAGGTTCAGTCCCTGGGTTGGGAAGATCCCTTGGAGAAGGAAATAGCAATCCACTCCAGTATTCCTTTGGGAAATTCCATGGACAGAGGAGCCTGGGGAGCTACAGACAGTGGGGTTGCTGAGAGTCAGACACGACTTAGTGACTAAAAAACAACCCACTAGATTTTGGGGTCAGTTATAAACTTTTTAAGCAGGTCTACCTAAGACTGAACTAAGCAAAAATCTTTATGCTTGATGGTTCATGTTTTATTCATGTGAGGCACTGAAAGGACATTTGAGGAGATAACAGTCTTTTGAAATTGTGCTTATGTATCTTTTACTATGTATTGGGTACTGTGCTTTACATATAATGACTCATTTAATCCTCATAACAATCCAGTGAGGCAGGAGCTATTATTATCCCTATTTTAGGGAGTAAAAACCAGCATAGAGACATGGAGTAACTTGACTAAGTCACGTAGCTAGTACAGAGCAGACAGGCTTCAGTCTGTGAGCTTAACCACAATTCAAAATCTAAGATATACTTTGCTCTGGTAAGTCAACTAGCCTTCCTTTGTTCGTGAAAACTAGTCCAGCTGTGTACATGCAGTATCATGTGTGCAGCTTATTAGCCTTCTGGAGGGTCATCTCTGAAGGCTCAGGCTCACCCAAGCCCCGGGCCAATGAGAGCAAACTTGGGGAAGCATGAGGAGTTCCTGCCCGCTGTCAGGTGGCTATGAGAGAGCACCAATGTTCACGTGCCAGAGGTGAGTAAGCGGGGGTGCTCCTTCCTTCTCTCACCTTACCTGGAACGGCTGTCCTGCTCATCTGGGAAGCTCAGTGGTATGGTAGAAAGATTACAGGACTTAAAATCAGACACACAACGAACAACTTGTTAGTCCCTATGACTTGGGCAAGATACATCTGAGTCTTTGCTTCCTTATTGTACAATTCATCTTTCAAGATGAAAGAGGCAAAGAATATATATTAAGGTATATTAATGTATTACATTAAAGTATATACATTAATATTAATGTGTGGTTGTGGTTTAGTCACTAAGGCATGTCTGACTCTGTGACCCCATGGACTGTAGCCCACCAGGCTTCTCTGTCCATGGGATTCTCCAGGCAAGAATACTGGAGCGGGTTGCCATTTCCTTCTCCAGGAGATTTTCCTGACCCAAAGCAGACTCTTTACCGCAGAGTCACCAGGGAAGGCCCATATATTAGTGTGTAATATATAATAAATACATTTTATGTTCATGTAACAAACCAAGCATAACATCAGTTCTTAGTATAAACACCTGTTGCTGTTGTGATTATTTTCTGACTCTTAGGCTTTCTACTTCCTCTTTTCCTGTATGGAGCTGTATTCTTGCCTTAAACTCCTCACTATCATGTTAGCCCTTTGCCTAGAACCAAGTACTACTTTCAGTATCCTTCACTCTACATGTGAACATTCCTGATGCAGGACAAGATTCCTATCTGATGCTGGCTGCTGCCACTTTCTTATTCTCACAGATTCTTCCCATCCCCATTATCGCCCACCCTCCCTACTTTGACACAGGCCGTGCGGCCTAGAGTCCATTTCTTTCATATTTTCTTTAGACTGCTGACCCTTGCTTCCTCATTAGTATTCCCTTCATTCTGCCTAGTTCTAATTCCCACAGTGTTTCTCCTCTGGTTGGAACCAGCAGAATGCCACGCAGATGTGGTATATGGTTTACAATGATAGTTTTTAAGACCTACTGGTTTAAGTCATGCTATAAAAATTAAAGTGTAATGACAGAAACGAAAGAGATTCCCTGATCTTTTTGATCAAAATTTCACTCATTTGTTCCAATTATCCAGCCTAAAATGAAGTTGAGTTTCCTCTGAAGAGGAAGGATGTGATAGGAATTTTGACATTGTTGGGTAGGTCCAGGCACACTCCATTATTCAGGGCAGAATAGGGAGAACAGCTTTCTTCCCAGTTGTGTTCAGTCAGGGGTTTTCAAGCTTAAGTATGGATCATAATAACTTGTAGACTTGTTATAACACAATAGATTTCTGGATCTCCTATAGTTTCTGATTCAGTGGTCCTGGGATGGTCCTGAGACTTACATTTTCGAACAGGTTCCTAGGAAATGCTGATGTGCTATTTAAGGGATCACACTTTGAGAACCCCTGGTATAGACAATGTAGTTTAAGATTCTCTTTTACTTGTATCTAGAAATAAATGTACGTTTTGCTGATCATTGAGGAATACCAGAACAAGGAATCATGGGGTAGCATTCTCATGAAAGAATTCCATAGCTTGAAAGAATAAATAAGATCGTATCACCCCAGTGTTACCCATGATCACATTCCAGTTAGTTAATTAACACAAATATGTTATTAATAGTGTATACAAATAATACATGTTTGGATTTATCTTGCCAGTCACATTGCTTGTCATCAAGATTAGAATGAGGAAAACAAACAAACAAACAAACATCGTTTCTGACCTCACAAAGATCTCACAGACTAAGTTTTGAAGATAGACACCAACAGAAGCCTAGGAAGAGCTGACAGCTGGTAATGCATGTGAAAATTTAGATTAAGTTTTAAATTTACTTTTAATATCATATCTTCTGTGCATTTTACTCTGGCTAGGTGTTATAGACCAGGAACCAATGAATAATACAAGATTTATCCCTTCTGCTATTATACCAGCTACAGAAATATAATCCATGGGAATACAGAGAAAGGAGTTGGCATTTGAGCTTGGTCATGCAGAAGGGATGGAACTGAAACGCTGGAACAGTATTCCAAGCTGATGTAATAGCATAAAGAAAGGTACAGCATTGTTAACATACAGGTAATAACTAGGAAGGGTTACATGCTTAAATAATTCATTCCTCTAACAAATATTTAATGAGCTGGGCACTGTTCTAGGTGCTGAATATAGTAGTGAGAAGACAAAGTCCCTGCCCTCATGAAACAGATAGGGTTGGGACCAGGATATCGTGAATGAAGAATATTGATAATAGAATGAAGAGTTAGAAGAAAGTTATGGCAGCCTATTACAAATTATGTAATGTAGATAATGATACCTTACATTTCAAGATTATTAACTAGTATCGATTATCTTTCAAAAAGTAGTTTCCAGGGCTTTTGGAGTACAATCCCATTTGCAAAGCTTCAATTATTCCTTAACTTTTCAAGAAAACATCCATTGAGCAAAGCAAGGTATACCTGTAAGCACACTGCCGTGGCCAGAAGAAATGCTGTGATCCACTACTTAACCCTGTGACCTTTGCCAACCTTTACTGCTGACACACTTTTCTTATTTAATGAAAGAGTGAATTTCATTTCTATTCAGTTTTTGGCTCTCAATTCCCTGAAATTTTTGCATTTAGATTGGGATTGTAGCAGGAAGGTCCAAAAATATTTTTGAAATGTGTCAGGCTCAAAAATTGCTCTCCAGTGATCTATAAATTATCAACTCTCAGAATTACAAATGACAAGACAAACTCTGTACAGGTACTAATATGCCTGCATTTTGCAACTATGCTATGTGAAGTTCTTAAAATTCTCCTTAAGTCTATGAAGACTCATATACTTCAGCATTAGAAATATGCTTATTTTCAACTTTACCATCCCTATTTCAGTGGTATATTTTGATATTTTGGCTATTTCTCTTTAGAGAAGATAGAGGAATTAGAGCAGGTTTTGAGCCCAATTCTGGTTTTGATTTTTCTCTATTTCCTTGTGAAAGATATTGGGCAAAGTTTGTAGTCATCCTAGTCTAGATTTTTTTTTTTTTACATGATGGAGATAATAACAGTATTTATTCATAGAGTTGTTCTGAGGATTAAATAAGATAGTATATGAAAGTGTTTATCACACTGCCTGACATATAGTAGCACTCAACAAAATATATCTATCTTTAAATATCTCAAAACTGCCTCATTATAACCTCAGGTACAAACTCTTAGCCATAGCTTTTGCTGAGTCTGATGGATTCAGGTTTACTTAAAGGTTTAAATGAATTCCAAGCATAACACTTTCAGTCTGAGCCTTTAGTGATAACTCAATATAGAACTATAAAATATGGTAGCCCCACAAAGATACTGCTTTTGGATCGAAGTCTTGAAACTGTTTCAGGAAGACACTTCCTGCCAAACTGAGCATAATCAGTTTGAACATAATCATAATCAGTGGTTGAAATCTAGAATACTGCCTTGTATAGAGAAGTCTCAGCCTGGCCGGTGAAAGATTTATGAACAAGATTTTGAAAATGAAGGTCAGCAGATGATTTTCCTCTCACAGCCATAAGCAATGGTTAGGCAGATGGCAAGGACAGCCTTGTCTTTTCTCTGAGCAACCTCTTTTGATCTCTACTGACCATCTAATCATGCATGTGTTAGTAAAGATGCGAGGGTGTGGGGAACCCAGTGCCGCTTCCTGTGCTCCTCATTGCTTTAGAAATGCCTCTGGAATAAGAGAGGTGCAGCAAAGCTCCGTCTTGAATACAATTTGAGGTGATTTCTTCCTTTTGTTTTTACACTTGCCGTTTTTGTCCGAGTAATAGAAAGTGTATTATCAAAGATAGCAAATCCTGACCCCCTCCCACAACATTTTTCCCCCTCTCCAGAGATAATCACTCTCAATTCTTTTTGCTATTTGCCTCTGTATTCTAAATAACAGTCTTTTCTTACTGCCTTTCAATTTCTTAGCTCTATTTTTGATGTTTCATTGTAGAAATGAACTTTCCCTTTCTCTCTTATCATCACATTCTCACCACAACAGGCATTATTTCTATCCTGCCGTCTTCCTAGGGCTGTCATTGTTATTTTGGTTAGATCAGTATTTAGTAGTTACATTGTTCTGACTGTGTAAATACCTTTCATGACTAAGTCAAGTGAAACTATGATTACTCTTCCTTTCTCTGAAGATTCCCCCCCACCCCACCCCGTGGCTGATAGTGGTCTTGTTTTTTGTTTGCTCAGCTTTCTATATTCTCTTCATTATCAAGTCTCTACCAGTATTGTGAATCTCATCTCCAGGCATTCAGATGCACAAGTATTTATCAAGTTCCCCTTTTCAGGGTAAGTTCATCTTGGAATAATCTCTCAGAACCTTCCGACTTGGTTCTGTATGTCTGCTTTTCCTTTCATGCCCCATGTACTGGTTTCATCCAGGGAATCTTCCTTTCAATCACTCTGGAAAACCTCTGCTGGTCTCTTTGCTTGTATCTCTTATTTTCTTGTATCCTCTGCATTCTTCTGTCTTAGTTAACTTATTTTGGTGGGATCAATTTTCTAGCAATTTCCTGACAAAAAAAGATACCTAGTAGTTAAATTCGGAGAAGGCAATGGCAACCCACTCCAGTACTCTTGCCTGGAAAATCCCATGAACAGAGGAGCCTGGTAGGCTGCAGTCCATAGGGTAGCGAAGAGTCAGACACGACTGAGCGACTTCACTTTCACTTTTCACTTTCATGCATTGGAGAGGGAAATGGCAACCCACTCCAGTGTTCTTGCCTGGAGAATCCCAGGGACGGGGGAGCCTGGTGGGCTGCCATCTATGGGGTCACACAGAGTCAGACACGACTGAAGTGGCTTAGCAGCAGCAGCAGTAGTTAAATTATCTGGGTTTTTTGCATGTCTGAAAACTCATTTATTCTTTCCTTATATCTGGACAATAATTTGGCTAGGCATAGAATTTAGGTTAAAAATAATTTTCCTTCAGAATTTAAACGGCACCAATCTAATGTCATCTCCCTTCAAGTTTTGTTGTTCTGGTCTTGTGATGTTCTGATTCCTTATTTTTTGCACATGTCTTACTCTTTCCAAGAGTTCTAAAAATTTACTGAGATTTGCCTTCTTGTAGTCTTATTTTCTCGTATTATACTAGGTACTTAGTGTCTTTCATGAGGAAACTTGTACTCTAGAAAAGGTTTCTGAAATATTTCCCTTGATGAATTCTTTGTTTTGTTTCTGCTGTTGTTGTTGTTGCTATTTGGTTCTGACTTTTTGGAATCTTGTTACTTATTGATATCCTGTATTTTAATGTTTTTATTTTAATGCATTTTCTTTCCTATTTTCATCTCTTCTACATTCGCCCCCTATTTTCTAGGTGATAGGCGCTAGTTTATCTTCTAATCTTCTTGTTTTTAAGTCTGACATCAGACTTGTAGTTTCTAAGATCCTTGTTTTTCTTTGAATATTTGATTTTGTATTATGCTGCCTTGTGTCACAGGGACAATATTTCTAATACCTTGTTAGAATATTAATAATATAATTAATATTATATTGATATTAATAAGTTTTCTATCTTCTTCCATAGCCTTTACTTCCAGTTGGCTTTTAAAAATTATTATTGTTTTGATTTCAGTATTTCATGTTAGAGATTTTGTATAGATGTTTTTATGTTTGTTGTCCGTTCATATTTATGAGCACGCTAGAAAGGTGACTGGAAGTTCTGCTCATGTGGGTGGGGCTTATTGATAATGATCTGAGTTATATGGTCATCTTCATGGACTTTTCACTCTGGAACTCCTGATGTCAGTATCTTTAGGTCTTGCTTCTTATTATTTATAAATTCCTCAAAGAAGACTTTCTTCTGCCTGGATGGTAAGGACATGGCTGCCAGGCTTCCCTGGGTCTCAGCAATCAGCATGTAAATGTTCATTTAATCTCTCAGTTTTCAATGTGGTACCCCCTCTGCCCACTGTACAGAAAGCCTCTCTTCTATCCTTTACAAAGAACAAATCTTGAGTCTTCTACTGGGATTGGGGACAGCAGTTGTCTAGATGGTCAAAGTTTAAGAGAGGGTTTGAGGTTGTAATATCTTCTTAAAAACAAACTGTCCGCCAATTCTGTGTATTTTATCCTTTTTCTAGACAAGGTTGGTGCTACCACTGCCTAAACTTTTGAAGATTCTGCATTTCAAGTTAGGTATTTATTATTTTCCACATTGCTGACTTAGAATTCAGTTTTCTCAGGTCCGCTAAATCCTTTATAGCTTCACCAGATGGTTTCTCATTTCTCAAATTTGATAGTTGATACACACCCCTTTATTGTACTTCTAGTTGGTAAAGAATCTGCCTGTAATGAAGGAGACCTTGGTTCAATTCCTGGGTCAGGAAGATCCACTGGAGAAGGGATAGGCTACCCACTCTAGTACTCTTGGGCTTCTCTTGTGGCTCAGCTGGTAAAGAATCTGCCTGCAATGCAGGAGACCTGGGTTTGATCCCCAGGTTGGGAAGATCCCCTGGAGAAGGAAAAAGCTACCCACTCTAGTATTCTGGCCTGGAGAATTCTATGGACTGTATAGTATATGGGGTCCCAAAGAGTGAGACACAACAGAGCCACTTTCACTTTCAGTGGTGTTTTAGGTAGAATGAAAGGAAAAGCCTATGTTCTACTTTATTATCTTTACTTAAAGGTCTTTACTTTCAAAAGATACTAAATAATCTTATGGAAAGATAATCTCAACTCAGAAGCCCTGGAGATAGCTTTTCGTGGGATTCTCAGCAGTGGCCTCACTGATTTCCTCTGTTTATCCGGCATAGTTAGGGTTTCAGACATCAGGGTCATTAAAGTGGTCTTCCCTTGAGAAAACACCATGTAAATACCTAAAGAGTTACAAGGTTAAGAGAACTACCAAGATCATTCCAGGCATTTTTTTTTTTTTTAACATTGCTCTGACAGATTATTCATTATTCCACTACCTGAGCATTCACTGGACACTTAACCTGAGTCATGCATTGTTGGGCATTGGCAAAACATTGAGTAAGACATGGTTCTGACCTTATGAACCTTCAACAGTAGCATGGAAGACTGACAGTACTCAAAATGCAATATGGTAAGATATTAATGAGTGCTAGAGGTTCTGTGGGATGGGAGATCAAGTCTGCCTTCAGATTCTTGCCAGGAAATGCATCTTTGCTCTCTCAGTTCAATAACTTCCCAGAAAAAAATGGTCTTGCCAATTCATAACCAGGAAAGTTACTAACTTCCCAGCACTATGGGAAAAAAATAAATCGATCCTAGTAAAGTAAGGGATGAAAAGCAGTTTATTGAATTCCATACTGTTTTCTATCTATTAAAGCAGATTAAGCCCCCACCTTAAAGCCCAGTTATTCATACATATGATTACAGATTTTAATCAATGGCTCTGAGTCGCAGAGATCTGGAAGTACCCGTTTTGAAAAGCCCTGAGTATTTCTTTAAAAACAGTAATTCAAATGAATGATCTATTCTATGCTTTAGATATAGGAGCAGAACTCCAAATTCTCATGTAATATCAGGAAGAGAGAATAATTTGAAGTTTTCAGGATTTATTTTGAAAGCAGCCAGTTCTTAAACTGGAACAAAAGGTCTCTTTTCATTTGCACAGGTTAATATTGACTGAATTTAAATTCATTCAGCAAATTCAGGAGACAGCTTCCTAGATCCAGCTTTGGTTCTACTATTTTACAATATATTTTTCATATTTTCCCATGTTTGCATTGTCTTGAAAGCACACAACAGATGTACAAACAAAAAATTTAAACATTTTGGAGAGGCAGGGAATGTTGTCTTCAATGAACATTTAAGAATATAATGTGTTCTGTTAAATTTGTGGTTTCATGACTTAATTAACTATTAGCAAATGGTTTATTATGGGGAAGCTAGGAACTGTAAAAAAAACATTTTGTTTAATAGTTATTTATCAGTAATGTAACAGTAGTAATAATTATATTACTCATTAAAAGCAAAACAAAACAACTTGGAAGAGATCTGATATGTTTTCCCCAAGTACATTAACTTTTTACATACACAAATAATTAGATTGTAATTTCTTAAGAAAGATTTTCTTGGTTCTCTGCTGAGAAGAGTCTTTCCCTCCTCTGGCCCTCTGACTCCTGGTAGTGTTTCTTTCTTCACTGCAGTATATATAGTTCCTTTGTTGCCTGTCAGGCTTGTCTTCTAGGGTATGAACATCATGAAGGCAAAGATTATGTTCTCTCTGTCATTCCAGTGACTTGGCCATATTAAGTGATGTCACTCTTTGCAACCCCATGGACTGTAGCCTACACACTCCTCCGTCTGTGGGATTCTCCATATTAAGGTCATTTCTATTAAGAATAGAAAGTTCATTGAGTGAATAAAATATAAGTCGCTTGATTTTATAATAATATTTTCTTGTTTGGTTTTCATAGCACTTTCCATTATATCCTTGGCTATTACTTTGCCAACAAAGGTCCGTCTAGTCGAGGCTATTGTTTTTCCAATGGTTATGTATGGATGTGAAAGTTGGACTGTGAAGAAGGCTGAGCACCAAAGAATTGATGCTTTTGAACTGCAGTGTTGGAGAAGACTCTTGAGAGTCCCTTGGACTGCAAGGAGATCCAGCCAGTCCATTCTAAAGGAGATCAGCCCTGGGATTTCTTTGGAAGGAATGATGCTAAAGCTGAAACTCCAGTACTTTGGCCACCTCATGCGAAGAGTTGACTCATTGGAAAAGACTCTGATGTTGGGAGGGATTGAGGGCAGGAGGAGAAGGGGACGACAGAGGATGAGATGGCTGGATGGCATCACGGACTCAATGGCTGTGAGTCTGAGTGAACTCCGGGAGTTGGTGATGGACAGGGAGGCCTGGCGTGCTGCGATAGATGGGGTCGCAAAGAGTCGGACACGACTCAGTGACTGAACTGAACTGAAAGTAGCTAAAGACTTGGAGTTGACATTCATGTAGTACACAGCCTCCACTTCCCTTCCCTTCCTGTTTAAACAGCACTCAGATCTCACCCCAGCTCAAATGTAGCTCTCTAAATAATGGAGCATATTCACTGTGGACTTACCTTCTTGATGTCCATGGAAGAGAACTATTGATCTTCCTCCCTTTGAAATCTGGTTAGGTGTAAAAACTTCCTCCTCCTTCTTGTTGGAAGCAATTTCTCTCCTGCTTTTGAAAGTGAGCAACAGAGCAGCCTCTTCTCTGTTGTTCTCATCGTCCCACGGGGAACGGCATGTGCTTCATCGTCACCTGTACTTGTGCCTTGTCCCCAGTCTGCTGGTTTTCTCTTCCCTCCCCTGAGAGCCTGGACGTGCCACTCCTGTCTGCTCCTGGGAAGACTGCTCTGCATGCCTCACACTCTGATTCTTGCCTTTACTACATTCCTGACCCCAGTGACTCTGAGGAACAGACTGTACTGCTCAGGAGCTTTTGAGAGCGCCAGTACAAAAGGGGTGGCATTTCCAGAGTCACACCTATCATATCTTTTATTTTTCAAAAGACCCTGGGATTTCTACATTTTGGGGTTGGTGGTAGAGGTGTTTTAGTTTCCTCCGCTCAAAAGCAGAGGTTGAATAAAAAGGAACAAAGTAGTAACATTTGCAGAGATGTGGATTGACCTAGAGACTGTCATACAGAATGAAGTAAGTCAGAAAGAGAAAAACAAATATTGTGTATTAATGTTTATACATGGAATCTCGAAAAGTGGTACAGATGAACTTATTTACAAGGCAGAAACAGAGACAATGATTCAGAGGACAAACACATGAACATCAAGGGAGGAAATGAATTGGGAGATTGGGACTGACATATATACACTACTATGTAGGTATACAATAGGTATCTAATGAGGACCTACCGTATGGCACAGGGAACTCTATTCAGTGCTCTGTGGTGACCTAAATGGGAAAGAAATCTAAAGAAGAGGGGATATATGTATACATATAACTGATTCATCTTGCTGTGACAGCAGAAACTAATACAACATTATAAAGCAACTATACTCCAATAAAAATTAATTTTAAAAAGAGTTTTTAAAAAGTGAGGGCTGAAATAAGTACGCAATGAAGACCTTTCTTGTTACTGATGTCTTAATCACTCTGCTGGTTGTGCATTTCAGGGCTGTCCTGTTCTTGTTCTCAATTTATCTATTACTTTTGCATAGTCTATTCATCTGGTTAGTGTTAAGGTTCTTTCAAAATTAGCTTTTCTATTTATGAACCTTTCACAAAGTTACTGGGGCAGTCCCCTTAGAATTTTGGCTTAATAGGATACAAATTAGGGTTATGGTAGAATAATTTTTTTCTTTGTATTTCTGAAACAGAGGTTGCTGTGGATTTATGTACATGGACTTAAATTTCTCATAAGAAAGTCTGGGCTCAAATTTGGCTCATGACCTTGGGTATATCAGTTTACCTGTCTATGCCTGAGTTGATTATAAATGGAAGTCAGTGGTCTATTCTCTGGAGTTTTGAGAAGGAATCAAGCAGATAAAGTGTATGCAAAGTGCTTTGTAAACTATATGGTACTGTATAAAAGCAAATTGTTATTAATAGATGTCTGACTATTCCCAATTGTTTCTGCTTGGTCAGTTAGTTCTGGATGAATAAATCGGACAGGACAGGAAGGAAGGAAACAACACTGGGCTAGGAGTCGGGTGATCTGGAGTCTGTCCTGGTCCTGCTCAGGACTCACTGACTTGACGTGACCTTGGCAAAGGCACTCTGCCTCCTGCATTTCTATTGCGTCAATGGTAATATGAGGTGGGTTGAAGCAAAGGTGATATAGAGACTGCCATCTACTCAAAAAAAAAAAAACAACAAAAAACTACGGTTCTTTTTATTTTGAGTATAGCTGATAAGAGATGATTATTCATTTAGGGGTGTCATTATGTTTCAGAGAAGGCGATGGCACCCCACTCCAGTACTCTTGCCTGGAAAATCCCATGGACAGAGGAGCCTGGTAGGCTGCAGTCCATGGGGTCGCTAGGAGTCGGACACAACTGAGTGACTTCATTTTCACTTTTCACTTTCATGCATTGGAGAAGGAAATGGGAACCCACTCCGGTGTTTGCCTGGAGAATCCCAGGGACGGGGGAGCCTGGTGGGCTGCCGTCTCTGGGGTCGCACAGAGTCGGACACAACAGAAGCGACTTAGCAGCAGTCATTATGTTTAGATTACTGAAATGGAAGTTTTACCAATTATGAACCACATATGTGTGTGTGTGTGTGTATACACATTTGATTTTGTGTTTTATTTTTTCGTGATGGAAATTTATGTTCTTCATGTGAACGTTATAGGGAAAATTGCAGCATCCACTTAAGGACAATCACTGTTAATATTGCTTCCAAATTCTTTCACGTCCATGTAGCTTTGATTTCTTATAACATGCATTTTTTTTAAATTAACACTAGTCCAATCATACTTTATATATTTGATTGAATTTTTTTTTACTTTTATGCAGTTTTGAAAGGTTACTTTCCTTTCACAGTTATTACAAAATATTGGCTATAGTCCCTGTGTTGTACAGGACATCCTAGATAATCCCGTGTTGTACAATACGCTCTGTAGTTTGTGCTCACTCCCTCATCCCTTATGTTGCCCCTTCCCCAAACAATATATCTTGAATGCATAATTTTACGGAGTTATTTTAAGGAATGCGCCAAGGCTTAATTTTTCAAGCACTGAAAGGGACCTAATGGAATCTTCTATCTTCTGAATTTTTTGGTTTTCCTTGGGAGGAATGTATATATTTAGAGGAGGCGAAGTACTAAAAACAGATGAGATTCTGTATGAGAAATTTTGTCAATGACACCTAAAGCACATTTTGCTATATATTCTCTAGTAATTTTAATTCTTTTTTCCTTCAAAAAAGTATTGAGTATTTGTTACAAATCTTACACTATGCTAAGCCATGTAGATGCTCAAATTAGTTAAGATAATCCCTAATCAAAGGGATAGTTGGTATACTGTAGAAAAGAGCATGGATTAAAATTTATGAGAGGTGAAACAAATTTCCAACAGTACAGGATGAGGAGAGATTAATTTTGCTGAGGAGGAGGAGGGAAGTTAAAAAATATAGCATCTTTAAAGTGCTTTATAGATTATAAATGTTTTCCCATTTACTAACCTGTTTAAATATAGCACAGACTCTTGACAGGTTTAGAACAAAATATCATCTTTTGGAAATCCGTTTGAAATCCTTGAAACTCCTAAAGCCCAAGCAATGTAGAGAAAATACCAGTAAGATATATTGTTTGTTTGTTTGTTTGTTTTAATTAAGGTAGTACCCCAGTGCTCAAATTTCTCACAATTTGCCCTAAGTGACATGGACTAATTTTTATATTTGAGCATGAATATCCTCCTATTAACTATAAGATATGCCCCAACTTGTATAATGTAGGCATTTAATTCCATGTATATTTTCAAGGTGAATTTAACTATTACTTATAGCACATTGGTTTGTGATCACAAAGCTAGAAGAAACCTCAATTCAATTATCTAACTTGATAGATAATGCATACAATATGCCTTATTTTTTTAAAAAAGTTATTTTCACAAAAGAAGTATCTTGCTCAAGTACAAAATCAGGACTATAATTGTGGTCTCCTGGATGAGATTTTTGCCACCAGGTCATAGCCAAAATCTGTTTAAAGATTGCAGCAAGTAGACTGTCATTTGATATTGAAAATTCTCTCATCTCCCTTTTGCTGTTCACACAGTATTTTTCCATGAATGCCTTTTAATATAATCAATGCTGTGTCCAGAGTTGCTAGAACTGTACATTGCTAATATTCAAAGAAATGTGACTCTTTTGTGGCATTTTTAGTAATGTATCTACTCCAGTATGGTAAGTGGCTTTCACTCATAAAACAAGGAAATATGGTGCTGAGAAGTCACTGCTTTGTCACCGCCTCAATTTTTAGTGACAAATCGTTTAAAGAGGAAACACATCTTTTTATTATGATACTACAGGGTTTTATTTAAGATTGTTTTATTGCAAAATAAAATTCTAATTTTATTTTATCTGAGCACATTAAATATAGCAAATCTTAAATTTCAGTAACTGTGGATACAATTTATTTAAAGATGCATAATTTTTCTGGCTGTGTGAATGTGATATTTGGTTATAGTCTATATCATTTGGATGTTTTTAAAGCACTGTGTCCATTTTCGGACTCTGCAATTTAGAAGAACCTAATAAAAATAGAGCATGTGTGTGAAATGAGCACTTTAATGACAGGTTAAGGAATTAAAGTTGCTTAACCTGAAAAACAGGGAGCTCAGGAAACGTGCTAATTACCACCCTCAGGCTTTGAAGTGCTTTTGTGAAGCGCATTGTAGTCTCCCCTTCCCGCACAGAAAGGAGAGCTCTTGTTAGTGTTGGTGGGGCAGAGATTCAGCAGGGGGAACTCTTGCTGAGTCTTATTTGTCTTTTAAGACAGGAATTGATGACCATTGGGTTTTTAAGTTATCTCTACTTATGTCTGAATAAAATGATCTCACAAGTTATCTTTAAGTTCTGTTGTTACCTTTGAGGCAGAGAGATTCAAACAGATTTCCTTTGCAATGAAAATGGTTCAGTACAATGAAATGACTGACTTAGAAGACCTGGGAACTGTTTGACCAGCCCCTCATCCTATAGCTGAGGAATCGGAAGCTCAGAGAGAGTGGTGGAGAGACAATTTGCAGGAAGGGCTATTGACTCTTCTGGAATAGCTGTTCCATCTTTCTGCCCTACTTTTGAGTGCTTGACTTCATGATCAAAAGTGCAGTGGATTTCATTGCTCACTACACAAAATTGAATTAATGCTTGGGTAGAAGATCAAGCCCAGGATAAATTGGGAAATGTACCTCTTTCAAAGTATTGCAGATGATGATTTATTCTGTTAGATCACTGGCTTTCTGCCAGTATGGCCAAGGACAAATAGATTTGTTGATTATAGATGATTAGCAGTTAGAAATTATGAAATTTTTGTTATGTCCTAGATCATTGTGCTCTTCCCTTATGAGCTATAAATAAATATGTAGGAGTGGGTGTCTCATACCCCACCACAACTGAACATTGGTTGGAATTTTTCATACCCAGCCGTAATGTTAGTGTCTCAGCAAGTATTGCTTTCTGAGAGCCATGGTCACTACTAACTGCCTCCTTTTCTGTGATTTCAGATTGTGTAGGAAAGGAAAGGGCAGAGAGGTCCAGACAGATTTCCTTGTTGTGATAAACATGAAGTATAACAAGATAATAGATTTACAAATGGCCTGGATGCTGTTTTGCCCAACCTCTCATTGGACAGATATAAAACCTCAATCCAAATGAAAAAGATACAGCTGGTATTTGGTGGCAGGTAAGGATCAGGAACCAGAAATGAGAAAACATTTGAAAGAGAAAACATTTGAAAGTTACGGATATGTTATGGGTCCTCCTTGGGAAATAGTGATGGCAGTGTTTTAAGGACTTAAAATTAGCATACACATCTTTAGACAGGATGAGAGAAGGCATCTCATCACACATAATTCTCTTAATAGCATTAGCGTAAAGAGTTTTTCTGAAAGAGACAAAGGAACTAGTATTTAAAAAAAGAGAAGAATAATATGATGAGCGCTTGGAGAGGCTGAGGGGCTGTTGACAATTCAGGTTTCTCATCAGGGTTACCTGGTTTCTCTTTGAAAAATAGAAGTGATCATCACTTTTTGGGAGAAGATGATAAAAACAGTAAGCTCTCTGTTGCTATTTGATCACCTTTGACAAGTATCTAACCCTTTCAAATCTCCAGAGAAGCAAAGGTAAATTATGGAACTGGCAGGATTATGGGAATTCATCATTCCTGCTTAATGTAGGAATCTAATCAATCTTTTTGGATTAATATTTAAATTTTCATTACATTTTTTGTCTTTTTTCTTCTTGCTCTTGGTAGTAAGTTATATTGGAGCCAGAATCTATGTTTAGCACCTTTATGGCCTTCAAGTCTCAAGAATACTGTACTATACACAGTTAATACTCTGTAAATCTTTTTGTTCTCATTGTGTGTATGAAGCCTTGCTATTTGTACTTTTAATATTATATCATGTTGCTGTTTGGAAGAGACTTAAGAATCTTGTGTAATTCCTACATTTTATATTAGAGACTAAGGCTAGGAGAGAAGCCTATGTGAATTTATATACCTACATAGCTGCAGACCATAAACAGAATTTAGATTTACCCACTCTTTTTTTTAACCTCCTAGTCCAGAACACTAAATCTTTAAGTAAACAATTTTGTTAGAAACATTCACATAGCTATGATGAGCAACATTGCCTGAAATTCAAGACTTTAATGACTCTATTATTAATTAATTAGTTACTTGATTAAAAGGTTTATTTATTCAGCCATTAATATTTCTGGGACCTCTTGTGTGCTAAGCACTGGTCTACATAAGCGAATGCAGACATGTTTCTTCTTCTACATGAAGAAAATCAACAAAATTTTCTCATTTCATGGAATTTGTTTTCTGCTATAGGGGAGAAACAACCAAAGAAGTAAAACATTTTGTATATGTCAGATAGTATAAGGTGCCATGAAAAAAAATGAGCTGGGAAGGTGAGAAGGGGATTTTAGGAGGCATTGAGAGATTCATTTAGAATTTTACTTAGATGGGTCATGGAAGGCCTCACTGAAGAGGTGATATTTGGGCAAGGATCTGGACTAGGTAAGGGGTTAAGCCATGAGCAAGCAAGGACCTATCATTTGGAGGAACAGCATTCCAGGTAGAGGGAACAGCCAGTGCAGATGCTCTGAGGTAGGAGGCTGTGAAGTCAGTTAGGAGAGAATGTTGGAGATGAAGGTTCGTGAGGCCACTGTACCTCTCTATCCTCTGGCCCCATTTTTCCTGCTGGCAGCTATCATCACAGACAGCTCTCAGGGCTCAGATGTGCAAAAGGACACCCCTGGGACTATTCAGCCTACCTTCTTCCTTACCTAGAATGCTTCTCACCAAAATCAGCTCCCTCAGACTACCAATACCTGAGTCTGCCAGGTTAACAATGAATACTCTGGAATTCTGAGCTGGGGCTGGGAGTTGACCTGCTCATGAATGCCCTTGGATACCAGAAATTTGAGATGGTACAGATAATTTCCCAGGAGAAAATGTGAATACCTCTTCTGATGTTGTAAGAGCCTCATATTACTGATAGGAAAGACAGAAGCACAACGGGTTTGCAAGAGGTGGCATTCTCTTGATCCTATTGGCAAGTCTGGTGGAGACCTCTGAAAAACTGCTGGAGAGCCAGATCAAGTTTCATTTTTAAAGGAGCTGTATGTTTTCTACAAGATTCCTCAGAGCCCCTGCAAGTAACCTTTGGGGATTCACTGCATTGGTAAATCTGCATTAGCCCGTTGCCTTCTGGGAAAAGCTAATCCCACTGCTTCTGTCAGCAGGAGAAGTCAGCCCTTGAGCTGGAACCAGCTGTCCTGAGAAGAAACTGAGAGCTGGGGGAGAGTTTCAGATCTTCAGGGTAGGGTGAGGTATGCAAGCACCCCTAAGGAAATGCTGTAACCAGAAATGTAGACCCAGAAAAAGCACTTGTTTCTATTATTGCTAATCATAATAGCTTTCTTTAATATATTAGTTATGTGTATAATGCATTTTCCTATCCCTTACCTCATTGTCTCCTCTGCAAGCCTATATGGCCCTATTGTTGAAATGATGTGTGTAAACCAGCAGCTCTGCATCACCCAGGAGCTTATTAGAAATGCCTCATCTAGATCTAGTAGGCTAGAATTTGCATTTACTAAGACTCTAGCCTTTAAAATTTAAGAAGCTTTGCAGTCGGTCCACGGGGCAATCATTTCTCCCTGTTACAGTAAGGAAGTGGAGGAGCAGCATGGTTGGGTGACTGAGGCAGGGTCAGTCACGTTAGTAATAGTGGAGTAGGGGGGATCGTTCCCAGGCTTTGTGTCTTCTGGACCAGCAGTCTCTTGGCTCCACTCACTTCCTTCCTCTCCATTGATTTGACCCTTGGTAGCTTATCTGCAATGTACTAGCTTCAAAGGAAAAGCAACCCCTCTTCTCTGAAGCTGGGCTATCACCTTCTCTTCTTCTGTCCACCAGCTGCCCTGGGCCCTCCCTCATCTGCTTGCTGGTTCTGGAAATGCAAACACCCTGAAAAGCTCTGCAGCATTGCTCGCAAGGAGCCAATAACGAGTGAATCTGATAAGAACTGCTGGCATCAGTCTCTTGCACTAGGTTTCTCTGCAAAATCTTTTTAGCTTCTTTGAAAGAAAGGGGTGCAGATTCAGATCAAGGCAACCAAGAAAATACAGCTAGGACATGCTGATTGGGTATGAATGGGTTCCCCCCCTTAACCTTGCTCACGATTATGGGATGGCAGATGACGTCTGGCTCAGTACCACCCAGAAACGTGTATGAAGTTGTCATGTCTGCAGAGAGCTTCCCAGCCCACCATTCACCATAGCTTACTCCAACCTTGGAACTCATATTCCCATTTTAAGGCTGTAAAACTGGGCCTAGATGTCACTGACATGACACACAGAAAGTGAGTGCTTCATCTTTTGCTGACTAATCTGCCCAACAGGTAGGCGAAACTGAGTCCATTAGTAAACAGCACTTCATCTGCAGGAATCATGCTTTGGGAGAGGTAAAGTTCTAATAGAATTTTAAAGAATGTGACTCATAGTTCCTGAGCTATAATTCTTAAAGTAACAAAAGCTCACTAATCGCACAGTGAATCTTCATATTTTATTAGTTCAGCGAAAAATTTTCTATTTAGTGTGAACCTACTATGTGCATGATGGTCACTCTAGCAGGTGGGAGGAGGGGCTCGGTGATGAATGAGATTCTCTGTAGGAGCCTATGGATTAATAGACTGGATGCATGTGCCCAGGGCAAACTATGATGGGTGACAAAAGGACACTCCTCCTTCCACCCTAAGGATGAAGGCTCATCCTGGGAGGTGACATTTGAGTCCTTTCATGACAGATGGGCAGCCTATGGACCTTCAGTCTCCAGAGGAGGGGCCTTCATGGGGGTGGGTCAGTGTATGCAAAGACACAGATGAAAGTGCTTGGTTTATATCTGAAGCAGTAAATGAACAATGCATTGACTGTGACTTTTAACCTATGAACTCAGAGGCAAAAGAAATATGTTTTCATTTTCTTTCAATTATGTCTTTGTCGTTGTTTAGCCACTAAGTCATATCTGACCTTTTTACCATCCCATGGCCGGCCAGGCTCTTCTGTCCATGGAATCATCCAGGCAAGCATACTGGCATGGGTTGCCATTTCCTTCTCCAGGGGATCTTCCCATTCCAGGGATCAAACCCGTGTCCCCTGCTTGGAGGAGGTATCTTTATCACTGAGCCACCAAGGAAGCCCTTCCTTCAATGAAATCAACCTAAATCTGAGTTCCTTTCTCTCTCCCTGGTGATAAATTAATTATTGGGCCTTATTCCCTTCCTGCCAGGTATAGTCCAGGTCCTACCAGGGTCTTATGAGTCTCAGAGCACTTGCAGTTATTAGCCGCTGCCCTGGAGTGTGTGCCATGCCTGGGATGTGAGCATCTTGACTGCTACCGAGCTCTTCTTTGCCTGAGTTGCACTCCCCAGGCAGCCATGCCACCATCATTCACCCACTTCGCCTCTGCACGCTCCTGGATAGATTCTTAATCCAAAGGGAAATTTTACCCCCACCTAGATGTTCTTAAGCGGAGAAGGCAATGGCACCCCGCTCCTGTACTCTTGCCTGGAAAATCCATGGATGGAGGAGCCTCGTAGCCTGCAGTCCATGGGGTCGTTAAGAGTTGGACACGACTGAGTGACTCCACTTTTCACTTTTTACTTTCATGCCTTGGAGAAGGAAATGGCAACCCACTCCGGTGTTCTTGCCTGGAGAATCCCAGGGACGGGGGAGCCTGGTGGGCTGCCGTCTATGGGGTCGCACAGAGTCGGACACGACTGAAGCGACTTAGCTGCAGCAGCAGATGTTCTTAAGAGCCCCTTCCATCGTCTCCTCGGTGACTCTATTCTTTTCCAAGAGCTCTGGTCTTCAGATAGACCGGAGCTGTCTTCCTTACTGGAAAAATCCCTGAGTTGAGGAAACGCTACCTTAGGTGACCTACTTCAAGTAGCAGAGGCAAAGGAGAACAAATGGGAGTGAACATTTTAACAAACAGTGACACCACCTGCCGAGTTCCTGGATACGAGGCATGAGGCAGGCAAAGGAGAGTGGTGGGTGCTCACCCTGGGTGCTTTGTTGGGGCGGTGGGAAGAGGGAGCAGTAGGGGGCCTCTTCCACTGACTCCTCTGGTTTCCTGGCTGAGGTCATAAGGGCCTGCATTTTGGTCTGAATCTCAGCTTTCTAAACCCTTTTGTCACATGTGAACTTGCCTCTAGTGCTCATTCAGAACGAGAGTCAGCTCACCCTCCACTCTAAGCTGGGCAACTTTCACCCCGGGTCCTGTCACCTTCTGTGTCTTTGCTGCATCAGCACCATGCTCCAAGGTCTCTGGTGTTTTCATCCCCATTCTCCACTGTCTTAGCTTATCAACCTGCTCAAGTCTCTCCTATTTAGAAGTGCAGCAGCGGCAGCAGCACATGAAAAGTCCTCTTTACCTGCCATCACTTTCCAAATCCTTTCTTAACTCTCCTTCACAAAATCCCTGATCATGCCTGAGAAACCGCTAGGGCAGCTCCAGTCTTAGAAAGACAGATGGGGTCTGTGACTTACTGTAAATTCTCGGAAAATACACCATAAGCTGTCTGAAGTCTCAAGTTCATAATTTCTAAAATGATAACGGTGAGGCCAACTTTGAAGTGCTCTTGTCGGGGTTCAATAAAAAAGTAGGTAAATTACTTAACACAGCCCTTGTATATAGTGGACACTAAAGATATTGCACTATTATTATCATCCAGACATACTGTACCCTTGGCCTGAAAACCTACTCTCTCCCTCTCACATTCATCTCATTTACCTGGCAGATTTCTGCTTATCCTTTAATACTCTGTCTGGTATCTGCTCCCATTTTATTCCCCCTCCCCCTCAGCCCAGTATAGTCCCAGTGCCCTCTCATGGTACCTAAGACATTGTCTGAAGTTTGTTAAATATCTGCCTCCTGTCAACACAACTCTGAGAGCTCCTTGAGAACGGCACCTCTTGTCTCCATATCCTTGTTCAGGCCCTGACATGTTGTCAACACTCAAATACTTACTGAATTTAATTTCATTTCACAGAGATTTTCATAGTGCTTACTATGTGCTAGGCACTTTTCGTGTGTTAAGTCACTTCAGTCATGTCTGACACTTTGCAACCCTGTGGACTCTTCCGTCTTTGTGACCCACCAGGCTCTTTTGTCCAAGGGATTCTCCAGCCAAGAATATTGGAATGGATTGCCATCCCCTTCTCCAGGGGATCTTCCCTACCCAGGGACTGAACCCGCGTTTCTGATGTCTCCTGCATTGGCAGGCAGATTCTTTGCCTTGCAAAATGTTGAATAAATAAAGGAAATGAGTTCTTTGATTCATGTTGAAAGTGGTGTAAAATGTACGTTATGACACTGATGAAAAAGAGACCAATATGATCATAACACTGAACAGAAATTTGCTTATTGTCAAAATGCCAAAATACTTGTTTTACCCTGATTTTGAATTACTGAAGGAAGAAACTTCTATTCGTATTTTCTTTTCCATTAGAGGAAAGCAAAAAATGGAAAAGAGTTTAATTTCAGTCACCTCTGGAGTGTGGTCCCACAGTCTTTTTCCTACAAGGATCCATTATACTTTTGAGCAGCTGTTTAGAACAGATGAACTTCCTAAAATGGCCCTGGAGAGAAAAAAAGCAAACAGGCAGCTGCTTGACCTTTTTCCAAACGAAAAAACAAACCCTGATCAGTTGGTCTTGATTGACACGTGTGGAGTCGAGGAGTCTTTGATCAGTTTTTGTACCAAATTACCCGTGTTGATTACTCACTGCTCGCTAATGTTATACCACAGATCTTCTGGTGGGTCTGATGTATGTTTCCATTTTAGCTCCAGAAACGCAGTCAGCTGCGGACTGCAGCTGGGCCAGTGGTGACCTATGGGGAGATGAAGAGAAAGTGTTCCTCAGTTTTTCTATGGATCAGTTGTTTAGGGATTACCTGGTAGAGTTGAATTAGGCAGGTTTATAGGACCCACCCTGAATCTACTGGTTCAGGATCCAGAGAGGATTCCCGGATGTTGTGTGGAGAGCAAAGACCGCAATGTAACTCGCAGAACAACACAATTTGAGTGCTGCTGTCTGAGCTTGGACTGCCTTGACAATATTCCCTAGACTGTTGCTGTTTTCAGTCACTCAGTTGTGTCCAGCTCTTTGCAAAACCATGGACTGCAGCATACCAGGCTTCCCTGTCTTTCAGCATCTCTGAGTCCACTCAAACTCATGTCCGTGGAGTCAATGATGGCATCCAACCATCTCATGCCCCCTTGTCCTCTTGCCTTCAATCTTTCCCAGCATCAGGGTCTTTTCTAATGAGTCGGGTCTTTGCATCAGATGGCCAAAGTATTGGAGCTTCAGCATCAGTCCTTCCAATGAATATTCAGGACTGATTTCCTTTAGGATCGACTGGTTTGCTCTCTTTGCAGTCCAAAGGACTCTCAAGAGTCTTCTCCAACACCACAGTTCAAAAGCGTCAGTTCTTTGCCACTCAGCCTTCTTTATGGTCCAACTCTCACATCCATACATGACTACTGAGAAAACAATAGCTTTGACGAGATGGACCTTTGTCAGCAAAGTAATGTCTCTGCTTTTTAATATGCTGTTTAGGTTTGTCATAGCTTTTCTTTCCAGGAGCAAGTGTCTTTTAATTTCATGGCTGCATGTGAATTCTGGGAGGGACACAAGCATTCAGACCATTCAACCACTGAGGTAGCAGTATGACCTTTTACTGTGTCATAGAAGGTGGGAACAGCTCTAGAACTTAATTTGACATTTCCAAAAGAAAGACAGATTCTCTTTTTTCTTTCTTGCTGGATGTGATCAATTCCTTGATGTTTAGACCTGCATAGAAGCTTAGAGACTGAGTTTGCATTAGAACAAGCTTTAATCTGTTTTGGCTCAGTTGTGCTGGTGATTTCAATTCTGTTTTCTGTGCCTGTAGGAAGGAAAAAAGGAATGGATTTTCTGGATGATAAGCATTTGAATTGCTAGAGAATGATAAAAATAAGCCCCACAGAGTAGTGGTTAAAGACTTGATATATGAGACAGGGCTGTAGTCACCACCTGAGTGATGGCAGCTGCCCCCCAGAAATTTTCTTTCAAACTTTGTAACAGCTGCTTAATATAGCAGGAAGTGTTTCTTTTTAAAGCCCTGTTAGGAGGTGCCGGTGCAGATGAGCGTGTCCTCTCTGACATCTCAGAATGGTTTTTCATGTCATTCGTCACACCGGCATAAGAATCATGATTTTAAAGTGATGGCAGCTGCAGATCTCTTGAAATCACCTAACACTCCAGCTACTGCCAGAGCACACCAGCAACTATAGCCAGAGAACTCTTATAGATGTTTAGAATCCAATCCTTTGCCTAAGGACATGTGCGACCAATCTATAACTATTGTCCGGTAGATTTATCTTATATCAGAGTGCAATTATGACACTCTCACCACCTCAGTTTATCTTGCTGCTGCTGCTAAGTTGCTTCAGTTGTGTCCAACTCTGTGCGACCCCATAGACAGCAGCCCGCCAGGCTCCCCCGTCCCTGGGATTCTCCAGGCAAGAACACTGGAGTGGGTTGCCATTTCCTTCTCCAATGCATGAAAGGGAAAAGTGAAAGGAAGTCGCTTAGTCGTGTCTGACTCTTCACGACCCCATGGACTGCAGCCTACCAGGCTCTTCCGTCCATGGGGTTTTCCAGGCAAGAGTACTGGAGTGGGGTGCCATTGCCTTCTCCACAGTTTATCTTGCTTGAGGATATAATCTAATCCTTGTATTCAATTGCCTTCTGTACTCCAATGACTTGTATGTCTCCAGGTGGGAATAGTCTCATGAAGTTCAGACCCAAACCCCTTCAGCTCTACAGGCCTGGGTTGAACACTTTATCCTCTCCCGCATTATTCCCCTTTCCCTGTTTTTTTCCAACTTGCCAAGTGGCAACACAGTCTCCCAGGTCCTGACAGCAGAAACTGAGAGCTCTCCTCAGGATCGCCCTCTCCTCACCCATTAGACTCCATGTACCCTTTTGTCATCCCTAGTTTAGATGGTGATGTCCCTCTGGTTCTACTATCTCAGTTCTGACGCTCATCACTTCTCTGCAGTTATGGATGGCCCTGCTCCTGCTGGCAGTACCTCTTTTCCCCTCTGCCATTTACAATAAAGCACGGATTCTATGCTCTGTATTATACTGAGCCAGGTGGCTTGCAGTCAGGAACAGTACTGAATGAATGTGATGCTTACAGGCCATCCCTGAGCTGACTACAATACTGAACATCAGAACAACTTGAGGACTTGGTTAGCTGAGTCTAGCATGTATGCTGAGTTGCTTCAGTTGTGTCCGAATCTGTGCAACCCTGTGGGCAGTAGTAGTCTGCCAGGCTTCTCTATTCATGGGATTCTCCAGACAAGAATACTGGAGTGGGTTGCCATGCCTTCCTCCAGGGGATCTTCCCAACCCAGGGATGGAACCCTTGTCTTTTACATCTCCTGCATAGGCAGGCAGGTTCTTTACCACTAGCACCACCTGGGAAGCCCTAGCTGAGTCCAGCACCAGGCCCTTATTAAATACATTTACGTAAATAAATTATTTAGCCTAATTTAGGGCAGATTCCCAATCTCCCCATTCTGTAATCCTGGCAGCTCATGAACCGAAACCTTAATTGTAAGGTCATTTTTACTTATTGTCATGGGTCTAGCACTAAACTACTTGGCAAATAGAATGTGCTTTGTTTTAGTATGCTTAAATAAATAGTAATTTTTGTGTGTGAACTGAATCAATGCAAGAAGGTACTTCTTTGTATACTTGGGAGTGAGAGACCCTCAGATCAAATAGGGAAGAATCCATTCAATTATAAATATACATGCTACAGTTAAAGAGAAGAAGCAAGTCACCTGAGCTTTTCTGTCTGGGCTGTTCTAATGCCTCTCACGTCCCTTCCTGGGTTTCCCACTGTGCATTCGCTGATCTCTGTTGCTGAGTTTTCTGTCTGCACCAGAACTCATCTCACCATCTAACCTCTTTGGCTTTGACCATGTAATGACCCAAATAACCCCTGCAATAGCGTCTTCATTTCAGTGATTTCTTCATTTCCCTTTCCTGCCATCACCTCCCAACCAGAGGTCACCACCTCCTACGTCACCACCCTAGCCTATTTGGGTGTATAGTCCCTCAAGCTCCTTTTACCTCATCAACCTGGGCCCCGGGCAGAGTCCCGTCTCCTTTACACCGTCTGCTTCTGGAGCAGGCATCGCCCTCTCGGTCCTGTTTGGCACCTGGCTATGGCATGAGTCTTCTAAGTGCTCCACTTGGTCTCACTCTGTGTTAGAAAGGTTTGAAGCACTGACCGTTACTTTCAGACTTTGCCAAGGGCCCTCCAAAGTCCCTCCCCTGCTTCTGCCTTTTGAAAACTGCTTTCTTAACATTGAGGGATTAGGACCTGTGAGACCAGTAATTTTTTTCTATTAATGGAAGAAGCCCACAGTCTGGAAATCTTTTGCCAACCCAGGAGCAAAAGAGGTTTGTTTTTGTTATTTTCATCTTTTAAACTGTGAGGTTTTCAAGCACACATTCCTCTGGTGGCAGAGAGGATGAGATAGAGAATTTTATATTCTCCAGCTCAGGAAGAATTATGCTGTAATTCTGTACTACAGCTCAGAACAACCTCTCAGGCTCCAAGCTGAAGCGCCACTGCCTGTTTCAGCTGGATCCCCGATACTGAACAACTACATGGAGAAATGGCACACAGCAGCTGCCATGGTTTAACAGCTGTAGGACAATAAGGTGCTTGCCATTAGGTCTGATCCCTGGGTATGGTGGTAGTACACTGGGCTTCCTCATGAGAGAAGCTTTATGCAAATCTCCTTATGATCTGAAGATGGTGCTGAACTCTTTGTCTTCTGCTGATCTTCCCAGCCCCACCATGCACATCTCACTCTGCGGCCTTACCCAGCTGCTCACATTACCCGTGCAAGTCTGGCCTTGCACGCTTCCTTTATTCCTCCTGACCCTTATTTTACTAGGATGTTGCTGCTTTTTCTACTTCTTTCTTTTGTGTTTAAAATACTTACTACTCTCCAAAACAGAAATCTGGAGTAGCATAGTAGCTGTAGCAAGTGTGCACAGTTGTGTCTGAGTCTTTGTGACCCCACGGACTGTAGCCCACCAGGCTCCTCAGAGCAGTGCTTCTCAAAGGTGGTCCCCGCTCCTGCAAACTTAGCCTCACCTGGGACCTTATTAAGAGTACAGACCTCCGGCCCCAGCCTAGACCTCCTGTATCAGAAACTCTGGGGTGGAGCCCAGCAGTCTGTGTTTGAGTGAGCCCTCCAGGGGGTTCTGAAACATAGTTGAATTTGAGAACCATTGCTTTAAGCTGAATTCCACATCCTCCTCTTACCCTAGGGGGCGCTGTCAAAGATTTTGTTATAGTGGATATAAGTCAGGCTGGCTTACAGGAAGGCCCTAAAATTCTGCATTAAACCATGGAACTGACCCTGTTTTCATTTGCTTCATAAATGGTTAGGGAGGAATCCTTAGTAAATGGAAGGGAATATGGTGGGCTTTGAGGAAATTTCAGATGTGACTCAGACATGAATTTTGCAAGTCTATGAACTGTGGGGAAAGGAGGGAGGTTTAAGAACAGCTACCAACGACAGGGCAAGAATTGGCAAATGGTCCAAGAGGAACTTTCTGGAGGGAGAGAATGCTTCTTGGTTAGAGCATAGGGTCATGGATGAGTTTGAATCATTTAAGGACGATCATTAAATTCAGGGGATGAGAGACCAAGGCTCAGAGAGGAATAGTCCCTGACCTTGAAAAGTTCCCAATGGGAGAGAGGGGGCGGGAGGGAGAGGAGACAGATACAATAACCACAGTGGCTACCAGTGCAGAGTGTGAGCTCTGCCGCCAGCCTGGCCTCACATTCTGTACCTGCCCTTTTCTTGCCGTGTGAATCTGAGCAATTTCCCTAACCCTTCTGTCTCTGACTCAGGTCCCTCATCTGTAAAGGGGAATAGTAAGAGCCTCTACTACACAAGCTTGTGAGGATAAGCACATAGTAATAGATGAAATGCATTTGGAACACTTAGCCTGGCACATAGTAAGGGCCCCTGTAGGTGTTATTTATTTTGTCTTTAAGTATTGTGATGGCAACTTACATGACACACCCAGAAGTGGGTGTTCTATAATGTAAATGTTCTGATGATGTTTTGCTCAGGGTGGACTAGTTCTAGGAAGCATTTAGACAGTGAGCCCAACTAGGCTCAGTGGAATGACTTTGTATTGGTCAAGAATACAGTGCCAGATCTTATCTGATCAGAAAATGATTCCAGTGTTTACTCTTTTAACTAATGGATTCTCAATCAATCTGTTTCAAACTTATAAGCTAGTATTGCCTAATTCAGAACAACCAATGCCAGGCAGCCCACCCATGGTACTGCCTTTGTGTAAGATAAAAACATGCTAGAAGCTGTCTTCTGCATCACTCAAAGGCAACTTGCACCAAAAAATGGAGAGTAAGGGTCACATTTCATCCACATTAGTACCCAGGCATTCTGCTCATGCATAGACCAAATGGCTTTTTTCTCCCCTATTTCTAAATTTAGAGTTTCCTATTCTTTGGAGTCATTTGTATCTTCCTGTTAGAAGAAAAAGAAAAGCAATATACTGAATTAACTAGCAAAATGACTAGAAATTATTATTCATTGGAGCAATTGGAAATACAGTTCAAAGGAAACTCTCTCTGTGTATAGGTATCAAATGCCCCAGGCATCACTGCATGGGGTAGAGTTTGCCTGCTACAACATCCAGGGTTTCTGTCTGGTCCATCCTTGTGCAGAGGTGAGATAAGGGATGGCGAGGAGGAGTGAAGTCCTCTTAGCCTTTCACTTCACAAGGTATTGTAGATGCTGGGCTCAGGTTTGCCTCTGGAATTACATTTAGTCAACCCTCCATATGAGAGCCAAAAGAGTGCTGGTTATCTGGAGGGTTATAGTTTGAAAGGTAAGGAAAGAGTAGAGGCCGTACTTGGAATGCCATTTTTGTGTGTATGGTTGAGGGTAATGAGCTATTCCTTCTACACCAAGTTATGCCATCTCTGTGATGTATGTTTGGGCTGGAGTCAGGAAGACAGCCTGTCACTGTGGAGTGAGCAAATCCAGATTGTGGGCCATGGGCTTACCAGACACTGTGTGTCTACCCAAACATTGTATTAGCTTGTGAGGGCTATTCTAACAAAACAAAATAACCTGAGTGGCTTAATCAACAGACGTGCTTTTTCGCAGTTCTGGAGACGAGAAGTCCAAGATCAAGGTGCCAGCAAGGTTGGTCCCTTCTGAGGGCTGTGGAAGAAAATCTGCTCTGTGACCCACCCCCCAAGCTTTTGATGGCCTGTTGGTGATCTCTGCTTTTCCCTGGAGGGTAGAGGCCTCACCCTGCCTCTGCCTTCACCTTCACATGGCGTTCTCCCTGCACATGTCTATCTCCAAATTTCCCCCAAATGTATTGGGTTACAGCTCACCCTCATGACCTCATTTAGCTCATGACCTTTGTAAAGACCCTATCTATAAATATGTTATATTTTAACCATACTAGAGGTCAGGGCTGCAGCATATGAATTTGGGGAATGCTCAGTGCAACCCACACACTCACATATAATCCCTGGTAGCTCAGATGGTAATGGAGAAGGAAATGGCAACCCACTCCACTACTCTTGCCTGGAAAATCCCATGGACGAAGGAGCCTGGTGGGCTGCCGTCTCTGGGGTCGCACAGAGTCGGACATGACTGAAGTGACTTAGCAGCAGCAGCTCAGATGGTAAAGAATCTGCCTGCAGTGCAGAAAATACAGGAGACCTAGGTTCAATCCCTGAGTTGAGAAGATCTTCTGGAGAAGGAAATGCCTACCTACTCTAGTATACTTGTCTGGGAAATTGCATGGACAGAGGAGCCTGGAGGGCTATAGGCCATGGGGTTGCAACGGTCAGACACGGCTTAGCGACTAACACTTTCACATATAATGAATCCACTGTAATTCAGTCCCATATACCATTGCTTGAAGACAGCCGTGAACCGTGAAATGAGAAACCTATGTGGTGATGCCAGCTCTACCTGCAAGTTGCAATTTACTCAGACACATAGACTCTGAGGCCTCTTCTCCTATATAAATAGGGGATTTGGTGGTGTTCTCTTATATTTCTTTTATCTAGGACTAGTTTGTACATCCTTCTCTGAAGTTCTCCCAATCCGTCAAGGAAGTCTTATGTTGGTTAATAGCATCATACTTAGCCTCTTGGCTTCTAGTGATGTGAGCTGGGCCAAGGACTCCCCCAACAGATAATTCCAAGCACTTATCCCAACAGGGGAGGAAGAACTGATTTATGCTTTTAACTGTCAAGAAAACTCATGGAGCCTTCTGGTTTTGTGGATGTTTAACGGATTCCTATCATTGCCATCATCCTCTACATTCTCCATATGAACAGGCTTTGTCAAAAGTGTAACCCTCCAGTCAATTGCCTGAAGTGAGGTCTTAGATTTAGGACTCTCTTGGAGCATGGACAGCACCAGATGTCACCTGTCAGCACAACCGAAGCAAATGATAAGCCACACTACACAGATCTGAGTTGTTTCCCTGATCTGCTGAGCCTTTAGTGAGTACCTGTGAAGTACACCTGGGGAAGGTTGAATTTCAAGCATCTTAGTAACCTATTTTATAGACACACATGACATTCAGATTCTTAATTTATTTTTGAATGTTTTGTATGTATGTGTGTATTTTATCAGAGCAAACATTTTCAAATATCATAAACTTACTATCTGTGTATATTGAGCAAGATGCTTCGCCTCTCTGAGCATCAGATTCCTTATCTATAAAGCAGGCACAAAAATCTCCATTCTGTCCCCTTCTTAGGACTGTGAAAATGGATCTGCTGAAATGGTGGACAATGACCAAAGATGAAGAGAGAGACCATCTGTCCATGTTTATATCTATTGTCTTGGATGGCAATTAATAGCATCTCCTTGTACTCCCAAAAATGCTTGTTTGCATAATGAGTTATATGATCATCTTATAAAACAATAAGTGTGAAGATTCTTCATCATTCATGTCACTATACAAATGATCTTAAATTCTGGTTCTTAAATAATCTCACTTAAAACAAAATATTTCTTAGGGAATCTGTTGACTTCTGCCCCAATTCAATGCTGAATTTTCCTCTGCTCAAGCCCCTTCACGAAAATACATGTACTCTTAGCTTAAAATTTCCCCAATTTTGCTATTCAGGGGGACACTGCTTTGGGAAAGATCCCCAGTGTTCTCCTTATTTGTTGATAGGAATAAATCCTTCCTTCTAAAAAAATTTTTTAAAGAATAATTTTCCTTTTACTTACTTCATAGATTCAGAATAATCTACTTGCTATGAGCTCAGTAGACCAGATGCATTCATGTAATTGATGTCAGGGGCCCTGGTGCACCTCAGGTGGGCCCCACTGCTGCTTTGCCCCAGGCTCTGCCAGCACTCAGGCTGTCCACAGGCTTCAGTCACTCCACTGATTTTCCCCCACTGCTTACTCTACCCCTGGGATACAGGATAATACTAACTTTCCTGGTTCACCCATTTCTTTCTGCTCCTGAAAACATGTGCTTAAGCCCTGTCCATTCTGAGGATAAAACCACTGAACTCACTGGTAGACAGATGGCCATGTAAAGAACAAAAACATGGGGAGGCTGCAGAGTTTAAGAAAGGATACAATGTTCTTGCAAAGTCCTTGGTCTATGTTTCCCTACTCTCTTGTGTTGACAGTAATTGCAAACCCCAGTGGGCTACTATCCTCTGCATTTATGCCTAAGGCTGGGACACACCACAGCTCTTTTTTCCTTAGATTCTATTTTCTCCTTTTGGAAAAAGCATGCCCACCTCAATATCCTGTCTCTCAACCAATGTCAAATAACAGGTTATAGTCTTTTCTTGAAAGAGCATTTGCATCTCAGAAGATTTATAGACTGGAGAACATTCATTTAATGAGGGCTTTTATTCCTCTAATTATATGGGGCTTCCCTGGTAGCTCAGATGGTAAAGTGTCTGCCTACAATGCAGGAGACCCAGGTTCGATCCCTGGGTTGGGAAGATCCCCTGGAGAAGGAAATGGCAACCCACTCCAGTATTCTTGTCTGGAGAATTCCATGGACCAAGGAGCCTAAAGAGTTGGACATGACTGAGCGACTTCACTTTCACTTTATTACTATTATCATTAAAATTTTTGGTAGTGGAAAGCAACTTAGGGATCACAAAATCTACTGCACCTCCTTCCCCTTCGTACAGTTGAAGAAAATGGGAGGTTGGAGATGAGTAACTATCCTTTAATCACAGAGAAGGTCTTCAAGCTCAAGATTTCATTTCAATAAATCATCACAGTCATTTATGTATCATTTTGTTCTTGTAAGATGTGTTAGATCTGTTTGCCAATGAATAATGAAATTCTAGATGGATTATGTAGTTTCTAAAAGTATATCACAAATGCTTAGTTTCTTCCTTCTGTGGGTTGTAGTGGCCAGATTTTGGCATCAACACTTTTGATCTTCATGAGGTTTTGATTATTTAGAAAGCAACTGATCAGAGTTTGCAGCATGTAATAATTTATCATGTAATTGTCATGTAATAATTATGGCATGTAGTCATTTGTCATGAGGACAATAACTGCCACTTGGGTTGTTCTAGTGATTAAATGAGATAGGGCATGAAAAATCATGAGCATGAGTGTGAATTACTTGGGCTACGAAGCTAGTTGTAGGAGTGATTTCTCAGTGAGAGAGCCAAGTCTTAAAACCCCCAGCACTGACATTCGACCGAGTTGGATTCAAGGACTGGGTGATTGTGAAAGGTCTCTGAATGTAGTCTTCAAGATTGCAGAAGGCCTACTGTGCTTCTGTATACAAAATAGCATTCTTTGCGTTTTTCTTGCTAACACACTAGGCCTCTTTGTGGTTGTCCTCTTTGTGGGGCTCCTCCTCTAGGCAACCTGCTGGTGTGACCACGTTACCTGCAGAAAGTAAATCAGTGATAATACCTCCCCATGCTTAGGAGATTCAGGGAGGCGAATCACCCATAGTTACTCATTTCATGGACAAAACTAGCCTTCTAATGCTCAATTTCTACCAAGGCCTGGTTTTAGACATCCTCTTCTCCTAGCCAGAGCCCTCAACTTGAAGTGGCTATTCCCCTGAATCCAAGCAACTGCACCTCTCATATGCATGCAGATCTCTTACTGCCTTTTATATTGTGCTATAGCCTATCTCCCTACTTTGTTTCCTCTGTATCTCCCAGTATGCCTTGAGGAGAATCTGACACATAGTAATAGCTCTTGAAATGGGCCCTGAAACTGAGCTGAGCAGGGGAAAGAAGATGAGGGAATTCAATGCATCCGGGCCAGATCTTTACTCCTCATGGAATGCTTCCAGCTCTTTTTAGTGCCGAGGGTTCTAAACTTCATCATTGTACCTGGGCTGCGTATTTCTATGGCACTGATAGACTCCTTGGCAGCAACTTGGCGGCAGGGAAGCTCAGAAACATTTATGGAAATGTAAGCAAATTGATTAATAAGGGAGGCAAAAAGAAGCCCACACAGTTTTCCCCTCCATGCTCTGTTGCTTTTAAACAGAAACAAATCCTAGTGTTTGCGTTATCACTTCAACAATTTGGTAAATAACGGAGCCTTCTCACTGATCTGTCCTCTTGTGCTTGCAGTGGTAAAATGTGATGATTAGTCATGGATAAAAACTCTATGCATCTTTCCAAACTGCTTTGGCAATATGTATGCAGGGATTTGAGGTAAATAGAGATGAATGGATGGGTATCCACGTACAGTAATGATTTTAATATGTGTTCACTGACTGGGAACTTTCAAGTTTGCTCACACCAAATTAAAAAAAAAAATCCTGACACTGTAGTGATTTTAATCTTATTTTTCAGCAGCAGGAGAACCTTATTTTTCAAAGCTTTTGTTAAAAGATCCAGAACAGTCCTCAAAATAGTTGGACAGGGAGGTATGTGCTGGAGAGGTTGGTTTCTTTTTGTTATCTCCCACCCTATCCTAGGCCCTTTTTACAACTCTAGATCTCTATGGAACACAGAGAACTTCCACATTATTTCCCATCTTTATCACTTAGGCAGTTTACTATAAATGACTATCGGACTGGAAGTCAAGACAGAACAGTTCTAGCTCTGCCTTAACCATTAACTTGCTATAACATTGAGTAAGCCAAACTCTTCCCCTGGGTCTCGTTTCTTCACTGATGAGATAAAGGAATTTGTCTATATGAGCTCCTTGGTATGGTGACCTAAGGAGTGATAGTTTCATTTTAGTCAGTTTTATAATGAAAAGCTATTTAGTCCTTTACAATTAACTTAAAATTATGTGATTTTAGTACTAGGTATGGGCTTGTTCAGCGTTAGTTTTCTTCTATGATCTCCAAATTTTCTTTCTTTTTGTGGGCCAGGATGTTTTGTGGTATGCCTCCATTTCACAATGGGCTTCAGCTTCTCACCTCACTAGAGGACTGTTTCCAGTCCGTATGAGCTTTCCCATTCATTACCTCCTGTGATCTTTATGGAAAATGTGTGAGGGAGCAAGGAGGGCGCTGCATGTCCATTTTACAGTAGGGAAAGTGTTAAACTCACCCACCTGGCCCAAAGTCACACAGCTGGTGAGTAATGATGGTTTTTCCCACCTACTCATCTGATGCTTTTCTACTGTTTATTGGGTATTTTGACCTCTTAGGAAACTGGTAGTTAGAGAACATAACTAATCCATGGAGTTTCCATCAAAAGTCTCATGAACTTTTTGTCTTTAAAAATTGGCTGGATGGCATCACCAACTCGATGGATGTGAGTCTGAGTGAACTCCCGGACTTGGTGATGGACAGGGAGGCCTGGCGTGCTGTGATTCATGGAGTTGCAAAGAGTCGGACACGACTGAGCAACTGAACTGAACTGATATGAAAGTATACTTTCTAAACAAGAATGGGTGGGTTTTGAACTCTAAGAAATAGAAATTATTTAGAAACTACAGGCTCTGGAAAACAGAGGTTTCCTTTTCACTGTTCTATATACACAACATTGTAAATTCAGTTCATTTTCTCTCTTTCCACCACCCCCACACCATGCATCTACCGTATAAAGGTTTACAAAGGAAAAAAATAAAAATAAAAATTGATTTTTATACATGTATCCAGCTGTTTACCTGAAACTATCATGACATTGTTAATCCGCTATCAGTTCAGTTCAGTCGCTCAGTCATGTCCGACTCTTTGCAACCCCATGAATCACAGCATGCCAGGCCTCCCTGTCCATCACCAACTCCTGGAGTTCACTCAAACTCACGTCCATCGAGTCAGTGATGCCATCCAGCCATCTCATCCTCTGTTGTCCACTTCTCCTCCTGCCCCCAATCCCTCCTAGCATCAGAGTCTTTTCCAATGAGTCAATTCTTCGCGTGACGTGGCCAAAGTATTGGAGTTTCAGCTTCGGCATCAGTCCTTCCAATGAACACTCAGGACTGATCTCCTTCAGAATGGACTGGTTGGATCTCCTTGCAGTCCAAGGGACTCTCAAGAGTCTTCTCCAACACCACAGTTCAAATGCATCAATTCTTTGGCACTCAGCTTTCTTCACAGTCCAACTCTCACATCCATACATGACTACTGGAAAAACCACAGCCTTGACTAGACAGACCTTTGTTGGCAAAGTAATGTCTCTGCTTTTCAATATGCTATCTAGGTTGGTCATAACTTTCCTTCCAAGGAGTAAGCATCTTTTAATTTCATGGCTGCAATCACCATCTGCAGTGATTTTGGAGCCCAGAAAAATAAAGTCTGACACTGTTTCCACTGTTTCCCCATCTACTTCCAATGCAGTGATGGGACCAGATGCCATGATCTTAGTTTTCTGAATGTTGAGCTTTAAGCCAACTTTTTCACTCTCCTCTTTCACTTTCATCAAGAGGCTTTTTATTTCCTCTGTACTTTCTGCCAGAAGGGTGGTGGTAGAAACATCTGCATATCTGAGGTTATTGATATTTCTCCCAGTAATCTTGATTCCAGCTTGTGCTGCTTCCAGCCCAGCGTTTCTCATGATGTACTCTGCAGATAAGTTAAACAAGCAGGATGACAGCCTTGACGTACTCCTTTTCCTATTTGGAACCAGTCTGTTGTTCCATGTCCAGTTCTAACTGTTGCTTCCTGATCTGCATACTATACCCCAATACAAAATAAAACATTTAAAAAATTGATTTCTATGTGTCCTGTTTTCCTCATCCCACAGTAATAACCAGCAGACTGTATCATCTTAAAATGTCTCTTAACCATTCATTAGGTCTCCTGAGTGTCACTCCTGCCTTCTCCAATACATCTTCTATTCTACAACCAGGCACATAATTCTCACAAAATTCTGTAATTCATAATTATGCAATCGCATAATTCTCCTTCAGTGTTTTCCTACTGTCTTTCCCAGAGGTTCTGTAGGGTAATCTAAGTTCCTCTCCTTGGTATATAAACCATTCGTAGTCTGGCTTTTGCCTTTCTCAACAGCCCTTTGCCCCTTCCCATTTCCATGTCCTCCATTCATTTGCTCAAAACTGATTTTCACACCCATGATATTCCAGTTTTCATGCTAGGATGAAGATGAAAGGTGATAAATGAGGTAAATCCGAGTGATGCCCTGTCTGAGATAACTATCTAAGATCTAGCTGAGCCAAACACCATGTATCTGACACTGCTCAGCCCAGGTTGTCCTCGAGTTTTACTCATCCTCTCTCTGCTTGGCAAACTTCTACACATCTTCAGAACTCAGTCACCTCTGCGATGCCTCATGGAGAACTGAACTAAACTATCATTTTGGCTGCTATTGTGCTTTGTATGGACAACCCTGGCGGCTCAGAGGTAAAGAATCTGCCCACAATGCGGGAGACCTGGGTTCGATGTATCTCCGTGAGCACTTGTGAAAATAACCATGCTCTAGACTGCAGACTCCTTGAAGGTAGGAAATTCAGTATACATTAATGTCATGTTTTAGCAGTTGTGAGTCAGAGAACTGCACAATCAGTAAAGCTCTGCCCAGGAATACAAGACCATTTACTGTACTTGTAGTATTTGTAGAAAGGGTGATCTGCCTGTAGATGTATCCCAATGTTTTATCCTTTCTGTTACATCATGTCCAAGATCAATCTTCATTTTAGCAGACTATGCTGAACCTCTTGTCAGTTGCTGTTGGTTTAAGTGAACCTTCATAGAACTGCAGAAAGTGGCAGCTAGGGTAAACTAGCTGGTAAACCAGTCATGTGTGCGTGTCATTGACATTGTTCATTAAGCTTCCTTTAGCAAACATAAAATGAAGAAAGACCTAGGTATGGGCCATGCTTTTTCCTAAGTTTAGGTCATTTTGGATCATCTCAGTTCAGTTCAGTTGCTCAGTCCTGTCTGACTCTTTGCGACCCCATGGACTGCAGCACGCCAGGCCTCCCTGTCCATCACCAACTCCCAGAATTTACCCAAACTCATGTCCATTGAGTCGGTGATGCCATCCAACCATCTCGTCCTCTGTCGTCCCCTTCTCCTCCTGCCCTCAATCTTTCCCAGCATCAGGGTCTTTTCTAATGAGTCTGTTCTTCACATCAGGTGGCCAAAGTATTGGAGTTTCAGCTTCACCAGCAGTCCTCCCAATGAATATTCAGAACCAATTCCTTTAGGATGGACTGTTTGTATCTCCTTGCTATCCAAGGGACTCTTAAGAGTCTCCTCCAACACCACAGTTCAAAAGCATCAATTCTTCGGTGTTCAGCTTTCTTTATTGTCCAACTCTCACCGCCATACATGACTACTGGAGAAACCATGACGGACCTTTGTTGGCAAAGTAATATCTCTGCTTTTGAATATGCTGTCTAGGTTGGTCATAACTTTTCTTCCAAGCAGCAAGTGTCTTTTAATTTTATGGCTGCAGTCAACATCTGCAGTGATTTTGAAGCCCAAGAAAATAGTCTGTCACTGTTTCCATTGTTTCCCCGTCTATTTGCCATGAAGTGATGGGACCAGATGCCATATCTTAGTTTTCTGAATGTTGAGTTTTAAGCCAACTTTTTCATTCTTTTTCACTTTCATTAAAAGGCTCATCTACTGTTATGTTATTTTAAAAATAAATGAACATTTACTTGTATTTTCAGCATTTTTTAGGAGTGCTTGATTTATTTTTAGAATTAAAAAAAAATAACAAACCAAAAAGCAAGAGAAGAGGATGAAAATTGCCAGTATAAAAAACTGAAAATTTAATTCTATGACTTCTAAAGCATTGCTGTTAGTGAATATTATTCAATGAATCTGTACAAATCTACCTAGCTTCCATAGCAAATGAAGATATGATTGCTTTTCAATGTTGAAACCCATACTGTGGATTTCTGCTTTTCCAATAGGTGTTTTACTCTGAATTCAGTCCCTCCATAAACCTTGTACATTTAGTTGAGATAACTTGTTTTGGACCTCTCCAGAAAAAAAGGTCTCAAGTCACCTCCTTTAAATGCCTAGCCCCATCCATCACTAAGGGCATCCATATCTGTTTAGCACTTGGGGCACTTGCTGGAATTCTGTTCATTTCTGCTGGTTTGCATGTTTGATGCGTTTGCCTTCTGTCTTTTTTTCATGCTTATTCAATCAGCTTTTTCACACTCAATCAGTATGAGAGCTATAATGTGTCTGTCTGTCTTCCCTTATTCTCAAACTAAATTATGTCCTCTATCCTCTCTCTGCAGTTGTCTTTAACTAATCAAGATTTATAATCTGATATTAAGTACTGTATGTATTTAATTTGTTCTTAACTCCTTGCTTGACTGTGAGGTTCAGGTGAGGAGGGCCCATGTCTTTTCTAGTCACAGCTATTAGCCCAGTGCCAAGATAACATTTGTTAAATAATGTTTATTAAATACATGTATTACAGAAAATGCAAATGCACATAAAGAATAGAGGGGGAAATTACCTAATGTGTAGTAAGTTTCAAATAAGCGCTGAAGCGTTTTTATCATGTATACAAATTATGTTTATATATGCATATTTAAAAATGGGATCACACACTATATACTATTTAACATTTTATGCATCAGATCATGATCTTGCCATTATGTCACCGTGTTTTTCAGTCGCTAAGTCAGGTCTGACTCTTTGCAACCCCGTGGACTGCAGCACAGAGTCTCAAAGAGTCAGACATGATCCATATGCCACCATTCCTCAAAATTTTTAGACTCAGGAGAGCTACACATTTCAAAATTATGAGGATTCCAGTGAGCTTTTGTTTGAGTTATCTATTGAAATTTACCTTATTAGAAATTAAAACAGAAATTTGAAAATAGTAAATAATTCATTAAAATAAGGAGGCCTGGCATGCTGCAGTTCATGGGGTGGCAAAGAGTCGGACATGACTGAGCAACTGAACTGAACTGAATAAAAGTATATGATTCTAAGTTAGTATAAGCAATTTATTTTTCTTAAAATCACTATGTTTTTCAAAAAATATTAGTGTGAAAAACAGCATTGTTTTATGTTCTTGCAAATCTCTTAATGTCTGGCTTAATGGGTGACAGCTGGGTTCTCATATCTGTTTCTGCATTCAATCTGTGGCAAATACTCTTGGTCAAGATATATTTAGAAAATCCAGCGCCATACAGATGTATAGTTGGAAATGGAGGAACATTTCACTAGTTCTTTCAAGTAATTGTGGGTATGCTTTTCTGATACTGTACCAGAACTCAGCATGCTATTTTTTTAAACTCTTTTACATTGGTCTGTCTTCTACTTTGAATGGCTCTCTTGCCTCAGTGTATTGTGTTTTTTTGTGTTACCTAATGGTCACATTGACCATCTGGAAAACATTGGTCCACTGGGTTATGCAGATCTTCCAGATGTTGCCATAGTTCATTGTGCAGTGTCATCACATGTCATGAGCCTCTAGAAAGCATATTATCGTAAGAGACTGATAATAAAAATGGCAAACAACACTTTAATGTTATTGCAGAAGTAGTTTTGATTTTGTAGACACCCTGAAAAGATTCCACAGGCCTCTGGGATTCTCGAGACCATATTTTAAGAGTTACAGAAATCTGTCAATCAGACTTATGCTGGTGTTCAGTTCTGGAAAATTCTCAGTGATTGCAACATTGCTTCTATTCTGTCAGTTTTGGCAATACCTATTGTACATGTGTGTTAGTCGCTCAGTCATCTTTTAATCTTATTTGCTTATTGTTTCCAAACTGCCTGTTCTTATTTTATAATGTCAGTTTTATATCATGATTTTCATCTCAAAGATCTTAATACTATGTTTAAAAACTCTTAATCAGATTCATCTATTTTTTTCTATTTTATGGGTATGAAATATCGTGTTTGTTGGGTCAGATTATTTTATGCCATAATTGCTGGGCTTCATCATGTGTCTTAAAATTCTTACTTGAAATATTTTCTTCTTTCTGGGAATTTCTCTCCAATTTGGGGAGTTTCTCTCCACTTCCATAGGGGAGTTTCGCATTTGGATCTGGGTTCTACAAAATGCACAGTTCCAAATCTGGTTTTATGATAGAAATTCAGTTTGAGTTTCCCCTTTGGGGATAGTAAATTCCAAGTCTTGTGTCCTTATGTTACATAGACCCATATCCCACTTTTACAGTGTATTTCTGCCTCTTTCCGTAGAGTGGCCCTAGGAAAATGAGAAAAGTTTTGCCATTATCTTTTTGCAAGTGGGCAGTACAGTTCCAGATTCTGGATTAATTTGAAGCGCCCATCTCTGCCCTTCTACCATGCAGTAGTCATATTAATTCCCCATTGCATGTTCCTATTAAGAATCCTGATCCGTATCTATATCTGTTCTCAATGGCCTTAAAATAGTAGCTTTGTCCCTATTTGTCACTGTGGGTTGCCTCTTTATTTCTGCCATGCAGATTTTTTCCATTGTTTTTTTAACAGTATTCTGTTTCAATTATACATAATTTATGTTCTCATTTCTTTTTATTATTTTATCAGTTATTTCTAATTTCAGAGTGGAAGAGGGAATTTTTGGTATGTAATTAACTTGCTATCTTGATACATTTATTAATTATATAGGAATCTACCAACACTTATTAAAGCAATTATCCATTTTTGGACATTTAGGTTGTTTCTAGTTTCTTCTTATTACAGATATCACAATGATAAACATTTTTATAACTAAATATTTACATGTATCCATTGTTATATCCCTAGATTACCTTTTTCAGAAATGAAACTGATGATTTGTATCTTTTCATTGTATGTGTCCGATAAAGTCTTTCTTCTAGATTTTCATTGCCTTTTATAGCCTTCAGGATAAAGCCCTAACAAAATAATGTGGGGTGTCAGATATGTGTCAATATCTTCCTCCTACTTCCCTTTTGTGGAGAAGGAAATGGCCGTCCACTCCAGTATTCTTGTCTGGAGAATCCCATGGATAGAGGAGCCTGGCAGGCTACAGTCCACGGGGTTGCAAGAGTCGAATTCTACTTAGCACCTAAACCACCACCACCACCACCACTTCCCTTTTGAGCCTCCTATCCTACCCCCTCCTCCATTTGCCACACTTGGAACTCTGCATATGTGCTGTGCTCTCTTATTTACCTGTGTCTTTCTCTGTGCTATTTCTTCTATCAGGGACACTTTCTCCCCATCTCTTTGCACACTGAAGTTCTACTCATCCTTTAAAACACTGCTCGGGTGAGCCCTCTGCTGTCAAGTTCTCGGTGACCTTTACAGAAACATTTCTTTCTTCTAGGCTGTTATACTTCCTTTGTTAAAGCATTTACTACAGTTGTTTACATGCTTGTCTCCACCACGAGTTCGGGAAATCCTCGAATACTGTTTGAACTCCAGCATTTAGCACGGTGCATGACACATAGAGGGTACTTGCTCAATGTATAATTGATGAATGAATATTATATAACTTGGTGAGTAATATCATTGAATCACATAATTTTTTTTGTGTCCCCTAGCCACGTAATAAACTTGTTTTGTGTCAGAATATCATGATATTTTCTATCTAGTTTATCATAGTCTTTTCATCTCTCATCTACTAAAGCAATATCAATCATATTCTTAGCATGCTCTAAATAATTATTGTTTGATTGATTACTAGGCTGTATTACAGAATCAGTGAGGCTGAAAAACAATTTTTTGTGGGTTCTTCTGCAGAAGTTATTACATGGTTATTACATGCCAGGACATTAGGACGTTTGCACTCAACACCCAGCTTCAACAAGGCTTTTTCCCTTTTTTAAAGTTCTCAGGTTAAACAAGCTTCGGACTTAAAGAGCTCCAAGGCAGCTTTCAGCTGTACTAATTTATCTTCTTACAATTACAATCCTACTCTAAAAGTTAGACTATAGACCCTGTTCTATGGAAAATGAGTGAGTACCATGTTTCATAAAAGCACTTGTTTGTGGTATATTTTTGGAGTGCCGGAAGAGTAGTCATAACACTTGTATTTGTGTTTCGACTTGCATCTGGAGAGATGACTTAACGCAATTTCTGCGAAGAAAGCTTGTAAACTCTTCTTGAAATATTCTGACTACAAATGAGCACACATGTATATTTCTGGTGAATTTGGAAATGATAGCAAAAATGATAAACTCTTTGTTGCTTTCTAGAGTAAGTTCAGAGGGTAAAAACAAATTCTTAAGCAAATCTGAATGAAACTGAGTAGAAAAGATTTGTAAAACTTAAGCTAGCATCCTGAATTGATTACAGAATAGGAAGGTATTATAAAATGACACAGCACCCCTTTTCCTTCATATTTATTTTATTGTCAGACTGAGAGAGATTGGTGTAGCCTACCAGGCTCCTCTGTCCATGGAATTTTCCAGGCAAGAATACTGGAGTGAGCTGCCATTTCCCACTCCAGGCAATTGTCTGGACACAGGGATCTAACCAGCATCTCTTGTGTCTCCTGCTTGGCAGGAGGATTCTTTACCACTGCGCCAGCTGGAAGCCCTATTTCTAACAATCTCTTTATCTTTCATTTCACAGCTAGCTTGTATTGGTTTTGTTGAAGATTATTTCTTAGTGGTATTAAATGATGTATGAACTCAGCTGAAAACAAAGAAACAGGTCCTTTGGTTTTCAATTCAATTGCACCATTATTGATTACATTTTCTTTGTGAAAGTCCTTCATCCATAATTAATTGAACTGAGTACATGAACCAGAAATGATGTTTAAGGTGCTGGTCCCACCTATTTGAGACTTTAGGCAAACCACACACATTTATTGATTTCAGATTTATCATCATAGTGATAGCATAGCAACCTGTTCCCTTGGCTTTGGCTTATCTCTGGCTCAGTGTTCATTTCCTTCCCTGTTCCCATGATTGTTTCAGGAACCATGACTTTAATCAATGACTTCTCTTTCAAACTTAGTCACTTTCAAAACCCTATAAAAACGCATTGTTTTTGATTCATTCTTCCACTCTTCCCTACCATCTTAGTTCTAACATACAACATGCGTTTAGGAAGTATTTTGAAACTGGCTGGATTTCAGTGAAAAGCTCAAGCTTTTTAATGCAAAAATCATAATTATGATTACCTTTAAATCAACTATGGTCCTGATTTCCTGCATTTTCAGGACTAATGTGTTAGAAATCTCACTGAATTCTGGGTGCATCTTCTGGATAATTTGGTTTCCTTCTTTATGCTTTTCTTTGTATTCTAGTTCTTTTATACTAGTAGGTATTACTCAGCTGTACAAAAACCAAATGTTACTGAAAATTTAGAAAGCAGACATCACTTAGATTTGTACTGGATTCCGTATTCCCTGCAGAAGAAATAATAATGGACAATCAAATTGATGTGGAATTGGCTTTTTGGTAATTTTTTTTTTTTTTTTTTGCTTTTTGGTAATTTTAAACATCTTTTTGTGTAAATTAAGGAACTAATGCTGGTGGTGATGTTAGTGCTGTGATCTAACTTAGAATCTGTGCGGTCCTTCAATAACTATGGGGAGTGGTTTTAAACACCTGGCAAGTACGTGGCTTATTTAAAACAGGAAGTGCTCACAATGCTGCTCAGTTGCTACTATTTGTCTAACTCAAACAGGGACAGTTTCATTGGGTTTTAAGATCTCTTCATCTTATTATAAAGATGTCTTTTTAAATATCTCATGATGGGTTTATTTGGTTGGCAAAATGAAATGTTTAAGTATGCTACAGTGAGGAGGAACTGGTTAACTTCAAATTCCATCCACTTCCTTTACCATACAGCTTAAGAAAAGCTGAGGCAGGTAGTGTGTTGGAGAGCAGGTTAGTCTCCAGGTCAGTAGAGCCTGGATCTGTTCATTCACTCATTAGTGTATGAATTAGAGCTACTCATTTGGCTTCTGTGACCCTCAGGAGCCTCCTGTATAACACGAGAGAATTGTTGCCTACCAATCTACCTAATAGGGTTATATAAAGCAAGTGAAAACGCTAGGTTAATTGCAAAGCACAGAACAAATGGATATTGTTATGATTATTGTAGTATCTACATGTATAGGCAGAAGTGAAATCCTTGGAAACATGCTGGAAGGTTTTATTTTCTTCAGCATCTCTTCTGCCAAAAATATTTATTGACTGCAGCTGGAAGAAAACCATTCTGAGAAGGAAAATGACGCTGAATAGGAGTCAGAACCTGTTTAATATTCTGACAGCTTAAACATGTTTCTTTATGCTTCACAATAATAATTTGGCTTCTAAGTGACTTCTCTGACATGAGAACCCACTAAATCAGGAAAGCTATAAATTGCTGAAAGGCTACCCACCCTCAAGGAAATGACCAGGAAGGGGCAAATGGGATTGGACCAGCGTATCTGGCTGAGGGGACTCGACCACCTAAAGCTTCATAGACCCCAAAGGAGGCCAGTTTTGTGGGGTGTGGAAGACCAGAGGACTAGCTACCTACCAGCCTTGGACCTCATCTATTGAGAGTCTACTGTATACTACACTCCATGGTAGGTGCTTTGGCTGAAGTATTATATTACATTTGACCTTCCGAACAACTCTTTTGCAAGAGTACTATTATATCATTACTGCATTTAGGAAAACTGACATTCCCTGAACTGCAATTATGCTCAACTCTTCCAATTTTAAATCCAATTTTCTTTTCATTTTGCAGACCCTTCCCTCACTCTCACCACAAAAAACTATGTAGTTAACTATACATTTACAAAGCATAGCCACACAAATTACCTTACTTGATTGATATTTCCTCTCTACCCAGCTTTTCCAAGGCATGCTGGTGTGTTGTTTCTTGCTGAGTTTGGTGGCATGACTGAAAAGAGCACAGCATGAAAACCAGAACTCTGCCCTGGTCTCCTTCATCAACCAACCTTGTTACCTTAAAACCTGAAAAGGAAGGGTGTGGCCACTAGTTTAGTTCGGGCTTCCCTGACAGCTCAGATGGTAATCTGCCTATAGTGCAGGAGACCCAGTTCAATCCCTGAATCAGGAAGATCCCCTGGGGAAGAACATGACAAACCACTTCAATATTCTTGCCTAGAGAATTCCATGGACAGAGGAGCCTGGCGGGCTATGGTGGATGGGGTCACACAGAGTTAGTAGAAGAATCTGGAGTAGAAGTTAGGTTTCCTGAGAAGCAGGTCTCCCAAGCATCTTTGGAAATAAAACAGATAAGTACATTTGTGAGATTATTATTTAATTAAAAACTATACTTGTGGTTTAATTACAGGGAGAAGATAGGACTTTGAAAGGGGGAAGGGGAAAATGTTGGTAGAGAAAGATTTACTGTAAAGGTTTGATTCTAATCTATAATGAAAATGATACTCAGTAATCAGGGGGAATCAGCTGCTTCAAGTTTGCATTATTTGTAGAAGTCCCAGTTTTAGGCATTGGGACCTGCACAAATTCAAGAGAGACTGGGCTCTCTTTAAGAGAATCTGAGCACACCCAGTGCTCCTCTTTGTGGAGGATGCAGGTCAGCTTGCTCTATAAGGTGAAAGCCTGTAGAATGTCAGCTTGTCTCATGGAAAAGGAATGTGCTGGAGACTTACTCTAACCTAGGTTGCTTTCAGGTACGCCTATGGGAAAGATCATCTTAGAGTGTTAATTAATGGGGTGGCTAATGTACTTACTAAAATTATTGGAAGCTATTTGGATTTTTCAGTGATTCAGATTTGTGAAAATGAATTTGTAATAAAAATGAATGACAGAAATAATCTAACAAAGGGAATGCTTAGCCTGCTTAGGCAAACCTGCCTTTCTAGCAAGACTAGGATCTCGCCCTCTAGAGGATGAAGGTCCCATGTCTTTGGGGATATTTTATTAAAAGTTAGTCATGGCTCTCTTTTGAAATCACTTGCTGTTACTCCAGGGAGGATGAACTTAAGCTGCATCCCTCTTTCTCTGATCTTTCCTTTCCTTCCCTTATGCCCTTCCTATTGTATGCACCCTGATGAATAAAGGCTGTGGGATACAGAGTGGGAAATGAGAAAGTCGCTCAGACCATGGCAGATGCAGGAGGAGATCAGTGAAAGGAAATTTTCCCTAGGGAGGCGGATGTGTTGAGGGGAGAAAACTTCCTGAAGTAGCATTGTTATGGAAAGCTTGATACTAAGTAACTCACCAGCATTTATATGGCCTGTAAGTGGTAAAGCTATGATTGAGCAGGATCCTTCTGGCTTGAAGGCAGAGAACCCAAGGAATCACCAGGGCTGGCTCTCACTGATTTTGGGTAGCAGAAGGCTCACCTTCAAAATGCCATTATTTTCACTATTTTCTTTTCCATATTGGTAATATTTTGTCTGGAACATGGTGATCTCAGACTCTGATTGGTCTTCTACTCAGTAACTATTTCCTTTATTTCTTGCTTGTTACTTCTATTCCATTAGGTAAGACTTATTTCTTAGGGATAAAAATTACTGATACAAATAAATCTATAGTTTTTGTTGTATACACGATCTTGCCTTTCAATAATTTTCAGTTTCTGATTTGGGAGGGAATTTCTTTATATCAATGACAATTGTTTTTGCACTACCAAGTTTGTTCTTTTCTCAAAGTGGAATTAATTTGACTCTTATACCTTGCTATTCTTGGCTAGGTTCCCTAATAATTTCAGACTGAATATAATTTCTTCTTTAGTATCATCATTCACCTCTTACCCTAACAAGTCTACTATTTCATTTATTTGCTTGAAAGAACACAGATGTTTTCCAAGTTTTCTTGTATCTTTCAAATGTTAAATATTTTTTAAAATGACTTTTGACACCTTCAGAGCAATTTTTACTTGTTCACATATTATAGCCTGGGTCCCACTTGTGCTGTCCCTTCTAAATCTTCCTTGATCGTGGATCTGAGCATGGAGTCTTCCAAAAGCTAGACTTCTGTGTATTCGTTTATTCATCAATGATTTCCACACGAATGTAATACATTCCATCTCTCAGGCATTAAGCTGGTGGCTTATTTGATGTGCAGAGACTTTCACTAATTTTTAGAAGATCACTTGGTAGAGGTCTGCTCAAATAAGAAGGTATCTTCTGCTTCCAATGCCTGTATATTAGGATTCTCCAGAAAAATGGAACCAATAGGATATCTTTTGGCTCACGTGATTATGGAGGCCCATAGGTTCCCAAAGGAACCTGGATAATTGCTGCTGTTTCCAAGCTGGAGAATCAGGAATGCTGGTGGTTTGATTAGATCTGAGTCCAAGACCTGAGACCCAGAAATGCCAATACCCAACATCTGAGGGTAGAAGAAGATGGAGAGTCTCAGCTCAAAGAAATATCTAATGTGCTTGTCTTTCACCTTGTTGCTCAATTCAGGCCCTCTAGAGATTGGATGAGGCCCATCTGAACTGCTTAGTTGATTAGCGCAAATGCTAATCTCTTTCAGAAATACTCTCACAGTCACATCCAGAAATAAGGTTTTACCAACCATCCGGGCATCCGTTGGTCCCCTAATGTTGAAAACTAAAATTAACCATCATAGCCTGGTCCTTTGCTGTGAAAAGGTTTTTTTGTTTTATTTTCCCTGAGTGATCTGAAACACTTTTCAGTCTTTGTTTTTTGAGGAAGAGTATACAACTGTCAAGATTTTCCAGTCTTCCCCGAGTACCCACTGCCAACTTTCTGTTCTTTTCTTAGTTGGCCTTTCTGTATCACTGGGCATTACAATCTTTAAACTTTCATTTTAGAGAAACTATCAATGCTGATGAATGTCAGGGGAGACCCCAAATCATTTTGGATAGTATAGCAAACTGTTTTCTTGCTGTGTGAATGGAGAGGTGGGTGTCAGATTTCTCATTTCTGCATCTCTGAGATAGAGATGAGTGTGCAATGATGCACACTCTTTGTGATGTACAAAGAGGCACACAGTAAGAGGCAATGATGACTTGTGCTGCTTTGTCTGATGCTGTGTGGACACCTGAGCTGGGGATGAGGTCACATGCTTGTCCCATACAGATGAGTATGGATTTCTCCCAGATGTTGAAAGATTGTTGCTAAGCTGTTAGTTTCTATTGCTATAGTGATGTGAAGTCACAGTGTTGTTTTTTATGTATTTTAATGGAATGTGGAGAGAAAAAAAAATAAGGTGCCATAAGATGTATCATGAGCTTCCCTGCTGGCTTAGACGGTGAAGAGTCTGCCTGCAATGCAGGAGACCTGGGTTTGATCCCTGGGTCAGGGAGATCCCCTGAAGTAGGAAATGGCAACCCACTCTAGTCCTCTTGCCTGGAGAACTCCAGGAACAGAAGAGCCTGAGCCCCAGGCTATGGGGTTGCAGAGTCAGAAACAACTTAGTGACTAACACTTCACTTCAAGATGTATCAACACTTCATTCTTTAAGATGTCACACTAAAGGTATCACCACAGACTTATCTTCAGTAGCTATTGTAAAAAATTAATAAACAGAAATTTCAGTTATATAAGGTTGGGAGATGAAGAGAGGTGCTCTCATGCCCTGCTAAGATAGCAGAGCCCAACAGGAAGAAGAAAGACTCCTCTTTTTCCCTGGCGAGGACTCAGTCAATGGAAAGCCATGGACTGTTTGTTTACTCTAGCCCTCCCACCTTCCTTTTCTTTCCTGTAAAAGCTTCTCCTTCACTTGCCGTGGCAGAGTTTGCACATGGTTGCAGGTCCTAAATTGCAATTCTCTGCTGATCCCAAATAAACCCGACTTCGCTGGGTAAATATCTGAGAGTCTATTTGTTTAAGGTCAACACAGTAATTTCTTGGAGTTGTTTTAGAAGAGAAGGTATTTGTTCTTCAGCTCATGTGTTTCTATAAGTGGAAACCTAGCAACAGCCGCTGAACCTAAAAATCTTGTGGCGATTTTCAAACCTGATTTGTCCTGTTCTGTCTTCCCCTCAGAGCACATGGGGAAGCAGCTCATGGCTCTACCACCAGTCCCTGGAAGACAGGTCCAAATATGACTTATCTTTGCATCCCAAGTACTTTGCAAAGGACCTGGCACCTGACTTTCTAGAATGTACCATTATGGTTACTGTAGAGCAAATGCAAAGCCCTGTAAAGATTTCACAGGAATATGCAGCCAGCTTTTCAATGACTATATCTTCAATCCCTAATTGTATATCTATTTTGATATGTAGCCAACAAGTTTTTATATCATCTTAACTGCCTTGGTAGTTTTATACAGACTCTTCCAACTGGAGGAATAAATTATCTTCTTTGGAAAGCTAAGTTATATAAAACTATGATTTAAGAGACAAGCAGAATGTTTATTGCTTCTCAGGATAACCCTTTATTTTCCAAATAAGTCAAATGTCCTGCTTTCTAGGGTAAAGCTAATGCACTCTGAAATTTCATTTACTAATTAACATGCTCCAAACTCTGCCTTGCTCTGCTCTCCAAGATGGTCTTAGTACAAAGGCTACAGCTTGCTCAGCCTCACAAAGTCAGGGCAGAATGTAATAAAACTGCTGGTAGCAGCATTCAGGTTCCCAAGGGAACATTGTCACGAAACAGTAGCTGATCTTGAGTTGACAGAGGCAAGCGACAAGCGGAAGAAATGCAGTGCTCTGACATGCCACGTTCTGGATACCCAAACGCCAGCAGTTTCAATACCAGCTTTCAGCCTGCCAAAGCACAAATCCAGTGTACCACTTACTGATGACATAAAACTATACAGGAAATCTATTTAAATGTGATTTTTTAAAAAAATGATGCACTGATGGGTTATTTAGCAGATTTGTCATGCTCTTTTTTGTTAATAAGATTTTTATTTTATATTCATAGTTGATTAGCAGTGTGGTATTCATTTTAGGTGTACAGCAAGGTTTGTCATGGTTTCTTACAATCTTCAAGAATCGTTGATGTGTCTGATTGTATTTGGTCGTAGTTAAACCTCACAGAATCTCTGTGAGTTGCACCGTTTTGCATCTGCAATTGTAAAGTGCTGATAAGAGTCCTTTCCATTCTCCAAAGGAACAATGGTGGAACAAAAATAAAACAAAAACTGATGTGGTGGGCCTCATTGGAGAAATAGTTTCCTCCAGAGTAAAGCAGACTTTGAAACTTCATAGTATATGGTTACATTTATTAGTTCTGAGAAATTCATTCATATTTTTATCTCTTTTTAAATTTTATAATGTGGAGGTTCATGTTTAAAAACCAAAGGCATTATTTGGATACGTAAAAGAAATGTGTTTCTATTGATAAATTAAGGTTTGTGTTAAAAGATGCGCTTAGTGTGGTGAAAGCATGGCACAAATCCCATTATAATACAGCCAAATGTGGGATTTTCTAAATTACGATGATTAAAATGTCCAGAATTGTAACACCTCATGAGTCTAAAGCTTACAGATCCAGCAAACTCAACTAGCTGGAACCCAGTTGCAAACTAGGAAATAAACCCAAAACGAACTTGGAAGAGAGAAAATTGGTGCCTTGAAGTTTACATTTTCTTCATCCCTCTTCACTGCTCCCCATCTTCCTTCCCTGCCCCCCCAACATATTGTGGGAGATTCTTTTAGGATCTAATTGTACATATAGTCTAATAGACCTGGTGATCCCCACAGTGGCTATAGTTAAAAGAGACCAAGAAAGTGATAAAAATCAGTCAGAAAAACTCTACAGGCATCAGGACCACCTAATGAAGAGACAGGAAGCTCTGTACATGCCAGTTGATCCAGCGAACATTGCAATTCTGGACAGTGTGGATATTCCTCATAATTGTCTTGGCATATCAAGATTAAATTTTGCCCCAAATCGTGTGCCTAGTCCAGAGTAGAAATGTATAGTGCATTTCAGAAAGCATTCTGTGCAAGAAGGCTATTGTTTTATGAGATTTAAAGGGGGAAAAACCCTCTAACTCACTAGAGAATGTAGGTAGGTATCCAGAATAACAACCATCTCGTGAGTGTACATTACCCTTCCTATAGTTGTGATGCTAAGATCCTTTGCTATTGATAAGTTCTGTAACCCTTGGCATGGAATTTCATCTCTCATAGCTTTGCTTTCTCTTCCATAACATGGTTTGAATAGCATCTACTCCTCAAGAGTGTTCTATCAATTCAATGGAATTTCTTTATAAAGTTTTTTCATTGTGCCTGCCAAATAATGTATATTTAATCATTGTGGTTATTACTTATTTCCAGCCTTCTGTGAATAAGGAAATACATTGGAAGCTGAGTAATACCAAGAAATACAGACTGTATATCACATTTTTATGATCCTAAACTGTTCAGTGTTTTCTTGTTGAATGCTTTGAAGAATATTACATGAACTAAGAGATTGTCAACTCTAGGGATATTATGCCATCCATAACCTTGAAGTAGCTGACACTGTTACTGTGTTTGGAGCAGGATAGCTTTTTTGGGGGGTGGGGGCTGTCCTGTACACCGTAGGTTGGTTGGCTAGCAGCATCCCCAACCTCTACCCACAAGATACCAGTAGTGCCTCCCCCTACCTCACTTGTAACAACTGAAAACCACTCAAGATATTGCCAAATGTCCCTACAAGGCAAAATCACTTTAGTTGAGAACCACTGTACTAGAGAAACAAATATGTAAATATCAAGTGTAGAGTTTTAAATGATAGTGAAAAATTAATAGAGTCTTTAAATTTTCATTCCCTTTGTGTTATGAGACTTTGATGACACATACCTGCTTTATCTCGGTTACCTCTATGTGTGTCTTTTCCTCTTGTAATTTAGATGTTATTCAGTGACAGTTAAAGGAGAATGAAGATTTGGAGTGAAATGGTATATCCTATGCAGTCTTGAAAACGGGGCTTCTCAGGTGAATTTTCATCACTGATTTCCAGAAAAGTGTAAGTGTTAGTCGCTCAGTCGCGTCAGACTCTTTGCACCCCATGGACTGTAGCCCCACCCCCCAAGCTCCTCTGTCCATGAAATTCTCCGGGCAACAATACTGAACTGGGTTGCCATTCCCTTCTCCAGGAGATCCATTCCCAACCCAGGGATCGAAGCTGGGTCTCCCACATTGTGGGAAGATTCCTTATTGTCTGAGCCACCAGAGAAGGCCTAATTTCCTGGATGGCTTTAAATAAATCCATATATATTTACTGAACATGTACCAATTTTTAAGTCCTATGCCAGCTATTGGAGGGGAAGGAAAATATTTTTTTCTGAACCACCTGAGTAAATAAATTTCTTTTCTAGTTCCATGTGTCTGGGGGCTAGTGATGCCTGCCCCTCCAGCTCCAAACAGCCTGCCTTTCCTTCTTGCTCTATTAGCCTTTCACTCTAACTTTCTCCTGCTTTAACTCACCTCTTCACCTCCCACCCCCACCTTTGTTGCATGATTATGCAGGGTTCCAGACAGCATCATCTTCTTTCTGGCATGACTCAGACTCCTGTTAAAGTTCCATTTCTGGTGCCTCATTTAGGAAAAAATCATCTGCTTCTTTTAGCCCACATTAGTAGGGAACACTGGCCCATCTATTAATCAATTGGGCTTTAGTTCTAAAATTCAATCATAATCAAATATTTCTGGCTCCTTAGCCTGTCCATATTTGGAGAGATTCATCAGTTATGATTAAATTGGACAGCTAGTAACAAAGAGCTGTAGTTATAATGACTTAAACAAAGTAGAATTAAATTTCTCTTAACCCAAAAGTCAAGAGGTAAGCAGCCCAAGGCTGGTATGAAGGGTTTATGATTTCATCATTGTCTCTGCCATTCCTGTTGTATAGCTTCCATCCTCAAGGTCACCCCATGGTCAAAAGGTGTCCATCTATTGCAGTTCCATCATAACATCTGAGTTTTCAATTAGAAATATGGAGAAAAAGAGAAGGGCGAAAGGAGGACCTGATAATGTAATATTTTCTTTTTCTGTAAGTCCCTCTCAAGTTAGGAGTTTGGGATTAACATATACAGACTACTACATATAAAATGTATAACCAACAATGACTTAGTGTATAGGACAGGGAACTGTACTCAATATTTTGTAATAACCTATCAGGAAAAGGAATCTGAAAAAGAATATATATATATGTGTATATATGTATATATGTATGTGTGTATATTACATATGTATATAATATGTGTGTGCATATATACACATGTTTGTATATTGCATATGTATGTAATACACGTGTATATGTATATACATATGTATGTATGTTATACATGCATGTAATATATGGCATATACATACATAGGTATATTACATGTGTGTAACATGTGTGTATATATGTATATACATATGTTTGTCTGTTATATATGTAAGTAATATGTGTGTATGTATATACATATGTATGTATATTACATCTGTGTAATATGTGTGTGTGCATATGTGTGTATGTTGCATATGTGTAGTATATGTGTGCATATACACATATGTATGTATATTACATGTGTGATATGTGTATATGTATATACATGTTTATATTACATATGTATGTAATATATGTGCATATACATATGTGTGTATATTACATGTGTACATAATATATATGTTTGTATACATGTATATACATTTGTGTGTATATTACATATGTATGTAATATATATGTGTACATACATATGTGTGTATATACCTATGTGTGTATATTACATGTGTATGTAGTGTATATGTGTGTATATGTATATACATATGTGTGTGTATTACATATGTATGTAGTATATATGTGTGTATATGCATCACTGAATCACTTTGCTGTACACCTGAAACTAGCGCAACAGTTGCAAATCAATAAACAATTTTTAAAAAATTATTTCGATACTGCCTACAAGGAGATGGCTGGGATATGCAGCTGGATGTATTACTGCTTCCAGCAGTATAAAGATAGTGTTAAAAAAGAGAAAATGAGAATAGTTATTGGTCGGGGACAGACATCTCTGCCACACAGAGACTTTTGAGAGGAGTGTATATCTTTGATGTTATGTATACCACGCTTGAAATAGGACTTCAATAAGATGTTTCATATTCTATACAATGAAGCTTGCTTATTACATTGATAGTGAGTTCTTATTCAAAACATGTGTTCCTCTTGCTTACATATAGAGTTGGAAGGACTCTTTATCATTGTCCCAGGAAATGAAGTAGAAAACTGTAACATTCTACTGAAAAGTGAAAGATGTGGTCAGTCAATGAGTTTTGTTTTTGTCCCATAGATGTATTGAATGCCCACCTATGGCATGACACTGTCACAGGACAGAGCTCTTGTGAGCCTTAAATGAAAATATCACATATAAAAGCATGTGAAAATTTGAAGTGCTATTGGGTTGCTTGTATTGATTTTATTATCTAGATCCAGATCAAATTTTAGCCATTCTTGGCAACAAAAGGCAACAAATACACTCTGTTTCTCTAAAAATATTCTATCAGTAACCAATTATCTCAAAAAGAATTTTCTCTACTGTGTGATAGTGTAACAATATATTATCCAGTAATACTAGTTAAGGGAACCTAGGATGGAGGAGCCTGGTAGGCTTCAGTTCATGGGGTCACTAAAAGTCGGACACAACTGAGCGACTTCACTTTTCACTTTCATGCATTAGAGAAGGAAATGGCAACCCACTCCAGTGTTCTTGCCTGGAGAATCCCAGGGACGGGGGAGCCTGGTGGGCTGCCGTCTATGGGGTCGCACAGAGTTGGACACGACTGAAGCGACTTAGCAGCAGCAGCGGGAAGCACAACTAGATTACCTATGTATTACTCCTAGTCTTCTTACTTGCCTTTCTGACTTCCATAAGACACTAGGTCCCTTCATACCTCCTTCCAAATCTGAAATTCATAAGTCACATACTCTGTCTCTTTAGGCAATGGCAAAGCTCTGAGGTCATTCGTATCTTTATAAAGTTTAGGTGGCACTGTCATATTAAAAAAGTCCAGAATGAGGAATGGATATTGAAAGAGTTTTATTTATTCCATTTTTTAAAATGTTTGATGCATTGTCTTTTTCTTAATTAGAAATGATTTGCATCAGGGTTTTCTTACAGGGCATACAGGAACTAATTAGAATATTTTTAATAATACAGATCCACACTGTGTTCGCAGAAAGCCACAGAGCTCTGTAAGAGAGAAATAATTCTCGGAGATGTATTGTCTAGCAAGAGATTATATCTGGTTGACTGATGCTAAAGCTGAAACTCCAATATTTTGGCCACCTCATGCGAAGAGTTGACTCATTAGAAAAGACTCTGATGCTGGGAGGAATTAGGGGCAGGAGGAGAAGGGGACGACAGAGGATGAAATAGCTGGATGGCATCACCGACTCTATGGACATGAGTTTGGGTGAACTCTGGGAGTTGGTGATAGACAGGGAGGCCTCAGTTCAGTTCAGTCGCTCAGTAGTGTCCGACTCTTTGCGACCCCATGAATCGCAGCACGCCAGGCCTCCCTGTCCATCACCAACTCCCGAAGTTCACTCAGACTCACGTCCATTGAATCGGTGATGCCATCCAGCCAACTCATCCTCTGTCATCCCCTTCTCCTTCTGCCCGCAATCCCTCCCAGCATCAGAGTCTTTTCCAATGAGTCAACTCTTCGCATGAGGTGGCCAAAGTACTGGAGTTTCAGCTTTAGCATCATTCCTTCCAAAGAACACCCAAGGCTGATCTCCTTCAGAATGGACTGGTTGGATCTCCTTGCAGTCCAAGGGACTCTCAAGAGTCTTCTCCAACACCACAGTTCAAAAGCATCAATTCTTCGGTGCTCAGCTTTCTTCACGGTCCAACTCTCACATCCATACATGACCACAGGAAAAACCATAGCCTTGACTAGACAGACCTTTGTTGGCAAAGTAATGTCTCTGCTTTTGAATATGCTATCTAGGTTGGTCATAACTTTCCTTCCAAGGAGTAAACATCTTTTAATTTCATGGCTGCAGTCATCATCTGCAGTGATTTTGGAGCCCCCCAAAATAAAGTCTGACAGTGTTTCCACTGTTTCCCATCTATTTCCCATGAAGTGATGGGACCAGATGCCATGATCTTCGTTTTCTGAATGTTGAGCTTTAAGCCAACTTTTTCACTCTCCTCTTTCACTTTCCTCAAGAGCCTTTTTAGTTCCTCTTCACTTTCTGCCATAAGGGTGGTGTTATCTGTATATCTAAGGTTATTGATATTTCTTTCGGCAATCTTGATTACAGCTTGTGCTTCTTCCAGCCCAGCATTTCTCATGATGTACTCTACATATAAGTTAAATAAGCAGGGTGACAGTATACAGCCTTGACATACTCCTTTTCCTATTTGGAACCAGTCTGTTGTTCCATGTCCAGTTCTAACTGCTGCTTCATGACCTGCATACAGATTTCTCAAGAGGCAGGTCAGGTGGTCTGGTATTCCCATCTCTTTCAGAATTTTCCACAGTTTATTGTGATCCACACAGTCAAAGGCTTTGGCATAGTCAATAAAGCAGAAATAGATGTTTTTCTGGAACTCTCTTGCTTTTTCGATGATCCAGTGGATGTTGGCAATTTGATCTCTGGTTCCTCTGCCTTTTCTTTTTTTTTTTTTTTTTCCTCTGCCTTTTCTAAAACCAGCTTGAACATCAGGAAGTTCACGGTTCACATATTGCTAAAGCCTGGCTTGGAGAATTTTGAGCATTACTTTACTAGCATGTGAGATGAGTGCAATTGTGTGGTAGTTTGAGCATTCTTTGGCATTGCCTTTCTTTGGGATTGGAATGAAAACTGACCTTTTCCAGTCCTGTGGCCATTGCTGAGTTTTCCAAATTTGCTGGCAGATTGAGTGCAGCACTTTCCCAGGGAGGCCTGGTGTGCTGCAATTCATGAGGTCGCAAAGAGTCAGACACTACTGAGCGACTGAACTGAACTGAACTGAACTGAGTGAGAAATAGTGGCATTTGAGCCCAGGTTTGACAGGTGTTTATTAGCAGAGAATGTGAGTCTGGGTGAGCATTCCAGAAAGGAATTCCCTAAGACAGGGACCAGGAGAACTCCTAGGAGTGACTGGGCAATGTGAGAGCATTTTTTGAGCATTCCAAAGAAATAGACTAACTTCATGAAAATAAGAACTGTGACCACTACACATCACTACACGGTGCTGACATAAAGCTTTGTGATTAGTTATTAAACTAGACTATGAACAATTCTAAGCCAAACCAGAAGATTACAGGGGAAAAAATGGGTGGGCCCAGTTTCTCCTCTAGAATTGTCATACTTGAATGTGACAGGAGTGTTCTATAGAGAATAGTTCACAATTCTTGTTTGTGAACCATTTGAAATATGTTATAGAATGGCTAACAGTAGTTTCATAAAAGACATTTATTCCAGGGAGAGCAGGGCCGTAGATGACATCTACTTAAATCAGCAGGAGATGTGTAAATCTCCCCTTGAACACTGGTGAAGAGTAGTGACTCTGCACCTGAGCATAAATTTCTAGTTCATTCCCAAATAGTCCATTTTACCTTTGGTCAGCAGACTGATACACACACACAGAATTAGTCTACAGACTTGGAGGAGAGTCAGATAGCTTGGGGCTAGAATGGATGCCTAACGGTAAAAGGGGCACATGCTAATAAGCAGGAAAAATATTTTAAGGAAGTGATTCTCAAACTTGAGCAAGCACCAGAATCACCTATAGGATTTGTTAGAACACAGAGTTATGGACCCTACCCCAGAGTTTTTGATTTGGTTGGTTTGTGACCAGGGCCTGAGAATGTACATTTCTCAAAGTTGCCAAGTGATATCAATGTTACAACGGTGGACAACACAGAGTGAGAAGCATTCTTTAAAAATATTCTGAAGCCACGAGCAAGTGAGCATCCTCTTTGAAAAGCCTGGAGGATGAAAGCATAGGGAGGATGTTTTAGTTTTCAGCCTCAGGCTTCTCTGGCTTTCTCCGAACAAAACTGGAACCCATTCCCTCTTCTTCTTTCCCATACTGGCCGGAAGAACTGCCTCCAGTTGAGACTTGCATGCTCATCCATCTGAGCTCTCACTCATACTGTTCTTTTCACATTGGGATTCCTTCCCTTCCCATGTCCGCTTGTGGAAATATTTACTCTTCAGGGTCTAGCTAAATGCCAGAGGCTCTCTCTGCTTCTTATAAACAGAATGGATTGTTCAGACAACGTGCTCCCATAGCTCATTGCTTATATTTTTTTGTGGCACACATAACTTCTGCCCAACTCGTATAGTTAGTTTTATCCATTTCAATCTCTCCTTCAGTGCAAGGGAACCAGGAAGTCAGGGTCTCAGAGGAATCTGGTTTTCCCTGACATCTTGCAGAGGGTCTTGCACAGAGTAGGTACCTGGCAAATATTTCTTGAATGAATATATAAACCTTTTAATCAGCTTTCCCTCACTTAGCAGAGTCCTCTTTATGAATAGTGTGACTGGAGGGAAGGGGAGCATCGGGGAGCTTCGATACAGAATGGTACTGAATTTGAAACTAAGTATAGAATCTCGGCTCCACATTCATTAGTTGCCTGACCTCAGTTCCGTTATCTGTCTGATGCCAAGAATCCTATCAGAGATTGCTTGAGGATAAAATTAGATTCAGTATTTGAGTGCTTTGGCAAACTGTAAATTCTGTTTGAATGTAAGTATCATGTTAATTGCTTAACGCTCTGTGTATGACAAAAGGATGTACATATTCCAGAATGGCCCAAAGCAACAGCAGTTTGAACACATTTTGTGCAAATAATAATGCTTTAGACTCAATGTTTTATTGGTCTATATTAAATTAGTTGCCTATAAGAAAAGTATTTTGGTTTGGGGTTGGGTGTTTTTTGTCTTCAAAGGAAAGGGAAAGGAGGGGAAAATTAAAGGATGGGTCTATTATTTGCTGTGGAGAAGGCAATGGCACCCCACTCCAGTACTCTTGCCTGGAAAATCCCATGGATGGAGGAGCCTGGTAGGCTGCAGTCCATGGGGTCGCTAGGAGTCAGACACGACTTCACTTTCACTTTTCACTTTCATGCATTGGAGAAGGAAATGGTAATCCTCTCCAGTGTTCTTGCCTGGAGAATCCCAGGGACGGGGGAGCCTGGGTGGGCTGCTGTCTATGGGGTCGTACAGAGTCGGACATGACTGAAGCGACTTAGCAGCAGCAGCAGCAGTTAACTATCACTCAACCTCCTGCATCATTTTATATAATGTGAAACAGTTCCAGGACTGATAGGATGTGAGAGCTAAAAGGCATTCAGAAATACCTTCTAAGTCCCTTATCTTACAAGGGAGAAATTGCAGTTCAGTAAGAAGTAACCTACACAATTTCACCTGGCTGGTTTGGTACCCAGTTTACAACACCCAAAAACCCCACCCAAAGGCTGCAACAAATATCTATTAGTCTGAGAAGCTCAGTGTGCTATGTTCCCCAGCCATGGCACTAGGGTTTCTACCAATTCACAGACCTGATAATTTGGATGTTTTTTTGTGTGTTCTGGAGTTTTCCCTGAATTTACACTTTGAGCTCCCAGTAGATGTCTGTTTCTATGACCATAAAGGACAGAAATGTACAGATTTTAGCTGAAAAAAAATTTTTTTGATATTTAGATCACCAAAATCTTCTTGGCAACTTGAGACATTAGGAATAAGTTTAACTTAACATTGTATTCATTGTTTTAGGATTAAATGTTGACCAGTGAAAACTGTTATTTACATTTTGTTTCTATGTTGTTCATATTTTCTCAAAAATCATGGTATTGCCTAGCCAATCAATCTTTGTTGATAAGACAGGATATTTAAAGTCAGGATTGTCCCATTAGATGTATAGTAGTAACAGGTCACATTACTTTATTTTAGATTTTTTAAAAAGTCATTATTCTTTAACCTATAACATTGCATTCTTTAGGTCATGAATACTTTAGCTTCATTTAGGAGCTTTTATGGGACATTTTCTCTGTGGTAGTTGCTAATGATACAAAGTTGAATATTTAAATCTCCTTTGGAAGAAACTTACAGACTATTGAGAAAATGAACTTAAATTATTCCAATGAAGTATAGTAAATGCAAGAATGGAATAAATAACAGGTTGGCACAAAGGAGATGAGGTGAGTTGTTTAGATGAGTCACGGATGTGCTGCAGATGGGAGCTCTCTTTAATCCTGTTGACGGGTGAAGGGTAAATGAGATCACTTGTTGTAATAATGAATTTTTCACTGGGGACTATCAGGTAAATCAGATGGTAGCCACTTATCATTGTATTGATTTGAGAGCTGAGAAAACTACAACTGGGGAGAGCGACTTAAAGCCTTTAACTTGGACACCCTGGTGGTGCTGATTTTCAGTATGATGCAGTGAGTGCTCAAGATTGAAATTCCCCTTTCTCCATACTCAACATCTGTTCTGTCCCCCAAAGATAATAACTTGAAATAATTCCGAGAGTGAGTTCATTGATCTGCTTGAGAATCCATTTTGGAGATTAATCAATCGCACATTTGAGGAAATCCCTAATTGCCTTCTAACCCTATATTGTAAGTTTAGCTCACATTGGAGTATTACTCAACTGAAAGTCTTATCTCAGGATAAATTATTCTGCTTTCTGAAAGCATTATTTTTTCCCTAGTATTTTTTCCTTTTGCTCCTTTCTGATGCCATTTCTCTCTTTTTAAAATATTTCTCCTAAATTTTGGAGCAGAAGGCAGAAACACCAGTAAATAACCCAATCAAAGCAATTATCATTTATTCAGGAGGTACTTGTCTAGTGAGAGAAGAAGACAACAACATAAAACCTGGAAGTTTGGTAGGTTTTCAGAAATAGTCTGCTTCTGACAAAAGGGGAAGCATCCACTTACGTGAGAATTTGAAATTGCAAGAGATTTAAAAAATTCTAGATATTCTTTGTCCTTATAAGGATGGATAGTTGAGATTTGACCGTATAGTGCTATGAGACACTCTTTTCATGTCTATGTAGGTGTTTTAGTGTGTATGTTTTCTTTATAAAATAAATAAAAGCAATTACAAAGTTAACAAAATCAAATGTTTTTCATAATACATCATTTTCTAGGCCACTCGTCAGTTTTTATACCATAGACCATTTTCATTATACCATAAGCCATGGTATGTATCTTTTAATTCTGTGATAATAAAAACAGTACTCAACATAATGATAGTATACTGTGTCACATTAGACATACACTGACCTTGAGATCAGAAGACGTGAGGTGGCATACAACTGGACATGCCACTTTGTGCAGAAGTGTGGGTCTGCACAAAGTGGCCTTGCCCTGGTAAGCCTGATTTCCTCCTTCTGTGAAAAGGGGCTCTTTCTGTGCTGCTTATTTCACAAAGTAGATGTGAAGATCAAATCTGATAATAGATATGACAATACTTTGAGACGTATAAAATACTGCTTTTATTCATAAATATTTTTAAGTTAACACTTCCTCAGCAGCTCTCTACTTGGTTTGCTAGCTCACCTATCTATTTATTGATTCATTTATGTGTATCCTGTTTTCTGAGGAGCTTGCTAATTTGATGTAATCGCCACCAATATTCATGTTTCTATTTCCCCCTAAATGTCTAAAATAAAAGTGTCAAGCCATGGTCCCCATGTTGATATGAATTCCAGGTAAACCGTCCTTCATTATTAGCTGTCAAGGGAAAACTGAAAAATTGACAAGACTACTTGTTTCTCAGTATTTTCTGAGTATTTGACATTAGGGGGACTCAGCAACTTGATAAGTCACTGCATTTCTGAAGTTGGAAATATGTTAAAATTTAAATCTTACCTTGGCTGCTTTCAAAATGTTGGATGGATTTAAATCCCTCTCGGTTTTCTTGACTGAAATAAACTAGTTAGTACTGGAAGGATAAATTGTGTGTGAAACACATCTTCAGGTTCATTGATAAATAGACCATATGGAATAGAATCCAGATCCTCTTTAAAGCCCCACTGTGCTATATCTCTGCCTTATTTTTAATCTATCATCCTTATCATTCAGCACAAGGGAAGAGACTCCTTGATAGTACCTCTATAAGGACAGTAAGTAGCGATGTTTTATGAGACACGTGGACTCTATCTTTTTTACTTTATTTATGTGATGGGTTACTGAAAGCTTTCCCATCATCTTTCCAGGTAAAAAATTAATCTTATGGAACTGAACTTCCAAAGTCATTCTTAAATATAGATATAATTTATTCAACCACAGCTCATCAAAGGTAATGTCAGCTTTAAAAAATTAATTCTGGTGAAATCCTATGTAAGCTAGCTATCTGAATATGTCTATCTTTATGCTTTTGCCTATCACCTCTTGAGACTAATAGAAGGCAGGAAGGTGTCCCATATGATTTTTTTTAGTAACAGCTTTATTGGTATATAATTCACATACCATAAAGTTCACCCTCTTAAAGTATACAATTCAGCGGGTTTTAGTATATTCATAGCATCGTGCATCCATCACCACTCTTGGATCCCAGAACATTTTCATCACCGTGGAGGAAAACCTCACATCCATTATGCAGTCACTCTCTGTTTCTCTTGGCAACCATCATTCTACTTTTTGTCTCTAAGGATTTTTCTCTTATGGGCATTTCATATTGATGGAATCGCACAATATGTGGCCTTTTGTGCCTGGCTCATTTCACTTACAATGTCTTTAAATTCATTTGTGTTGCCGTGTATATTGCCATTTCATTTCTTTTCATGTATTCCTTTGTGTGGATATACCAGATTTTGTTTATTCATTCAGTGAGATCTTTAGTCTCACCAAAATACCTCATGGTCCCCTCTTCTGTCCTCCTAGAAGAGAACACTGACAGTGGAAAAATTAGCTATGAATAACAGCTCCTTTATTTTAATTGAGTAGAAGGGGCTTATTATTAGATATCATACTATGTTGGAAATTATATAAATCTGCTTTTTTGGTAAAATTTTCAGTCCCTTCCCTCTCTAATTAAATGGTGATTTTCTGTATCACATGCTTTGATTGCCTGATTAATTGATTGACTGACAGTGTCTCAAACTACAGATACAGACGTTCTCTGATGAATAGATCTGCTTGAACTCACCTCTTCCTCTTTCTCTGTCCTGGGCTGATGCATTATGTTGTAACCTCATCAGCCTTCTTTCTGTATTTTGAATACAACTAACTCTGCCCTCAGGCTTCCCTGGTGGCTCAGAGGTAATGAATCCATCTGCCAGTGCAGGAGACTTGAGTTTGATACCTGGGTAGAGAAGATCCCTGGATAAGGAAATGGCAGCCCACTCCAGTATACTTGCCTGGGAAATCGCTTGGATAGAGGAGCCTGGCGGGCTACAGTCCATGGGGTCACAAAGAGTCAGACACGACTTAGAGACCGAACAGCTCTGGTCTCAGATCTTTACATACCCAGTTCCCACTTGCAATGGTTTTCACTTACCTAACCCCATATCAAGCTGTAGGCCTTAGCTTAAATGCTCCATACCTCAGAAAATCCTTCCCTGACCATCCCCCTCCCCAACCCCAGTCAAGATTACATGTCCCCTGTTATTTTTTATGGTACTCTATACTTTTCCTCTGTGGAACGTAACATAATTTGTAAGTATGGATTGATTTGTGTGCTTTAAAACATAATTTCCATTAGACTGTTTACTCCAAGAAGGCGAGGCTCCTTTTTTGTCCCGTTTTGTAACTACCATATCCCTGCCTTTTAAACTAGTTTCTGGAATAATAATAGATGCACAATAAATATTTGTTGAACAAGCAATTGGCTTTAATTACCACTTGTGTCCTAATAATTCCCCATTTGGCACCTCTCTGCCAAAAATATCAGACACTCCACTCTAGTGTAGGCTGCCATCTTGACATCTCTACCTGAATGTTTCTCACATACACCAAAGTCAGCATTTCTTAAATGGGGCTCATGATCTTTCCTCTCCAACTTTGGATCCACCTTTCCAGTTTAATAGCTTCTTATTCTCTAAGCTGGAAACCTGAGCATAACCTTAGATTCCTTTTTTTAAAATTTAGCCCTTTATATCTAATTGGACATAGAGTTCAGTTGATTCAGTCTCATAAATATCCCTTTGGTATGTATTTTATTTCTATCAACACTATCTTAGTTCAAGTTCCCATTTTCTGTCAATTGAGCAGTTGTGATATCTTCCTAATTTCTTTCTCTCTGGCCTTATTTAATCCATAGTCCACATCACTGCAATCTTTCTTAATCTACAATTTGGCCATGGCACTCTGCTTCAAAATCTTCACTGACGATCCAGTCCCTGCAGGTGAGGTCTCAACTCCACTGCTCAGCCTGTAAAGGCCCCGCCTGCCTCTGCAGCTTTAGCAGGAGCCATTTTCTCACTTATTCCAATTATGCCAGACGTCTTGAGTCCCCCAAACATGCTATTTTTTGTTTAACACAGTGCACCATTTCCCATAGTGTTCCCTCTATCCACAAAGCCCTCTTTCTTTTGTCTACTTTACGAGTGCCTAGTCATTCTTGAAGATTCTGCCCAAATGCCCTATATTCCTCAGAGATTTGGCTAACTGCCCTCTGAAGAGTTAGCGTTCCTTCCTCCGTGGTCAGTGGCCCCCATCTACTTGCCTAAATGATAGCTTGCACCACATTGCTTCAGTAATTGTGCTAGAATCTCTCCCTGATACTAGATACACATCCTTTAAGAGCAGAATCTGCCCTCTTAAAGGCTTGGAATTCAGAAGATGATTGACTTGGGTTCAAATTCTGATCCCTACTTGTGGTCCTAGACCTTGGGTGAGTCATTTAACATATTTAGTGAGACTGTGTGTGTAACATGCTTCATACAGTTCCTGGAATACAGTAAGCATTTAGCATTAACAGTCATTGTTGATCATATGATTGTTAACAGTAGTAGAAGTAACTGTACCATCCTAGGGGTTAGAATAGTGACTGACATATACTAACAACATTTGTTGAGTCACTGATTAAATAAAAATTTATTTTTGGTGACTCATGGTTAAACCACAATAAAATAGGAGTCAACATAAAATTACAAGGGAGTCCAAAAAAAAAAAAAACAGCTCTACAGATACTAATGAAAAAGATGATAAGAGTTTCATCAACTGTGGTTAGAGATAGGACTGGGTGAAGTGGGCTCTGCTTCATCCCATCTCTGCTGAAGGCCAGGTCTGAAAATCTTAGAGGATTCAGATAAGTCTCTGTGATCTCTGAGGTATGTCCTGACTAAAATATATAGTGAAGTTATGGTTTCCTGAGGAATCTTCTAAAACTCTCTGTTCATGATATTTAAAGGAGCAAAGGGCCCAAACATATACCATTCTGGCAGTAGACATCACCAGCTGAAAAAGGCTGTTGGGGGAAACAATATGATCAGTGGAAAAAGTAGGGGCGTAAAATGCCAGGAAACCCGAGTTTTAGTCCTGGCTAGGTCACTTTGTCTCTTTGGACCTCCGTATTTAAGTATAAGACTAGAAGTTTGGCCTGGTGGGTCCTTTAGGCTCTTTTAGACTCTAAAAGTTCTAGGGTTTTTTGAGTTACTCTTCAAATAACTTAAGTGTCCAAGGATCCCTAAAGAAGAAAACTCCTGAACTATCACAACCCACTCTGTGAGAGCTAATCGATGCTGTTTATTACAGTGTAGGCACCAAAAGCCTTCTGCTGTATAACAGTCTTTCCTGTTTTAAAAATATGGTCTGGCAACAATTTAAAATATCAATTATTCATAATCCTATCATTCATATAAAACAGTGAAAATCAAAAGTATGGATGAATAAAAGCAAGTGGCATTGGAAACGGCCACCAACAAAGTACATTAGGAATTCAAAGGAGTACAGTCTTGAAGAGTGGACAGGATATGAATATGAAAAATAAGAGAGAACTTTCTTATCCTACAGAAAGAACAAGCAGGGAAAAGCATAACATGGTTGTTCGGGGCAGGCCAAAGGATAGTGGGTATATTTACATGAAGCAGATCTTATGGGGGACAAGATTAAAAATGTATGTTGAGACCAGATTGCAGGCAAATTGGATGTATATATAACTTTTGCTTTTGAACTCACATTGAACAAAATCATCTTTGGTGGCAGTTTCCTCACTGATTAAGACAATTGGGCTAAATGATCTGCAGTAGTCCATTGAATCATAATGTTCATAATTTTAAAATTCTCCAGCATCCCAGGATCAATAAATATATTCCAGCTAGCTCAAGATTATCTGTCTATTCTTGAGAATTCCCAACATTTTCAGAAGATTCGAAGAGTAAAGATTGTCTTAATAATTTTAACTCTATTCTTAACTTTTAAAAATGACCGCAATTTCCAGCTATGTGCAGAAAACTCTCGTGCAACATTTTAAAAAAAGAAACACATAATGATTGTGAATGTATTGCCAGGCAAATTGCTACTGGTAAGACAGTGTAACTGATAGCTGGTCTTTCTGTAAACCACAGCATTTAGCGGTAAAAAGGACTAAAAGGAAAGAAAAAAAAGCATAGCACTCCAGGTAGATTAGGACATTTTTTCAAGCCCCTCATCAGTTGCGTGCCAGGACTGGCATAGTGACAGATAGCAGTGATGTCCTCTGTCATTTTCTTTAGGCTACAAGTAAGTGGCCCATCAAAATGGGCTTTGTGGCAAGTGCTGCACTGACCTTAGATTAACATTTAATTGGAAGTTCTCTTTTCCTTGGGGACAACTAGGACCATGTGAAATCTTTCCTCAAATAGAAAGAGGCAGTTCTCACTGGCAGGACATGCTGCCACTTGGTTATCCTATATTAGTTTGGAAATACAAAAACCTTATTCTCTGCATAAGTAATACATGTCCATGGTACAAATTTGAAACAAAAAATTATAAGTACCCCTGAACTCTCTCTCCAGCCAAACAGAGACAAAATCCTCCCACAGTAGCCTTTCAGAGACAAACCTAAATAGGGAGAATGAAAATTTGTGTTTTTAACATCTCACGTGTATTGCGTCTTTTGGTGTTTCCCGTCTGAGCTGTGGCTGTGCTTGCACTCTTGGGTGGAATGCTGCTTTCCCAGGAGGGCCTGGGTTCTGGGTCAGAGCAGGAATCTTTTGCTCAGGGCACAGCACTCTTAGGATAATCAGAAACTGAAGGCTCTGAGCTTCAGTTTCCCTCTCTGGAAAGCAAAAATAGTTATTTCCATTGACATCTAGTAAGATTTTTGTGAGAGATTAATGGAATGATTGGAGATGGAAATAGCAATGATGGATGTGAAAATGTTTTAAACAGTAAAGAACCATGTAGAAAAAGTATAGTTTGAGAAGAGGGTGGTGACTGCTGAGAAATCAGGGAAAATTCTCAGATGTTTTATATTGTCAATGAAACAGTTTGATAAACTCATGGATGTGTAAATAAAACTAAGATCTAAGCCAAAATTTGATTATCTCTAGTTTATAAAAAGTACATATAAATATATAACGTATCTCTGAGGTACGTCATTTTTTCTCTAAACAAATCTGGGACTGTTTAATCCATTAAGTTTTAAGATTTCATTAGGTTTAATATTGGTACTGAATGTTTCCACATCTCTCAGCAAACTTTTTCTGTAAAGCTCAAGAGAGTGACTATTTGAGGCTCAGTGAACTACCTGCTCTCTGTTGCTACTACTTAACTCTATCATCATGGCATGAAAGCTGGTGCAGACAATGAACAGATGAGCACAGCTGTGTTCTAGTAAAGCTTTATTTATGAGCTCAGAAATTTGAACATCATATGATTTTCACTTATCACAATGTATTATTCTCTTTATTATTTTCAGCCATTTGAAAATGTAAAAACTATGCAAATATAGGCTTCAGGACAAAGTTAGACTATTGGTGATAGTTTGCCAACTACCAATTCACCACTCCAGTATTCGTGTTTGGAAAATCCCATGGACAGGGAAGCCTGGTGTGCTGCAGTCCACGGGGTAGCAACAAGTCAGACATGGCTGAGTGACTAAACAGCAACAATAATTTAGAACAAATCTATATCAACAAAAATGAACTTTTACTAAGCAAAACTTTGATTTATGTACTCAAGGGTTTAACATATTCTATGTCAAACTGGCCTGACTGCACCACCATTTGAGCCACATTCCTCATCCTATAAAACAAGGGAGAAACATTTGCAAATCTTAGGAGCTTTCTTTTTCTATTACCTTGTGGTTTAATGGTTCTGGATAACCTCCCTCTCTTGGAGTCCATCTATACTTATATGTGATATGTGAAATATACCCATGAAAGCCCTTGCAGCAAGCTTTTGCCTTCTAATATTTTAAACACATTTGTAACTAGAGGTTGATTTCTGCATCTTGAGGGGTTCAGATTTTCTTATCAACTTTCCCTCTATTAATTGAGATGTTTTGGGTGTGCATTAAATTCTTCAGTGCCTCCTGGGTATCACTTGTGGTGCTTCCATGTTGTCACTGCGTTGCCTAGTGAACCTAAAATGTTTTATTTCAGTGGGATTTTTTTTCAAACTCCCAGGAACATGGGCTCTAACTCATACTAAATGAGCACATCTATGAAACAGAACTAATACCTACCTTGTGGGCATGTGGTGAAACTTAATTAGTGAATGCTTCCAAAGAACTTAAAATCCATGGACAAAATGTATTATTCAACTGCCAAGAGCTATTATTGTTTATTATTTCCTCTAGGTATTTCTCAGTGGGTGTTTTGCTATTAGGATATAATGGCAGTAATTTTGAAACAAGTTGACATTTGAGTTTGTTTGCAGAGCACATGAAGCTACAGGTCGCATTTTAATGCAATCTTCCCTCCTCCTCCCCCCGAGTCATTAGGTGTACAGTCACTGCTACCCTCTCTTAGATGTTTATAGAATTTATTAGTATTTAATAGTAGCATTGGCCATCAGTGTAAAAAAACCAGTAGACAATTATTTTTTCAATTAGATAAGTGATTTAGTAACATATCTGTTTATAATTTTCTCAGTGCTAAGGCTGTGTTTAAAAGGAGAAAAATGTTATATCCAGAAATTTACTAATAGTTGTAATTGACCTTTTATGTTGGTCAACATTGGAAATTGGGTAAGAGCCATTGGAGAGAGACCCTATGTCACTCTTCCACAATATACAAATTAGCTGGGAAGGGATTGCAATTTGTAGATGTCATGCCATTTGATGTCCACTTACAAATATGAAAGCCAGTCAGCATATTATTATAGAAGCACTGAGCAGGAAGCAAGCTGTCCCTTTAGAAACTCAGCTCTTCCCCTTTTAGCTGGTTACTTCTCTTTTTGGGCCTCAGGCTCCTTATCAAATTAGAATGTACCCTTGGTTCTCAAAATATGCCCCTTGGAATTGAAGACTCAGACAAGATGCTTCAGGGTTTCTCTCAGCAGTTAAGTATTTTCCAACAAACACTGAAGATTTATAAGCCCAAAGACCCCATGTATTGCTTTTTCTTCTTATGTATATTAAGATTCCTTTTAAATTTGCATCTGAAGGTTTTCTTTGCTTAAGAGAGAATTTCAAAGACACTCTGAAATCCAAAAGATCCCCTCCAGCTCTGGTATCCTATGATCCTGCATCTGAAATGAAGCTGAACAGTGTGCTTGGAGACACACACACACACACACACACACACACACACACACACACACAGGGCTATTAAAAAAAGGCTTTGAAGATTTCAATTGTAGGCTCTGCAAAGACCAAAGACAACTTTAATTCTTGAGGCGTATGTACTATAGAAGCTCTGTTAAATAAGTAAAATATTCAGTAAATAAATAAATAGCATTTGAAAAGCATACACCCTGTGAAACAGCTACTGGGATGCTTGACAAATCACCTGCCTTAAATTTTCTCAATACCTGATTTGCTTCTGAGTAAAATGTGGTCAAATTTTCACTTCTAGGGTGTCTGGACTCATTTAAAGTCGTATAGGTGTGGCTCGGGTGGGAAAGAGCTATAAAACGCCTGCCAATGCAGGAGACGCACGTTTGATCCCTGGGTCAGGAAGATCTCTTGGGGAAGGAAATGGCAACCCACTCCAGTATTCTTGCCTGGGAAATTGCAAGGACAAAGGAGCCTGGCTGGCTAGAATCTGGAGTCAGAAAAGAGCTGGACGTGACTGAGTGATTTAACAACGACATGCCTGCTGAAGTGCATACTGTCCTGTGAGTAAGCGAAAGCCCAGAGAAGTATGGAACTTAATCATTTGTGCTATATTAGTACTTCCCACTTTACAAGGTAAAGGTTTTTAAATGCTACTTCCAGCACCTATTTCTTTTTCCTCTACAGAAACCTCATAGTTCTGACCCACAAATAATTTTAGGAACAACTATTAAAAGCTTGCATCTCTTGATTGCTGCACAGAATAAAATTGTAGGCATATATACAGTGTGTGTATGTATATGTGTTTATATGCACACACATACAAACATATATAATAAAGCAGAAATAGTGTCTAATTGTCAGTGCAAACATGTTATCATTTAGTAAACAAATTTTTTTTAGTAAGTGCTCAGAAATCCATATTGGATGGTGTTGATATGATAACACTCAATCCTACTCAATCTTCAATCCTTGAAAAATGTATGTTAAGTTGTTTCAGTCATCTCCTTCTCTTTGGGACCCCATGGACTGTAGCCTACCAGACTCCTCTGTCCATGGAATTTTCCAAGCAAGAATACTGGAGTGGGTTGCCATTCCCTTCTCCAGGGGATCTTCCTGACCCAAGGATTGAACTCAGATCTCCTACACTGCAAGCAATTTCTTTACCACCTGAGTCATTTGGGAAGCCCCTTGAAAAATGACTCCACCCTTAGTATTTTGTGTGACACTTGAGGTTACCTATCTGAAAGTCAGGCTTCCCAAGGTATTGTAGCCATTTTCTGTCATTTGGCAAGATGTATTCTCTGACTCTGTGATGGGCCATGACACATCTGCTACTGTTTGTAGGCCTTATATGGTTTGTGTGATAAAGAGAATCCCTCACCTGACACTTTGTCCCATACAATGCCCATGGTGTATTCTGCACACCCATAGGATCTCAGAGAGGCAGCGGATGAGATGGACAATCTGACGCTGAGTCTCCTTGCTCTGCTACTGCTTGGCCTGTGAACTTGGGCAAGCACGTGCTGTTCTCTGTATACCTCTGTTTCCTTGTATGTAAAATATGGAGTTTGTGCAAGAAGATTTTAAGGTCTCTCTTAGCTTTAAAATATCTATTATTAGGCACAGGAAAAATTTATTTATATAAAAATATATAAATTTATATATATTTGTTTATATATTTATTTATATAAAAATATAAATATTTAATTCCCAATAATGATCATTATGAGTTCTTACTTTGTTTTGGATACTCTGTTAAGAGCTTTACTTTCATTATCTCCCTTAAACTTTACCATCACTTCCTAGAAATACAGTTATCCCCATTTAACAGATAAGAAGCAGAGGCTTAGAGCAGGGAGGTCTCTCTATGAAAGAAAGGTATGGTTAGCAAGTAGCAGAGGTGAAATTTAGACCTAGGCCATCCAATTCCAGAGCCTGCCATGCAAGGGCAATGCCATTTTGGTTCCAGCTGTTTGGGAAACTATGCTAAGACCTGTGAGGGGTCAGCAAGACCAATGTGACATAGATTCTGTCCTCCACAGCCTACAGTTGTATTCAAGCTGAAAGGACATGCAAGTGAAAGGGTTAAGGGAAATACCAGGCAGCCCAGGCTTTGGTGTCCAAGGAGAGGTGCAGAACATAGCTATTATGGGAGTCCTGAGAAGAGGGCAAGAGGAACTTGGCATTGCTGAAGGGTCATCACAAAGCCAAAAGCATTGTCAGCATTTAGCAAGATTTCCATTGCCTCATCCAAAGAAAAAGGAGCAAGAGAGAGATGTTATAAAAGGAAGAATAAATGAAACAACTTTTTATCAGCTGGTCTCTCAGTCATCCACGGTGGGGCTGAGCTGATAGCCTGTGATAATCAGGCCAGAGGTGGTTTGCCAGGTAATTCTGTGCAGCATAGCTGGTCTTTGATTTCCTGCCACTTCCCTCCCAGTAGCACTCTCTCATGACCACTGCCCTTCTTTCTCTGCCTTTCCAAACACCCTGTATCTCTGCTAGTCTCCATTTGTGCTTTCAATTGAAGATTCTACCACTGCAGGATTTTAGAACAGACCTGCTGATAACATCTTTGTTCTTCTCTTGGATGTCTGAGTCATTAGGGTGCAGTCCCTTCAAATCACCTCTGCTGATCAGCATGGCTTGGTCACCTGATAACAGAGAAGGACTCAGCAGGCAGAGCAGCTAGTAGCTATGGCTCTTCTCCCCATCACCTCAACTCTGACACACTCATCTGTACCCACACCTGTTTAGGAATGTCACCTTGGAAGAGATTTATAAACCATTTGTTAAGGGTTGACTTGTGTGGATTTCACCCTCATGAAATGCTAATGGTTTATACTGGTTGTTGACAATGGTGCAGTGCTGTCTAATAGAACAATCTTCAGTGATGGGAGTGTTCTGTATCTGCGCTATCCAACACAGTAGCCACTAGCTGCACATGGTTATTTGAAGTCTTAGAATGTGAGGCTTGAAGTGAGACTGACAAAATGAACTTCAGATTTTGTTTAACTAGTTTGAATTTAAGTAGCCATGAGTGTCTAGTGGCTACCATATAGGAAAAGGCAGTTATATCAAAATATCCAAATATTCAGAACTAACAACCTAGGAGTATTTAGTCTACTAGTGCTAATATCTGTGGGAGAAGGCATTGGCAACCCACTGCAGTACTCTTGCCTGAAATATCCCATGGATGGAGGAGCCCGGTGGGCTGCAGTCCAGGGGTCGCTAGGAGTCGGTTGCGACTGAGTGACTTCACTTTCACTTTTCACTTTCATGCATTGGAGAAGGAAATGGCAACCCACTCCAGTGTTCTTGCCTGGAGAACCCCAGGGATGGGGGAGCCCGGTGGGTTGCCATCTCTGGGGTCGCACAGAGTCAGAAATGACTGAAGCGACTTAGCAGCAGCTAATATCTGTATGGTATCATCCTAGTCATATTTTATAAAGTGATTTTCTGTACATAGTTGTTTGGAGAAGGAAATGGCAATCCACTCCAGTATTCTTGCCTGGAGAATCCCACGGATGGAGAAGCCTAGCAGGTTACAGTCCATGGGGTCGCAAAGAGTAGGACATGACTGAGCGACTTCACCTTACCTTACCTTAAGTATATTCTGGATTTAGATTTTATAAATATTTATTGCAGTATATATGTGCCATCTATCCTCCAGATCCCAGGATCAGAATCTTCACTGCATTGCAGGTAGCGACAATTGATGGGCTTCCCCAGTGGTGCCAGTGATAAAGAACCCACCAGCTAATGGAGGAAACATAAGAGAAATAGCTTCGATCCCTGGGTCAGGAAGATCCCCTAGAGGAGGGCATGGTAACCCACTCGAGTATTCTTGCTTGGAGAATCCCATGGACAGAGGAATCTGGCAGGCTACAGTCCATAGGGTCACACAGAGTCAGACACAACTGAAGTGACTTAGTGCACACGCAGTGTCAATTGGTAGAATTTGTCAAGAAAGAAAAATCATGTCCTTGAGGTAGGGACAGAATGTATGATATATTGTGATACAGACATCTTCAATTAAGAGTTAATAACCAGATGATCTTTAAAGGCTTATCATGAGATTATATGATTCCACTAATTGAAAGAAAATCCATTCTACATCTTATGCACACTTCCTCATGAATGCTGAGGATAACATCTCTGTAGCTCTAAGATGATGGCCACCTGATTACAATAAATCCCCTCCACCTAAAAAAGAACAGAAAGAAAAAAATGTGTGGCTGAGATGTTAAAGAATGAATTTATCAACTTAAATAATATCAAATAACTGATCGTCCTCTTTTATTTCTGGCTTAGTGTATACACAACCTCAGGCCAAGTCACAAGCTGTATACAAATTCATTAAGGTCTAGCACTCCTGGGTCCTGGTATACCTAGGGAATTCAATGCTACGTTATTAGTATTTGCAAAGAAGCATTGCAAAATTCACAGGCCTCTGTTAGGTTATACTTAAGTAAAGCAGTAATACTGCATGAAATATATACCATCAATTTTAACAACAAATTCCATGGGGATTTTAATGATTTTGACAAGGAGATTCTTAAACACAACTAGGCCTGGCCTACAGGAAGAAGATAGGAGTCTGGAGGTACTTGGAAAAACTCTAACATTCTAAATACTGAAACAGAAGCTGAGTTATTTGGACAGCTCCTACAACCATGTTATAACTCTCGGTTGTTTTAAATTATAAGAATTTTCCATTTATTTTAGGATTGTAGTAATAGGAGAAGGCAATGGCACCCCACTCCAGTACTCTTGCCTGGAAAATCCCATGGATAGAGGAGCCTGGTGGGCTGCCGTCCATGGGGTCGCTAAGAGTCGGACATGACTGAGCGACTTCACTTTCACTTTTCACTTGCATGCATTGGAGAAGGAAATGGCAACCCACTGCAGTGTTCCTGCCTGGAGAATCCCAGGGACGGGGGAGCCTGGTGGGCTGCCGTGTATGGGGTCGCACAGAGTTGGACACGACTGAAATGACTTAGCAGCAGTAGTAATAGGTCATGGTATTTTTTTAAAAAATTCTCATTACTTATTAAGTATGAGCTTATACTTATAATCAGTTGTTTAATATCTCACAATTATTTCATTCTTTTATATATATATATATATATATAAAGTCATTTATTCATTTATCAATGATTTATTGAACACCTTCCTAGTAGGATATACTGCTATATCCACTCTGAGAAAGAGACGTGAGTCTTCCTACCTAAGAGTTTGACATCTACTTTTGGAGCTAGGTGTGTGTGTGTGTGTGCACATTCCCACATATGCAAATATGTACAGCATGGGTATGCATGTTTGTATATGCATACATGTATATGTGCAAGTACTATATATACAAAGAGAGGAAGGAAGGAAAATATTATTTCAATTATATTTTGGTTAATACCATCTTAAAGCAAAGAGGCAGTGCTTGAGAACTGAAAGCATAGAGAAATATATACCTGGCATGGGCTTTTAGGAATGAATTTGGAATTAAATAGATTTTGAGCATGCAGATATGGACTGAGCGGAAGGACATTTCATTACAGGAGAATAAATAAGGATATAACCTATGAAAAGGCAGAAGAGAGTATGGGGCAGTTAGGCAACTCATCTTGTTTGAACATAAAGATACATGAAGAGACACTGAGATATGAGAGTGATTATTGGGAGTGATGGTTAGGCGTGACTCTGGAGGCTCATGAGCACAGTGACTCTGAGCTTTCTGTTGGTGGCTGAACGAAGCTGCTGTTGGCTACGTAGGGGACTGTACAGGTATTTAATTTTCTGTTCAGTTCAGCTCAGTTCAGTCGCTCAGATGTGTCCGACTCTTTGCGACCCCATGAATCACAGCATGGCAGACCTCCCTGTCTATCACCAACTCCCGGAGTTCACCCAAATTCATATCCATTGAGTCAGTGATGCCTTCCAGCCATCTCATCCTCTGTCGTCCCCTTCTCCTCCTGCCCACAATCCCTCCCAGCATCAGAGTCTTTTCCAATGAGTCAACTCTTCACATGAGGTGGCCAAAGTATTGGAGTTTCTGCTTCAGCATCAGTCATTCCAATGAACACCCAGGACTGATCTCCTTTAGGATGGACCGGTTGGATCTCCTTGCAGTCCAAGGGACTCTCAAGAGTCTTCTCCAGCACCACAGTTCAAAAGCATCGATTCTTCGGTGCTCAGCTTTCTTCACAGTCCAACTCTCACATCCATACATGACTACTGGAAAAACCATAACCTTGACTAGACGGACCTTTGTTGGCAAAGTGATGTCTCTGCTTTTGAATATGCTATCTAGGTTGGTCATAACTTTCCTTCCAAGGAGTAAGTGTCTTTTAATTTCATGGCTGCAATCACCATGTGCAGGGATTTTGGAACCCCCAAAAACAAAGTCTGACACTGTTTCCACTGTTTCCCCATCTATTTCCCATGAAGTGATGGGACCAGATGCCATGATCTTCGTTTTCTGAATGTTGAGCTTTAAGCCAACTTTTTCACTCTCCTCTTTCACTTTCATCAAGAGGCTTTTTAGTTCCTCTTCACTCTTTGCCATAAGGGCAGTATCATCTGCATATCTAAGGTTATTGATATTTCTCCCAGCAAAATTCCAGCCTGTGCTTCTTCCAGCCCAACGTTTCTCATGATGTACTCTGCATATAAGTTAAATAAGCAGGGTGACAATATACAGCCTTGACGTACTCCTTTTCCTATTTGGAACCAGTCTGTTGTTCCATGTCCAGTTCTAACTGTTGCTTCCTGACCTGCATATAGGTTTCTCAAGAGGCAGGTCAGGTGGTCTGGTATTCCCATCTCTTTCAGAATTTTCCACAGTTTATTGTGATCCATGCAGTCAAAGGCTATGGCATAGTCAATAAAGCTGTGTTAACTATTGTCATTTAGAACAAGTCAAATGAAGCAAGGTCTCTTTGTAAGGTGAAACAGGATGACTCCCATGCTCAGCTGCACATCCAGACTTGGTGACCTGGGCAACATAACCTAATGGAAAAAGTATGTGGTTTGAATGTGAGCCCTATAGACCTTTGTTTGGGTTTCAGCTCCACAACCTGTGAGCTGTATGATTTGGGGTTGTATGGTGTCTCCCCCAAATTCATGTCTGTTCAGACACTCAGAAGGTGATCTTTCTTGGAAATAGGGTCTTTGTAAAGTTAATCAGGCAATTAAGATGAGGTCATTCTAGATTAGAATTGGCCTGAAATTCAATGACTGGCGTCCTCATAAGAGGAGGAGAGGACACAAGGAAACACCAGGTGAAGACAAAAGCAGAGACTGGAACACTGTACCTGTGTGCCAAGGAACACCAAGGACGGCTGGCAATCACCAGAAGGCAGGAACTGACTCCCTCAGAACCTCCAGAAGGAACCGACCATGGCCATGCCCTGCTTTCAGACTTAAGGCCTCCAGAACTGTAAGAGAGCACATTTCTGCTGTTTTAAGCCATCTAGTTTGTGGTACTTTGTTATGGATGTTCTAGGAAACAAATACACTTTCAAATCTTAACTTCTTTAGTTGTAAAATGGGGATGATGATATTTACCTCTGAGAGTTTTCGTGGGTATTCAATGGACCGGAATCAAATTAAGAAGAGCTCTGTCCTTTGTAAAGTGCTCTACAAGTGTTTGCCAATTTAAATACCTCTTTTCTAGGACAGTGAAATATCCCTAGCAGTTACCAAGCATTAATTATGTGCAAAGGAAAGCTTGAAGCACCTTATGCTTGCTATCTCACAGGAGAACTGGCCATACATAGCTAACTAATCTCTTGCCTTCTTGGCATTTGAAACTTAATGGCAACAAAATTTTATAGATATGTACTTACTGGGGGGAAAATAATGAGCCTTCTGACCAAAATGGAATGGTTAATGCATTTGGGCTCCCTGGCAGTGTTTTTCCTTTAGGCAGAATCATTTCTTTTTGCCCACAGATAAGCAAAATTGTTATATTATGGTTTAATGGGTAAAATACATACATCAGTTAAAATAAAAGTCTAAGTGGGTGTTTGAATTCCTGCTTGGCTCCTCAATTACTACTCACTTTTTCCTAGCAAAAGCACACCTTCTCATTTCTTTCCAGTCTGGCTTAGATGGTGGTAAAGGAACGCCATGTACCATGTAGTGAGTGTCATCTACAGTTTGTGTAAAGCTATTTAGCTCAGTTCATTTTCAGATGATTGGGTAAAGATTTGCTAATTTGTGATCATGGCTCTCCTGAGAGAACTATGAGTTGTGTTCTTTTGTAACACAGAAGCTGAAATGAGCAGTTCAGTGATTTACCAAGTGAATAAAAGGATTGCTGCTGGAGCCAGATGCCTGGAATTTTAAGATTCTACTTGCTGATGAGCTCCTGTCCCTCCCCCCAGTCACACTGCAAATATTCAAAGAATTTTTCAGATTTACATTCCATCATTTATTGAAAAGGCTTTTGCTCTCTCTTGAGTCTCCTAGTTTCTTTTCTATTGCCTTACCTCTAGAATACAATGGTAAGTATAATGGGTGTTGCCACCTGCCTTCATTGTGCTGTGTCTACTGGAGAATATGGGCAATTACCACATAGTGCTAATTTGCCAGAGCTCAAGATCAGCTAGACTAGGTCACTTTCAGCAAGACGTACAGAAATGAGTAGACTGAAGCATCCTGGTGCTAGTCTTGTCAGCTCGTCTGGTACAAGGGTTTGGGAAAATTATATAGCTTTGGGTGCAAATAGGAGCTCAATCTGATGAACAAATGATGTTAACATGATTTTCAGTTATTGTTAAGCAGTTGTAGCATTACATCACAATAGGCCAAATGTAATGATAGGTGCTTTGGGGTGGGCCAAGTTCAAACATCTGGACAATTGTCATGAGAGTAATGGGTTCAGCCTCTCGCCTGTTGTTATTTAGTTGCTAAGTCATGTCTGACTCTTTGCGGTCCCCGGGACTGTAGCCCACCAGACTCCCATTTCAACCCATGAAAGGGGAACTGAAAAAAGTTAAGGTCAGCAAATGGACAGATGACATTGGAATTATGAGGTAGATTAGCAGAAAAATATCCCTGTTGTGAGAGAAAAAAAAAGGCAAAAAAGTGGCCACAGCTTGGGAACTGGGCTGGGGGGTGAAATAAAGAATGGGCTGCTAACAAGAACTTGACATTTATGAACTCCAGAACAAGGACTGGGGCCAATTGAGTATATTGTTTCAAAACATGGTGAGACAAAATTTTGAAAGTAAACAAGGACTGAAAATGAGCCTGCAGGTGTGAAATATAGCCCTAGCCTCATCTGTGGGATGGATGAAGTTTAGAAACAGGCTGGAACTTAGTTTCTTGAAAAAAAAAAAAAAAGTGAATTTTGTGGTTGTTGTTGTTAGAAACCACCTCTCACAAAGGATTAAGTGTGCAGGCTGCTGCTGCTGCTGCTAAGTCGCTTCAGTCGTGTCCGACTCTGTGCGACCCCATGGACAGCAGCCCACCAGGCTCCTCTGTGGGTAACAAAAGTTACCTTTGCTAGTTATTGAATGTATGGCCTTGACTTCCTGGGGGGGGAGTTCTTTCTTGCCCTGACTTCTCTGTCTGTAAAATAAAAGTATAGCTCTATATTAGTAGTTCCCAAAGGCTAGGCCATGGGATGACCCTGGGTTGCTACTCAGAATCACCTGGAGACCTTGCTCAAGGAACATGCCCTTAGATTCTACCCTCTAAGATTGTGCTTCAAACAGTCAGCAGTGGATCCCGGAAATCTGTGCCTGTACCAGGCACCAATGTGATCCTAAGGAAGGAACGTACAGAAGACTACATAGGATTAGCCACTTAGGTTTCTTCAACATTATGTTTTTATTATTTTCCTTCTCTGTCATTTTCCTTTCTACCTCTTTGTATCCATAGACTAGAATGATGCTCAAAGGTTCAATAAAGAAGTTTATTGGCATGTTATTTCCAAGTCACACTTGAAGTCTGGGAGCCAAGTGATGAAGGAGAGCTAGTTTTTAATCACCTTCTAAGCTGCAGCATGGACACAAACCATCATAGGTCTAGCATCAAATCTATTCTTATCTGACCCTGAGTTCGTTTTTGCAGAAGCAGTATTTGGCTTTCTCGAAATCGCTGGTATCCCTTTTCTATGCCATGAGGCACTTCTGAAACCTATTTAGTAATATCTACCTAGCATTTCAAATTCTTTAGAGTAAAGAGTCTTCATAGAAAAGTATAGATGAAGTTGTCGTGGAGATTGGGTGATTTCTACTACCAGGAGGGACGATGGGGCGACTTCCATGGAGTTCATCTTAGAGGAAGTAAATAAACTTACTCTATGAAGTGGGTTATTTAGGGACAGGGGGATAGTCCTAAGGTTCACATGTAACCTGGTTTTAAAGAAAGATTATTTCCTACTCAGTAAGTAATATTTTTTCTGTTAGAAGAATAATTTACAAGTGCTTTCTAGGTACTAAGCCTTCATGATCATAGAAGTCCATTTTTATCCTAGGTTCACAGAAAGTTAAAATTGAAAGGACTGTTCAAAATTCTCTAGTTTATGTGCAGGGAAACTATATCCCAGAGAGGAAATGACTTGCTCAGGATAACACAGAAAATTCATGGCAGACAGTCCCAATATCTGATTCTTAGCTCTGTGTTCAAGAAAGTGAATGTTAAAGTGTTAGTTGCTCAGTCATGTCCAGCTCTTTGTGACCCCACGGACTGTAGCCCGCCAGGCTTCTCTGTTCATAGAATTCTCCAGGCAACAATACTGGAGTGGGTTGCCATGCCCTTCTCCAGGGGATCTTCCCAACCCAGAAATCAAACCCAGGTCTCCTGCATTGCAGGCAGATTGTTTACCATTTGAGCTACCCAGGAAGCCCCTGTGTTCAAAAGCCAGTAAAATATCCTCTATACCTACCAAAATGGCAAAAATAAAAAATAACAACACTGCCAAATGGTAGCAAAGATGTGGAAAAATTGATTCATTCATTTATTGCTCATGGTAATAAAAAGTTGTACAGTCACTCTGGAAGAGAGTTTGGCAGCTTTTTAAATAAGACTAAACATTGAACCATATACCTTGCAATTACATTCTTAAGTTTTATTCCAGAGAAAGGAAACCTATGTTTATTCAAAAATCTGTACATAGTTGTTTTTAGCAGTTTTATCTGTAATAGCCAAAAATTGGAAATAGCTCAGATGTCCTTTAACAGGTGAATGACTCAATCAAATGTGGTACATTCATACTATGAAATACTACTCAAATATAAAAAAGAGCAAACTATTGATACATGCAAAAATCTGGGTGGATTTCCACTGAATAAGGCTGAGTGAAAAAAAAATTCATTTATATAACATTTTAGAAGTGAACAGGTTGGTGATTTCTAGGGTTAAAGGTGGAGTGCTAGGGTGGGTGGAAGGAAGGTGGGTATGGTTATAAAAGGGCAATGTGAGAAATTCTTATAGTGATAACACTACTGAGTATTTTGATTGTTGTGGAGGACACATGAAACTATATAAATTATGTACAACTAAATACACACAGAAGTACAACTCAGAGAGATCAGTGGGTTATATAAATATCAATATTACAATATTATATTATATATAATAATAGATATAAGATATTATAATAGTTTTTAAAAATGTTACCATTGGAGAAAATTGGTTAAAATGTACATGGGAACTTTCTATATTACTTCTTATAATTGCATGTGATTTTACAATTGTCGCACACAAATTTCAACTGAATAAATTAGAAATCAAGTTAAAATAAACAAGTTAAAACTGTCAGTACTTTTTTAATCAAACTGAACAAAAGGGTTTTTTAATGTTACTCTAGTGTTGGTGATGATAGAATAGACACTTTTCTATACTGTACTTCCGAGTATGAATTGCTATACTTTTGAAAGTAACTTTCATATTAAAATATTTTGACCCCATAATTTCATATCTATGAAATTATCCTAAGAAAATATTCAGAAATATGCATTTATTTTTGTTGTTCACTCACCAAGTCGTGTCTGACTGTTTGCAACCCTGTGGACTGCAGCATGCCAGGCCTCCCTGTCTTTCATCATTTCCCTAAGTTTGCCCAAGTTCAGGTCCATTGCCTTGGTGATGTCGCTTGGCCATCTTAGCTCTGACAGACACCCTCTTCTCCTTCTGCCCTCAATCTTACCAAGCATCAGGAACTTGCCAATGAATCAGCTGTTTGCATCATGTGACCAAAATACTAGAGCTTCAGCTTTAGCATCAGTCCTTCCAGTGAGTATTCAGGGTTGATTTCCTTTAAAATTGACTGGCTTGATTGCCTTGCTGTCGAGGAGTTGAAGGCATCAATTCTTTGCCTCTCTGCCTTCTTTAGGGTCCAGCTCTCACAACTGTGCACGGCCACTGGGAAGACCATAGCCTTGCCTATACAGACCTTTGTCGGCAGAGTGATGTCTCTGCTTTCAACACACTGTTCAGGTTTGCCACACTCTGCCTAAGAAGAGGAAACCTGTCACTGTTTCCACCTTTGCCCCTTCTACTGGCCATGAAGTAATGCGGGTAGATGCCATGATTGTGGGTTTTTTAATATTTAGTTTTAAGTGACTTATTAACTCTCCTCCTTCACCCTCATCAAGAGGTTCTTTAGTTCCTCTTCACTTTCCACCATCAGAGTGGTATCATCTGCATATTTGAGTTTGCTGATGTTTCTCCCACCTCTCTTGATTCCAGCTTGAAACTCATCCAGCCTGGCATTTCTCATGATGTGGTCAGCATATGAGTTAAATAAACAGGGTGAAAATAGACAGCACTGTCATACTCCTTTCTCAGTTCTGAACCAATCATTTATTACATACAGGGTTCTAACTTGCTTCTTGACCCACGTACAGGTTTCTCAGGAGACAGGTAAGATGGTCTGGTATTCCCATCTTTTTAAGAGTTTTCCACAGTTTGTTATGATCCACACAGTCAAAGGCTTTAGCAGAATTGATGAAACAGCTGCTGCTGCTAAGTCACTTCAGTCATGTCCGACTCTGTGTGACCCCATAGACGGCAGTCCACTAGGCTCCCCCGTCCCTGGGATTCTCCAGGCAAGAGTATTGGAGTGGGTTGCCATTTCCTTCTCCAATGCATGAAAGTGAAAAGTGAAAGTGAAGTTGCTCAGTAGTGCTGAACTCTTAGCGACCCCATGGACGGCAGCCTACCAGGCTCCTCCGTCCATGGGATTTTCCAGGCAAGAGTACTGGAGTGGGGTGCCATTGCCGTCTCCGATGAAACAGAGGTAGATGTTTTTATGGAACTCTCTTGCTTTCTTTATGATTCAGTGAATGTTAGCAATTTGATCTCTGGTTCCTCTGCCTTTATATTTATATATACATATTTTTCCATAGTGTGTAATATAGTATTGTGATAGCAATGAAGCTAAAAATAGCTCAAATAATAAGCCTTTTTACATCCTTCATTAAAATTGTATTCCCCCAAAATATGTAATGGAAAAACTGTCACATAATATCAAATAAAAAAGGTAATATGTTGTTCTTTGTATCATAAACTCCATATCTACATAAATACCTGATCCTATACTTAGTAACTGTGTGATCTCTGGTAAATTGCTAATCTTCTCTGTGAAAGTCTTATCTGTGCAATGTGGGTATAAAAGTACCTATTCATTCTTTTTTTAAAAAAATGACTAAAGCTCTTCTAAGAGTATACTAGCACATACATTTTAGTTGATATTAAATAGTTTTATCTGGGTAATAATACTGCTACTCATCTTTATACTCATCTGCATTTTAAAACTCTTCCACAATGATCATGGATATTTTCTATTTTAAATGTTTTATATTAATACATACATACATATATATACATATATATGTGTGTGTGTGTGTGTATATATATATATATATATATATATAATCTCTGAAGTGAAGTGAAAGTTGCTTAGTTGTTTCCAACTCTTTTTGATGCCATGGACTGTAGCCTGCCAGACTCTTTTGTCCATGAAATTCTTAAGGCAAGAATACTGGAGTGGGTAGCCTTTCCCTTCTCCAGGGGGTCTTCCCAGCCCAGGGAATGAACCCAGGTCTCCTGCATTGTGGGCAGATTCTTTACCATTTGAGCCACCAGGGAAGTTAAAACATCTGACTTGAACTTAACTCTAATCATGACTAATTTCTATTGATGCTCAATTCACAAGCAGAATGCACACAACTAGTCCATTTCTGGAGCAGATGGACTTCACAAAGTTATATCCAATTGCAAATTTCCTTAGAGATTCTTTGAACTGAGTAATTAATTTTTAAATTTTAACTATGACCAGTTTTAAGGGTTATAGTTAAGGAGTATGATTTGATCTTGAACAGAAGTAAAGAAATGAGAGATATTTACTATTCATTTTGGCAGTAGGTAATTAACTTCTTGGGAAATTAATCATTAATGCAAGCATGAGATAATATATGCTAGTTACTTGTAAAAGATTGATGTGATATACTGGTGGTTAGAATTGAGAACTCTAATCATTTATTCCTTCTCCCAGCAGCTGAGGTGGGGGAGGGTGCCCCTCAGCATGGCAGGAGTGGAGGGTGTCTATGCGGCCAGGTGACCCAGCTGCTGTTCCTCCTTGTGTCTCACTGAGTGACTGCTGACAAGGCACTGCAGTTCCTGGGCTGCGGTGCCTTCCTGGGGAAGATGAATGAACCTTATTAGTTCATGGCAGGCCCCTCCCCTCTCAAAGACTGGAGGAGTCGCTGCCTCAGTTTCCCCATCTGGACAGCAGAGGGCTCTGCCTGTCCCCCATTGATATCATTATGGAATCCCAGCTGGGGTCCCCTATTCAGTGCTGACCGCCCCCCACGTGCACACACACAGCAGCTGCTCCTCCAAGCACACCCCTCCTCCTGCTCCCTCATCCACAGCCCTTGACCCTGGCCAGCCTCCCCCAGCACAGGCCACCAGGTGGGCTCCTGAGATCCTCCCCACTGGCAAAAGTCTGCAGCTCATTCTGTTGGGGTGGAGCGCAGGAGGGTGTACACTAGACCTTGGACTGTCAGATAAACGTCTGGGGTGGGGGGTCAGTGTGTCTCAGTTTCCTCCCCAACAACAACTGAATTTTTATGTCTGAAAACTGAGAGAACTTCCCTGGTGGCTCAGACAGTAAAGAATCCACCTGCAATGCAGGAAATGTGAGTTCTATCCCTGGGTCGGGAATATCCCCTGGAGAAGGAAATGGCAACCCACTCTAATACTCTTGCCTGGAGAATCCCTTGGACAGAGGAACCTGGGCTACAGTCCATGGGGTCATAGAGTTGGACATGACTGAGTGACTGACACACACAGTCGTTTACTGGGTCATGTTCTGAAGAACGTAATCATTTACTTATTCTCAGAGAACTTTAATTTGCCTTAAAAATGTAGTGCTTGTGGCAACCATAGAAAAGTTTATAAACCTGACTCATTGCAACCATGTCAGAGAAAAGGGTGATCCTGGGAAAGAAAACTCTATGAATGCGCATAAAACAGTAGACTAGTTTATCAATTTAGTCTAATCTATCTAATCTCATCCACCAAGCTATCCATCACCCTATCAATCTTTCTCCCTTTAAACATAATATCCTATGAAAAACTGCAGTTCATGACATTAGATTTTTAAAGCTTAGAAACATGTAATAGTTAATAAATGCTCATTATTTACTCTCATTTTTGTTCATTCTCCCTTTCTCTTTTAATATGTTTTATTTTCAATATTTTATAACTTAAATACTTATTAAAATAATCTAGATTCCTACACACGTTAACAAAGTGCTTGCAAAAATGCAGCTTTTAAAAAGAATATGTTTTCAGAGAATAGAGATTGTTTTCTTTCTATATTCATTCAAGCTCCAAGAAAAGCATAGAATCTGTATTCATCTATGAAGATGATTCATGATAATCACTAATGCTTCTTATCACCTTTTAAGAAGATATTAAAAGAAACTGAATTTATTAGCTTATCATTTTTGTTTCTAATATACAGCATTTTTTTAATTTCAAAGAAAATTCAAATGGTTTGTAAGCATTTGCAAATATGCTCAAACTCACAGTAAGAAAAAAGCAAGTTGAAAATTTAAAATTAAACACTTATATACCACTTTTAAACTCTCAAATGTAAAAAGATAAGAACATTGTATAACACTCTATTGACCAAATTGCAGGGGGAACAAACATCATATAAAGCTGGTATGAGAATAAATTGATAGAAATTTTTTTTTGGCAATATCAGTTAAAATTACAAATACACATATTTTAATCCAAAAATTCTATTTCTAGGACTTCATCACAGATATACTTAGATGTGTGAAAGATGAATATATAAAATAATTCATCACAGCATCATCTGTAAGGACAAAGTATTGGATAAACAGTTAAATGATTTTATATACTTAAAATGAAAAAACAGTCAATCGTAGAGGAAATCAACCCTGATTATTCATTGGAAGGACCGATGCTGAAGCTGAGGCTTTAATACCTTGGCCACCTGATGCAAAGAGCAGACTCATTGGAAAAGACCCTGATGCTGGTGAAGATTGAAGGCAAAAGGGGAAAAGGGCAGATGAGATGGTTATATAACATCACAGACTTAATGGACATGAATTTGAGTGAACCCCAGGAGGTGGTGAAGGACGAGGAAGGCTGCCATGCTGCAGTCCATGGAGTCAAAAAGGGTTGGACACAACTTAGTGACTGAACAACCACACACGCTTAGAATGGAACCCTATGTGCCTGAAACGCAGGAGAGCATTTTGTCTGCGATGTGGACTAGCCTGTAAGCTGTCTTTTAAGTAGACCAAGAAGTAGTACCAGACTGTGAGAGTAGTCTGCCACCTGTTATCTTTTTACTAATAGATTCATAAAACGTCTCTGGAGAAATACATTAACACGTGACAAAATGGTTTTCCCTTAGGAGGGTAGTCTTGGCTGGAGAAAAGGGGTGGATACTTTTAAAAAGGTCTCTTGCTCCTTTTGAATTTTAAACTGTGTGAATATATCAGCCTAATCATAAAATAACTATATAATGATAATAAATTTATATATATTATTTATAATTGATGGACCTGCCTAAAACCAGTTTTTTCCTGTTATAGAGATTTTTCTCCAATATCCTCTTTAAAAAAGACAGTGGCCAATAATTATTTTGTAATGGAAACAAGATTTTTGCTATCCAGTGATTTTTTTTTAAGAGAAAAATTGAGATATACTGTATTGGAATCAGTTTATTGGTTCTATTCATAGGTGGAAAAAGTATAAACACTCAAATAAATGAAGCCATCCCTTCTTCGTCTCTTTCCCTCCTCCTCTTTAAAAATTCCTATTCTGTAATTGTTTAGCTTTTCTGTAACACTGGGGCAGAGGGACAGTTTTCAACATATACTCACCAAAATATGGGTACATGGATGGTCCATGTGAATTAAATATTTATTTAAATTATAAATATATAAATATTCATTTAAATTAATTTGTTTCCATGCTCATCCTAATATAGACAAGTCTAAGCTCTCTTGGAAAAGACTCTGATGCTGGGAGGGATTGGGGGCAGGAGGAGAAGGGGACGACAGAGGACGAGATGGCTGGATGGCATCACCAACTCGATGGACGTGAGTCTGAGTGAACTCTGGGAGTTGGTGATGGACAGGGAGGCCTGGCGTGCTGCGGTTCATGGGGTCGCAAAGAGTTGGACACGACTGAGTGACTGAGCTGAACTGAACTGAAGCTCTCTTGGTGTATATATCAGCCACACTGTAGTAGGGATTTTATTAATTCTTGATTTACTTTAATATGAGAACTTCTTTTTTAAATAGAGAGTATTCTACATTTGACAAGGGGGCGCATGTCCTCTACTGAACAATGTATGTCCTATATATATGAACAATGCAAAGAAATAAAGGGAAACAATAGAATGGGAAAGACTAGCAGTCTCTTCAAGAAAATCAGAGATACCAAGGGAACATTTTGTGCACATATGTGCACGATAAAGGACATAAATTGTGTAGACCTATCAGAAGCAGAAGATACTAAGAAGAGGTGGCAAGAAAACACAGAAGAACCATACAAAAAAAGATCTTAATATCCTATATATATTTCTATAAAGATCATCAGTGCATTCCACTAATTTTTGCTATCAACTCAAGAGAAGATATGGAAAAAAGGAACTTAAACCACTTAGCCTGAAATACCATTCTGATACAACTCAAAATATAGTGTGTTTTCATATTTAATAAAACCTCCTATCTAAGGCTATGATAACCCAATCTTAAAACCGATTATACACTGTTGAACATGTTTTCCAAAGTCCATAAAATAATTACATTTTCAAACACTTGGCAACTAGTCGTGATTTTTCTCAACCTTTCGTAAGTGATTGTCAAAGGGTCTGATGTGCCTTGAAAAACCTCAGAGCTAAGGACAGTCAGGAGGGAGACAGGGTTATCAGACATCACTTCCTTTCTCTAGTGTTTTTGCAGCTTCCTGTGTCAGGCTGGGTCTGCTCCAAGTGTGACCCATTTATGCTCCACATACCTAACGAAGCCAGCCTCTACCCTGGGCACACACAGGAAAGAACACAATGGAGGTCTGGCTTCCCACATTCGTAAGGAAATCAGGCTTTTCTCTCTGAAACACCAAGGCATCTGCATTCAAAGAAACAAACAGTATAAAACATACACCAGTCCCCTTTGCACAAAAGGCCAACAATAATTTTAGCTCATTATGTTTAAAGAAACTTTGAAGGGATTAATTTGACCTTGTGACATCATATCCAAATCAGGATTAATAGCACCTGACACTCTATTCTGCTACTAGGTATCAGAAGGTAACTTGAGCAAACATTTTAATCCTCCCTGATCAGATCTTTGATCCAGAGCTATTAACAAAAACTGCATTTGATTTGTTGAAATTGTTTCTTTTCTTTTGTTTTCACAGTAAAAAAAAGATAATACCTCCTTCTTGTCCTCTCCTCATTCAGGACTTCCTTGGTTCTTGCCTTGTTATCCGTACTTGTTCTCAAGTCTCTTCTGCCTGTTAGAATGTGAATAAGCTAGGGGCAAGGACTACGCTATTTTTCTCTTTATATCCTATAGCTCTAGCAGGGGCCCTGGCACACAGTTGTTACGTAGTTCATGTTCATTTGGTAAATTGAATTATGAGTGATGCTTTGATTATGTAAATGAAAACTGCTAGAGAGGAAAGGTGGGAAGGGATAGATTGGTTGTATTTCTCATATATCAAATATATATTACAAGCATCACAATCAAGCCAGACACTTGGTCACCCCTTTATGTCTGTAAGAGAGGATGATACTAACTTGATCACCTGCCAGTCTTTTAACCAGTCCATTCTGAAGGAGATCAGCCCTGGGATTTCTTTGAAAGGAATGATGCTAAAGCTGAAACTCCGGTACTTTGGCCACCTCATGCGAAGAGTTGACTCATTGGAAAAGACTCTGATGCTGGGAGGGATTGGGGGCAGGAGAAGAAGGGGACGACAGAGGATGAGATGGCTGGATGGCATCACTGACTCAGTGGACATGAATCTGAGCGAACTCTGGGAGTTGGTGATGGACAGGGAGGCCTGGTGTGCTGTGATTCATGGGGTCGCAAAGAGTCGGACACGACTGAGCGACTGAACTGAACTGAACTGAGGCAGGCTGCCCAAAGAAGCAGTGTGTGTCTGGGTCTTCACCTGGTAGAGAAGAGTGTTAACTTGTTTACTTCCGGGCGTGGGGTATTTCACAGTTTACAAAGTGCATCTATGCTTGTTCATTATCATGTTTGATTTTCAAAACAATATGAGTATGATTTCCCTATTTTATGCTTAAGTAAACTGCTTCAGAGCAATTAAATGACTTTCCCAGGTTCTCCTAGTTAGTGAAGGTTGGAACTAACAAGACTGGCCCCTGGATCTGTTATTCTAGAGAAAGGGAAAGAGTGGCATTTCAGAAGTGCTCAGAGCCTTCAAATTCTACAAATGTCCCCCCTTGGTGATTTCTGCTTCTTCTTCTCTCTCATTACCGTGTCCCTGAGACTGTTTTGCATCCTTTGGGTGTCTTAGGGTAGGAGGAAGACTGAAAACCTCTGCCTCAAAGACTGTACTCCTACTTTGGTGCTTTCTGCTCAGGGCATCTTCTACCAAATGAATTAATTACCTGTTGTCTCATCTCCTGGGCAACATTTCTTAAGAATGGCTCCAGGTGATATTGAGACGAGCACTTGACTAGGTTACTCAGTTCCAGTCCGTCCCTTTGCTTCGCTTTGCACTGCTCCATAGCCTTCCCATCTCCTGGCGGCTGCATTTTGCTCAGTGCCCTTGGGCTGAAAGAGGGCGTGCTGTGTGAAATGATTACATCTACATGCCAGTTGGCACAAGGAAGTCACGCTGTGCATATTTATTTGTGCCCATGCCACTTGATAACCATAAGATTTCGAATCTGGCTTGCATATGTAAAGGAATTGGGAGGAAGGCCTTTCCCTCAGCTGGCTACCAGCAACAACTCTACATATCTGACTTTTCAGTCCTAGTCAGCTACAACTTTCTTCACGTAAGTCTGGCACTATTTGACTTCTCTTCAGGGAATAAATATTTGGAAAGGAAGACATGGACCCGTTTTCCTTACTGGCCCAAAGTATAGTATTTCCACTATTGGCAATGGAGTACAGTGCCTAGCATCTTGCCAGTCTTTCCAGATTTTTGAGGTCCCTTCAGGCTCTGAGATCTGTGAGATCTTAGGGCTGAAGGCAAAGTTCTGTGTGTTTCCTTTTTCTTTGTTTGAATTAGGTATTTGCCCAAGCTCTTCTTTACTTATTTAACTTAATCTTGCTACTTCTGTAAATTAGAGACACCATTTTCCCACTAGTAAGACTATCTACATTGTGACAGGCACTATGCCCCATGTGTTATCTAGATTATCTCTAATCTTTAAAATAGCCCTGCAATGGGATGGCTATTATTCCCAGAACTAAGTGGGGAAGATAAGGGGCTCTATTCTATATTGTGTAAAACCACAGCCACAGAACTTGAATTACAGCCCTATTCTTTACTCAGGCTTCAAAGCTTATACTCATTACATGTAATACTGCATAGCTAAACTAAATAGAAACTTAATTTTAAAAAAGGCAACCATTTCCTTATAGCCTCTCTTACATAACCTGCTATCCACTAGGGAGAAAACTCATCATTTTGGGGAAAAACCTTCTCTATGAAAATTAGCTATCTAAATGTAGGCAGGATATGTGAGGGAAAATGCACATATCATTTTGGGAATGGGTAAAACTGTGGAAAAGTCTTAAAAATGTGGAAATACCAGGCCACATTGCCTACCTCCTGAGAAACCTGTATGCAGGACAAGAAGCAACAGTTAGAACTGGACATGGGACAATGGACTGGTTCAAAATTGAGAAAGGAGTACATCTAGGCTGTATATTGTCACTCTGCTTACGTAACATATGCAGAGTACATTATATGAAACGCTGGGCTGGAAGAAGCACAAGCTAGAATCAAGATTGCTGGGAGAAATATCAACAACCTCAGATATGCAGATGATACCACTTTAATGGCAGAAAGTGAAGAGGAACCAAAGAGCCTCTTGGTGAAGGTGAAAGAGGAGAATGAAAAAGCTGGCTTAAAATACAACATTCAAAAAACTAAGATTGTGGCATCCAGTCCCATGACTTCATGGCAAATAGATGGGGAAAAAGTGGAAACAGTGTCAGATTTCATATTCTTGGTTTCCAAAATCAATGCAAACAGTGACTGCAGCCATGAAATTAAAAGATGCTTGCTCCTTGAAAGAATAGCTATGACAAACCTAGGCAGTGTATTAAAAAAGCAGAGACATCATTTTGCCAACAAATGTCCATATAGTCAAAGCTATGGTTTTTCCGGTAGTCATGTATGGATGTGAGAGTTAGACCATAAAGAAGACTGAACACTGAAGAACTGATGCTTTTGAATTGTGGTACGAGAGAAGACTCTTGAGAGTCCCTTGGACAAGGAGATCCAAACAGTCCATCTTAAAGGAGATCAGTCCTGGGTGTTCATTGGAAGGACTGATGTTGAAGCTGAAACTCCAATACTTCGATGCGAAAAGCTGACTCATTGGAAAAGACCCTGATGCTGGGAAACATTGAGGGCCAGGGGGAAAGGGGGAGACAGAGGATGAGATTGTTGGATGGCATCACTGATTCAATGGACATGAGTTTAAGCAAACTCCAGGAGATAGTGAAGGACAGGCAAGACTGGCATGCAGAGTCAGACATGACTGAGCAGCAGAATAACAACAGCCAAACGTAAACAATGGCTGGATTAAAGTCAGAAATGGATTAAAGTCAGAAATGGATTAACGACAGTGGGGAGTTTAAGACAGGGCACATTTGACACATTTGAAATTTTCAAGTCAAGTATGATCATGTTCCTTCAGTTTACCTGACCAGAAATATGAAATTAATATGTGACAGTCAGATGGGGGCCCCCAATACTATAGATGGGAGCTGAGACAGTGATGCCCCCAGAGCCCATAGATCTAGAACTTGGGCCTCCTGATCTTGAGCTCAGTTCTTAGTTTTGTGGATTACTGAGATATGCTTTGGTCACCCACAAAATGTGGGGAAGCCAAATCCCAGGTGGGTTTTTTTTTTTTTTGGCTTTTCTCCAAGGTATATCCAGAGCCCACTACATTGATATGGAGTTCAGAGCTGAGTATGGGGACAATTCAGACATTCTGAACCTAAGAATATAACCTGGGGAAAATTCTGGGGCTGCATAGACCTTCTAAATTAAATATAAGGATGAGGGTCATGAACAAAAGCTCCTAGTGAATGATAGACCGGGGAGAACAGCCCATTAGGTTTTGAGTGACTATATGGTCAGCCTCTCCTGTGGGCAGCTTGTCAGGTGAGGATTCTGGGAAACAAGTTGGAAGCATGCTGGCTGGCTTAGGCAGGGTGGCATTTTTTCGTACCATATAGTTTTTATGTAGAGCACACACCAGGCAAATGATTCTCAGCAGGGAAGGATGCAGACTATTTCTTGTGTGTTACATCCACTGGGGTAGATGAAATATGGATCCTGGAAGCATTTTTGGCAAACTCTCCAATTGCTGCAAGAGCACGTAATAGGAAGAAGAACATGGGCTCTTTATCAATCTACTGAAACCTGGAAACTTTTTTTTTTTTTGAGTGTGTGTGTGCGTGTATGTGGGTGTGTTTGTGGTAATTTAATCTTGTTGTACTGAATCATGACTTTTTTCCTAAATTCAAAGCCAGAATAGATTTTCATGTCTCCTTCAATTAGGGGCATGGAGATGGGATGGGTAGAAATGGAGTGGGGACAAGGAAGAGATACCAAAGAGAGTTGATGTGTGGATATGAGTTGTCAGAAGAGGTGTTCCATTAAGCTTTTCTCACCCATCAACCCTAAATGACCACAGACTATCTAGGCCTGAAACAATCAATAGATTGTTTCCATCCTCCTAACCCACCTCAACTACTTCTCCCAAGAGTCACAGAGAAGTCCTTGCCTTATTGGACTGGGCGCTGATCATCCCAGGATGCTAACTTCTGTTCCTCTGCTCCGGCTGAAAACTTGCCCAGCTGGAGATGGTTTTCTGATTTAGGATATGACAAAAGAAAGCAGAGAGCTAAGAGAGAGTCCCAATTTCTTCTTCAAAACAATAAGCTTATGGTCAAATAAATTGGGGCTTCCCTTGATGGTTCAGTGGTAAAGAATCTGCCTGCAATTCAGGAGACCCAAGTTCGATCCCTGGGTTAGGAAGATCCCCTGGAGAAGAGAATGGCAGCACATTCCAGTATTCTTGCCTGGAAAATTCCATGGACAGAGAAGCCTGGCAGGCTACAGTTCATGGGGTCACAAAGAGTCAGACATGACTGAGCAACTAACACTTTAAAAGCAATATATCTCTAACTTCTCACCTATAGAAAAATTAAACAATCAAAAGCCTTACCATAAACACTGTCAGATTTAGCTTAATATTTGGATTCTAAAATATCATGCGAGGGTGGGAGGAGGTAGTTGTCCTCAAATTAGGGGGTTGCCAGTTAAACCTCTGATAAATAATAAAGGCCATGATCTTGACAAGTCCTCAAACGTGTCAGCAGGAAATGCTCAGAGGAAAGTGGGCTTAGAGGAAGTGCTCAGTGACTGGTGGGAATACGGTTAAGGCCCTCATGTACTTCTCTAGCCTCAGCCTGCATGCACCTCCTATATGCATGCTGGTCAGGTTCACCTGTCCTAGGTGATCCTGCCTTGTGCTTTCACTCCTTGCAGCTTTCGTATATGCTCTTTTCTCTGCCTGGAAATATCTCTTCCTTTTTTGAGGTCTGGATCAAATGTTCTTTATTCTTTATATATATATATATATATATATATATATATATATATATATATATAAAAGTTTAGTTCAGTTCAGTTGCTCAGTCGTGTCCGACTCTTTGAGACCCCATGAATCGCAGCACGCCAGGCCTCCCTGTCTATCACCAACTCCCGGAATTTACTCAGACTCACGTCTGTCCAAGTCAGTGATGCCATCCATCCACCTCATCCTTGGTCATCCCCTTCTCCTCCTGCCCCCAGTCTCTCCCAGCATCAGAGCCTTCTCCAGTGAGTCAACTCTTGGCATGAGGTGGCCAAAGTACTGGACTTTCAGCTTTAGCATCAGTCCTTCCAATGAACACCCAGGACTCATCTTCTTTAGGATGGACTGGTTGTATCTCCTTGCAGTCCAAGGGACTCTCAAGAGTTTTCTCCAACACCACAGTTCAAAAGCATCAATTCTTCGGTGCTCAGCTTGCTTCACAGTCTGACTCTCATATCCATACATGACCACTGGAAACACCATAGCCTTGACTAGACAGACCTTTGTTGGCAAAGTAATGGCTCTGCTTTTCAATGTGCTATCTAGGTTGGTCATAACTTTCCTTCCAAGGAGTAAACGTCTTTTAATTTCATGGCTGCAGTCATCATCTGCAGTGATTTTGGAGCCCCCAAAAATAAAGTCTGACACTGCTTCCACTGTTTCCCCATCTATTTGCCATGAAGTGATGGGACCAGATGCCATGATCTTAATATTCTGAATGTTGAGCTTTAAGCCAAACTTTTTACTCTCCTCTTTTACTTTCATCAAGAGACTCTTTAGCTCCTCTTCACTTTCTGCCATAAAGGTGGTGTCATCTGCGTATCTGAGGTTATTGATATTTCTCCCGGCAATCTTGATTCCAGTTTGTGATTCTTCCAGCCCAGCATTTCTCATGATGTACTCTGCATATAAGTTAAATAAGCAGGGTGACAATATACAGCCTTGACGTATTCCTTTTCCTATTTGGAACCAGTCTGATGTTCTATGTCTAGTTCTAACTGTTGCTTCCTGACCTGCATATAGGTTTCTCAAGAGGCAGGTCAGGTGGTCTGGTATTCCCATCTCTTTCAGAATTTTCCGCAGTTTATTGTGATCCACACAGTCAGAGGCTTTGGCACAGTCAATAAAGCAGAAATAGATGTTTTTCTGGAACTCTCTTGCTTTTTCCATGATCCAGTGGATGTTGGCAATTTGATCTCTGATTCCTCTGCCTTTTCTAAATCCAGCTTTAACATCTGGAAGTTGACAGTTCATGTACTGCGGAAGCCTGGCTTGGAGAATTTTGAGCATTACTTTGCTAGCGTGTAAGATGAGTTTAATTGTGCAGTAGTTTGAGCATTCTTTGGCATTGCCTTTCTTTGGGATTGGAATGAAAACTGACCTTTTCCAGTCCTGTGGCCACTGCTGAGTTTTCCAAATTTGCTGGCATATTGAGTGCAACACTTTCACAGCATCATCTTTCAGGATTTGAAGTAGCTCAACTGGAATTTCATCACCTCCATTAGCTTTGTTCATAGTGATGCTTTCTAAGGCCCACTTGACTTCACATTCCAGGATATCTGGCTCTAGGTGAGTGATCACACTATTATGGTTATCTGGGTCATTGAGATCTTTTTTGTATAGTTCTTCTGTGTATTCTTGCCACCTCTTCTTAATATCTTCTGCTTCTGCTGGGTCCATACCATTTCTGTCCTTTATCATGGTCAACAAAAGAGTGTGAAATGTAGTACTTGGATGCAATCTCAAAAATGACAGAATGATCTCTGTCCATTTCCAAGGCAAACCATTCAATATGACAGTAATCCAAGCCTATGCCACAACCAGTAACGCTGAAGAAGATGAAGTTGAACGGTTCTATGAAGACATATAAGACCTTTTAGAACTAACACCCAAAAAAGATGTCCTTTGCATTATAGGAGACTGGAATGCAAAAGTAGGAAGTTAAGAAACACCTGGATTAACAGGCAAATTTGGCCTTGGAGTTGGAATGAAGCAGGGCAAAGGCTAATAGAGTTTTGCCAAGAGAACGCACTGGTCATAGCAAACACCCTCTTCCAACAACACAAGAGAAGACTCTACACTTGGACATCACCAGATGGTCAACACCGAAATCAGATTGATTATATTCTTTGCAGCCAAAGATGGAGAAGCTCTATACAGTCAGCAAAAACAAGACCGGGAGCTGACTGTGGCTCAGGTCATGAACTCCTTATTGCCACATTCAGTCTTAAATTGAAGAAAGTAGGGAAAACCACTAGACCATTCAGGTATGACCTGAATCAAATCCCTTATGATTATACAATGGAAGTGAGAAATAGATTTAAGGGGCTAGATCTGATAGATAGAATGCCTGATGAACTATGGAATGGAGTTCATGACATTGTACAGGAGACAGGGATCAAGGCCATCCCCATGGAAAAGAAATGCAAAAAAGCAAAATGGCTGTCTGAGGAGGCCTTGCAAATAGCTGTGAAAAGAAGAGAAGCAAAATGCAAAGGAGAAAAGAAAGATATAAGCATCTGAATGCAGAGTTCCAAAGAACAGCAAGGAGAGATAAAAAAGCCTTCCTCAGTGATATATATATATATATATATATATACATATATATATATATATATATTTGATTTTCAGTAGTTAGCATGTTATACTATTTTTTGAATTGGGTATCTTTCTGTAACCTTGATCAGACTGTGAACCAGGTCTTCAAACCTAGTAGGGGCTTTGATTAATTTGATGTCAATTTTTTGAACTGTTCTCAGGCAAAGAGCGGATAATACTCCTTTTTTTTTTTTTTAATTTTAGTGTTTGTGAAACACTCAGACTGATCTGCAAAGGCAGAAGCAGCATTTGTAATTGAACTGGGTTATTACTTTTCTCTTTCCCATCTGTGAATCTGATCTAAAAGCCTTAGCAGTTAGCAGCTTTGAATGAGACTGAAACCAAGTTTTTAAAGGCTTCACTTTCTGGGCCAGAGGGTTATAATATTTTTTGGCTCCATTACTGGGGAGGAAAATTTTCAAATTTATCATGAATATGCAGCCCTTCTTATGCACTGCCTAATTCTTCTCGTCTTATTGAATATCACACTCTTTCTTTAATTTATCTTTCTCTTTCCTTCCTCCCTTCCTTCTCTCCCTCCCTACGTTCATTTTTCCTTCCTTCCTTCTTACCAATAGTAATTAATTTTGAAAATCTGTTATTATCTTCCCTTATATCTGATGGTATTTACTGCCCAACTGTGGATGGAATCTAATATAAGGTCATAGAACACGTGAGAAGCTTAGAGATGTTCTGTGGGTTTGGAATCAAATTTCACTGGCAGCACGCTCTGCTTAACTTAATTCACTTTTAGCATTTTTTTCTTTGAATTCCTTAACATGAGCTGTCTTTAAAAAACAGCAAACTGTCAAACAAATTACGAGTGTTCTTTTATAGCCTAGGTGATTCCACTGTAGAATCAAGAAAGTAGAATAAGAATCTTGGCCATCACCTCAATGAGTCTTCTACAATTCCTGAGATAAAAATTTACTTAGGTTCAATTTGAACACCTTGAAAGAACACAATTTATTATCTTCTGAGTTAGCACATCCCTTTGTTAGTTAGCTTTGATCTACCCTGCTATACATCTGGAGTCATATCTACATCAGCAGCCCAGATTTATTGTCCTTTTCCATATCCATGTTCCTGAGATGCCTGGACTGACTAGTACTCACAGTGTTTCTAGGAGTGTCCAACTTGGCTCATGTGCAGAGGGCAGCTGCAGAGCCTCCGTAAACTGGTGGTTGCTGGACCAACACCTTCAGCATCACATCACTCGTGAGCTTATTTGAAATCTGGAATCTTGGGTCCCACTTCAGACTCATTGACCTGGAGCAGCACTCTCATAAGATCGTCAGATGAATCATACGTACCTTGAAGCTTGAGAAGCATCGCTCTGTCCGGGTGGTGCCTTATAGTGACTATGGCCTTGCCCATTGTGCAGACGCTTATGTCAGAACTAGAAGAGGAGCTGCCGGCTAATTTCCAAAAGGACCAAGTGGGAGATAACCACAAGTGGGAGAAAACCTCTCCAATTTTGTGACTCATTTGCTACCTGAGCAGGGGCCTACGTGGCCATGTCCTGAGTCTGTCCTCAGTGAAGCTTTTCAGAAAAACGGCTCCTTCACCACTCCTCCCACTGAGTCCTCTTCTCTGGAGGCAGTCCAGGAAAGTAATCTACACTTTTGGGCAGACGCCATCATATCCTTTCTAGTGATTTCCTTTCAGTCTCTCTCCAGACCTGTCATATACCCCTTGGTCCTTCTGTTCTTTCCTGAAATCAAAGCCTAACTAGAAATCAGTTTATCCCAACAGAACTTTATGGACTCACCAGTTCCCAATAATACATCACACACACACACACACACACACACACACACACACAAAAACAAGTCTGAATTCCTTTTGCATTTAACTAGACTATCCCATATTCACTTATATTGAACTGATAAATTATTTACAAAAACTTCTCTATTTTCTGATTGTTGCCTTCTGGAGCTATGAAAAATGTGCTGGACTGGTGGCACAGTTGAAAAGAATCTTCCTGCCACTGTGGGGGACATGGGTTTGATCCCTGGCCCAGGAAAATTCCACATGCCGTGGAACAGCTGAGCCTGTGTGCCATAACTACTGAGCCCACATACCCTAAATCCCATGCTCTGCAACAAGAGGAGCCACTGCAAGCCCCATACCTCAATGAAGAATATCCCCCATTTGCTACAGCCAGAGAAAGCCCACAGGCAGCAGCAAAGACCCAGTGCAATAAAGAATATTAATATAATTAATTAATTAATTTTTAAAAATATGCTTTCAATCCCTCTTCCATATGACTGTCCTTTAGTGTCTGAAGAGCATTTTTATTCTTCTCATTTGTAGAATGGAACATTCCTCTTTTGCCTTTTCTCTCATGTTTTATTTCCATTTATTTACCCTGAATTTAACTTAACACTCTAAGGATGGATGATACAGACAAATCATGAAATAAACTGATCACCCTAAGCAGGAGATAATAGACAGCAGAGAGTTACAACAGAGTAGCTAAGTAACTAAGGTTTCACTTAACATAGCAGAAGACTTCTATTAGCAATTAAATTGGAAAATGATTATGTTACTTTATTGCCTTTCATGGGTCAAACAGATGAGCTAATAATATTCTCTTCTCTAAATATCAATGTCCATATCACCTTTATCTCCGGTTTGCTTATATTCTAGATAAAAGTTTCTCAGCACTAATTCTATGTTCTCTTCAAGCAATAAAATTCTGAGTCTATTCTTTAAAGTCTCTGTGTATCCAGGGCTATTCAAGTTTTTAAATATTAGAAACAATAAACTTAGGAGTCATAGTAAATCTGAGAATTGTTATATCACTGAAGCTTTTGTAAGTCGAGGAGCTGTGTATCTAGGTGAAGATTAAAGTATCTTAGTATCGGGCAAGAATCATTTGATATCTCTTGCTTCTTAGTGGTAGATATAATGTTTTAGAAATAATAAAAACAAACAAAAATAAACCAAATAAATCATCAGTAATTTTGAAACTTCTCTGAGGCTGAGACAATGTGGTACACTTTCTTTTCTTCACTAATGATTCAAATAATCAAATACAACCCAAGTTTTTTCTTTTGATAAAATTTGCACCATTGGAAGAGATTACATATGACAACTATATAATATAGTACACAATATGACAAGCAATATAGTTGTTATCAATATAGTACATTTAAGGTTATACATGTTATATTTAAAATAAAAAGTTTTTTCTAAATATACTTGTTTGGTTGAAGTATAGTTCATTTACAATATTGTGTTATAAGTGGATAGCATAGTGATTCAGTATCTTTGCTGATTATATTCCATTATAAGTTATTATAACATAATGGGTCTAAATACAAAATTAATAACTATCTATTATAGAACTCTAAAGTTATGTTATTATAATCACAAATAAAGTGATTCATAATACTAATACTCTTAAACATTTAATATTTTGGCATACTGTTTTCTAATCTTTAACCAATGAAATATATTATCATATGCATAAGTATGATTATTGATTATTAACAATTTTCTATTCTGCTTTATCATCTGTCATATATTACTATGCTATTAAATGTCCTTTGGTTTTGATTATTGCATAATATTCCAGCCCATGAATATATCATAATTTATTTTACCATTCTCTTTTTGTTGGACTTTTAGTTTATTTTTCACTTTTTTCCCCCTGGGATGAATATATATAAATTTTAATCACTTCTGTGACTATTTCCTCATAATGGATTCTGTGAATTACAATTGATGTGTTAAAAATTATATATATATAATGCACATTTTAAGCATGTATGTTTAGTTTGCCAGTTAATCAAAATGGCATTTAACACATAGTAGGTTTTGTGTGTGTGTGTGTGTATGTGTGTGCGTATCCATGTGTGTAGAGGGGAGACAGAGAATTAGAGTTACGTATTTTCAAAGAAAGAAAAAAACTTGTTAGTAAATGATTCAAGACACTACCAGTTAACTAACTTGCAACATTCTAAAATGTCTTTGTGTAATGGGAAATCTTAGTTTTATAATTATAGAAAAAGGAGAATTTCCAAACTTTTGTTTCCTTGTAGAAGACAAATGCACACACACATGTTTAAGTGTGTAAGTAATGGTTTATTTTTGCACAATACTAGAAGTATTTTGGAGAAGGAAACGGCAACCCATTCCAGTATTCTTGCCTGGAGAATCCCATGGACAGAGGCACCTGGCGGGCTACAGTCCATGGGGTCACTTCACTTTCACTTTCAGAAGTATTCGTAGATTGAATAATCTCTTTTAAAATCTTACAGGAAAGTTTATAATATTTTGCTCATGTCATAAAAGCAAAGACACAGGAAAACTAGGCTAAACTCCATGAGGGCAGAGACGGCAGCTGTTTCAGTGTGTGCCTCCGCTTCCAACAGAACTTTTGATTCATGGAAGGTGCAAAATAGATATTTGAACAGTAGAGAGAATCTCCTTCCTGTGACTATTTAAGTGAAAACATAGATTTACTCAAGATAAGTTTATTTTCATAAAAAATTCTTAAGCAGAGAGCAATATAATGGAAGGGAAAAAAAGGATCCAAAGGCCAATCGAAAGTTGAGGTTTCTTAAAAGTAAGAAGTAGTCCTGTCTTCCTGAGTCTGGGGTAAATGGAATCCAGGAATGTTCAGGAATGCACAGAAAACCTTTATCTCTTTCACTTTTCAAAGGCAAGTTACCTGAAATCCTGTTGACAGAAATCTCTCTATTCTTCCCTTGCCTTACTACAGCATAGAGAATATTCAGTAACACTTTTTAAAGTGTTTTCTTTTAAAGTCTAATTAGTACTACCAAAAAAAGTGAATTTTAGCTTAAAAAATCTAAACACCTATAGCAACAAGAGGAAAACATATTTGGCTCTATCAATGTATTTGAAGTAATGAGCACTTTTAAGGAATAGTGCAGAAAAAGACAGATTGTTTAGCTTCAACTAAATAGTGTTTCTCTTTCCTGAGCAGCTCAAATCCTTTTCCAGTCACCACTGAAGTCTTTTATAGGTTAAGAAATGCTTGGGGGCTCTAGGCTTTTTTCTTTTTGTCACCTGTTAAAAGCATTCTGAGTCTAAGACTTTTGTTCTATTGTCTCCATTTTAGTCTAGATTTAAAAGTATAAGGGCACAGGAACAAAGGATTTATACCATGGATTCATTTAAGAGGGAGAATTTTGAGGAAATAATTTTAACTTTAACCACAGTGAACACTGACCCTTAGAGGGAAAAATTCTTAAAATGTGATAAAAGAAATAAAGTCATGCGGAAAATGATTATTTAGAAATAAAATTATCTGTAATAGGGCTACAAGCAGGCTTCTCAGGTGGCTCAGTGGGAAAGAATCCCCCTGCCAATTCAGGAGACATGGGTCTGATCCCTGGGTTGGGAAGATCCCTGGAGAAGGAAATGGCAACCCACTCCAGTATTCTTGCTTGGAAAGCCCCATGGACAGAAGAACTTGTCAGGCTATAGTCTATGTGGTCCCTAAGAGTTGGACGTGACTTAGCAACTAAACGAAAAAACAACAGTGAAAGGCTACATAAATAGAACTTCTCATCCCCATATTCCTGAAAGCAAGCCTGTACATGTGGGAGTTATGAACCGTAGTTTCTAGTGAGAAGCAGTGGGGAAGGAGAGGAATATTAGGATGCCAGGCACCACATGCCACCACAACTTTGATTCAATAAGTAACCTATCCATCATTCCAAGTTACCTGGAATGTTACTTGATCATTCTTGTTACTGAGAAATGAGTTAATTTATATTCCCTCATTTAATGGCCTTGTTAGTGATGTTTTGAGATCTTTAATTACTGAGAAAACTTTGAATTTTTAAGCCTGGTCACATGGAATTTTGCCCATCAAAGATTCTGTTTTGGATATTCCCAATAATATAAATATTGGTAGGAATGTGTCTTTGAGGTTTGCTTATCCAGTGCACTTGGGATCAGTCATCTTCCACTTCCCTTAATTGGAGGGATGATTGAGGAAATTGTTCCATAGCTAATTTTGCTTTGAACATGCTTTAACTCTAGGCAACTATTTGTAAATCTTTGGGAATTGTATCGAACATCTATAGGTCAAAGAGCATTTATTCCATAGAAGGGTCACTCACTGGACTGTTTATCTGTTGCATGTATTTAAATTCCAAACATAATCATTCAGTCAGATCAGGAGAAATGAAGCGGATCCCATATAGTTTAGTTCTTAGTTTTCACTGTTGTATTTGTGCAGCAAACACCTTTTCATCACAATGTTCTAGAAGCATAAAACAGGGCAAGTTATCTCTGGTGCACCTGTGAGGAGGCTGTCTACATTATTTCCTCTACCATAAGAGCTGTTAATATAAAAATGCTCATAAACAAAATGGGGAAAAGCTTGGGGGAAATCAATAAGGCACAAATTGAACAATAAAGTCACTAATCTCTTTTCTGAGAAATTTTTCAGCAGAGAAATTGTGCAAAGAAAGTCTTCGAGGAATAATTGACTTCAATAATTTCTACTGGTCAGCAAAAACTTTTTTGCTTTGAAGTTAAAAACAAAAAAAGAAAGAAAGCAAAACAAAAAATCAGCAAAAGAGCAGCAAAAGGAATAACACATCTTCCCAGCAAGAAAACTGAGCAGACCAAGGTCACCATCTTGTGTTTTCAGTATTATTCATCTAAGGCACAGACTGTGGTTCCAAAGTATTTTATCAGCATAAATTAGCTTTTTGCTTAAAAATGTCTGAAAACATTCAACTCTGAATAGTTAAGCCAATGTAAATCTCAAAATAAAATTTGGACTTCAAGTAACATGTTTCTTGTAGAAGGGTTGTAAAGAAAACTAATTTCTATTTATTTGGTTTCTATCAAAAATATCACAAATTATTGGTTTTGGCTTTTCTTATTGTTTCTGTTTTGAAATTAATATATGTTCACCTTAGAAGATTTAAGACATGTATAAGTTAAAGGAGAAAATAAATATCACTCAAAATCTTGTTTAATAGATATAACTTATATGTCTTATTTCATATCATATATAGATTTGCATCTTTCACTCAAAACATTTTTATCTTATTATGTGGTGAAGTTTTTCCCATGGTATTTCTAATTCTGCAAAGTATTTCATCATATGGAACCATCTTAATTTATTTAATCAATCTCCTTTATTAATCATTTATTTGTTTTTAATTAAGACACATAAGAACACCCTAAGTTGACAAATAAATCAAACTTTCACTTCTGTTTCTTCCAAATGATGTAAAATGCTATCAACCTGATGCAAACTCAATAAATCAACAAATGCAAAACTCTTTTGTCCAAAAATGTGAGGAACTTACAAAGAAGACAGGGAGGCAGGAGTACCCCAAGGGAGAGCTCATGGAAGGGGAACCAGAACTTACTTCATCCAGTCACTTGAAGCATCTTTTTAAAAATAAAGCCATTAGTCTACTTCTCTGGCTGGTTTGTTTTCATGGTGAAGAACTAGCTTTAGTTTCAACTTTCCCTTGCTGAGATAAATGGGTATATGTAGAGCTCTTTGGTGGCCCAAAGGCCAAGCATGATTGTAATCCCAGAGGCACTGCATGGCTTCCTTCCTTCCATACCTGATGATTAAGTGCTTACTATATGATGGACTCTATTTTAGGCTTTGATAATATGCTAGTATGCTAATTAATGAAACAGATCAATGTCCTTGTCCTCACCAAAGTCGCAATCTAATTGTGAAAACAATATATAAAGTGACAATAAGTGCCAAAGAGGAAAATAAAGCTGGAAATAGTATAGGGAGTGGACCAAGGCTGCAATTTTTAGATGGGTGGGTGAGCCAAGGCTCTGCTAAGAAGGTGATATTTGAGTAAACAATGAAAGGTGAGTGAAAATCGAGGGGACAGGCCAGGGGAACAGTGTTCAGGCCAGGGGAACAGTAACAACAAATGCTCTGAGACGTTAAGCATATACCTACCTGGTGTATTCCGGGTACAGCCAGGAGGTTAGGAGAAAGAGATGAAGCTAAAGGAGAAAGGAAGAGGGCAGATCTTTCAGGACCTTATAGGGAGTAGTAAGAACGTTGGCTTTAATTCATACAGAGATAGAAATTCATTGAGGGTTTTGAGTCAAGGAGCGACCTGACCTGACGTTCTAACAGGGCCATTCTGGTTGTCATGTGGCGTAGACTGAAGAGGTAATGGGTGGAAGCAAAGAGACCAGATACTATGCAATCACAGTAATCTAGGTGAGACCATGGTGATTTCAACCCGTGTTAACAGTGCTCAGGTTTTGTGACTCTTCCTCGATCTATGGACCAGTGTGACAAGATGAGAAAGAATACACATTTTTGTCCCTGGACATGTGTTGTAACAGCTCTAATTTCTGGATTTTCTTGGAACTTCTGGATTTTCTTGTGTGGACTTCTGGTTCCCTTTTTACAATTGCAAACAATGCAGAATGAAAGAAGAAAATTGGGGTTTGTTTTTAACAAGCACAGACAGCTTCCATTTCTTGAAGCTCTTTCTTGAAGAAGCTGAAGAGAGGGTTTCTGTTACCTAGCAGAGAGTGTGAATAGATATTTGAACATCCTTTCCAATACTGAGATTCTATGATCTGTGATCCTTAGAAGCTCTGGAAATTATCTCAATGTGCAGGGACTGAAAATTTACGTGATAGTGGCACAAATCATCACAATGAGTTGAAAATGAATAGTAATGATCATGAGTGATAAGCAAAATATTTCATAGCTGGCCAAGCACAGACACTAACTAGTCATAATAGATGCTCCCTGAAAACAACACATACAGTCATGCATCTGACTGAGTATCAATTCTTCTTACACTTGAGTATGAATTAAACCATACTTCAGTGGTCATGGTTTGACCATGTTGGTTTAAACCTGTTAGACTGAGCAAGTGTAGTGAATACAAATTTTGTGCCTGGGTTTGTGTCTGACCTTTTGAGAAGACTAAAAAAGAAGTCGAAAATATGGCTCTGGCTTCCTGAGTCAGTTTCATCCATTTCAGATAGCTTCACCTTGCACTCAGGATACAGGATCATGCAACATATGAAACAGCTATTTTATGGGTTCTATAGATTCTTGGCCTTCAAACATCTTGCCTCTACCTTGGAAGCTATGTCCTTGCTGAGGCTTCAGAATAGTGGAATCAAAGAAGAAATCTAGCTGTCTCATAAAATTTTAGGAAACGATGTTGACCTCATGATGCTCACTTACCTCCTGGGTGTAGAAATGCAAGTCTTGAGCCACTGTTTATCACACACACTGAGACAGCAGTCATACAGAGTAAGATCCATTCCTATGTTCATGATCCTCTGCTGTTCAGATGCTTCCTAGCACTATGCGTGCATGCTGTTGCTTCAGTTGTGTCCGGCTGTTTGTGACCCTATGGACTGTAGCCTGCCAAGCTCCTCTGTCCATGGGATTCTCCAGGCAGGAATGCTGGAATGGAATGCTATGCCCTCCTCTAGGGGATCTTCCTGACCCAGGGATCAAACCCGTGGGTTTCTTATGTCTGCTACATTGACAGGCAGGTTCTTTACCATTAGCGCCATCTGGGAAGCACTATAAGAATCAATAACCATAAGTCAAAGGTTATTTGGAACCTGGGAAGAGGCAGTCCCACAAATGCAGCCTTTTATAATTTTGACATGCTTTACCCCCAATTCATAATTTGCTTTAGGAAAACCTTTGTTGTGTGAGATCTGATCACGTACGTTCAGAGCCTGGATGATCATCGTCCATCACTTGAAGCAGTTAGCTGGATTAAGTTTATGCCATACTGTCCAGAATCAATACACCAGGCCTGTACAACAAATAGAATTTGCAGAATTTTAGTTTATTTGACCTATTGATACCCCAATCATTAAAAGTAGGCAAGGGGCAGAAGGGAGTGATAAGAACCCTATCTAAAAGGAATACAGCCTTTCCGTAGTAACTATAGATTCTCCCCTCAAGCTGGATACCCATTAAAGCTCAGCACGGGTCTTTTTAGTATCTTCTTTAAGCCTGCCTCACTAGGTATGTGAAATGCCAGAGTATGTAGAACCGACCATGCTGTTATGGACTTCTTCTGAATTAAATCTTTCAGAGCTGGTAAATTTAGACGACTTGAAGAGCCATGTTATGTCTGTACTGCTTATCAAATTGGCATCAGAGTTAGAGACTTAAAACTGAGACCTGGATTTTTCCAGAGGGCTGCATTATTCAATCGTCAGCAATTTAGAGGTTCACAGTCAAGCAGAAATAATGGAATTATCTGCTTCTAGATGTGAAAGCACCTTTTCAGAAAGTCAGAAGGAGTTTGCAGCCTTTTTTGTTTGCTGGGGTTTGGAAAGGGTCTAGGCCCTGCCCAGCATGAACTGTTTATCTGGCTAAAAATGTGAGAAGGAATGTATAAAGATGGTACTAATGAACATATTTGCAGAACAGCAACGGAGACACAGACATTGAGAACAAACTTAAGGACACTGTTGGGGTTGAGGGGAGAAGGAGAGGGTGGGAGACATGGAGAGAGCAACATGGAAACATACATTACCGTATGTAAAATAGATAGCCAGTGGGAATTTGCTGTATGACTCAGGGAGCTCAAACCAGGGCTTGGTAACAATGCAGAAAGGTGGGATTGGGAGGGAGGTGGGAGAGATGTTCAAGTAGGAGGGGACATGGATAAACCTATGGCTGATTCATGTTGATGTTTGGTAGAAACCAATGCAATACTGTAAAGCAATTATCCTTCAATTGGCTGGTGCACGGGGATGACCCAGAGGGATGTTGTGGGGAGGGAGGTGGGAGGGGGGTTCATGTTTGGGATCGCATGTACACCCATGGTGGATTCATGTCAATGTATGGCAAAACCAATACAGTATTGTAAAGTAAAATAAAGTAAAAATAAAAATTTAATTTAAAAAAAAGTGAATTTTTAAAAAAATGAAAAAAAAAAAAGATCTGTCACAGGAGAGGAGGCTTTGTACGAACCTATAGGCAGGCTCTACATCTTGCTGATGGCTTCTCATAAGGGGTTAAAGCATCAGATTTGGTACTTAATCCTCTCTTTCCGGTGAACATTCTTCCCCATAACTAAGGGAAGATGAAGTCCTGTTTCTACTACCTACTAGATGTGTGACTTGTGAAAACTACTTAATCCTCAGTGTTGCAGTTTCCTCATCTGTAAAATGGGGATGATAATGCATCTCCTTAGCAAGGTTTTTGTGAAGGCGAATTTAGTCTCTTTGGGACGATGACTGGCTCAGAGTAGGAGCTTAGGGAGTGGGAACTATTCTTATTGCTGGCATTAAAATGGAAAGGTCTGACAAGAAAATTTCCATAAACAAAATGTTTATGCCTCTTTTTGCAGTTGTCAAAGTTCTATTCAAATAATTGAAGGATTTAAATAAAAGTAATGAAGCGTGCACCAAAGTAACAGGAGTAATAATCAACATATTTTTTAAAAACAGTGGGTTGAAAGTGGAGAAAATGTTTTACTCCAATAAAGAAACTGGTATTATATGTGGAGCATGCAATGTGTCCGGCATAGGTAACAGCAATCACATCATACAGCTTTCCTCACCCTGGTGTTATTGTCGGCATTTTATAAAGAAACAAAAGCTCTAGCGAACTACAGGATGAGAACTCAAGTATGACATCTCAAACCCCTCCCCTTCCACTAACCCCAAATACCACCCCATTCCTCCTTCCTTGTCCGCTTGTTCCAGCCTCTGTTTTCTTTCTGAGATGTTGAGGGACCCTACCTGTGCTCCCGTCTCAGCAGAGCTGCTTCTCACACATGCCTCTAAGGGCCCTAATGGTCTCCCTGGACACATGTGAGTTTCTTCATGGGAATTGCTGTGAGACGTGGCAGCTTTGTATGCATTTTCCCCCACCCTTAGCCAAAGAGCTTGTTTCTTATGTCCTAGAATGGATGGCTGACTAATGATGCACTTTGTGGTCCCACAGTGAAAACTTTTCAAAATTCAGGGAGAAGTATCAGAAATAAAAGGTAAAATTGTAGCCAGATATGTGCTTGCGTATGTTGTCCTGGAAGCTGTGTCTCTGTTATCAGGTTCAAGTCATAAGCATTTGTATTCACACTGTTTGCTCAGCCTGCTACTGCGATTGCTCTGGGATATAGCACATTGCTTTGGAGAAGATTTATGTTCCTGACTTGGAGGGAAGATGGAAGTTTGCTGAAGGGACTTCCTGGTTAGAAGCCATTTGGCAACCTGAACTTGGAGTAGCATAGACCTGGGTTCAAATCTTGGCTCTGGTTTTTAGTAACTGGGTAATCTTGGACAGTTTATATAACTTCTTATGCCTCATTTCTGTGTAAAAGAAGAAAGTATGGATGTGAGAGTTGGACTGTCAAAAAAGCTGAGCACCGAAGAATTGATGCTTTTGAACTGTGTTGGAAAAGACTCTTGAGAGTCCCTTGGACTGCAAGGAGATCCAACCAGTCCATTCTAAAGGAGATCAGTCCTGGGTGTTCTTTGGAAGGAATGATGCTAAAGCTGAAACTCCAGTACTTTGGCCACCTCATGCAAAAAGTTGACTCATTGGAAAAGACTGATGCTAGGAGGGATTGAGGGCAGGAGGAGAAGGGGATGACAGAGGATGAGATGTGGATGGCATCACTGACTCAATGGATGTGAGTTTGAGTGAACTCCAGGAGTTCATGTTGGACAGGGAGGCCTGGTGTGCTGTGATTCATGGGGTTGCAAAGAGTCAGACATGACTAAGCAACTGAACTGAACTGAACTGAACTGAAAAGGAGAATAATCATTTTTGCTACAGGGTTTCCTGTGATGAAAAAAATTGAAAGTGTTAGTGATTCAGTTGTGTCTGACTCTGCTTCCCTGTGGACTGTAGCCCACCAGGCTCCTCTGTCCATGGCATTTTCCAGGCAAGAACATTGGAGTGTGTAGCCATTTGCAAAGAATCTGCCTGACACAGGGCTTGAACCTGGGTCTCCCACACTGCGGACAGATTCTTTATTTTGAAGCCATCAGAAGAGCCCCGGTCAATGAATTGGTGAGCGTCAAGTACATGGCACGTAGACCAAGTAGTGCCAAGTGAATGGCAGTTGTTATTACTGTGCACTAATTTCATTAGCAAAGGCAGATGCATAATCAGCAGTGTTCGCCTGGGTCATACACAGAGTGGAATCCTAGGTCCTCTCCTCAGCAAGTTTGCTGTTTAGAAACTGAGTGGAACAATTACTATGGCGATAGCTTGTTCAGCTCTTAGAATAGACATTTCTCATCAGCCAACTCAGAGAATATGTGCAACCTTCAACACATCCACAGACACAACATGGGCTTAAAACCTGGGGGAAAAGGTAAGGGGTGGGCTTTATAGCTGGCTCCTTCTCATCATCCAAGTTTTGTGCAAACACCACCTCCCTGACCACAGTATCTCAAGTACCCTTCATCCTATCCATCCCCTCTGTTAGCTGCTCTCTACTTGATTCCTTTCTTTCTTTTTCTTGCTTTCTTTTCTTCCCTCCCTCCCTTCCTTTCTTTCCTTTCTTCTTTTTTCCTCCTGTTCATTTTAAATAGACTTTATTTTTTACAGCAATTTTAAAATCACAGCAAAATTGAGCGGAAAGTACAGAGGGTTTCCTGTGCTCCCCATGCCCGTACACATGCATAACCTCCCCTGTTATCAGCATTCTGCAGGAGAAAGGCACAGTTTTTTTTATGATTGATGAACCTACATTAACACATCATAATCACTCAAAGTCCATAGTTTACATTAGGGCTAACCATTGTACATTCTATGCTTTTGACAAATATATAATGACATGTTCCACCATTACAGTATCATGAAAAATAGTTCCACTGCCCTGAATCCTCTGTACTCCACCTGCTCATTTCTCCTCCCCTTAAACCTTGGCAACCTGGATCGTTTTCCTGCCATAGTTTTGATTTTTCTAGAAGATCATAGAGTTGGATGTTTCATTTTAAAAAAGCATTTATCATCATATTTATTTACATGTTTAATAATTATTTATTGTTTCCCCTCTTGCTGGAATGTCAGCTATTTGGAAGTATGGTCATTTTATGACTTCTTAAATGAGGAGTCCTTAGTACTAGACTATGTCTGGCTCAGAAAAGCCCTTAATAAACATGTACTAATTTTGTTGTTGTTTAGTCACTAAGCCATGTCTGACTCTTTGCAACCCCATGAACTGGAGCCCACCAGGCTCCTCTCTCCCATGGGATTTCCCGAGCAAGAATACTGGAACAGGTTGGCATGCCCTTCTCCAGGGATCTTCTCATCCCAGGGATCGAACTTGCATCTCCCGTGTCTCCTGCATTGTCAGACGGATTCTTCACTGCTGAGTGACCAGGGAAACCTGCATGTCTTATTAATAATTTAGTAAAAGAATAAATATTTCCCCCATAAAAATCACTCTAACCCTTCTGCTAAGGCTAGAAACTAGTAATTAGAGATATTTGCACAAATGGCAATAATAATATTGATTTTTGTCATTTTTATTATCTCCCAGATGCCAGGCCCTGTACTGTGTATTTTAAGTGTATTATCTAATTTAATCCTCATGACAACCTTCTCAGGTAGATACTATTTAAACAGGTAGTATGGGTAGTCTATAGGTAGTCTAGCTGTTTTATGGCTAATAAAATGAGGTTCAGAGAAATTAACTTATCCAGGGTCTTAGAGTTAGTAAATGACAGAGTTTAGGCCCAAACTCAGGTCCATAGGATTTAAGTTGACATTCATAAAAAGTAAGTTTGAATTTAGAGCTGGAGGAAATCTAGCTAGTTCTTGATGCTTCTTGAATTTGGAACATGGTTGGCTAATCTATGTCCCTTGACCTTGACTCTGGTCCGTTTAACGTTATACGACATCTGCTATTTGCTGTGTCCTGTACTATAAGGCAGGTTCCCAGGTGGTGCTAATGGTAAAGAACCTGCCTGCCAAAACAGGAGACATGAAAGATTCAGATTCAATCCCTGGGTCAGGAAGATTCCCTGGAGAAGGGGGTGGCTACCCACTCCAGTATTTTTGCCTGGAGAATCCCATGGACAGAGGAGCCTAGAGGGCTACAGTCTGTAGGGTCGCAAAAAGTCAAACATGACTGAAGCAACCTAGCACTCATGCACATGTAATATAGGGCAGTATGTGTTTATCCCAATACCTGGTTATTCTTAGAAACACAGAGTTTCAGGTTCTAGCCCAGAGCTGCTTACATAGAATTGGCATTTTAACAAATCCCTGTAGGTGTGAGATGCATATGCTTGAGAAACACTATTCTATAAGGATATTGAGACTCAAAACCTCCTGTGCTCCCAAGTAATGAGTCAACCAGGGTCTCAGCTTTCATTGCAGCTTGTACTGTAGAGGGGGAAAAGTTATCCATGTAAATTGCTTTTCCCATTCCCTAGCACTTGATAAATACTTGGAATTATTATGAATCACACAAGGAGCAAGATATCCACCAGGCAGAGGGCTCAACGTAGCTGAGTGTGAACAAATCAGCCTCTCAAACAGTATAAATCATTCTCTTTCAATAATGCACAGGAAATGCAGTTTGTTTTTCTCTCACTGTGATGCAGTGGTGGTGTGGGTGTCTGGAAGACCGTGTAATGTCAGGCTTTTCTAAGGGTAGTTGGTTAGATTTCTGTAATACAATCTACAATCACGTAGTAATGAGTGCAGCCAGGGAGGGCTAATGTTTTATTACTAATCACAGAAATGCTATTGCATCTCCACCAGGGAAGTACTGGGTAGTCCATTTTAGCCCAGCTGGAGGCTTCTAGGTTCTTACAATAGGGAGCAAAGTGATGTCTGTTTTCTAGTATTTCTGATTCAGACAAACTCAGTTTTCATTGTCCATTGTACCATTTCTGAGCATGCGCACCAGGGAAAACGCATGGAGCCACCGAGATGTCATCTATCCTAGCATCGTTGGCATCAAAGTGCCAGCTTGCTGTCCAGCTGCATCTCCCTGTTTCCTCATAAGGTGTATTTGAGTCTGAGGATGAATTCAGCACTTTCATCCGTGCATTTGTTTTCTGCTTTGTCATACACATAACTGGCAAGTCTAGTCAGGGCGCTGTGTGCAGAGGAAATCTCCCTGTGTCTGGAATGCAGAGCAGCCAGCTTTTCAGATTTCTCTTCTCTGTCTCCCTCGCCCCAGCCACCCTTTCCAATTTGCTTCCAGGTCCATGCAGATGGCAATTATGTAGATTTCCTTTCAAGCCACTTGTAATTGTATAACATCTCTGCATCCAGGATGAATGCAATTCATCCAGTTTTCTCCCCTTTTCTCCTTTGTAATTCAAGCTGTTGCCTTATTCTTTCTCATTGATCCCTGCGCCACAACACCATCAAATGAATATACAGTATGTTACACCTGACTTATTCATTTAAATCACCTGTGGTGGTGCTAATAGGTGGTGACAATTTCTTCCTGTAGCCATTTATGGGGAATTGTATCAGCATTGCAATAAGAAGCCTGGATTTGCTTTTTCTGGAATATGCTGTGGTTTGTTGCTTGAACAATTCAACAGAATTACGACGATTCAGTGGGAAGAGCAGCAGATACTCATCCAACATCTTTCTTAATTTTTAAATCCTAGTAGTCCTAGTGTATTCCTCTGCCCTTCTAAGGAATTGAAGTGGAGGTAGGAATTAGGCCCTGGACTAGGTACTTCATATGCTCATTCTTATTTTTAAATGTATTTTTTGCTTAGCCCTTTCCAGAAATATATGTCTTCATATCTACATGTGATTTATAGGCAAGGAAGGTAATCTTCATGGATATAAGACAATTTTTCAAGGTTTCATGGCTGGTCAATGACAGAGCAGAGATTTGTTGGACTCCAACATCCACCCCCTTCTCACATATTCCCTTTCTATCTTCTCTTTCTGCAAAATTTTAAATTCCAGAAAAGTCAGCACACTCCTCTGCTATCTGACGCTGATCAATTGGATGCATGGATCTTTAATATCTTTTTCCAGGTAGTCTCTGTCAAATGGCTATACAACACATTTTTTTTTAGTAAAATAGATATTTTCTGCTATTGTAAGCAAAATATTTTTATTGTGGGTCCAACTATATTTTAAGAATCTTTTAGCTTACCATAAGTTCTATGGTATTATCAATCTGGCCAACAATGTGTGTCAGTAAATACACAAGACAAAAAAATCAAGTATTAGCCTTGGTGTTGCCACATGTGTTGCTATGCTTCCCAGGGAAAGCCACAGGACCCTTCTGAGACCCAGCAGATTTTTCTGAAACGTCATGTGATACATCTGTCCTATTTACCTCTTTGGATTGTTGTCAGCCTTGAAGGAGATAATGCCTGTGAAAGACAGGAAAGCTTCAGAATACATAGATAAACACTGTATGTCAAAGCTGCACAGGTTTGAGTGTCTTGTTCCCTGTTTTTAGGGTATGATTTTGAAGAACTTTAGTTGTTTTTTTTTTTCCCAGAGACATGTACATTGCTTTATATCAGAACTCTTTATATTATGGTACTTAAGGAAATCCAAACTCGCAGAGTCGGACATGACTGAGTGATCTTCACCTCTTCACCGTAAGGAAATCCAGTCACCACATGCTTTATTTAGACACAGCCTAACTTCTTCAATATTTGCTGATATTGGGTAAAACTAATCCACATTGAGAGGTTAAATAAACTTTATTGCTGCTAGACATTTAAAAATTACATTGTCAAACCAAGTGGGCTTCCCTAGTAGCTTAACTGGTCAAGAATCCGCCTGCAGTGCATGAGACCCTGGTTTGATCCCTGGGTCAGGAAGATGCTCTGGAGAAGGGATGAGCTACCCACTCCAGTATTCTGGCCTAGAGAATTCCTTGGACAGAAGAGCCTGGCAGGTTACAGTCCATGGGGTTGCAAAGAGTTGGACATGACTCAGCAACTTCTACTTTCACTTTTGTAAAACTGAAAAAGAGAAAGAAATACACTGTAAGTTATTACATATTTGCCAGGCTCATACTGTGAGTTTCTGTTAGACACTGTTCTGGGGAGGATTCTAGGGCTTTCTTTCCATCAAAGGATTTAAAATGAAGACAAACAAAAAATGGAGTCATTGATCTGAGCCTTGACTTTATGATAAATTTACAATAGTTGCTCTTTTCCTTCCTTCAGTTACCATCAACAGTTGTATACATCTTGTTGTTGTTCAGACACTCAGTCATGTCTTACTCTGCAACCCCATGAATTGCACCATGCCAGGGTTCCCTGTCCTTCACTACCTCCCAGAGTTTGCTCAAACTCATGTCCATTGAGTCAAGAATTGTTAATGCTATATAAATTTTAGACAGTGCTCTATTAAGACTGAAAGCATGTAGGAATATTTCTGAGTTATTTCCAATGTTGCATAATTTTTTCTTCACAAGTAAGACTAGCAGACCTTCAGTTTTTGAAAGGAGACTGAGAATCAGGGCTTATATGCGAAATTTTTCCAGCAACAAATATAGACTAGATAAAATGAACTTGAGGATAGATGACTGTGGATTGCCAGCTTGCAAACCAGGTAGTAACCATTATTGAATCTGAAAATTCCAAAAATATTCTATTCATCATTTGATGCCACCCATTTGATTCATTTCCCCCATGGTGTCCAGTTAAGCACTCTGTATTTCATTATTAAAGCCTATTATTCAATTTTTGAAAGCAGAGCTAACAGGGCAGTCTCTTGTTCAAATGTCATTACCAGATATTTGAGTCCTCAGCTTCCCCTGTATTCAAGAAAATTTCAGCAGCTTTGCTTTGGTGTAGCCTGCTTTCTTTTATAATTTTAACCTGAGATACAAGCTGCTTACCCTATCAGTATTTAAGGAATTCAAGATGAGACTGTGAAGGAAAGAGATGCTTAGGTGAAGTAAAACCAAAATCATTTAAATCCTTATTACAACACTCCTAAGTAGAGGGATAAAGTATGAGGATTTTCATAAAGGAGGATTTTACATCCTGCTTTTCCCCTTGTTGTTCTAGTCTTCAACCCAATGAGCCAGTATCTTTCAAGCCTCAGAAGAAGGGCATGTACAACCCAGAACAAAGAAATTAATGCTCAACTTTGAGTTTCATTTAGACTTTCTTAAAGGGCACAACAAGCAGAAACAGACTTGAAATTCAATGGAGGTTGCTTGTGGGATTTTTTTCCGTGTTCCCATATAAAGAGCCAAAGTTGGGTGAATTTGAGTTAAGAAATCATTCATTCATTTATTCACTCATTCTGCAATTACTTATTGGCCATCTACAATGTAGCAGGCACAGACAGGTATGCAGTAGTGAACAAAACAAAATGTTCTCATGGATTTTACATTCTGATGGCTACCCGGTCGGACAAGCAGCGCATCACAAGTAAACAATAAATCAGATAGTCATAACTGCCATGGGGAGAAAGGGGCAGAAAGACAAGGAGTGTCACAGGGGTATCGTAGCCATTTTATATATGGTTGTGAGGGAAGGAAGGTTTCTCTGATGTGGGATAATTGACCAGTCCTGAAGGCAGGAAGGGAAAAGTCATGCAGGGGCCTGAGCAGAGAGAGAAGTATTGCTAGAGAAGAGGAGGGAAGGGTAGGTTACATAGGGTGTCAAGGGTCAATGTCAGAATGTTGGACTTTACTCAGAGTTAAGGGGAAGCCAGTAGAGAGTACCTGTGGAGCAGGGGAATGATGCTGCAAGTTATGTAACCTACATTTTTAAAGGAATCCCTGTGGCTGCTGTCATGAACACAGACTCTGGAGAACCAGTGGAGGTAACAGAAACCAGTATGGAGGCAACTATGACAAGACAAGTGAAGCCTCCTGGTGTCTCAGACTATTATGGCGGTGGTTAGAGGGGTGAGGAATTATTAGCACCTGGGTGTATTTTGAATAGTGACTCAGCACCATAAAACAGAGAAGGGGACAAGACTGTGACTAAAGGGCTGGAAGAAGCAATCAGAGGAGCTATGAGCTGAGCTGACATCCAGCATCTCCCAGAAATGCCCAGCGCCCTTTCCCTTTTGCCTCAGGTCAAGATTTGGAGATCAAGGGAAGATGGGATCTTTAGATAAGCTTGAGGGGATTCTGGAGCAGAAGGTTTGGATCTGCAGGGGCAACTCCAAGCCACATGGAGAGGGGTGGAGCTCTGCATAAAGCCAAGATGGTGGAGGAGCTCCAGTGGGGTGAGGAGCCTGAGAAAATGGACAAGAGGGCCAGTTCTCAGATCCTTGTGCACACAGCATGGTGAGCAGTCAGAGATTTCCTATAACCCTGACAAGGAAGCAATGGTAGAGGAAAGAAAGTCAGCAGGGCAAAAGGATCTGTGGCTAGGACCCAGAGAACCCAGACTATAAATATCTGTTTATGAGGGTCCATGGCAGGGCTGGAGATGCAGGTAGCAGAAGATGAAAAGGATTGTATTCCAACAATCAAGACCAGATAGTTCTAACGATGCCCCAGGGGATGCCAGAAGAGACAGGTGCAATTCACAAAAACAGAATTGCCTCTTCCAGTGAAGAGAACTTATCCTAACAGAGTTTTGTAAAAAGTGTGCAATCTCCAACAACACAGGGAAAGGTGTTCAAGTATCCAGGGTTATTTTCTGATTTAGAGTCTACCCCCTGCACACTGCCCCTATGTACTCTATTTTTATTGTTTACACAATTTGTGGCAAGATATAATGAGAAGGGTAGTCACGTAATTGTTTTTGTAAATTTTTCTGGCTAACCAGTTGTGATTTGAAACTGTGGCAAAAATGTGCTTATATCTTCCAATTTTATTTGTGGTAGGAACAGTCTAGGCTCAGCTTTCCTTCTACCCACACCCAAATACCCATCCTCCTCCAAGGTCTTAAGTTCTCCATCTGTGAAATAAAGGGCTTGTGGAGACAATCTTTATAATTCCTTTAACTCTGAAGTTATTGGAGTTTCTGGCTATGGCAACTGAAACCTTTTTAAGCTGTTTCCTTTTCCATCCCTTGCCCCTGCATCTGGCACTCTGCCTTGCTCATATGGGTTTTAAATGACTTTTTACTGTCTGCGTGAATGATGAATGAAGAGGGTGATTATACACTGAACCCACCGCAGGGCATCGCTCGAGGTAAAAGGCCTGATTGACCCTGGACTGAACCCCACTGAGTGATGAGAGTAAGGCAGATGACTAGGGCCATGCCAGTTTATTTCCCCCTCACTGCCACCACCTGGCTACTTTCTGGTTTGTGTGTGTGCTAAATCGCTTCAGTTGTGTCTGACTCTTTGTGATGCTGTGGACTGTATTCTGCCAGTCTCCTGTGTTGATGGGATTCTCTAGGCAAGAATACTGGAGCAGGCTGCCATGCCCTTCTCCAGGGGATCTTCCCGACCCAGGAATCGAGCCTGCATCTCTTACACCTTGCACCCTGGCAAGTAGGTTCTTTATCACTAGTGCCACCTGAGAGGCCCTACTTTCTGGTATAATCCCTTAGAAAATACAATAACACATTTGGATTTTACTCATCTCTTATGTTTTCCTTCACTCTTAGGAAGCTAAGTCACTTCAGTCATGTCCGACTCTTGTGCGACCCCATAGATGGCAGGCCACCAGGCTCCTCTGTCCCTGGGATTCTCCAGGCAAGAATACTGGAGTGGGTTGACATTTCCTTCTCCAATGCATGAAAGTGAAAAGTGAAAGTAAAGTCGCTCAGTCATGCCTGACTCTTAGTGACCCCATGGACTGCAGCCTACCAGGCTCCTCTGTCCATGGGATTTTCCAGGCAAGAGTACTGGAGTGGGGTGCCATTGCCTTCTCCGTCTTAGAAGCTAAGGCAGTAAAACTAGAAGCTGAGCATGTCCTGATGCTTAAGACCCCTTGATGGTAGCAATTTTTTATTGGAGTATAGTTGCTTTAGAATGTTGTGCTAGTTTTTGCTATACAGTGAAGTCAAATTGTGTTAGTTTCTGCTATACGATGAAGTCTATATATATAGCCATATATGCCCTTCCCTTTGGCTCTTGCTCCCACCCCACCCGCATCCTAGCCCTCTACGTCATCACAGAGCTCTGAGCTGAGCTCTGTGTTATACAGCAGGTTCCCATTCACTATCTATTTCACACATGGACGTGTATTTGTCAATCGTAATCTCCCAATTCATCCCACCCTGCCCTTCCCCCTCACGACCCTGGCGTCCACAGGTGCACTCTCTATGCCTGCGTCTCTATTCCTGACCTGCAAAGAGGTTCATCTGTACCAAATGTAATCTCTCTCTCTTTTTTTTTTTTAATGCTGTGTGAAGGGACTTTGACTCATCATCCAAAGGGCTAACTACAAAGTCTCAATGCTCAGGATCACTCACATGGGGGCAGGTAGTTCTCTTCTTAGGGAAAGGCGCTGCATCGGTCTGATCTTGCCTGTGAAGGACCCAAGTTCTGCCTGGTCTCTATAGATGCTACCTCCCTCACTGATTTTCTCTCTCCAAATGGAGCGGAATACTCAGGATTACGTTGAGTGTTTTCTAATATGATGTGGAAAGGAATATGAATAGAAAATGTGGAAAGCAGGCCCCCCTGGACTAAGGAAGGCAAGTCATCTTGAAGAGATGTTTAGATGGACCAGTGTTAGAAAGTGATATGAGGAGGAGGAAGTTTGAGATGGAGAGAGCTGTCCATCAAGTGCATAGAAGAAGAAGGAGGAAAACAGGGATGCATAGGGAACAGCAAGTAAGTTAGTCACCACTTTGTCTGGAATCTGCAGTTCTTTCAAGCTAGAACCATAAGTTGATGGGGCCATGTTTAGAATGGTTTGAAATCTGAGGCCCAGAAATCTGTATTTCATAAAATAAATAATTCAAGAAAATGTGGCAAGGTCTTATACATGTGCTAATCTCCTGATGTGTCAAACAGAAAGTAATGGAGCATGAGTAATTGTGACCCAAATCTCTATCATTGGCCTTCAAGCTAAAGGAAGTGATTTGTTTCAAAGATGAATGTATAAATGATTTTTGACAAATTTCAAGCAGCACTTGACCTCTGTGGGCTTTTTGATTTGGAATAAATACATGTCTACATTATCCAGTTTTTCATGTACTGCAGGAAAAAAAAATGTTTTGCTGCAGAAAAGAAAACCTTCACATTTCTGAATTTTTTGCAGTTGTTACTGTAGTAGTAACATAAATTTTGTTTAAGGATAAATTGATTAGAATTGTAAGGATTTAATTTCCTGAAAACTATATATATATTTTCTGAATGAATTTAGTCATCTATAAAGTACCAACAATGTGAATGGCAGTTTAGGCCTAACATTTTTCATAATTCAGACATTTCTCTTTAATATTGTTTATAACAGTTCAGTTCAATTGCTCAGTCATGTCTGACTCTTTGTGACCCCATGGACTGCAGCATGCCAGGCCTCCCTGTCCATCACCAACTCCTGGAGTTTACTCAAACTCATGTCCGTTGAGTCAGTGATGCCATCCAACCATCTCATCCTCTGTCGTCCCCGTCCCCTTATCCTCCCCTCTTCAACCTTTCCCAGCATTAGGGACTTTTGAAATGAGTCAGTTCTTCTCATCAGGTGGCCTAAGTATTGGAGTTTTAGCTTCAACATCAGTCCTTCCGATAAATATTCAGGACTGTTCTCTATATATTCTGGTGCAATACACCTCCCTGGTGCTATACACATACAAGCTCAGGACAGATCACTACGGTATCTAGATTTTACACTCATTCTATAATTTTGCATGGACTGGATATCTGTGGCTTTAGTTTTAGGGAGACTACAGTGGTTATACAACAAAGTGCCAAGGCCTTTGAGATGCAAAAACTAGGGTCAGAATCCCCACTCTGGACCACTTAATAGTCTAGGGGCCTTGAGCAGTTTTTAAAAACATCCCTATGATTATTTTTCTCATCTGTATAGTGATACAAACAATGCCAACCTTCAGCTTATAGAGAAGAGAAATGTGAATTTTGCCCAAGGATATCTATGGTAATAATAAACACTGTCTTTCCTCCGCTCACTTCCTTACCCTCTCCTTTCCCATAAAATATAGAACTTGCTTGTTCAGTCCTTTTCCTAAAATCTTCTGTTTTTAACTGAAAACCACCACCCACCATGTGGCCTTGAGGAGGTAATTTCTGTCCTCTGGGCATCAGTCAGTCTAATTAAAGTGAGGGGACTAAAGGGGATTGCTAACCTTCCTTCTGTCACTCTCATTCAGCCAGTTTGGGAATCTCACCTAAGTTCCCTCTCAGCTCATCCTCTGCTGTCTATCCCTTCCCTCCAGCCAGGAATCCTATTGCATTTCAGTGTAACTTACATAATAGCAGTTTTGTATCAGACATACCAAGTCTGCCAATAAGACCTAAGCTGAGAAATAGGCTAATAGAATTTGCCTGTTTGATTTGAGAGTAACCTACAGGGCACTGTTTCTCTTCTTGCTTTTCATGATTTGCAAGTTTCTGAAAATTTTGTATCATCTGACAGTTTGGCACAATCTGATTATGTGAATGATTTCTTACCCGTTCCTGTAGCAATTATGTTAGTTTCTAGTGGTAAACCTCCAGGGCATTATAGCTGACCTGTATGTTTATAACACAAAAACCAGAAGACTAAGCTTTGAAAATAAGCTAATAAAATATGAAATTCTTGACCCTGGCAGGAGGTTGACATGGATTTCCAGGAACCTCTATTATACCCCTGTTAGTCTCAGATTAAAAGGATTTAAAAGATTTTCACTTAAGATTTCAAGATATGATCACAAATACATTCAACTGGTTAATAAGGTAAAATGATAATATGTTTTATTCTTTAAATCTCTAGAACATTATGATTTACTTGTTGACTTTCTGCATAGAAATTCCAGGATCATTTAATGCAGTGAAAAGAGGCCTGCTGCTGCTGTTGCTAAGTCACTTCAGTTGTGTCCCACTCTGTAGGACCCCGTAGATGGCCTACCCAAATCAAAAGACTTAGGAGTGAATACTATCTTCTACTTCCTATCTTTAGATCTTGAATGTATCAACTTTCTGCATCCAATATTCTCGTGTGTAAAGTGGGGATAATAAGCCCTGTATCCTGAGATGTTTCATAGATTAAAGAGATGATATATGTAAAATAACACATAAAGTCTAAAGCCCCAAAGTTAGTATTATTATAAATTATTTTTGTTCATAATACCATCATTATTCATATCATTTTCATTTTTATTATGTAACACCATACACCAGAGAAGGCAATGGCACCCCACTCCAGTACTCTTGCCTGGAAAATCCCATGGACAGAGGAGCCTGGTAGGCTGCAGTCCATGGGGTCGCTACTAGTTGGACATGACTGAGTAACTTCACTTTCACTTTTCACTTTCATGCATTGGAGAAGGAAATGGCAACCCACTCCAGTATTCTTGCCTGGAGAATCCCAGGGATGGGGGAGCCTGGTGGGCTGCCGTCTATGGGGTCACACAGAGTCGGACACAACTGAAGCGACTTAGCAGCAGCAGCAGCACCACCACCATACACTGGGTTCCTTAATATGTCACTGTTTTCAAAAGTGCTATAAAACTTCAAGGAAATCATAGATGCCCGAAGAAATTGATAGCAAGAAATAATGCAATAAATAAACAGCCAAAAAGGAAAGTGAAAATAAGTTTACTTATTGTCTTTTTCAGCGATATACTATGAAAGCGAAAGTGAAAGGCACTCAGTCGTGTGCGACTCTTTGCAACCCCATGGACTATACAGTCCATGGAATTCTCCAGGGCAGAATACTGGAGTGGGTAGCCTTTCCTTTCTCCAGGGGATCTTCTCAACAGAAGAATCGAATCCAGGTCTCCTGCATTGAAGGCGGATTCTTTACCAGCTGAGCCACAAAGAAAATGTCCAACTGCTTGTGACCTCGTGGACTGTAGCCTCCATCCATGGGATTCCTCCATCCATGGGATTTTCCAGGCAAGAGTATTGGAGTAGGTTGCCATTTCCTTCTCCAGGGGATCTTCCCTAACCAGGGATTGAACCCAGGTCTCCCGCATTGTCAACAGACGCTTTTACCATCGGAGCCACAAGGGAAGCCCTTTGGAAGGGCTTCAAGTTCAGTTCAGTTCAGTTCAGTTGCTCAGTTGTGTCTGACTCTTTGTGACCCCATGGACTGCAGCATGCCAGGCCTCCCTGTTCATCAACTCCTGGGGTTTACTCAAACTTAGGTCCATTGAGTTGGTGATGCCATCTAACCAGCTCATCCTCTGCAGTCCCCTTCTCCTCCCGCTTTCAATCTTGCCCAGCATCAGGGGCTTTTCAAATGAGTCAGATCTTTGCATCAGGTGGCAAAAGTGTTGGAGTTTAGCTTTAGCATCAGTCCTTCTAATGAATATTCAGGACTGATTTCTTTTAGGATGGACTGGTTGGATCACCTTGCAGTCCAAGGGACTCTCAAGAGTCTTTTCCAACACCACAGTTCAAAAGCATCAATTCTTCAGTGCTCAGCCTTCTTCACAGTCCAACTCTCACATCCATACATGACTACTAGAAAAACCATAGCTTTAACTAGATGGACCTTTGTTGGCAAAGTATATCTCTGCTTTTTAATATGCTGTCTAGGTTGGTCATAACTTTTCTTCCAAGGAGTAACCATCTTTTAATTTCACAGTCACCATCTGCAGTGATTTTGGAGCCCCCAAAATAAAGTCTGTCACTGTTTCCATTGTTTCCCCATTTATTTGCCATAAAGTGATGGGACCAGATGTCATAATCTTAGTTTTCTGAATGTTGAGTTTTAAGCCAACTTTTTCACTCTCTTCTTTCACTTTCATCAAGAGGCTCTTTAGTTCTTCTTCACTTTCTGCCATAAGGGTGGTGTCATCTGCATATCTGAGGTTATTGATATTTCTCCTGGCAATCTTAATTCGAGCTTGAGCTTCATCCAGCCCAGCGTTTCTCATGATGTATTCTGCCTATAAGTTAAATAAGCAGGGTGACAATATACAATCTTGGCATACTCCTTTCCCAGTTTGGAACCAATCTGTTGTTCCATGTCTAGTTCTAGTTGTTATTTCATGACCTGCATACAGATTTCTCAAGAGGCAGGTCACGTAGTCCAGTATTCCCATCTTTTTAAGAATTTCCCAGTTTGTTGTGATCCACACAGTCAAAGGCTTTGGCATAGTCAATAAAGCAGAAATAGATGTTTTTCTGGAACTCTTGCTTTTTCAATGATCCAGCCCATGTTGGCAATTTGATGTCTGGTTCCTCTGCCTTTTCTAAATCCAGCTTGAACATCTGGAAGTTTACACTTCACTTATTGTTGAAGCCTGGCTTAGAGAATTTTGAGCATTACTTTACTAGTGTGTGAGATGAGTGAAATTGTGCAGTAGTTTGAGCATTCTTTGGCATTGCCTTTCTTTGGGATTGGAATGAAAACTGACCTTTTCCAGTCCTGTGGCCACTGCTGAGTTTTCCAAATTTGCTGGCATATTGAGTGACGCACTTTTACAACATCATCTTTTAGGATTTGAAATAGCTCAACTGGAATTTCATCACCTCCACTAGCTTTGTTCGTAGTGATGCTTTCTAAGGCCCACTTGACTTCACATTCCAGGATGTCTGGCTCTAGGTGAGTGATCATACCATCATGATTATCTGGGTCTTGATGATGTTTTTTGTGTAGTTCTTCTGTGTATTCTTGCCACCTCTTCTTAATATCTTCTGCTTCTGTTAGGTCCCTACCATTTCTGTCCTTTATTGAGCCCATCTTTGCATGAAATGTTCCCTTGGTATCTCTAATTTTCTTGAAGAGATCTCTAGTCATTCCCATTCTATTGTTTTCCTCTATTTCTTTGCACTGATCACTGAGGAATGCTTTCTTATCTCTCCTTGCTTTCTTTGGAACTCTGCATTCAAATGGGTATATCTTTCCTTTTCTCCTTTGCTTTTTGCTTCTCTTCTTTTCGCAGCTATTTGCAAGGCCTCCTCAGACAGCCATTTTGCTTTTGCATTTCTTTTTGTTGGGGATGGTCTTGATCCATGTCTCCTGTACAATGTCACAAACCCCTGTCCATAGTTCTTCAGGCACTCTGTCTATCCGATCTAATCCCTTGAATTTATTTCTCACTTCTACTGTATAACCATAAGGGATTTGATTTAGGTCATACCTGAATGGTCTAGTGATTTTTCCCTGCTTTCTTCAGTTTAAGCCTGAATTTGGCAGTAAGGTGTTCATGATCTGAGCTACAGTCAGCTCCCGGTCTTGTTTTTGCTGACTGTATAGAGCTTCTCCATCTTTGGCTGCAAAGAATATAATCAATCTGATTTTGGTATTGACCATCTAATGATGTCCATGTGTAGAGTCTTTTCTTGTGTTGTTGGAAGAGGTTGTTTGCTATGACCAATGTATTCTCTTGGCAAAACTCTATTAGCCTTTGCCCTGCTTCATTCCTCATTCCAAGGCCAAATTTGCCTGTTACTCCAGGTGTTTCTTAACTTCCTACTTTTGCATTCCAGTCCCCTATAATGAAAAGGACATCTTTTTTGGGTGTTAGTTCTAGAAGGTCTTATAGGTCTTCATAGAACCGTTCAAGTTCAGCTTCTTCAGCATTACTGGTCGGGGCATAGACTTGGATTACTGTGATATTGAATGGTTTGCCTTGGAAATGGACAGAGATCATTCTGTCATTTTTGAGATTGCATCCAAGTACGGCATTTCAGAATCTTTTGTTGACTATGATGGCTACTCCATTTCTTCTAAGGGATTGTTGCCCACAGTAGTAGATATAATGGTCATCTGAGTTAAATTCACCTATTACAGGCCATTTTATTTTGCTGATTCCTAAAATGTCAATGTTCACTCTTGCCATCTCCTGTTTGACCACTTCCAATTTACCTTGATTCATGGGACCTAATATTCCAGGTTCCTATGCAATATTGCTTTTTACAGCATGGGACTTCACTTCCATCCACAACTGGGTGTTGTTTTCGCTTTGGCTCCATCTCTTCCTTCCTTCTGGAGTTATTTCTCCAGTGATCTCCCATAGCATATTGGGCACCTACTGACCCGGGGAGTCCTCTTTCAGTGCCCTATCTTTTTGCCTTTTCATACTGTTCACAGGGTTCTCAAGGCAAGAATGCTGAAGTGGTTTGCCATTCCATTCTCCAGTGGGCCACATTTTGTCAGAACTCTTCACCGCGACCCATCTGTCTTGGGTGGCCCTACACAGCATAGCTCACAGTTTCATTGAGTTAGACAAGGCTGTGGTCCTTGTGATCAGATTGGTTAGTTTTCTGTGATTGTGGTTTTCATTCTGTCTGCCCTCTGATGGAGAAGGATAAGAGGCTTATAGAAGCTTCCTGATGGGAGAGACTGACTAAGGGCCATGCTCAGTAAATCTTTAATCCTATTTTCTGTTGGATTAAACTGTGTTCCCTCCCTGTTATTTACCTGGGGCCAAACAATGGTGGAGGTAATGCAGATAATGGCGACCTCCTTCTAAATGTCCCACTCAGTGTCCCCAACTCTTCAGCAGGCCACCACTGACCCACACCCTCTGCTGGAGACTCCTAGACACTGCTGGGCAAGTCTGGGTCAGTCTCTTGTGGGTCATGCTCCTTTCTCCTGAGTCCTGGTGAGTACAAGGTTCTGTTTGTGCCCTCCAAGAAACTATTTCCCAGTCCTGTGTAAGTTACTTTGAAGGGCTTTGAAGGAAGCCACTATGAATGTGGCGCTCAAGATTTTAGGATTGAAAATTCTTTCTCTTTCTCCATGTTTGCAAGGGTATTTCCAGTGGATTTTGAGCATGAACTGATTTTTTCATTATTATACCTAACCATAGAGCTGATGTTTCGGTGGTACCCACCAATACTGCTGTCCTGAATGTTATAAGATTGAAATACACCATACTCTATTGTCCCAGGACTCTCCTATCAGCACCACATTAGCCATTAGCCTCTGCCAGAGCTGCCTGGCTCCAGGCCTCCACAGTCCAGGTAAGTCCTAGAACAGCTGATAGGATCACAGAATCATACAACTGCTTATAAAGTAAAACGATTACATTTATTCTTTTAATTTCTAGAACACCAACTTGAACTAAGGAACTAACTTGAGCACTAACGTCATCTATTCTGATTGATTTGTGCCTCCACCGCACTGATTGGCAGCCATTTTGAATACCACTCTGGCCTAAGTTCTATGTTGAGGTTGAATGGCTCCATTGCTACCAGAAGGTAGTATCTTCTCACTGAGGGAAGTGCTGGATGGAGAGAACTTTCCCACTGAATGCCTTGCTGGCATTAGTTTTAAAGATTTAATGTGATTCTGAAACTGATTTAAAGCCTAGAGTTTTTAACTTAGGGTCTTCGATTCCCAAAAATTTAGACAAGATATTTTGTATGTATGTGTATATAATATATGTATGTATTATATTTCCATATAATATGTACTAATATCCATAATATTTTGAGGAGATCCCCAGAGGTCAGTGACTCCAAAAATTTTAGGACTCATTGTGTTATACTCTTTCTGAAACAATAAATTGGTAGATTTATAGAGAAGAGATATAGGGGAATGTGTACAAATTGAAACTACTAACAAGAAGTAACCTTCTCAATGTTTTAATAGAAACACCTGAATGATTTAAAAAGAAAGGAAAATGAGTTTGGTCTAGAATACAGCTTGATATATATTATATTTCCACTGGAAATAAATGGCTCTCAATGGAGTGATCCAGACTTGCAAGTACTTTTTTTTACTGAAGTTTCTCTACTAAGGTGAGAGGATGAAATGTACTCTGAGGCCTTCATCTGGAGGTAAATAGAGTCCTGCTTCCTGATTTCACACTCCTTGTCCAGTCCAGGTGAAGCCATATTGCAGCAGAGAATGTGTTAGAGGCAGTCAACATCTTCCCAATAATATTTGTCAGCTTTTCAAGCACCATTTCTGAGTGAATTTATAATAATAATGTCAATAATAGCTAATTGCACAACTACTATTATTAAAAATCACTGTGCTGGGCACTGTGCTGAACCTTTACATTACTTAATCTTTGCAGTAACCACCCTTTATCCTACATATAGATGAGGGAATTGGGGTTCAGAAAAAAAATAACCTGTGTAAATGTATAAAGTTAGCAAGTAGAGAGCCAGGAATCCGACATAGGTAAGTCTGTCTGCCTCAATATTCCAATTTATGGATGTTGTATATTATTTATTACCCATACCTCATCTGAGTTAAGCAACCATGCTCTACTCAGAAAAAATCAGTAGGGCATAGTAAGCAATCACTGCCAGCCTCTTCATTTGATTTTGAATAGTGCCCTTTCACACATGTGTTCAACAAATTTTTATATACAGTAATCATCATGATAGCAATTAATTTTTCTTTTATAGGCTACTTCCCACTTTCTAATATCAAGCTCTTATCATTTGATAATTTAAGTCCAATACAATATCATATTTTCATATATTATTACAGCTACTGTTATATGCTCTCTTCACCAGCTCTTAGAGGTACTACTTCATTTTCAACTACATATATATACTCAACTAAATATAAGTAATGAGGGAGTTTCATCAGTGAAGCTGAACTCCTAGACACAATACTCCACTTCTGGAAGTACAGATAATCCCTTTCCCATCTTCATATAAGGAAATGAACCATTTCCTGAAGTATTCTTACAGTTCTTATTTTGCTGATTGTGTATTGTTGGGGGCTGCTGCGTGTGCAGTAAGCATGGAGGTCAGAGAACAGCAGGCAACTCCTCCTCAGGAAGTGGGGAGCTGAAGAACCTCAGAATTCTACAGGATCCATCTCCGTGGGTCAAGCTGGTAAGACAGGTACCAGAATCACTGCTGCTGTCAGGAAGTCCCAACCAGTCATGGGCCTGGACTTTCTTGTGTCACTTAACAGAAACAAGAAAATTGTTAACCAGATGGTGCCAAACCACGGATAAGAGTTGGATTTGATCATATATCTGAAACTGCACCACTCCTACCCCTACGCCCAGCTAGGAAGAGGCAAGTTTTCATTATATATTGTAGAAAATCCAGATATTTCAGGATGGACAGACCTGGGTTTTAATTCTTTTGCTCCTAGGGTTATTGTGAAGTTAAAATGGCACAGAAAAGCCAGTGTAACAGGCAGGAAGCCCAGTGCCCAGCACTTTAAGGCACTTTATAAGTGTTATTTGGTTCTGACATAGAAGGAACTGACTTGGCTTGCAATTTGTCCCTTAAATATTGAATTAACTTTTGCTATCGCCACTTTTACTTCATTAAAAGTAGAGTGACCTTTTCTCACTTGTTGTTAAATCCAACAGAATAAACCTATTTCCGGAATTAGAATTATCTCTAAATTATTGAACCCCATTTTGTCTTAAACTGATCCACTGGCTTCAACAAGGCACCCAATTAGTGCCTGGCATAAACTGTTGAAAAAATGGATGCCGTTTGGAGATGGGAATGACATTCTCTGTGGAGGAGCAGAGTTTTACTGGCAGGTTTACAGGTTCATCAATAAAGGAAAAGTAACACTGAGTAATAGCCCAAGAGAGACTTAGAATCTGAGGAGTTGGCTTGGCCAAGCACAGGGAGCAGAGAAAAGAAAGAATCTTAGAAGCTGATAGCAAGACAGTTTGGGAGCAGACATTAGTTCAGCAGAACAGGCTGGCACAACCAGGATGAATAGGGGAGGAATATCAGATTTTGTCTACAAATTTGAGTGATAAAGTCAGGGATAGGAAAGACAGCTGAAATGTTAGTATGCTACTAGATAAAGCCAAACCACTATATGAGAGTAACAGTTCAGTTCAGTTCAGTTCAGTAGCTCAGTCATATCCGACTCTTTGCAACCCCATGAATTACAGCACGCCAGGCCTCCCGGAGTTCACTAACTCCTGGAGTTCACTCAAACTCACCTCCATCGAGTCAGTGATGCCATCCAGCCATCTCATCCTCTGTCGTCCCCTTTTCCTCCTGCCCCCAATCCCTCCCAGCATCAGAGTTTTTTCCAATGAGTCAGCTCTTCGCATGAGGTGGCCAAAGTACTGGAGTTTCCATCATTCAGTTCAGGTCAGTGCGACAGTAGGGCAACCTATTAGATATAAAGAGCCTCGAGCTCTGAACCCACAGATTGGAGTCTGCTTCTGGACCCATAGGTACACCTGAGGCCTCAGGTGAACCTCTAGACCTCTCTGGGTCACTATTTCCCAAACGGATTTCTAATGTACCTTCCAGATACAAATTCTTACAATTACGTCTTCATGATTGGTGAAAAAAATGAGTTCAAGTACTATATACAGTGATTGTGACAAGTTTCACATTAGATAGAAGAAAATTGGCATACAACGAAGAAATAGGGTACAGCTTTTCCATACATGCAAGTGCCCTCCAGAAATGATCAGTGGTTGGAGGGGGAGGTGCGGTTAACAAAAGTTACAGAGAAACAGTAATTAGGAATGAAGAGTTTAGAATGTAGAATGGCTAATCTTCTAGTAATTTTTCAATTCTTCTACTTTTTCTAAAAAAGAATAAAGGAAATGTTAGTGGAGATATAGGCATGGGATAAAGCTGGTCTCAGATCCCTTAAATGGGAATCAGAAATACCTTAATCATCTAACTCCATTATCCATGGTAAATCAGTTTGGTGTTCCTATGTATTTCTAAAGAAGATTATGAGATCAGATTTTTTTTTTTCTTTTAAATCAGCATAATCTGATTCTTCAGAGCAGCTCAGCAGGCTTTCTTAAGTTAGCCTGAATTTTCCCCAGGATTTAAGCTACCAGAGGAAAAGATAAAACAATGATTTCAGAAACAGATTTTTTTTAAGGCCTATAATACAAGCTAAACTTAAATTCAGGATTAGGAGATAACAGCTTTATAAAAATGTCTAGAGAGACAGGAATCCTAGTATTGATGCCTTCTCTAGATTCCTGTCTGAGTGTGGTATCCCCAGGGAACAGTTCCAGTGGTCCAGGCTGTGACCAGGCAGGGTCTGCAGTTGTAAGATGAAGTCAGATGGTCCAAAATTTAAGAATTTTATTTTTCCTGACTTATTTTAGAAAGAACCAGATTTGAAATTTGCAAACTCAAAGCTGCTTTGATCTGATTCTGCTGTTACCTGTGACTTAATAACCAAGTCTTAAATTTTAAAACTTTTCTTACTGCTTCCAAAGGGCTGAAAACTACCACAAGAGCAAACCAAACTCACTTCAACAGGAGTCTCACTCTCTTTGCTAAAAGTTTTCATTTAGACCAACCACTACTTTCTCTACCAAGGAAACAGATCATATTGTGAAGATGATTGGAAAAGTCTAAATATTTTAAGCAAGAATATCATTAAACTCAGCTGTGTCCCGTTAGATCTTCTGTGCCTTCTACGTTTTGTACACTAGACTAGGTTCTGTGGAGAATGTAATAGAAGATGAGAGTAATGTTCACCAGTGACTTGGAGAGATGGGGTGCTGAGATGTGAACCAGTATGTGAAGGGAGGGGAATGTTTGGAAAGACTGAGGAACAGATAAAATCTCATTTAGGTCAGGCTCTGTGTGATGAGTAGGGATGGAAGGAGCAACAAAATGAGAAAATCAGAGCGTCAAGGGCAGTGTGCAGAATGTGCGTGTGTGTGGCGTCTGAGGATGGGAGGAAGGAAGGAGACTGAGGGGTGGGCCTTGCAGGGTATTCTGGGGAGCTCAGACAGGCAACGTCAAGTGAAGCTTAGAGGGCAGGCAGAGGCCTTTGCACTGACTTCATTGTCTTCACCTTGATTCCGGTCCACAGTCAAATCTCTGTAATCTATAGTCACACAGACAGCAAGACAAGGGTTTTCTTCTTATGGCTGGGAAAGCATTATCTGCTCCGTCTTCTATTCACAAACATCAGGTCTGAGATTCCACCTTGCCTTAAAGCTCTTTGAGCCATCTTGGCAATAGATCTTTAGGACTGTGCTCACTTCTAACATGGCATTTGATGTCTTTTTTGTTTCTTTTTGTGCTAGACCCCATCAAACAGGGCTCAGTAGCTGGAAGGCTTCATCCTTGTCCAGGGTCAGCTCATTCATCCTCTTTCTAACTTAATAAGCTATGGTATGAAAAGTTGGGAAATAGTAATCCAGGAATAAGAATAAATAACCATGGTATTGATAGCAATCTTAACGTTAAGTAGGTAAACCTTATTTGTTTTCCTCTTTTATAGGTCAATTGCTTTCATTGGTATTTATAGAATGTACTTTGAAAGGAGATAAAAAATAAAATATAAACATTGATTTTATATTAATAGTCTAAGATCTGCTAGAAGCCTAAAAATAACTTTATAAAAATCCTAAATACATAGCCATAATTATTTTTAAAAGCTTGAAGCTATTTTAAATCTATCATAATTTGAGTAATTCTGAAATAAAATGGCAAAGCTTATTGCAAAGGTGAATTATGCTGAACTCAGTTTAGCATCTGCACAGTTATTATTCATTTAGCTTCTAATAGTCAATGATTCAGAAGGATTCTATTTTATTGGACCTAGTATTATTTTATTTTCCCATAAACCCTGAACAAGTATAAATGTAGCAGAAAATATTGTCAATGAGTCAAACATTGAGTCCAACAGAACACTTGAATACCCTAAAGAGAAAAAGGTGTCCACAGTTTCAGGCATTTTCCTATCTGCTTATAATCTTTTAGCTAATTCAACATGATGGTATTTTAGAGTAAATGTGCTCATCACATTGATGGATTAAAAATTCACCATGCCATTTAGATTCTGAAAGATGTAGGGAAATTTTGAATTATAGTTTCCTTAGATAGATTAAGAAGCCATCAGGCCTTTTGGAGTCTGAAGGATGGAAAATTTTGAATACTTCTAAAATGTTTTCATTTTAATGAAGATCTTCAATGGCAATAACAGCGTATACAACATTTATCCTTTTTGTACTTGCAAAAGAAATAGATCTTTATTGAAGAAAATGTGTCTAATTTAGAAAATGATATGAAGAAAATAAGATAATTTGCTCTTTTTATAGATTTGCTTTTGACTATGAACTATATATGTTAGTACCACAGATTTAAGCATGAGAGACATAGTGTAAGTCTTTGAGAAGTTAACTATCTCTCAGATAAGTGAACTAACAATTGAAATAAAGTATGTAATAATAGTATACTACAGAGTGCAGGATGCCAAAGTAGGATACCCCCAGAGCAGCTGATGAGGTGGAGCCCATGGGATGGTAGTGACGTAAGTGGACACCTGAAGGATGAGTGAAAGGAGGAATGAGAGTTGAGCATTTCAACTAGGGCGGGCAGAACATGTGAAGACCCTCATGAGAAAGAGCATGGCAAACCTGAGGAATATTAGGGAGCCCAACTGATCAGTTAAGATTCTTGATATTTTTGCATATATTATTCCCATCTCTTTTAAAGATGTGTTGAAATATATTTGAACACACTTTGGATCTTACACTTTTCTGCCTACTTTATTCACTTTGTCATAGACTGTGTTTATTGGCCCACATCATTGAAATTCTCTTATGTGATGTTAAATGGCAGCACAATTATCTGTGCAACCACAATCTCATAATTAATCATTCTCCTATCATTGAACATATTGTGTCTAATTTTTTTCTATTATAAAAGAGAATATTTTGATAGACATTTTATACACATTTCTGATTATTTCCATCGTATCATTTGTACTGTGGATTTCAAATAAACAACCCATCCCCAATTAAACACTTCCTAATATGAATGAGTCAATGGCACCCCACTCCAGTACTCTTACTGGAAAATCCCATGGACGGAGGAGCCTGGTGGGTTGCAGTTCATGGGGTCGATAAGAGTCGGACACGACTGAGCGACTTCACTTTCACTTTCATCCACTGGAAAAGGAAATGGAAACCCAATCCAGTGTTCTTGCCTGGAGAATCCCAGGGACGGGGGAGCCTGGTGGGCTGCCGTCTGTGGGGTCACACAGAGTCGGACATGACTGAAGTAACTTAGCAGTAGCAATATGAATTAGTATCTTTAAGACTCTTTTTTGAGCAGCATTTATTGAAAAATCTCAAAGTGGGACACAGGCAAATTGCCCTCAGCAGACATGAGCTGACTTGGAGCTGTACTGTAAGGCCTGCGTGTTTGAACATTATGACACATTCCCTCACCAAAGCCTGCTCCACGGCTCAGTGGTCTCTAGCTGTATCCTAAAAAAATCCTGGAGTTGGATTTCAGGGAAAGTCTGAAGCAATTTTAGTCTTTGAATCACATTTTTAAAAATAAGGATTTCAGTAGCATTTGCAAAATGCAGAAATCTTGACTCCTTGACAAATTCTAGTATTTTGCTGTACTACCATGCATTGGTGGTCATCTCTGCAGCCGGGCACATGGCACTGTTTAGAACTTGAACTGGTTCACCGCGTAAGGTTTTGTGTAAAGCACCTACACACACAAAAAAGAAGGAAGTTGAAGGAAACAAAGGAGTCGGCTACAGCATTACATATCTCAGATTTTAAAAAAAGGAAAAGAGGGAGCACTGAATTCGAAGTGGGAAGCCCAGTGCTGGTCTTCCTCCCTCCTCAGAAGTCAGGGAGCAGGATCTGTCATCTCTGTGTCCCTATATTGCCATGAGCGCCCAGCAGATGGCACTCAGTACAGCTGAACTGCGAGAATGAATGAATGGGTGAATGTGGTTTACAGCAGTGTGGATATAGTTCTTATAAGCCTACCTACCTAAGGGGGGTATTTCCATGGGGATAGAAGGGGTACTCACCCCAACAATATCTCCACCTCTTTGTTCAGGGACAGGTATGTGCAACTTAGTTTTTAATCTCTTAAAATACCTTTAGGGAATGAGCTTTGAATAAATACAAGAGATATCTACACAATTTTGTCTTCTGTGTGTCTACTTGAAGGGTCATTTTTCATTAGTGCTATTGAAACTAAGTCTTGTAACTTAAGAAGAAATAGAGCATCCTAATTTGCCATCCTGGGCATGGGCTTAGTATCAGGCTTCAGAGAAGACTTTTCCCAAATAGTAAACATTTTCCTCAAAATGAAGACACATTTCAGATGGAGGCAATACTGCAATCCTGCCCTTTTGAGATTTTTGTCTAAGAGAGAAAACTTGATTATAAACATCAGGTATTTGGAAAAGAACTAGTGAAAATCATTAAAGGAAAAGTGAAAGGAAAATAAATCATAGACCTACAGGAGTCTTAGAATAAAGATTTGGTGATAGACATTTTACAAACCAAGGCAGCGTGGGAGGTCTTCAATTTATATTTTTAAATGTGAGCAGATGGGCTGAGCATTCTTATAGAAAGTGGATGTGTGTGTCTATGTGATGAAAATGTAGTTCATGAAGGCTGTTCCTTTGCAGGTGGGAATAATATGAGCTTACTCACTTTGCAGCGCTAGGAGCACTAAAATCAAATCCCCAAAATATTTCACATATGGTGACCCAATTCTTATTTTCTTATTAATTGCCTGGAAAGTTGTTCTTTCTTTACATTTGAGAATTTGAGTGAAAAGGTAGTATTTTCAAAAGAAAGCGGAATGCCAGGCATGTAAGATCAGACATGTTATAGCAGAACTCCATCGTGTGGTTCCAGTGGTACTGATGTCATGGGAGTTAAGAGGGGCAATTAGTGAAGGCATACTTCCTGCTACAGATCAACCTTGGGAGACAAAATTTCCTTGGAATTAAGGAAGAAGAGCAATTAATAAGTATGTTTCTCATGTATGTGTAGATTGCACATCATTGGTAGGTTTCCTTGAAGAATGGTAGAGGATTAAGAATACAGACTCTTAAAGACAGAAGCTTGAGTTCAAATCCTGTCTCTGCTACTTCCTAGCTATGACCTTAGGCAAATCACTTAATCTTCCTGTGCTTCAATTCCCTCCCTGAGACAATGAAGAGATCAGGCAGGAGAAAAATTGGACTCATTGAGAGGCACCTTTGTGAGAATAAGTATATATTAGTAGATATATATACTATATAATTAAATTAGTATATATATTAGTATATATAATGCATATATATACACACACACACACGCACATATATATGCATGCATGCTCAGTCGGTTCAGCTGTGTCTGACTCTTTGCAACCCTGTGGACTGTACCCAACCAGGCTCCTCTGTCCATGGGATTCTCCAGGCGAGAATACTGGAGTGGGTCGCCATGCCCTCCTCCAAGGGATCGTCTCGACCTGGGAGTCTTCCCGACCTTTATATATATAAAGATTTAGAGCAGTTCCTGGCATACTGTAATTGCTATGAATATATGGTTAGTGCCTTTATTATTACTTATTATTAATCTGATATGACACAGGTAACCAGAGTCTTATTTTCTTTTTTCAGACAAATGTACTAAAAAGATATTTTTGTTTTCATAGACCATGATTGTCCTTCATGAGGTGAATGCACAGTGTTGCTATTTTCATATATACTTTGTCTCCCCTCACCTCCAGTAACTCATTTTACCAGACCTTACTATCTGCCTGCACCTTCTTTTGGAACCAAATATATATACCTACATGTACCTCTTGTCATGGAAAAAGAAACCTTTTTTAAAAAAATTAAAGCATACCTTTAGGGATTTACCTAACCACCCCCACACTAGGATTTTAAGATTTTTTGAATACGGGCATGTTATTCAACCTACAACTACAATTGACATACTTACTATTTGCCAGTACTGTGCATGTCACTGTGAGGTCAGAAAGATGAATAAATCAGTTATTATTAGATTAAAATTCAGTGGGATTAAATCTATGATAGATTATTTGATGAGCTTCAGTCACTTCCTCCATATTCCTTTAGTCTTGATCTGTCTCCATTTACAATTCCTAATTTTTAAATGAGTCCCTCTGTGCCATATGGCAACATTTCCTCTTCCTTTGTTCTCTGTCTCAGCTTTTTTTTTTTTTTTTTTTTTATTAAAGTCTGTTCCAGCTTCATCTCTTTGGCATTGCCAAAAGGCACATAGTTCTCCAGGTAAATCTGTCAGGATCGTGTTCCGCTTTGTTACCAACACCCTCTGTGAGGATTTTGCTGCTGGAATTGAAATCAACAGGACAGTGGGCCAAATATTTAGGAAATAATGTACAATGACTGTTAGAACTATTTGTTCACTTAAAAACATAGTACCTTTTCCTGCACTAAGAACAGCAGTGTATGTCCATTGTTCAAATAAAATATAAAATAGAATAAAGAAACAAACAACAACAAAAAAAGACACTTACAGTCTTAACACCAGGAAGATCCTGGCTACCATTCATATTCTGGTAATTTCTTTCTCTTGCTCTGTCACCTAACAGATTTGGGGCTAAACTGTTGTTCTTTTCTGCTTTTCAAGACTGTTGTTAAAATGTGAGCACTTTCCCATGTCATTAACTGTTCTTAAAGGCTCCATCTGATGCATTTTATTATGATTTACTTAATCATTCTCTTTTTATAAGCAGAGGCCATAGTATTCACAGACATCGACCTGGTTTCCCCTCGGTACCTTATAAAACATTACTCTTTGAGTCACAAAGTACTTCCTTATCACATATTCTTCTCTAATCAGTCTCTCTTCTTAAACATTTCAATATCACATAAAATGTACAAGACTTAGGGTCAGCTGTTCTAATGCTGAGTGTGTTGTGTGGTATTCAGCGAGTCGCCTCCTCTGATTTACCTTCAGGTCTCTCATCTGTGAGATGGAGTAACATCCCCTTCCTTGGTCACAGTGCAGTCGCTGTGCAGATGAAATGAGGTGGTGAATGTGAAACTGTTTTACAAATTAGAAAACTAGGGATTCTTCTTTGCCCACACTCGACTTCTGTAACCCAAACCCAAAGGCAACAGTGATTCTTTTTTTTTTTTTTCTCCTTTTTAGCAGAGAAGGCTGCATTAAGGTGCTGAGAAAGAGCATTATTCAACTACCTGACCTCCCAAAGGATTTATTAATGTTTAACCTCAACTCACCCCTTCCCACAGTGACCTGATTTATCTGACTATTTAAAACTAAGGTTACTCAGGTGGTGAAAGTACAATCTCAAATGTCATTAGGAAGAGCAAATCTATTGAAAGAAAAACTTAGTTATTTCCTTTCAGTGACCTTCCTTATCCTTATCATAAATATAACCTTATAGTATTAACAATATTATTAACATAATAATTATACTGTATTAAGTACCTACAAAGTGGCATCTAAGTGCTTCATATAGCAGTTTAAATCTTAACAGTCCTGCAAATCATATGTTGGAGTGTAAAGTCTATCCTTAGGCCAAATCACTTAGAAAAAGAAATCTAGACAAGATCTTAACTATGTGCTGTGCTAAGTCACTTCGGTTGTTTCCAACTCTTTGTGACCTTGTGGGCCGTAGCTCACCAGGCTCCTCTGTCCATGGGATTCTCCAGGCAAGGGTACTAGAATGGATTGCCATGGCATCCTCCAGGGGATTGTCCCTACCCAGGGATTGAAACCCGCATCTCTTATGCCTCCTGCATGGGCAGGCAGGTTCTTTATCTGGGAAGTCTCTATCTTAACTGTAAGTGTTAGTCGCTCAGCTGTGTCTGACACTTTCAGACCTCATGAAATAGAGCCCACCAGACTCCTCTGTCCATGGGATTTTCCAGGCAAGAATACTGGAGTGGGTTACCATTTCCTCCTCCAGGGGATCTTCCCAACCCAGGGACTGAGCCCACATCTCCTGTGTCTCCTGCACTGCAGGCGGATTCTTTACCTATTGAGACATCGGGGAAGCCATGTATCTTAACTATATCAGTCTTAATTAGTAAGGAAGTAGGCTTAAGAGGACATACCAAAGACAAATCTAATGACTAAGGAAACAAAGGAAAACAGAAAACAAATTCTCCAACGTGGGCGCCCTCTAGTGGGAGGCAGAGAGCAAGAGCCTTCAGATCCCTCCTCCATGTCTCTGCTCCAGCCCTTCTCCCATTGGGTTGTGAGTACTGGTTAAGGGAACATCCTCCATCCCAAACATGAGTGCAGCAGGACAGAGCCAACATCTTGATCACTTTTTTACATTAAATTTTTAAAGCTCTGTAAAGGTATAATTGATATATTTTAAATGATGCAAGTTTTGACATGAACCCATCCCAGCAATAAAGGAAATGAATGTGACAATCATACCCCCATTCCTGTTTGAACTTCTCCTTCACCTCTTTGGTGAAGAGTATCTGCCTTCTGTCATTATTGCTTAGCTCACTTTTCTAAAATTTCATGCAAATGGAATAATACAGAAAGTACTTTTTACGTGTGTTTGTGTGTAGCTTGTTTCACTCAATGTAATTATTTTCAAATTTTAAGTATGTCTTATGTACCAATTGCTGTCGTTTAGTTGCCAAGTTAGTGTCTGACTCTTGCAATCCCATGGTTCTTCTGTCCATAGGATTTTCCAGGCAAGAATACTGGAGTGGGTTGCCATTTCCTCTTCCAGGGGATCTTCCCAACCCAGGGATTGAACCTGTGTCTCTTGTGTCTCCTGCATTGGCAGGTGGATTATTTACCACTAGAACCACCTGGGAAGTCCAAAATACGTATATATTTACATATAAAGACTTATTAGAAGGAAGTGGCTCATGTCATTATGGAGGCTGACAAGTCTAAAATCTACACAACTAATGTCTCAGTTCAAGTCCAAAGACTAGAAGTTCCTATAGTACAAGAAGGGCCAGAGTTTCAGTTCAAAAGCTGTCTGACATAACTCTCTCTTACTGGCAGTGGGAAGATGGGTGTTTTATTCTACTCTGGTCTTAACTGATTGGATGAGGCCCAGCCACACTGGACAGGACAATCTGCTTTCTTCAGTCTACCAATTGAAACGTTAATCTCATCCAAAAATATCCTCACAGAAATACCCAAATAATATTTGAACAAATATCTGCAAACCCTGTAACCCAGTCAAGTTGACACATAAAATTAACCATCACAGGTATATTGATTATGCTATTTTTTTTCTGTTACACTGCACAAGTAACCACCATCACCCCTCTTCCCAAAATTCTGCTTAAGGCCAGTCCAAAGTATGTTCCATAAGCACTTGAGAATGAGAACCCTTTCCTAAAATAAATGAGCATCTTCCCCTGAAGATGCTCATGTGACCACTGAATGTAGCATGAAACTCTTTAGTATAGACCTTCGTTTATCACTCAGACCTGGGCTGATCCAAATATCAAAAAATCTTTGAAAACGGTTTCTTTGTTCCTAGAGCTATACATCATCATCCTTCCCTCTCGCACGCTTTTTGTTCTTCTAATATGTATTAAGTATCTGTTCTTTGTAAGGGCTTCCCAGGTGTACTAATGGTAAAGAGTCTGCCTGCCAACTCGGGACATGTAGGTGATGTGGGTTTGAACCCTGGATCGGGAAGATCCCCTGGCGCAGGGCAGGGCAAACCACTCCAGTATTGTTGCCTGGAAAATCCTCATGGACAGAGGAGCCTGGCAGGCCATAGTCCATAGGGTTGCACAGAGTTGGACCCGACTGAAGCAACTTAGTACAGCATAGCACATTCTATGTGAAGTGATACAACTATTAAATGATCCTTATTTTTTCTCTGTAGGCTTTTAAAATGTTCTGTAAAGTGTCATTTTGCTCTCAGTGATTCCCCCTGGATTTTTTATTTTATATAAAAAATTGAAAGTATTGTTGTAAATTGCTGTGTTGAGCTATGGTGTTCTTTTACAGCTTGTAGAGAATTTCTAAAGTAATCAAGAGGTCAATTTGTAGCGTTATGTTTCTACGTATTTAGGCTGAAAGAATGATGTTCATTGATGTAAAATTTTAGCAAAGAATCCTTGAGTTTCAATACAGAGGTTGAAATACCATAAGCTTGTATGGAATGAAAGATTTGTATTTATTTGGATTTTGTTGATCATTATAAAACTTGTCACTCTTACATGATGCATTTTCCTTTATTATGTCCTTACGATGAGTTCTAGCACTGATTTTCTCTCCTAAATCAGCTGCAAGCTCATCAGCACCATTAATAACAAAAAGTACATAGAAATTGCATCTGTCTGTGATCTTGGTGGATTTCCCAGCTAGAAGAGTTTCTCAAAAGCACTTCCTGAAGATCACTTGGGTACTCAAGGCAGAGAATCTAATCAAGGGTTGAAGACCAAGAATCATTTAGAGATTGTTAGATACATGATCTGGGAGGATGGAAGACAGAAAAGAGCTCATATTCTGCAATTTAAACATCTTTCAAGAAGAAAGGAAAACTAAAGGAAAGGAAAAATAGGAGCCACATTTACTAATAACTTCCATTTGAGATCTGGATTACTATCAATATATGTGAGGGTTCTGAAGAGTCTCAGTTTGCTTACTCATCCTCATTATTTTTGTTACATACAGAAATACATTACATTTGTTCCATAAATTAGCTATCATATTCTAGGCTTTGTGGATAACTCAGTGTATAAGAAAGATTGTAAAGGCCAGTAAGGACATTACAGCAGAATGTAAAGAAATTAATAGCACTAAGGAACACCGGGGTCCAGAGAGAGTTCTGAGGAGAGAGAGGACCCGTGGATGGAAGCGCTCCAGGAAAACCGCTGTGGGGTGTGGGCAGGGGACGCGATAGCTTGAACCAGGTCGAGGAGGGTGGAGACCTGGGGCTGCTGTTGAGGAGGGTAGTGACCTGGCCTTGGGTGAGGGCGAAGAAGCGACTCGGGTTGCGCTGATGTCGAAGAACAGATGCGGGATCGCGCAGGAACTGAGCTGCTGGCCGTGTGGAGCAGCCCCGGAACAGGGAGCAGAACCGGTTGTGACAGATTGTTAACAAGGCCCGAGAGCCCCACCGAGATGTCTACGCTCTAACACGGTGGCTACTGAAAGCTCTCGCCTTCTTGGCTGCGAAGCCGAAGTCCGGAACGCGTCGCAGGGACCCCGCGCAGTCCGGTCCCGCGGTGTCTCCGCCTGTTGATGCCGCGCGGCCCGCGGGCTCGGATGCTCGGCGCTCTGCCCTGGCAGCGATCCCGGAGCCGCATGAGTCAGTTTTGCGCTGAACCTCGGCATAATGGAGGAAGGTGCTATTTTGGGATAACAGGCATATGATCAGCTCTTTTTTTGGGCAGATCTCACAGGCCGCGATGTTTGCAAAAAGAGTGACTTTCCCGAATGCCTCGCTTTCTGCTTCAGCACAGAAAACAGTTTCACGTAGTCATTGTTGTCGCTTCTGCAGAAAGGGTTTCGCATTTGACATTGCCAGCCCATTGTGTTAACAACAGCAATAGCTCAGAGCAGTTTAACCAAAGATATTTATGTGTGGCTAATAAGCTACATTCCTTTTTCTTCCCCCTTCCCATGGGAGAAAGGAAAGCGGAGCCTAGTCTAGAAAGTGTGGACAGGCTCTGAAGCATCGGAAGGTTAATGGAATCAGGGAACCCTAAATAAATAGAACTCCCCGACTGCCCCCCTCCTCTTTCCATTACTAAGTCCTTTGCTTTTCTAGCTTTCCCCCATGCCAAAAAAGTGAGCCTAGGAAGGGATGTGCCAGTATTACAACTAGTTTACATTCTTTTTCTTACACATATTCTTACTACTACTTACAGTAAATATATATTCTTTGGTAATAAGCCAAAATGAATAAAAAATATTTCATAAAAAGATAAAAATATTGTGTGTGTATGTGTGGCTTGGTTTCTAGGACTGTGAAGTTTGGGTACCTTCATCCTGTTCAGTGTAGACAATATGGTGCCATGCATTCATTGGATCTTATTTCCAGATGTTGCCCATTCTAGCGTGTTTTCTGTTTCATAAATTTAGCCAACTGTAGTCAGGACAATCTTTTGAATTCTGCCTTGAGTTAAGTGGAGAGATCAAAGGTGAGTACAATGAACTCTCTACCCTACAGACATTTTAAACCTTTGCATTCCAGACTGGTTGCTCCATCGTACATTATTTTTTTCTTGTTTCTTTTTTTTTCTCTCTCTCTCCTGGTAATTTCATCAGTCATATGATTTGGACTATCACTTTTGCATTTTTTTTTTTTGCCCAAATATTTACCTATAACTAAAACCTTTTAAAATAAATTTAAGATGCATATGCCTAAGTGTCTGCTGGAGCTCTTCACTTGAATTTTCATAGGAAACTCAAATTCAACATGTTCAGACTTGAATCACTGACGTAAGTCCCTAACCCCACTGAAAACAGAAACAAGCACCACTGGCCTGATGCTTGACTTAATCCCCATCCTGTTAAACGGCGCTTCTGTTCTCCTAGTTGCCCAAGCCGGGACCCAGCTCATCATGTTTGTCCCTCCTTCCTTTTTCATTATCATTTTTATTCTATTTATCCTTTATTTTCATCATCACGTATTTATTAAAACCTCTCAACTCTGACTCTTAGTGGCCTTCGGATCTGCTGCCCCCTTACAATCCCCAGAACAGGCACTGTCTGAAAGCTGTCCTAAGAGTTGGAGTGGAACTCACATCCTCGGTTTTGTCCCTCACCGGTCACTGTTTCCAGATGTATCTTTCTAAAATACGAATAGGATGCGTGTTCTCCCTGTTACAACCTTTCAATAACCTCCCCATTACTGTTGGGATGAAGTCCAAATCATCTGGACATGGCATATGTATTTCCCAGGAAAGAAAAGTGTGGAGTCTGAAGTCAGACCCATCTGAATTCAAGTCCTGCTTCTACCAGCTGCCAGCTGTGTGACCTTGAGTAACTTCTCTGTTTCTATTTCCACATTTGTGAAATGAGAATAATAGTAGCTACCTGTAGTAAGCTGCTTCTCTCCCAGTATCTGCTTCTCTTCTAACTCTGGATGTTACATTTCTTTCTTTTCTGAAGTTAGGTGTGCCCAAGTGACCTGCAGAATCTGAAAAAACAATAAGCAGAAGCGGTGTGTGTTACCTCTGTGTAGAGGCATTCAGTTCCTGGGATCAGGCTCTCCAGCCTGCTTTTTCCTTTGGCAAATGTGAAGATACATGTTGATATGAAAGTGCTATGAGTATTTAGACTGAATGCTGAGACAACACTTAGGAGGCAGCTGCCCTGGAGAATGAACCAGATTCCAACAGATTATGTGTGGGTGATAAGAAAGCAGTCACTGGATGAAGCAACTGAGATTTAGGAGTTATCCCAGCCCAGCTAAACCTAAACAGACATAAGATCTGTAGCTATAAGAACGGTATCATGTATGAAGGCGTTCGGCATGGTGTTTGAAGCATGTGCTCAATGATGATAGCAGTGATTGCAGCTCTTTTTCCAGACAACATCCTTTCCGTTTTCCCTTTAGCAGACTTTTTTTCCAGATGCACCTATTCACTTGCTCTTTCACATCTTAGCGTCTTTAGACATTGTGATTGCTCTGTGTGTGCTATTTTCTATGATCTTACTTAACTGACGAAATGTATTCAACACTCAAGAATCAACTTAGGTGCCTCCCTCAACAAGGACTTTCCTCATCCCTGAGCCCACCCATAGTCCACAGTGGTCACTTGGGTTTCTCTGCTCACATACACAGAGGACCTCTCCTTAGCACTTTCACCCTTGACTGCAGAAATTCCATTGCATATCTCTCTTTTCCTGGACTGTGGGGTTCCTGAGAGAAGTATTCCTCCTTGCTCATCTCTATAGCCTGAGAACCTAGAGCCAGATCTGCCACAAAGTAGATATTTAGTAAAATGTAAAGACAAAAGACCTCCCAAAGCTAACACAGGAAAGAAGATATTCCACCACAGTGTGACAAGTGATTGGCATAAGGTACAAAGACTCTTGTTTTTCTGAAGCCCACTGTGCTAGTTTTCTCTCAAACTCAGCATCCTTTTGACTTTGTGACCATTGGCTGGTCTAACTTTCCTATTTTACAGATGAGGAGACTGAGCAAGGAGAGGACACAGTGGCACAGACTCAGGAGTAGAAATCAGATGATGTTGCTCTGTAGCAGCTAAACATGAGGAATTGAAACCGTCGGGTGTCCTTTCAGGGGTTACGAATAGGTCTGGTACCGTAATCCTTTGTCTCAGTGACGAAAAGAATTCAGCAAGAGGCAAAGTGATAGATAAGAAGTGATTTGTTATTTAATAGAATAAGATGCTTGTGAGGCTTACAAGTAGGTGGGTGAGAGATGTTGCAACCCAAGAACTTAACTGATTACAGTTTTATGATCAAAGTAAAAGTGAGAAGGGGGTGAAGAACTTTGTCTTTCCTGAGTAGACGTCATGCTTGCATCATCAGCTCCTCCTCCAGGTAGAGCGGGGAAGTTTTCTTGTCCCTACATGGTCAAGCCAGGTCCACAAATGATCATTTTTTAAATGTGTGCAGAGAACATGTGCTAGGGATCATTAACTTACTGAGCTCACTGAGCAGGATGTGGGTCTCAGGCCACCACTGTTTTGTTGTTTGGGGCATGTCTTATGCCTCTGTCGCATCGCTTTGTGTTAAGTAAGCCTGTTTGGTTTTGTGGTTATGTACAACCGCTGTCTTGAGTAATCATTAACTTACAGGGGTCTCCCATATTTTTTCTGCTTACAATCCCCAAGTGGGATTAACTATTTAACCACCTACTTTGTCCCTTTACTCTGTGCCAATCAGAAGGGTCAGGGGGCTTCCAACATGTAAGTTTGTGAACCCCACCGTGGGCGGGGAGAGGTGAAGTCTTGGCAGCATGGTAGTGGATTGAATGGTGAATGGTGACTCCGCTCCCCCTGCCAAAGCTATGCCTAAGTCCTAACCCCTGGTACCTGAGGATGGGGCTTTATTTGGATAAAAAGGATCTTTGCAAGTATAATTAAAGATCTCCAGGTGAGATCAGCCTGGATGATCCAGGTGAGTCCTCAGTCCAGAAGTGTCCTGAGAAGCACACAGAGAGAGAGGCACATAGAGGAGAAGGCCTAGCAAGGACAGGGGCCGGGAGCTGGAGGGACGGAAGGTTCTCCCCCAGAACCGTTGGAGGAAGTGCAGCCCTGCAGACACCTTGATTCTGAACTTGTTGTTTTATGCCACCAAGTTAGTGCTGTTATAGCAACCCTAGGAAACGTACATGACTAGCATTTGAAGGATAACTCTGTCCCTTCCATCCTGGCATATTTCTTTGCAATTTTGCTTCTTCGTAATTGCATTTGAGAAAAATTTTACTGCTGTTATAAAAAATAAAGAAATCCCTTTCACCTTTCTTCTTTTTTTCTTTCTTCCCTCCAAATTCCTTACAGACCTCAGTGCCTTAAAATATTCTCAGTTCTACTGAAAATCTCAGATTTTTCTTTCTCTCTGAAGTTGTGGGTACAGGATGACCCTTCATGTTCTCTGTCCTCTGGAGCACATCTTAATAGAAACAATGATAAAGTTCAGAGCTTTGACTCACCTCTGAGTCTCTGAAATGACTTAAGTATGTGGGATAAAACTTTCTCCAGGGAGGTCATGGTCATTGACCTGTAGACTTCACAGTGTGGCTCCGAGGATCAGATGAGAGATACTGTTGGCAGGAGTTTTGTAAATTATGAAGTGCTATATAGAGGCAATGATTATATAGCTGTTGTAGCTGTGGATAAATACGCACCAAATACGTACATACAAAATAAATGAAAGCTGAGAGTATTTAATACAAAGAGCCCTATAGGATGACTTCGCAGGCTGCCTTTATGCTATACTTTGCTGCCATCTTGTGGCCTTCCTGGTAATTGTGTCGTTGGTTTTTATGCCCAATTTTAGCAATGGACTTTCTGACTATAAACTTTCCAAGATTTTTGTTAAAAAAATAAAGTAATGGAAACTATACCTCTGAAATTATCTAATGTCTTCCTGTGCTCTTATTTGATAGAATTTATGATGAGTAATTTTGGAAATATAATTTGGAAAATTATGGCAGGTAAATCTGGAGATAAAAAGACAGGCTAGTCAGAGACATCAGACATTATTGGGGCATTCAGAGAGACAAAAGCACTGATCCCATCCTGTTGTTAGTATTCCAACATTTCCTGCATATAAAGTAATTGTTCAACTATCCCTGGGTTCCTCACAGGCTGGCAGTCATCATGTCTTGCTAGCCCCTTTTATACAGTATCACTTTCGTTTACTCCGTAATCTTCAGCACCATGGCTAGTGTGTATTTCTGGCCCTTGTTACTTCCTGTCTGGACCATTTCAATAAGGATATGGTCTTCCTCAAGAATTAGAGATACCAAGGAACATTTCATGCAAAGATGGGCACAATAAAAGACAGAAACAGTATGGAACTAACAGAAACAGAAGATATTAGGACAAGGTGGCAAGAATACACAGAAGAACTATACAAAAAAGATCTCAGTGACCCAGATAACCATGATGGTGTGATCATTCACCTAGAGCCAGACATCCTGGAGTGTGAAGTTAAGTGAGCCTTCAAGTAGCACCACTGCAAACAAAGCTAGTGGAGGTGATGGAATTCCAGCTGAGCGATTTCAAATCCTAAAAGATGATGCTGTGAAAGTGCTGCATTCTATATGCCAGCAAATTTGGAAAACTCAGCAGTGGCCACAGGACTGGAAAAGGTCAGTTTTCATTCCAATCCCCAAGAAAGGCATTGACAAAGAATGTTCAAACTACCACACAGTTGCACTTGTCTCACACGCTAGCAAAGTAATGCTCAAAATTCTCCAAGCTAGGCTTCAATAGTATGTGAACTGAGAACCTCCAGATGTTCAAGCTGGATTTAGAAAAGGGAGAGGAACCAGAGATCAAATAGCCAACATCTGTTGGATCATAGAAAAAGTAAGAGAATTCCAGAAAAACATCTACTCCTTCATTGATTATGCTAAAGCCTTTGTGTGGATCACAACAAACTGTGGAAAATTCTTCAAGAGATGGGACTACTAGACCACCTTACCTGCCTCCTGAGAAAACTGTAGGCAGGTCAAGAAGAAACAGTTAGAACCGGACATGGAACAACAGACTGGTTCCAAATTGGGAAAGCAGTATGCCAAGGCTGTATATTGTCACCCTGCTTACTTAACTTATATGCAGAGTATGTCATGTGAAATGCCTGGCTTAATGAAGAACAAGCTGGAATCAAGATTGCCAGGAGAAATATCCATAACCTCAGATATGCAGATGACACCACCTTTATGGCAGAAAGCAAAGAGGAACTAAAGAGCCTCTTGATGAAAGTGAAAGAGTGAAAACGCTGGCTTAAAACTCAGCATTCAAAAAACTAAGATCACGGCATCTGGTCCCATCACTTCATGGAAAATAGATGGGGAAACAGTGGAAACAGTGACAGACTTTATTTTTTGGGCTCCAAAATCACTGCAGATGGTGACTGCGGCCATGAAATTAAAAGACACCTACTCCTTGGAAGAAAAGCTATGACTAATGTAGACCGCATATTAAAAAGCAGAGACATTACTTTGCTGACAAGGTCCATCTAGTCAAAGCTATGGTTTTTCCAGTAGTCATGTATGGATGTTAGAGTTGGACAATAAAGAAAGTTGAGCACTGAAAGGTTCATGCTTTTGAACTGTGGTGTTGGATAAGACTCTTGAGAGTCCCCTGGACTGCAAGGACATCAAACCAATCAATCCTAAAGGAAATCAATCCTGAATATTCATTAGAAGGACTGATGCTGAAGCTGAAGCTCCAATACTTTGTCCACCTGATGGAAAGAACTGACTTGTTGGAGAAGACCCTGATGCTGGGTAAGACTGATGGCAGGAGTAGAAGAGGACCTCAGAGGATGAGATGGTTGGATAGCATCACCAACCGGATGGACATGAGTTTGAGCAATCTCTATGAGTGGTGATGGAGAGGGAAGCCTGGCGTGCTGTAGTCCATGGAGTTGCAATGAGTTGGACATGACTGAGCGAATGAACTGAACTGATGGCCTTCTTATCTCCATAACCTCTTCTTTTCCTTTCATCTTGCACACAGCGCTAGATGATGTTTTATGAAGCACTATAAAAGCAATACTGAGTAGTGTTTAACAATAAGACATGGAACCAGACAGCTAGAGTTTGAATCCTGGCTCCTTTAGTTTGGCTCAAAAGAGATACCTGGAGCAAGTTACTTAAATCCTCCGTATTTCAATTTCCTTATCTGCATAACGACAATACCAGTGGCATCTACTTCATGTATTTGTGATAAAGATTAGATAAACTAATCCAGATCACAGTGTCTAGTATTTAGTTGGTGTTCAACTAATACTTGCTATTATTATTCTCTACTAGAGTGTGAATTCCTCAAATGCAAGACCATCTTTGATTTGTCTTTGCATTTTTCAAATTCATAATGCTTTTACATTGTAGTCATTTGATAATTTTTTTGTTTGAACAGGTGAAGAAGCACTAAACTGTTGATAGTGCGTTCAGGTTATGTCTTGGAACTCTCATTACATCATCAAAATGTTCCTAAGGCTGTACTATGATTTTTTAAAACACAAAATTTTTTCAAATTTGTATATATACAGTTAATAAACAGTAATATTTACTGAGCATTTAATATGTGATAAACTCTATTCAAAATGCTTCTTATTGAAACTTTAATATTTACAGCAGCTTGAGATCAGTGGTATCATTAGCATTTTCGTTTTATACAGGAGAAACAAAGACATAGGAAAGTCCCACAGCAGGGAAGAAGGTGAGACCTATGTCGAATCAGCGCAGTTTGTCTCAAGTTGACATTTTTAAGTGTTGTTGTTCAGTCACTAAATTGTGTCGGGCTCTTTGCAACCCCATGGACTGCAGCACACCAGGCTCCTCTGTCCTCCACTGTCTTCTGGAGTTTGCTCAGATTCATGACCGTTGAGTTGGTGATGATATCTAAAGTGACCTCTGTGCTACAAATACATTCTTTATTGTCTCGTCTCAATTCTGAGATGTTGTTTCTGAGCATCAAAATACAGAAAACTTCAAAAGTTCCAAACCCAGTGAAATGCAGACTTGCAAGCTCACCTCTCTATCATCAGCTGTTGCATCAGCCTTGACTTGCAGTAGCCCTTCTGTCCGCAGGGCTCTATGTGACGATGAACTGTGCTCACTGGTTTTGGGTGCATTTGTGTTGTTTTAAGTGTGGGGATGGTCTGGACGCCACAGGGGCCAAACATTTTTTTAAGCTTGTAGTAGGTAAAACAAAGATTCTATTCTGTTCCAGCAGTATATTCTCTGACATACCACAAACCACCTGCTGCTCCAGGGGCTGGCTTGCATTGAAAAGTCTTACTGAGAAGATAGGGTCCCTGAAGTGCAAAGTGGACCTGGAAATATATTCCCTGATGGAGGCAGAGAAGCCAGAGCTTTTAGATGTTCTAGAAAGACCATACATAGTCTAGTTTTCAGACTTTGTCCCATTGTCCTGTTTTTTTACCCATGGGTACATATTTTTATGGTACATTCATTCTTCCACCCTATAAATAATTATGAGTTCTCTAAATTCAAGTTACGTTAAAGTGACATAGAGATTGTGCCTTCTCCAAGTGTTCCTCAAGGGGAATTTCATCTCTCTTAATATATCTCACTGCACATAATATTTCTCTCTTTTATTCATTCATTCCATGTTTACTCAAAACTACATGTGCTCACTTACTCTACAGAAAATGGTGCCAGTTGCCATCAGAGATGGTAAGTATGTTACAGATGTTTAAAAAGTAGATACAAATAAAACCTAGGAATCATTTTATCTTTTGAGATGAAATAAAACTGGATTGCATTTTTATCCCTCATTCCTCATCTTCTTTCTGGTGATTTTCTAAGGGAGTTCTTTTTCTCCCAGACACCTCAAACTCTTAAGTCACTGCTTGTGCAGAACTGGTTCAATTTGTGTATCATGAGCTTTCATCCATTTTTGCTAGTCATTGATCACTCCCTCTGTCCTTCACTTTATCTGAGTATCATGACATGAGACTGATGTGACCTTGTACTTCCTAGCCTTCAAAACTCTAAGGAATAAATTTCTGGGTTTTTTTTGAGCTACCTTATTTTTTTGTAGTAGCCCAGTCAACTAAGACAGACTCCATTCTCTTCTTATTTTTCACATCTTCTATTCTGTGCTTTTGGACCATATCCTCAGTTCTCTTTGGAGATATGATCTTAATCCAAAACAGTTATCTTCTTAAAAAAAACTTTTCTTCCTATAAAACTAACTGATATTATTCTCCGCTATATACAGAAAATTTGAACTTAAAAAAAGAAAATCATCCATTAATTACAAAAGCACATATCTTGTTATAAAATATTCTTAAACTTGAGATGAATTCTTTTAATCCTTATACCAACTCTATGATGTGGGTACTCTTATGACCCCCATTTTGTCAGAAAAGAAAACTGAGGAATAGAGAAGTTGTGATTTTAAACTAGGCAATCTGGCTCCAAAGTCTATCTGTGCTTTAACTATTAAAGTATACTGCTTATCACTATACCTGTCTGTTGATAATAGCAGACTTAAATGTTGAATAATTATATAGTTTCTCTCTTTAAGACACCAATAGTATATACTTGTTAATAAACTACCACCTAAATCCTTTATTTGGATATAATTGTATTCACATATTTAAACTCTCCAAGTCCCAGTCAAGATACCATCCTAAAACATACCATTCTTCCTCTTTGGATTTAGCTTGATTTTTCCTCTTTAATAAGTAATCAGAATTGAAATTAACCTGGCTTTCCTCCTGGGATTCCCAGGTGGCATCAGTGGTGAAGAACCCACCTGCCAATGCAGGAGACGTAAGAGACCTACCAGTTTGATACCCCACTCAGGAAGATTCCCTGGAGAAGGAATGGCAACCCACTCCAGTATTCCTGTCTAGAGATTCCCATGGAAAGAGGAGCCTGGCAAGCTACACTCCATGGGGTTGCAAAGAGTTGGACATGATTGAAGTGACTTTAGCATAGCAATGGCTCTCTTCTGTCTCCAATATCCAGCTATTGCCAGCAGTAGGAAGCATGTCAGGAGAAAGATAGGATTGTGTATGCAAAACCATAATTATATGGGCAAGTGATGAATGTGTGAGTTGTGAGCATAGCACGGATAAAGAGTGGAAAAGTTGGCTTAAAACTCAACATTCAGAAAACTAAGATCATGGCATCTGGTCCCATCCCTTCATGGAAAATAGATGGAGAAACAGTGGAAACACTGACATACTTTATTTTGGGGGTTCCAAAATCACTGCAGATGGTGACTGCAGCTATGAAATTAAAAGATACTTACTCCTTGGAAGAAAAGTTATGACCAACCTAGACAGCTTATTAAAAAGCAGAGACATTACTTTGCCAACAAAGGTCTGCTAGTCAAAGCTATGGTTTTTCCAGTAGTCATGTATGGATGTGACAGTTGGACTATAAAGAAAGCTGAGCACTAAAGAATTGATGCATTTGAACTGTGGTGTTGGAGAAGACTCTTGAGAGTCCCTTGGACAGCAAGGAGATCCAACTAGTCCATCCTAAAAGAAATCATCCCTGAATATTCATTAGAAGGACTGATGCTGAGGCTGAAACTCTAATACTTTGGCCACCTAATGCGAAGAACTGACTCATTTGAAAAGCCCCTGATGCTGGGCAAGATTGAAGGCAGGAGGAGAAGGGGACGACAGAGGATGAGATGGTTGAATGGCATCACTGACTCTATGGACATGGGTTTGGGTATACCCTAGGAGTTGGTGATGGACAGGGAGGACTGGCATGCTGCAGTCCATGGGGTCGCAAAGAGTCGGACAGGACTGAGGGACTGAACTGAACTGAAATGCCTAATCCTAGTCATACAATGTTAAGATGAGAGGGACCTTAAAGTTTGGGGTGAATACCATTGTATTGTATACATATACCATAACTTATTTATCCATTTTTATTAGACATTTGCATTATTTCCAGTTTTTTGTTATTTTAAATAAAGCTAATAGAAATACTCATGTACAAGTATTTTATGCTATGTTTTCATTTCTTTTGTGTAAAAACCCAGGAGTGGAAGTGTTGGGACACAGTGTAGGTGTATTTTTAACTTTATAATGAACTGCCAAACTTTCCAATCTGATGCTATTGTAAGTGATTTTTAGAAATGTTATTTTCCAGTCATTGTTAACATAGTGCACTCCCAAAATATGAGAGTTCCAGTTGGTCCACCTCCTCACCAGTTAGAGTGTTCTCAGCTTTAAAAAAATGAAGTAGTATGGCATCATCATTTTGATTTGCATTTATCTGATGACTAATAATGTTGCAAACCTTTTAATTTGCTTGTTGGTCCTTTGTATATCTTTTTTGAAATGACTGTTCACATTTTTCACTTATTTTTAAGTTTGTGTTGTCTTTGTCTTGTTGATTTATAGAGCATAAGTATATATGTTGCAGAAAGATATATATATATATATATGTATATATGTATATATATTTGGAGAGAGAGGGGGGATTGATTAGACATAGGATTACTATCACTCAAAGTTTCCTTTTGTCCCCAAGTTTGTATATAGGTTAGTCATTGTATACCATTCTCCCCTTTCCCCCATCCCTGGCAACCACAAATCCTTCTGTTTCTATAGATTTGCCTACTGGGTGTATTATATAATCATATAATATCTGTTTTTTCACAACTGGTTACTTTGACTTAGCATGTTTTCAGGGTTTGTCAGTGATGTAGCATGAAGCAGTATTTCTTTCCTTTTTGTGGCTAAATATTCCACTGAATGAAAATACTACATTTAGTTTATCCATTCATTTAAAAATTTTTTTGTTTTATACTGAATTATCAGGGCTTCCCTGGTGGCTCAGACAGTAAAGAATTTGCCTACAGTGGGGACCCAGGTTCAATCCCTGGGTCAGGAAGATTCCCTGGAGAAGGGAATGGCAACCCACTCCAGTACTCTTGCCTGATGAATGCTATGGACAGAAGAGCCTAGCAGGCCACAGTCCATAGGATTGCAAAAGGTCAAACACGACTGAAGTGACTTAGTACCCACACATGCATGTTTGATTTGCTAGAATTTTATTAATGATTATTTGGTACCAATGTCTATGAGGATATTTATTTGTATTTTCTTTCCATTAATAGCTTTGTCAGTTTGGGCTAAGTTTTCTTTCCTCCTTTAATTTATGAAAGTTTATTTAAGATTAGTATTTCCCCTTCCTTAATGTTTGATATAGTTCAGCAATAAAACCAGCTGGGCCTGCAGCTTTCTCTGTGAGAAGGATTTTCTTTACAAATTTAAAACTCATCAGACACAGAATTCTACACATTTTCTTTTTCTGTCAATTTAAAATTTACACTTTTCAAGAAATTCATGATTTTTTTCTCCTTTGAATATCCTGGCGTGAGAATGTTCGTTAACAGTCTCTTTTTATGCATGTTATATGCACATGAAATTTGCGGTAGTGGTTTATCTGCTTCGTTGTGGTAGGCAGGTTTTAACAATTTTAGTAGTTACTCCAAAAAAGCTTTTGCCTTTGTTAATTTTCTACATTGTTTGTTTTATATTTCATTGGTTTCTGTTCTTTATATTTCCTTTCTTTGATTTATTTGGGTTTAATTTTCTCTGCTTTTATATCTTCCTGAGATTAAACCTGAGATTATTGAATTGAATATATTCTTCTTTTCTGACATGAGAATTTAAAATTTATTTATTTCTAAGACCTGCTTAAGCTGCATCACACAGATGTTATGCTTTATTTTCATTTATGTTTTCAAATATTTCCCTTGTGGTTTCTCTTTTGCTTGGGTTATTTACAGGTGTGCTACTAAATTTTTGGAAGATAATTTGTCAGTTTTTCAAAACCAAACATACTCTTACCATGTGAATCATACTCCTTGATATTTACCCAAATAAACTGAAAACACATCAACACAAAAACGTGCACATGTTTATCATTTTTTGTAGTGCACTTTCTATAACAAATTCTCTCAGCCTGTGTTTATCAAAAGTTATTTATTTTATCCTCATTTTTGAAATAGTGTTTCTATAAGATATAGAATTCTGAGATAAAAATTGTTTTAAAATTTCAACATTTTCAAGTTGCTTTTAGAAGATTTTCTAGCCTCTATTATTTTCTGATGAGAAGTCAGATCATTCTTATTAATTTCCTGTATGTAATATTTTCATTTTATGGTTGCTTCTCAGACTTTCTTATCATTGTTTTCAGCAGTTTGATTATAGAATACCTGGTTGAAGGTCTCTTTTTCATTACATGGCTTAGGGTTGGATATGTAGGTGTGGATGTGCAGAATGACTTTTAAAACAAATTTGGAATTTTCACATTTTTTTTTCCGTTCCCTTCTCTCTCTTTTTCTCTCTGTGCCCACCCCCCACCCCCTCACCACTCTCTCTCTCCCTGTTTCTCTCTCTCTTTCTCTTCTTTTCTCCACCTTCTAGGAACTTAGATTACATTTATTTGGATTACCTGAACTACCAAGACTCTGTTCTTTTTAAATTCTGTCTTCAGAATTGGTTAATTTTTATTTATATGTCTTCAGTGTATTGACCTTTCTTTCTCAGTGTCCAATCTGCTACAGTCTACCCCATAAATGTATCTGAGTACAGTACTTTTCAGTTCTAGAATTTAACTGAAAAATTAAAAAAAATTATTTATGATCATACATATGGTAGTTGTTTCAAAGTGCTTGTCTTCTAACTTTTAACATCTTTGTCATCTTAGGATCTGTTTATATTAACTTCTTTGACTTTTGATTGTGAGCTCCATTTTTCCCTGCTTCTTTCCAGGGCTAGAATATTTGTAAGTATTCTAGGTTATGATGAATGGTATTTGTAGAGAACATACAGTATGCTGTTTTTCTTTGAAGAAGTTTCCTTTTATTTTGGTGAGTGATTAAACTACTGGTAGTTTCTCTTGATTTTATTAAAATTGGTTTTATGCTTTATTTCTGTTTTTGTCCTTGGTCTTTGAGGTAGCTCTTACTGGAGGATATGACCTTTACTCCTAGGCGTGATCTTTTTGGCATCTCAATTCTGTGTCCAAGTTCCTCTGCAAGGCTTTTCCACTCTGGATGGATTAGAATTTGGACATCTCTGGGCACTGATTACTGTCTTGTTCCCTCCATGCAGATTGAACCCAGGACTTAGCACTGCAGCAGCTGCTCTCTGAGGGCTTCACAGAGTCTTCACCTGCGTATGAGTAGTCCCTATTTTGGCCAAGGACTTGAAGACAGTCTCTTAGAGGTTTCTTTGATTCCCTTGTTCCAGGCAGCTACCTCTTTTTAATACTCAGTCCCACAAATTCAAGCTTCTTCATCCACCCCAAACTCTGATTTGTGCCTCCTTATCTCAGTGAAATTGACATTCTTCTCCATTCAGGCTCTAGTTTCCATTCTAGCTCTAGAAAATTGCCTCAGATGAAAAGCTCAAATTAATGTGGAGCTCACTTCATATTTTCCCCTTCTATCAGGGATCAAATTTCTGTATTGTTACCCAGCACCAAGAAATAGTTTCCTAATAGATTTTGTTCAGATTTGTAGTTATATGTGTCATAAAAGTAAGTCTGATGCTAGTTACTTTGCCATGGCTAGCAACAGAAGTTCTACAGCTTCATCTGTTCTGTTTTCAGTGAATATGACATACACAATCCATTCTTGGCTGCTATGGTTCTGAACCTAAGTGAGTCTAAATCTCAAAGTTACATGCATTTCACATGCTAGTAAGGTTATGCTCAAAATCCTTCAAGCTAGGCTTCAGATGTACATGAACCAAGAATTCCAGATGTACAAGCTGAGTTTAGAAAAAGCAGAGGAACCAGAGAGCAAATTGCTACCATTCATTGGATCATAGAGAAAGCAAGGGAACTCCAGAAAAACATCTACTGTTTCAGTGACTACTTGAAAGCCTTTGACTGTGTGGATCACAAAAAACTGGAAAATTCTTCAAGAGATGGGAATACCAGACCACCTTACCTATCTCCTGAGAAATCTATATGCGGTTCAAGAAGCAACAGTTAGAAATGGACATGGAACAATAGACTAGTTCAAAACTGGGAAAGGAATATGACAAGGCTGTATATTGTCACCCTGTTTCTTTAACTTATATACAGAGTACCTCATGCGAAATGCCAGGCTGGATGACTCACAAGCTGGAATCAAGATTGCTGGGAGAAGTATCAGCAACCTCAGATATGCAGATGATACCACTCTAACGGCAGAAAGAGAAGGGTAACTAAAGAGCCTCTTGATGATGGTGAAAGAGGAAAGTGAAAAGCCGGCTTAAAACTCAACATTCAAAAAACTAAGATCATGGCATCTGGTCCCATTACTTCATGACAAATAGAAGGGGAAAAAGGGGAAGCAGTGACAGATTTTATTTTCTTAAGCTCCAAAATCACTGCAGATGGTGACTGCAGCCATGAAATTAAAAGACATTCCTTGCAAGGAGAGCTATGACAAACATAGACAGCTTATTAAAAACCAGAGACATTATTTGCTGACAAAGGTCCATCTAGTCAAAGCTATGGTTTTTCCAGTAGTCATGTATGGATGTGAGAGTGGGACCATAAAAAAAGCTGAGTGCTGAAGATTTGATGCTTTCAAATTGTGGTGCTGGAGAACACTCTTGAGAATCGCTTGGACTGCAGAGAGATCAAACCAGTCAATCCTAAAGGAAATCAACACTGAACATTCACCGGAAGGACTGATACTGAGGCTGAAGCTCTGATGCTTTGGCTACATGAAGCAAAAAGTGGACTTATTGGAAAAGACCCTGATGCTGGGAAAGGCAAAAGGAGAAGACAGTGGCAGAGGATGAGATGGCTAGATAGCATCACCAACTCAATGGACATGAATGTGAGCAAACTCCAGGAGGGAAATAGTGAAGGACAGGGAAGCCTGGCATGCTGCAGTCCATGGGCTCACAAAGAGTCAGACATGACTTAGCTACCTGAACAAAAACAACAAAGGGACAGGAAGTTAAATTCAGTAGAGCAAAAATTTGCCTTTTTTTACAGAAAGAAGAGAAGATATTTATGTTATTCAAAATGCTTGAGATATGTTAATGTTAACATTTCATTTTGTTAAATCCATTAAAAAACTTTCATTGACTGTTTTTTTTAATTAATTCTGAACTTCTCAGTTACATATTAGAAATCTTCCATCATGTAGCTCCAACCTGCATTTCTGCCCTTCCTTCCTCCACTGTCTGATGTGATACTCTAGTTTTGTGACTATTTGTTCTTTCAGAAACCCTCTCCCTTTCTTTATGTCCTAGCAAACATGACATACTACATTCCTTGTGATTCATTTCCTTATCTCTTTTCCAATGTTAATTTATTTGCCATATGCGGTACTTCACACATTCTGCTGAGAATAGCCATTATTCTCTCATGAATGAAAAATGTCTACATAAGTCTCCTTTTTGATTTTGAGCTCCTTATCTACTTACCATAATGCTCGGAGCTTGTATATCATTGCCTCTTTCTCTCTTCCACTTCTCATATGTAATTAATAACCACATTCTATCAATTATATGTCCTAAGCATCCAAACTTGTTCTCTTATCTTTATTTCCACTGTATTTGCCACAGGTTAGACCTGGCAGCTTCTCAGAACAACTTGGTCTACTTCACCTCCATACTGGTATCAGCATAATCCTTTTAAAACTCATATTTGATTATAGCAAACTCTGAATTAAAATCTTTCAGTGACTTTGACATGATAAAATGCCCAAATTTCTTAGCCTGGGCAATCTAATGCATATTTTGTGAAATTAACTGATCCTTATGCTAAGTATGGTAGATGACTCATGGTAGTACCAAGGGAAACACAGGTGATAGTCACTCAGTTGGTAAAGCAGGAGGGAATGAAGTGAAATGCTTTGAATTAGAAATGAAAGTCTTGAAGTCTGCTCCAAATTATGTCACTGTGTGTTGCTAGTTGTCAAATTTCTTGAGTGATTCATTTCCCTTCAACTGAGCCTCAATTTTTTCCACTTACACAGTGAAGGCATTGAACTTTGTAATATTTTAAATCTATCAATTCTAATATTCTTATGTGAATTTGAAGTTTAAAAAGTGTTTCCACTTCATGCTTTGTGTTGTGAACATGTATCAGTGCTTTGAGAACTGGGCCTTTAAATTCCTTCATGTTATCCATTGTCACCAATCCAACTGACAAGAGCTGTAAGTTCTCTTTCAATGCATACATGATCTTTCATGCATGATCAACTTCTCCCAACTCTCCCTCAGCATATCCTAACGCAAAACTGCAAATGTGTATGGTTTTGGATATCAGTCAAAATTGCTTAGACATATAGCTATGGAAGTCATGACCAAATCATATAATAATTTCAAAGTTTCTTATTTCAGTTTATTTTTTAACTTCACTTCTGGTTCTAGCCATCTATCTTCGGCAACTACAAAAGCCTCCAGTAGATTTCCTAGCTGATGCATGGAAAATACTTTAATAGGAATATAGAGCATTCTTTCCTGGCATGTGTTGATGAAAAACGTAGCAGAGGTTATAGAGAAGAAAGTGATGTTTGGAACTGCAGTGACTAAAAGATAACCCTGGCCAGCTCTAGGGTCAGCATACAGTGGATGAATCTTTTGAACCAAATGAAATATTTTGAAGAACTATAAGTTGGGGAGTGTTTGTATTGGTTTTGGATTCCATTTGTATTCAGCAAGTTGAAGAGAATTTAATATCATGTCCATGTGACCAATTTACTGCAATGTAACCTGTGCTTGGGCTTAGTTGCTCAGTCATGCCCAGCTCTTTGCAACCCCATGGATTGTAGCCTGCAAGCTCATCTGTCCACGGGGATTCTCCAGGCAAGAATACTGGAGTGGGTTGCTATGCCCTCCTCCAAGGGATCTTCCCAACCCAGGGATCAAACCCAAGTCTCCTGCATTGCAGGCAGATTCTTTACTGTCTGAGCCACCAGGGAAGCCCTCAGTGAAGCTATAGTTTGTATAAAGAAACAAGATCCATCAGCTATAATTTGTTTTATTGTTCAGTTGCTAAGTTGTGTCCAACTCTTTGTGACCCCATGACCATAGCCCACTAGGCTCCTCTGTCCATGGGATTCCCCAGGCAAGAATACTGAAGTGGGTTGCCATTCCCTTCTACAGGGGATCTTCCTGACCCAGGAATAGAACCCAGGTCTCCTGCACAGTAGGCAGATTCTTTACCACCTCAGCTGCCAGGGAAGCACATACTCATCTATTTATGCGTATTTATTTATACTATTTATGGGAATAGATATGTATTAAGTATCAGTTATGTGACAGAGATGAGCTGGTCTCTGGAAATACACTGATGAATAAGAGAAACAAAGTTCCTCCCCTCATAAAGCTTATATTCTAGGTGGAAGGAGATAAGAATTGAATCAAATAACTACTGTCAAATCCTTGCTCTCCATTGTGGTTTTCGTATATTTTTGATCTGTTACAGTGGTTGTGTGTGTATGTTCAGTCACTCAGTTGTTTCCAACTCTTTGTGACCCTGTGGACTGTAGCCTGCCAGTCTCCTCTGTCCATGGGATTTTTCAGGCAAGAATCTGTCACAACTTCCCCCCTTTTTTTAAAGGCAGAAATTTCCAATGGCAATCTCGTTACAGATTTTAAAAGTACAACTCATCTTAAATATCTCCTCTATTTGTGAATGTATCTGAAATTGATCTTTCCACAGACGATCTTTAAAGGCTGTTTGCTGTAGTATGCACTTACACTATTAATGATGATAACTTCACTTTATTTAGTTTTTATTCTAAACCTAACATTGTGCTCGGAGAAGGCAATGGCACCCCACTCCAGTACTCTTGCCTGGAAAATCCCATGGATGGAGGAGTCTGGTAGACTGTAGTCCATGGGATCGCGAAGAGTCAGACACGACTGAGCGACTTCACTTTCACTTTTCACTTTCATGCATTGGAGAAGGAAATGGCAACCCACGCCAGTGTTCTTGCCTGGAGAATCCCAGGGATGGAGGAGCCTGGTGGGCTGCCATCTATGGGGTCACACAGAGTCGGACACAACTGAAGCGACTTAGCAGCAACATTGTGCTAACCTCTGTATGTATAACATTTTATGGGCTCCTTACAATACTCTGTAATAAGGAGTTCTTATTTATATTTAGATGAAGCAGCTGAGACTCAGAGAGGTTATATAAGTTGTCTAAGATCACACAATAGGATGACAGAACCAGGACTTGAATTCAAGTTCAGTTCAGTTCAGTTCAGTTGCTCAATCGTGTCCAACTCTTTGTGACCCCATGAACTGCAGCATGCCAGGCCTCCCTGTCCATCACCAACTCCCGGAGTTTGCCCAAACTCATGTCCATTGAGTCAGTGATGTCATCCAACCATCTCATCCTCTGTCATACCCTTCTCCTCCTGCCCTCAATCTTTCCCAGCATCACAGTCTTTTCAAATGAGTCAGCTCTTCGCATCGGGTGGCCAAAGTATTGGAGTTTCAGTTTCAGAATCAGACCTTCCAATGAACACCCAGGACTGATCTCCTTTAGGATGGACTGGTTGTATCTCCTTGCAGTTCAAGGGACTCTCAAGAGTCTTCTCCAACACCACAGTTCAAAAGCATTAATTCTTCGCTGCTCAGCTTTTTTTATAGTCCAACTCTCACATCCATACATGACTACGGGAAAAACCATAGGCTTGACTAGACGGACCTTTGTTGGCAAAGTAATGTCTCTGCTTTTTAATATGCTGTCTAGGTTGGTCATAACTTTCCTTCCAAGTTAGCCAGACTCAAAAGCCAGGAGTTTTCCCACTATACTACTCTTTTCATCATTTAAGAGGCAATGGCTATAGCTAGCTAATTTTATCCAACCTCAAGTTAGAGAAATGTTAAGCTTTTCTCTGTTTTCTTTGGGTAGACTCTGTTCAGGACATATAGATCCCTATGCCTTTAGTCAGTCTGGTTGGACCACTTTTCTTGTCAAAATCTCTGAGCCCTAATTTATCTCAGAGAATGTAGCCACGTGGTTCAAATTCCTTTGCCCAATGCTTAAATATTCTCTAATGGTGACAGGAAGCTCACTAAGAGCAGAAACAAGTAACTTCAATTGTGGGTGGGGTGGAAGGAAAGAAAGATTTTCTGATATCGAGTTGAGAATTGTCTCCTTAAAATCTTGCCCTAAGCTGGCTGGGGGACTGGTACATTGAACAATTAAACAATATTTTGTCTATGAAAGAGCTCTCTGAATATATTATGGATGATTTTACTTTCTTCTGGGAGTTAATTTCTCTGTTGCATTTCCAATTTCTTTAATATGTGTCACCTGGTCAGTCAGTTCAGTCACTCAGTTGTGTCCAACTCTTTGCAACCCCATGGACCTCAGCATGCCAGGCTTCCTTGTCCATCACAAACTCCTGGAGCTTGCTCAAACTCATGTCCATTTAGTCGGTGATGCCATCCAACCAACTCATCCTCTGTCATCCCCTTCTCCTGCCTTCAATCTTTCCCAGGTCAGGGTCTTTTCCAATGAGTCAGTTCTTCCATCAGGTGGCCAAAGTATTGGAACTTCAGCTTCAGCATAAGTCCTTCCAATAAATATTCAGCACTGATTTCCTTTAGGATTGACTGATTTGATCTTGAAGTCTACTCTCAGGAGTCTTCTCCAATAGTCTTCTCCACAGTTCTAAAGCATCAATCCTTCAATGCTCAACTTTCTCTATTGTCCAACTCTCACATCCATATGTGACTACTGGAAAACCATAGCTTTGACTAGACAGACCTTTGTCGGCAAAGTAATATCTCTGCTTTTAAATATGCTGTCTAGGTTGGTCATAACTTTCCTTCCAAGGAGTAAGCGTCTTTTAATTCCATGGCTGCAGTCATCATCTGCAGTGATTTCGGAGCCCAAGAAAATAAAATCTCTCACAGTTTCCATTGTTTTGCTGTCTATTTTCTGTGAAGTGATGGGACTGGATGCCATGATCTTAGTTTTATGAATGTTGAATTTTAAGCCAACTTTTTCACTCTCCTCTTTCACCTTCATCAAGAGGCTCTTTAGTTCCTCTTCACTATCTGCCATAAGGGTGGTGTCATCTGCATATCTGAGGTTATGGATATTTCTCCTTGCAATCTTGATTCCAGCTTGTTCTTCATTAAACCTGACATTTCACGTGACATATTCTGCATATAAGTTAAGTAAGCAGGGTGACAATATACAACCTTGACGTACTCCTTTCCCAATTTGGAACCAGTCTGTTATTCCATGTCCGGTTCTGTTTCTTCTTGATCTGTGTACAGATTTCTCACGAGGCAGGTAAGGTGGTCTGACATTCTCATCTCTTGAAGAATTTCCACAGTGTTTTTGTGATCCACACAGTGAAAAGCTTTAGCATAGCCAATAAAGTAGAAGTAGGTGTCACCTGGTCATCCTCCTCTAGACAGGGGCCAGCCCTAAGGATAGCAGTGGTACAGAATTCACAACTTAGCTAGAAGGTAAAGATTTCATGAAAGGTATGTGCATGATTGTGAAGGGTTTTCTATGGAGGAAAAAGAGCAATGGTCATGTAGGAAAGATTTTTCCTGGGTTATTGGAACATTATTCCAAAATTGCTGTTGAAGACTGTGTGCTTTAAGACTCACTGCCCTGTTACTGTGGATGCACGTGATAAATGTCTCCTGAAATTCAATGCCAGGGAAAATGTGTTTGTCGTGATGAACTGATATACTTGTCTCGATAATTAGAGCTTATACTTACGAAGTTGTGGGGCTAGAGTGCAGAGTTCGGCTGTACCTACACGAGGGGGCAACTGGTAGTATTTGTTTCCTCAGACAGCTGCTGTTGGCATGGGAATGTCATGCAGTGCTACACTGCAGGCTGCTGATCAGAACACTGATCAGATGTTCTCGATCTTCATGGGGTCTTTTCTACGAGGTGGGGATGGAGGGTAGGATTTTCTTCAGACATGTTTTGGTGGATCCATTGTGAGTCTTGGTATCTGCTCACTGGTGATTCAAGTTATCCTCAAGCTTCTTCATCTGACTTTCCATCCAGTCCCCAAGAGCAGGAAAAGTCAAAGCCCAGACAAGGTAGTTGCGGTGATGGTTCCAGAAATAGATGTCTAGCTCTTACCCAGACTTACAGACACATCGACTGAAACAGATCACAGAGGTTGGCTGTTTTAATACCCCCAAAATGCTGCTTAGTTTTGTGCCTAATATCATATAACTATTCCATGTGAAAAATGATACCATATGTGGAAAATCCATATTTGATTTATTAATCTTGTGATATAGGAATTATTTAGGGTTATTCTTCAACCCTCATAGCCAAAATACATACACTATACTATTTCTATTGTTATTCATATTATGGGAAGTATTTTATTCATTTCTTATTTGTCTCCTTTTTAAATATCCCAATAATTCTTTTATTACAAAATGAGTCAAACTATCATTTCATATGACAGTCAGCTAATTACCAAAATAAACTGTAAGATCGTAAACAGCATAAGGTAGTCAAGCTGGAATGCAAAGGAACTACACTGTATCCCCTCAAATTTAAATAACAGGGTACAATTTAAGTTTGCAGATATGTTCTCTAATCTCCAATATTAGAAAAATAGTTATTCCATTCACCTAAATATTTAATATAAGAATTATGTATCTTTATCCATAATAATTATTATTAGTCATATATTAATTCATTAAGGAACCCTCAATTGTCTGCAGAAGGAACCCTCAATTGTCTGCAGAGTACTAAAAAGAATACAAACTAAGAAGATACATTTCTAACCCACTAAAACCTGCTTCTGGAAATAAATAAGAATAAAGAGTGTAATATAAGTGAAAGTGACAGTGAAGTCGCTCAGTCGTGTCCGACTCTTTGTGAACCCGTGGACAGTAGCCCACCAGGTTCCTCTGTCCATGGAGTTTTCCAGACAAGAATACTGGAGTGGGTTGTCATTTCTCAGCCTTGCTAGAAAATATTTGACCAGAAAGATAGATTCTGAGTAAAACTAGTTTAATAAAAAACAGAAACTGGTCATTCTGTAAAAATCCAGGTTTATAGAGAGAAATAGAGATACGTCATAATGCTTGCTTTGTCAATAGTTTTGTTTTGGGTAGGCTTGCTTAATCAATTCATTTACCCTTTTGAGGAAAATACACTGCTAGGCATCACGTATGCAAAGGCAAAGCACACACAGGGTTGTTTCTTAAGGAATTTCTAGTGTGGAGGAAGAAATAAACAGCAGACAACAGAGGAAGGATGAATCTTCTGACTTCAGGCTCTATGGAAGGGTTGATATTTGAACTGGCCCATGATGGAGTTGAATAAATTAGAAGAGATGCAGAGGATCTACTTGGCTACAGAAAGCAAATTAACAAAAGCTCAAAAGTTCAAAGATCTGTGTTCAAGTAAAGCACATGCAGGCTCACAACCCATTCTCTACAGTTTCTGAGAAGCTCTGAAAATCATTGTTTCCTTCTTAAGTTACAGCAGACTTACTTGGTGGCACAACTTGACCTGAACTGACACAAGGCTGTTTATAATCTTTACTCAATCCACTTATGAGAATCTTTGTAAATTTTGCTGCAGAAATATCAGTGCTTTTTTATTATAAGTCCTGCTCCATCTGTGGTGTTGGAGAAGACTCTTGAGAGTCCCTTGGACTGCAAGGAGATCCAACCAGTCCATTCTGAAGGAGATCAGCCCTGGGTGTTCTTTGGAAGGAATGATGCTAAAGCTGAAACTCCAGTACTTTGGCCACCTCATGCAAAGAGTTGACTCATTGGAAAAGACTCTGATGCTGGGAGGGATTGGGGGCAGGAGGAGAAGGGGACGACAGAGGACGAGATGGCTGGATGGCATCACTGACTCGATGGACGTGAATCTGAGTGAACTCCGGGAGTTGGTGATGGACAGGGAGGCCTGGCGTGCTGCAATTCATGGGGTTGCAAAGAGTTGGACATGACTGAGCGACTGAACTGAAATGCTCCAACACACAGAGATTTTGCTAATACTTTAAACATTCACTGTACTACTTTTAAAAAATACCAGCTTGTATCCTCAAAATCCAAACACATAACCAGTGATAGGTATTTCAGATATGGAATTGTGAACTTGAAGTAATTATATGTGATGGGATACTGGAGAAACTGTGGTCAGAAAGTTAGGTAACAATTGTGCCAGTTTTTGAATGTCAAGATAAAGATGTTGGAAATTCTATTTTAGGCTATAATAAGCTTTTGAAGAAGGGAGTGAAAATATTCAACAATGTTTTATCAAAAGTTGTTTGTATTCCTGAGCACACACTATTTTAAATTTCTTTCCCCAAACAGTTGTGAAACTAGGGGTATTTTCCTTTGAGTAAGATAATGATGTCAGATGAAATACCTTTTGAAAATAGATATATACATCCATCATTTATTTCCTTGTGAAGGTGTTTGGGAGAAATAGGGTTAGAGAAAGCAATTTAAGATTGTGAATGAAGCTTGCTAATACAGCTTGTGCCACCTAAGTCTTGCCCAGGTTTGATGTCCCTAAATTTCTGTTTTGAAAATGCAAGAATTGCTTGGGAAACCAAAAAACCCCATCAGAAGCAATAATTTATTTATTTGTGTTCTTATTCCCTTCAGAATAATGTATTCTAATTAGATAAGGAAAATGAATTGAAAAATTAAGGATGTATATGTGTGTGGTGTGTCTTTGTGTGTGTGTGTGTGTGTGTGTGGCTGCAAAAGTTTGGGAATTAAAAAACTGACTCTGGAAATTACCCATCTCAGTCTTTTTTTTTCCTTAGAATATCTGGATACTTGGTTGATCTCACACTTTTCCTAAGCTTGTAAAAATTGACCCTAGACCCTAGACTCAGGAATAAGAGTCTATTTTATTTTCATTTTTAAACATGTCATTTGAAGGGTTGGAAGCATTGGTAGGCGTATGTAGTAAAACTGTGAACTTGTACACTTTTCAAAAAGAATGCTTGGTAGTGCCTCGGAGATACTGCTTAATTCACTTCCTGGAAGTAGAAGTAGTATATCAATCCCTAGAAGTCTGTGCAGGGAATCAGGAAATTCCATCCAACCCATAGTTGATGCTTTTCTAGAAAATTTCTCCATTTGACTTCAGAAGAACTGTAAATAACAATAGCATGTTTACAAACATTTTATGGCTTTCATTAAGATCTGAGAATGAAGCACATACATTGGGTCAGGAAAGAAGTATTTGTTGATGTTGTGACCTTAAGAGTATTTGTCATTCTGATAAATCAAAAAACATGACTTACATACATCATTGTAAAGCAATTATCCACCAATTAAAAATAATTTTAAAAAATTACTTATGAACATAAAAATATGCTGATTTTTTAAAACAAATAATATTTCTGATTTTAAAAGTCTTCAACAATAGTTGTAGAAAATTTAACGCAGATGCAGGAGTAGAAATCAATGATAGTCTATTGAGTGTTTCAGTGTTCCCCAGGCACTATGTCTCTAGCTTTACATACATTATACTATAGCCTGCCAGTATCCTCTGTCCATGGGATTCTCCAGGCAAGAATACTGGAGAGGGTTGCCTTGCCCTCCTCCAGGGGATCTTTCTGACTCAGGTATTGAACCCTCATTTGATAGTAGGCGGTTCTTTACCGCTGAGCCACTGGGGAAGCCCTGTACTCTGTTGCTTCCCCTCCATTCCCAGTAACCACCATACTCACCAGTGGGAAGTAGCCACTGGCACATTTTTTTGTCTATGCTCACAGACTCTTTTACCCACATGTGTGTGTGTGTGTGTGTGTGTGTGTGTGTGTGTGTGTATTTAACATATATGTAACAGTTGAAATCTTGGTGCTGGCTGTTTTTTCACCTTCGATGTAGGCCTTTTTGATAGTTGTACCTATTGACTAATGAAATGGCTAAGGCATGATTTTGGTGCTTGCTAATCCAGAATTTAGCCCTAATGCTGAGTGTCTAGGTGATACTTTGGATTAAAAATGACAAATAAATAAACAAAAAACACTCTCCGAATAAGCGGGCATCATGCTAACACCTCCTCCTAAGTAGAAGCTACTTATATACCTCAGCACGAGGTGTCAGTGACGCATCAGGCATGTGGTGGAGAATGGAAGGGGGAATGATTTTCCAAATTTTCTCTTCATTTCTTTGCTTGCCAAGTATCAAATTCTGAAACATTGTTAATGACCTTAAAGCCTTAGAATCCATATTTAATAAAGATATTTACATTTCCATATTATAAATTTTATATATAGGGATGACCAGTGGATGATTTATACCATGTCCTTATTTTAAAAAACCTCTTGTAGAAATGTTCCAATCCTTATGAATCAGATCAAAGATCTTGGGATAAAGGAAATAAGAAACTCTTATTTGTGAGGAGTCTATAAGTGCTAAACTCTGCATAAAACACTCTCTTTTCTTTATTTCTTTCATATTTTGTTGCCACAACAACTCTTCAAGGCAGGTCATTAACCTCTTTACAAATAAGAAAAATGAAGCTCAGAGAAGTTCATCTGTGCTCGAACACATTCAACTGGTAACACTGGGATTTGAGCTGAGGAACTTACAGCTCTGAGATCTCAAATGTTTCCTGTGAGACCACTGTAAAGATTGACAGTTATAATCTGTAGGACTTGGAGTGGCCTTCCATCCAGATAAGAAAGGCAACTAAAATGGAAAGAGAAAAAGGAAAAGGAATCATCACTTAAATTAATTTTGTAGTTATATACCATCTTGCTGGACTTCCCTGGTGGCACAATGGTAAAGATTCTGTCTGGAATGCAGGAGACTCGGGTTCATTCCCTGGGTGGGGAAGATCCCCTGGAGGAGGGTGTGGCAACCCATTTCAGTATTCTTGCCTGGAGAAACCCAGGGACAGAGGAGCTTGGTGGGCTACAGTTGACAGGGTGGGAAAGAGTCGGACATGACTGAAGTGACTGAGCACACACAGACACACCATCTTGCGGAGGCCCAATTATTTTCCTTATAGAAGTTTTAAAAGCTGAGATGTGATTCAGATATTATAAAATTCACCCCCTGTAAAGTGTACAGTTAAGTGGTTTTGTATATTCCTAATACTGTGCCACCATCATCACTGTCTAATTCCAGATCATTATATCAACCCCAAATGAAATTTTATGTCCATTAGCAATCATTTCTTAGAGTTTTGATGAAGCAAAAATCCTCAAAACTTTTCTTTAAAAAATTCAATTTTCTTTTAAATTTAATTTAATTTTTTAAATTTTACAATACTGTATTGGTTTTTGGGAGAATGGCATTGATACATGTATAATATGATGTAAGAAATGAATCGCCAGTCTAGGTTCGATGAAGGATACAGGATGCTTGGGGCTAGTGCACTGGGATGTCTAAAAATCCAAGTTTCTAAGTTTCTTTCCTTAAACAAAAATGGTTCCTAATTACCTATACAGCATGTAGCATAGAAGTTATAGAAATAATCTCACATAACAGATGATTGATGTTGCTGAATATATCTTTAAGTTGAAAAAGATTATTAATGGCAAAGTTTTCCCAAAGTGATCAATGTCAGAAAAGCCTCCACCCCCAACTGCCACTATCATTACCACCATTAACTGATCACTCTTTGGCAGGCTCTATGTAGAGATATTTATTTGATTTGATTATTAATAGCCCCTCCATTGTGCAAATGAGAAAAAATTTAATTTGGAGAAGTGACATCACCTATTAAATGTCTGGGTTGAGAAATAAAGCCAGGTCCATTCTGATCTGAAAGTACAAGTCTTGTCCACTGTGCTTTCCACCAAGTGAGAGGAAATGGATCCAAAGAGAACATAGCTCTAAGATGAAACTAATATTTGAATCTAAATGAAAAATTTACACAGGCCCAGATGCCAAAGAAGGTTATCTAGTGCTACCCACTGGAAGCTTTATCCCCAAATTTACATATCCAAAGGATTGGGTACTTACATAAAGCTATAGAAACCAGGTATTTCTGATCTTTCCATTTTTCATTATTTGATAATTAACCTGTCAAACCAGAAAGGGAAACAGTTGTGCAGTGTAGAAGCATAAGACATTTCTGATGGGTACTACAGAAACCTATTCTCCTAGGTCTTGTTCTGTTGGTCTTCCAGGATGATTGTGCTAGATTAGTCAATGAAACTGTTTCAAATGCTGCTTTTCTCCTGGTCTGAGTTTCTTTTCACTCCTATCAAGACCTCCTTTATTTTTCTCATGGCTGAAATCATTAGGTGGGTGTGTAATTTATTTTCAAGAAGGATCGAATGCATGATACACGTTGTTTTTGTTTATAATTTCCATGTAAGTTTATAATAAATTTGATTAAGGCCTTATCTGCAGATGAACTACAGTATATAGTTAACTCAGTCTTGACAGTAACCTACAACACTGGGTGAAATATTCATTCAATTCAGCAGCTAGTTATTGACCTTCCTTGCAGGGGTCCAGCCCCGGTGGATCCAGGGTGATTCGAAGCGGGGATGGCGTAGGTGAGGAGAAACTTATTTATTTATTAATATAGAAATATAAGATTAGATTAGGAAGAAATAGTATAGTAGGAAATTTATGTGGAGAAAAAGATGCTGAATAACTTGGTTTATGGAGAAAACCAATAAAACCTTGAGACAAGAGGTTTGCACCATCTACGTTAGGCCACCATTGCCCACTTGAATATAGAAGGGTGCCCCGCCTTAGGTCCCCTTTTGCGTGGATCTTAGCAGCCAGGGCAAGTAAGTAGACGTGGTGAGCCTCCCCGCTCCAAATAGGAATTCAGCCGGAAAAGGGGAGAAAAGAACGACATAGGGAAGCCCAGCATCGGTGCAAGACTCCAAAGACTGCACTTTCAAAATGAGCTTATATACCCCAAGTTGTACGTAAAGAAATAATGGAATATGCAGAGTTAGGCAGGGGCAGCAGTTGTGACTCTCGCTGAGACCAGGCTTTCTTTTTGCATACCCTCCCGTATACAAAAGGTCTCAGGTGGTTTACAGTATCTTCTGGCCAAGAGGCCTGTTAACATTTTTATGGCTCTCTTCCTGGATAATTGTCTATCAACCAGAAAACTCCTTTTCCCTGGAAGTGTTTTTTCTTTACTCTGCATCACCCTCAAAGTACTAAATAAAGTTACATTCCTGTAGAACAAAGATGCAGTGGGTTATAACAAAGAAAGTACTTAAAGATCTAATGTTGCTAATACCAGGTCTACTACCTGTTTTTCTATATATCAACTATCTCTACAAATAAAAGATGAAAATTTGGCAGCAAGTATTGGCTCAACAAATGAAACCTTTAATCAGTCCTATTCTAATGATTTTGACTCTTTGGAAGCCCCTACATTCCTAGGATGTTTTAAGCTTCCTGTGCCTCCTGATGTCTGATGTCGGGAGGCCTCAAACAATCACATGCGCAGCTGTACGAGTCCTGCAGGCAGGCTAGAAAGCCATCAGAGGGGTTTTGGGATTGAAACACCCTTTCAAATGCAGAAGACTAAAGCCCTGGGTTGATTTTTTCCACGGTGTGTCAGAAGAGTGGAAAAGCAGAGTACAAAGGCTGGCAGACTTTGGTTTTTTGGGGTACATGCTCAGGAAATACCAGGGGGAAGCCCTGAGATCTGACTCGACCTTGCCCATCAGATCTCTGCCGCATGACCTTGCCACGGGTGGGATTCCTCACGCTGGCTCCTGGCACTTCCTTATGTATTGAGCAGACTGTGTATGAAGGAAGGTGATATTTCATGGTTAATAAACCTCAGAATTACCATTTCCTTTCCATTCTCTCTTGTACACTGGTTTCTCAAATACTGGCATCTTTGACATCTGAGTAGTTAGAAAATAGTATCTTATTGTTGGTATATTTTGTAGTTCTCTCTTTTTAATTGAAGTGTAGTTGATATATAGTGTTATATCAGTTTCTGATAAACAACACAGTGATTCAATAGTTTTATAGATTATGTTTGTTCTATTTAGGGCTTCCCAGGTGGTGCTAGTGGTAAAGAACCCCCCTGTCAATGCAGGTTAGACGTTAACAATGCGAGTTCTATCCCTGGATCAGGAAGAACCCCTGGAGGAGGGCATGGCAACCTACTCCAGTATCCTTACCTGGAGAATCCCATGGACAGAGGAGCCTGGCAGTTTGCAGTCCTTTAGGGTCACACAGAATCGGACATGACTGAAGTGACTTAGTACATGTTTCATTAAAATTATAAAATATTGGCTCTATTTTTTGTGCTGTACTATATATCCTTGTTGTTTATTTATTTTATACACAGTAGTTTGTACCTCTTCATCCCCTACCTGTATCTTACCCCTCCACCTTCCCTGTTCCTACTGGTAACCACTAGTTTGTTCATATTACATGTAAGTCTATGTTTATTTAGTAATCTTTATTTGTTTCATTGTTTTAAACATAAAAGTGATAACGTACAATATTTATCTTTAATTATGTCCCATTTGTGTCATTTGCTTTAGGAGCCAGGTCCAAAAAATATTTTTGTCAAAGACTGTTCTAGCTATATTTTCTTCTAGGAATTTCATGGGTTTTGGTGGTCTTACATTTAGGTCTTTAATCCATTTTGAGTTTACTTTGTATACCAGTGTGAGAAAGTGTTATAATTTCATTCTCTTACATGCAGCTGCCCAGTTTTCATGTGTGTGGGTGCAAAGTCACTTCAGTCATGTCTGACTCTTTGCAACCTTATGGACTGTAGTCCCCCAGGCTCCTCTGTCCAGGGGATTCTCCAGGCAAGAATACTGGAGTGGGTTGCTATTTCCTCCTCCAGAGGATCTCCCCAACCCAGGGACTGAACCCCAGTCTCTTATGTCTCCTCCATTGGCAGGCAGGTTCTTTACCACTAGTACCACCTGTTTTCTTCTAGACTGTCCAATTTTTTAATATTGATGATCTTTTTAGTTTGAGCTTATCTATGTCCTTTATCTCTCCTTCCATTCTGAAAGATAACCATGTTAAATAGAGTGTTCTAGATTGTAGGTTTTTCCCTTTCAGCACTTTAAATCTATCATATCACTCCTTTCTGTCCTGCATAGTTTCTACCAGGTGCAAAGGTTATCTCTTCTATGTGAGACGTTATTTTCTCTTCCTGCCTTTAAAATTTTCTCTTTAACTTTTGTCATTTTAATTATGATACTCCCCATATAGATCTGTGTGAACTCTGTGCATTCTGTACCTGGGATGTCTGTTTCTTCAGGTTTGGCAATTTTTCAGCCATAATATCATCGAATACATTTTTAACACTTTCTTCCTGTCTTCTCCTTCTGGGACTGCTATGATGCAAATGTTAATATCTTGATGTTATCCTAGAGGTCTCTTAAACTGTCCTCCCTTTTTTCTTTTGATTTTTTTTTCTCTTCTGATTAGGTGATTTCCATCATTCTGCCTTCCAAATCACTTATGCATTCCTCAGTATCACCTTGTCTGCAGTTATTCCCTTCTATCATGTTTTTATCTATTAGTTCTTACTGGTTCCTTTTTATATTTTTTGCTTTCTTGTTAAACTTCTCACTGTGTTCATTTGTTCTTTCCCCAAGTTCAATGAGTATATTTTTACTAAGGCTTTGTACTCTTTATCTCTGTTTTATTAGTTGTTTTTCCCCAGGGTTTTTTTCTTGTTCTTTTGTTTGAAATAAACTCCTCTGCTTTATAAGTCTGTGTAACTTCCTCTGTCTCTATGAAGTAGTTACCTATTCCTGTCTTGAAGGGGTGTTCTTGTGTGGGAGCATTCCTCTGCAGGCTGTGTTTGCCCAGTGACTTTTGTGGCAGAGCTGGATGAGGAGTGAGCATGGATCACATCTTCCCCTGGCGTGTGATGCAGTGTCATCACTTTGCTGGGAGGTGGGACTGGAGATGGAGACGGAAGCCAGAACTGGTTATGAGTTCGGTTCCTCCTATTCTCAGTGGCTGCCACCATCCAGCAAGGGGTGAAAGAAGGTCCCGAGGTGCTAGAGCAGAAGCCTTGAGGGTTAGGTTTGAGCTGATTCTCTTTTCTCTGGGTGTGCACTTCCCCCTCTCCTGGCAACAACACTTTTACCCCAGAGGGGAGCTTTGCTGGAGCTGGAAGGGCCTGATTGGGTGCCTGGTGTGGGCTAGGGCAGGCACTGGCATGGTCCTGGCACAGCAGTCAGAGTTCCAGGGAGCTTCTAATCACTGCCGCCAAGAACACCAGCAAAGGCTGCCCTCACCTGGTTCAGATGAAGTGCTGGGCCCAGCTGGCCCTGTCCCTCTCATATGTGCAGTCTCCTTGGCAAGGCAGCAAGCCATTGCCCTACCTGGGAGCTGCTCCAGATCTGAAGGCACCAGGACACACACTGGGGCAATCGCGGGACACTGGCCAGAGCCCTGAGCAGTTTCAATCTGTTCCTCCCCCCTTTCCCGGGAATAAACAAGTGTGTGCACGCTCTTCACAAATGAACTCTGGGTTTCCTATAGCTCTTCTATGAGCCCCACTGGTTTTCAAACCAGCTGAGAAGACTCATCTTTCTGGAGTCAGGTCCTAAGGCTGACTTTCCGGAGTCAGGTCGCAGGGCTGGAGTGCCCAGCATGTGGTTAGAACCTCTCCTCAGGGAGACCTCTGAGTCTGTGATATGCCTCTCCTTTACTGTGTCCCCTCCAAGGGGCACGGGTCCCAAGTCGCTGGTCTCTCTTCCCTCCCTACGCAACTCCCTGTATATCTCCCTTACAGTCTTGAGTGTAGAAGAGTCTTTTCGCTGGTCTCCAGTTTGTTTTCAGTGAGAAGTGCTCCTTGTGTAGGTGTATTTTTGATATGTTCACGGGAGGAGATGAGCTCAGTGTCCTCTCACTCCATTATTTTGATCTCTTCCCCTGTAGTTCTTTATTATGAGTGACTCTTACGACTTTTCACGTTTAAAAAGTGCATCATATCTCTTACATTGCTCATATCTTTCAATTCTTTGTAGGTTATTATTTTCTAATTTAATGTACAACTGAAAATATTTTCCCCAATGGAAAGTTCACAGTAACAGTCTCTATGTTATTTCATTTCATCCATATTAATAGACATTAATATTTGGTATTAATTTAAATATTAATTTTAATTTCATCAATATTTAATAAATTAGTTATTACATGTTCTAAGTACTAAGATGTAAAATAATTAAAGAGAGATATACGTAAATGTCTAGGTGAAGGTGCCTGTAATCTCTTAGGGAATATATACATTTGCAGGCAGAATAAGATAAATTCTATGGTAGAGGGACTATAGTGTGTTAGGAGCTCAAAGGAAACTGTGATTGATTTGAGAAACAGGGGAGGATACATCAGAGAAGATTTTCCAGAGAGAGCACTGTGGCATTTGTCCTCGGTCTGAAAGAATGTGTGGGATTTTTAGGATCAGAGAAGTGTTCAGGTGTTAGGACTGAGGACCCCTATTTGGAAACGTGACCCTATTTTGGTGATGAGTTTTGATAAATAAGCAAACATTACTTCCTTGAAATTCATACGTATTAATGTTTTCTTTCTCTAGTTTGGTCCTCCTATAGTGGGTGCATCTGTATTTGTAAATTATGTCTTCTTACTACATTGATCCCTTTATCATTATGTAATACCCTTCTTTGACTTTTATTACAGTCTTTGTTCTAAAGTCTATTTTGTCTGATATGGACAAAATCTGCATGGAATATCTTTTTCCATCCCTTTACATTTGTGTGTGTCCTTACTTTAATAGTGAGTCTCTCTAAAACAACAGACAGATAGGTCTTGATTACCCATTCTGCCACTCATTGTCTTTTGATTGATGAATAAACCCATTACAAAGTAATTATTGATAAATATGAACTATTGTCATTTTGTTAATTGTTTTCTAGCTGTTTTGTAGTTACTCTGTGCTCCTTTCTTCTTTATCTCTTTCCTTGTGTTTTGGTGGTTTTCTTTAGTGTTATTTTTGAGATTTCCTTCTCATATTCTTTTGTATATTTACTGTAAGTTTTTTCCTTGTTGTTACTGTTAGGCTCACATGTAATACCCTTTAAAAATAACTGTTTTAATTTGGTAGCAACTGAAATTTGAATACATTTCAAAGCTTTATTGGAGAAGGAAATGACAACCCACTCCAGTATTCTTGCCTGGAGAATCCCATGGACCGAGGAGCCTGGTGGGCTCTAGTTCATGAGGTCTCAAAGTGTTGGAGTTCTGTGCAGCAAAGCTTTGTATATTAATTCTTTGCCCTCACTCCCATTTTATACTATTGATGCCACATTTTTACATCTTGTTATTTTATGTAAACCTTAACTAATTATTATATTTTAAATTTTACTACTTTTGTCTTTTAACCTTCATGCTTGCTTTATACATCATCAATCCACTACCATTATTTATTTTTGCCTGCGAGGTTTTTACTTTCATTTTTTCTTATTAATAATTACTGTAATTTCTTTTTAGATTAAAGAAGTTTTTATCATTTCTTGTAAGGCTAGTTTAGTGGTAATGAACTCCTTTATCTTTTGCCTATCTGGGAAACTCTAAATTGTTCTTTTAATTCTGAATATTAACCTTTTTGGGTAGAGCATTCTTGATTTGAAGTTTTTTCCTTTCAGCACTTTTCCTTTTCAGTAACACCACTTCCCTCTGCCTATAAAGTTTCTGCAGAAAAATCTTCCGATAGCCTTATGGGGCTTCCCATGTGCATATCAAATTTTTTTCTTTCTGCTTTTAGGATTCTCTCTTTATTCTTTTCCTATTTTAATTATAACATGTCTCTGGTACATGTCTCTTTGGCTTCATCTTAATGGAACTCTCTGGGCTTCCTGGACCTAGATTTCTGTTTCCTTCCCCAGATTAAGAAACTTTTCAGTCACTACATCTTCAAATAATTTTTCTAGGCCTTTTATCTCTCTTCTCCTTCTGGAACCCTATACTGTGAACATTATTCTGCTTGATGATGTCACAAACATCCCTGAAGATATCTTTACATTTTTAAATTCTTTTTTATTCTGCTGTCTGTCTAGATGGGTTCTACTGCTATCTTCTAGCATGCTTATTTGTCCCTCTACCTCATTCAATCAGCTCTTGTGCATTTTTCTGTTCAATTGTCACTTCGCTTTGGTACTTTCTTATGTTTTGTTGATGTTCTCATGGAGTTTATCCAGTTTTCTTTTGAGTTTGGTGGGCATTATGTGACCATTACTTTGAACTCTATCAGGTAGCCTGCTTATAGTTCATATAGTTCATATAGTTCTTTTGCTAAAGTTTTGTCTTCTTTCAATACAATAGGAACATAGTCCACTTTCTCTGCATTTTTGCCTCTTTTCTCTGCTTGTTTCCATATATCAGATAAATCAGCTACCACTTACATTCTTGAAGGTACGGCCTTATAGATGTCCTGTGGGCCTCAGAAGCACAATCCTTCCTGGTCACCAGAGCCAGATTCTCAAGGTGTCTCCCATGTGAGAAGCATCAGCCTTCCTGTTTTGGCAGGGCCATAGCTGCTGCTGCAGTGTGTTGGTGGGAGGGACTGGCCCCCCTCACACAAGCTTCTGAAGCGAAATTTAGTAGTAGCTAACAAAACTACCTTCATACTTGCTGTTTGACTCAGCATTCTCGTTCTAGACTCTATTTTGAAGCTATACCCCTAGCAGTATGAAAATGCTGCTGCTGCTACTGCTGCTAAGTCGCTTCAGTCGTGTCCGACTCTGTGCGACCCCGTAGACGGCAGCCCACCAGGCACCCCCGTCCCTGGGATTCTCCAGGCAAGAACACTGGAGTGGGTTGCCATTTCCTTCTCCAATGTGTGAAAGTGAAGTCGCTCAGTTGTGTCGAATTCTTCGCAACTCCATGGATTGCAGCCTACCAGGCTCCTCCGTCCATGGGATTTTCCAGGCAAGAGTACTGGAGTAGGGTGCCATCACCTTCTCTGATGAAAATGCTATACAAGTTATTTACTGCAGTAATGTTTGTAATTGAAAAATATTGAAAATAACCCAAGTGCCACAAAATAGCACAGTGTGTGCCCTTTTGTGCAAAAGAAACCTATGGAACATATATCAGAAATTAAAGAGATCAGTTACCTATAAAGGATTGTTGGAAAAGGAGTGGAAAGAAGGGGAAATGGGAAATGGGGATAAGACAGGAGGGATGAAAGTGTAAAACTTACTGGAGTATGCTTTTTTGTAGTTTTGACTCTTAGAACCATCGCAAAACATAGCAGGTTTTACATACTCAAATAATAAAGTAATTAAGTATAATTAATTTTATTAATAATTAAAATCAACCAATATATAAGATAAGAAAAAACAAATGAATCTAACTGGATTCCAAATTAATAACTAAACTACATTAAAGAGAATGGAGAAGAAAAATCTATCAAAAGCCAAATCAAAAATAATATTTTGACCATATAAGATTAAAGACAAACAAATGTGCATATATACTGTACTGTAGTAGTAAATCTGTTACTCGGGATAGGAATTATGTAACTACTTTAAGTGTATACAAATGTTGAATGAATAAGTGAATATACTGTAAAGAATACAATTTTTTCACTATTGGGAAAAGAAGTTACAAGTAAGGAAAGGGCAAAGACTAAAATGAAACTTGTGATGATGGACTGCAATCATACATATTAGCCATCTATATCTATACTTATTATCTATAGATATGTATCTGTTATACATTTCCATATAGATACATCTACACATAGACACTCTACATATAGATGTCTCTAAAGGGGGACGTATATATAGAAATAAATATTCTGTATGTTTGTTTATATGCATATATTTCCTAGCTTTCTCCATTGAGAGAATCTAGGATCAATGGCACCCCTGTAAAAATGGGCACACTTAGCACCCAGAGTTTGGTTCATAAATACTATTTTCCAATAAAAAGAATTAGACTAACTGGAGTCTAATTCCAATAAAAGAAGATAAAAGATAAACTTGGAATATCTTGTGATGCAAGAAAATTAAGGAACTTCTAGTAAAAAGACACCAGAGCCAGCCAGAAGTATCTCCTAAAGGCTAGAGCTGAAACAATTTGTCACAAAATAAATAAAGGTAATATTGGATTATAAAATGCGTATTAGCCTCTCAGTTGTGTCCAACTCTTTGTGATCTCATAGACTGTAGCAAGCTAGGCTCCTCTGTCCATGGAATTCTTCAGGGAAGAATACTGGAATGGGTTGCCATTTCCTTCTCCAGGGGATCTTTCCAACCCAGAGATTGAACCCTGGTCTTTTACATTGCAGGTAGATTGTTTACTGTCTGAGCCACCAGGGAAGCCCATTAGATTATAACCTATAGATAAATATTCCTCAGATCACACTGTAATGAATAAATAATTGATTAAATAGGTAAGTGGGAGAGAATGGACAGCTCTTGCAGAAGAATTTCCATTACAATAAAAAGAATCTTGAAAATATAAAGCCACTATTAGGAAAATAGCTCAGAAATAATTACAGCAAGGAAGACCCACCAATGGATGCTAACATCAGTGGATGAAAGTTTAAGGAGAAACAAGATATTAGCACAGCTTCAGAGTTTCTTCCTCAAGATATTTATCAACTGTAAATGAAAATAAAATACAACTTGACAGAATAGAAACCTAGCAGTCACTATCTTAACCTAGTGATTAATGTTAATATCACTAGTTGACATCATGTAGCCCTTAATAGGGCTTCTATGGTGACTCTGTCGGTAAAAAATCCACCAGCAATGCAAGAGGGGTTACAAACAGTCAGACACGAGTGAGCAACTGAACTGAACTGAACTGAACTGAAGGATACACAACGAAATACAAGGTGGAATCTAACTGGATCCGGGAACAGAAAAAGGGCATTTTTAGGGTGAAAAAATGGTGAAAGTTCAATAACACTAGTAGTTAATTTGATAGCATGGTTCAGTTCAGTTCAGTTCAGTCGCTTAGTTGTGTCCGACTCTTTGCGACCCCGTGAATCGCAGCACACCAGGCCTCCCCGTCCATCACCATCTCCCGGAGTTCACTCAGACTCACGTCCATCGAGTCAGTGATGCCATCCAGCCATCTCATCCTCAGTCGTCCCCTTCTCCTCCTGCCCCCAATCCCTCCCAGCATCCGAGTCTTTTCCAATGAGTCAACTCTTCACATGAGGTGGCCAAAGTACTGAAGTTTCGGCTTTAGCATCATTTCCTTCCAAAGAACACCCAGGGCTGATCTCCTTTAGAATGGACTGGTTGGATCTCCTTGCAGTCCAAGGGACTCTCGAGTCTTCTCCAACACCACAGTTCAAATGCATCAATTCTTCGGCGCTCAGCCTTCTTCACAGTCCAACTCTCACATCCATACGTGACCACAGGAAAACCATAGCCTTGACTATACGGACCTTAGTCAGCAAAGTAATTTCTCTGCTTTTGAATATGCTATCTAGGTTGGTCATAACTTTTCTTCCATGGAGTAAGCGTCTTTTAATTTCATGGCTGCAGTCACCATCTGCAGTGATTTTGGAGCCCAGAAAAATAAAGTCAGCCACTCTTTCCACTGTTTCCCCATCTATTTCCCATGAAGTGATGGGACCGGATGCCATGATCTTCGTTTTCTGAGTGTTGAGCTTTAAGCCAACTTCTTCACTCTCCTCTTTCACTTTCATCAAGAGGCTTTTTAGTTCCTCTTCACTTTCTGCCATAAGGGTGGTGTCATCTGCATGTCTGAGGTTATTGATATTTCTCCCAGCAATCTTGATTCCAGCTTGTGTTTCTTCCAGTCCAGCATTGCTCATGATGTACTCTGCATATAAGTTAAATAAGCCAGGTGACAATATACAGCCTTGACACACTCCTTTTCCTATTTGGAACCAGTCTGTTGTTCCATGTCCAGTTCTAACTGCTGCTTCCTCACCTGCATATAGGTTTCTCAAGAGGCAGGTCAGGTGGTCTAGTATTCGCATCTCTCTCAGAATTTTCCACAGTTTATTGTGATCCACACAGTCAAAGGCCATATATATCATTAAAAAATAAGTGTGGTGCCAATGACTGTTTTTGTCACATCTAATAAGATTGATTTTGTTGCTATCTTTGTTTAGGCTGGTGTAACAAAAGCACCATAGATTAGGTGGCTTAAACAACAAATATTTATTTCTCACAGTTCTAGAGGCTAAGAAGTCTAAGATCAAGGCACTGGCAGATCCAGTGGTAGTAAGGACTTGCTTCCTGGCTCATAGAGAGCCATCGTCTGTGTCTTCACATAGTGAAAGGGGAGAGAAAGTTCTCTGGGATCTCTTTCAAAAGGGCACTAACTCCATTCATGAGGGTTAAGCTTCCCAAAGATCCCACTTCCCAATACCTTAGGGGTGAGAATTTAACATATGAATTTTAGGGAGATACAAAGATCCAGTCTCTGACAGTTGCCTTGCCTATCAAAACTGGATTTGACAGTATTTCTAAAGACATGAGATGCAGACCAAGTTTCTACCCTGGCAGTCAGTGGTCTAGACATATATCATAGAACAAAGATACTACATTAACTATCAGACTGGTTTTCATGCTTCATTTTATGGTTTGGTTTGGTTTCTTTGTTAAATATAGTTGCTTTCTTTTGATAGGCATTTTGCCACTAAATATACTCATTAAAAGTTTTTCAGGCCTGGCAATATTCTTAGTATGCTATTACTGATTCAATGTAGACTTCCAAACAGATAAATACACTAATTAATTAAACAGCTGATGCCAAGAGTCAACAGATTCCAATGTTTAATAGGAACAGAAATATTTTAGATAAATTACCACTTAAAAATCTCAGAACTTCCTCATACAATTATTAACTTTTACAAACTGTGAGTATATAACTCTATAAAATGAAAAATATAGATACTAAGAATTTAAATAAGTTCACTTATAATTATGTACCAAATTTCCCAATCCCTCTCAGAAAGTGATTAATGATTTCATTTTGAAATCACACCAGTGAGTCACCTGCTAGAGTTGGTCCAAGGTCAATAAGAAAACAGAATATCTAACTTAAAAATTTTTAATTAGAGACAGATACTATAATTTAAAATTTGGTTATTACATGTCTTTAATTTAAAATTAAAAATATAATTGCTAGTAAAAAATTTGACTTTTGTTTATGGAATGATGGGCTTCCCTGGTGGCTCAGAGGTTAAAGCATCTGCCTCCAGTGCGGGAGACCGGGGTTAGATCCCTGGGTTGGGAAGATCCCCTGGAGAAGGAAATGGTAACCCACTCCAGTATTCTTGCCTGGAGAATCCCATGGACGGAGAGGCCTGGTAGGCTATAGTTCATGGGGTCGCAAAGAGCTGGACACGACTGAGCGACTTCAGTTCACTTCACTTCACTTCATAGAATAATACACAGAAAGCAGAAACTTTCCAAGGTTTGGCTGGACTAAACTGCGCCTCTCCTGGCTGCCGCTATTTGCTTGTTTTGTCCTGCTTTTGGATGTTATGGTGTACGTAAAGATGCAGTCTTCTTAAGATCTGCCCAATACACTTTAGGAAGACTGCATCGACATGCCTGACTGGACTGTGAAACTGGATGTCACCTTAGCAGCTGTTTTAACAAGCATGTACATGAAAATCTGATAAGGGCAAAACTATTTTTTTGTAAAGCTCAGTCTAAGTAATACAATTCCATTGATCAATTCTCTTTTATACCTACTTTTGTCAAATATCCATGTTATATAGTAAGAAAATATTTTGCATTGAAATGTTATATGCTTTCTTTGGTTTAATCTGAACTCTTTTGAGAGTTCAATAACACACACACACACAAATCTATAAGTGTGATTCCCCAGTTCTTTTTTTTTTTTTTAACTGCTGTGATGATCTGCTCTCTTTGTGATGAGTATACCTGGCCGTAAGAATCACTGTGACAGAGTGAAACAAGACAGCCGACCATCTGAATGTTAACTGTGACAGATTTGGCTTTCCTGCCCCGTTTTCTAAGAGTTTATAGTTCTGTTGAGGAGACAAAAGATTCACACATAAAGCTTTTCTATAATCAAGTAAAACAGCCACTATGTTAGACCATCAAGAAGCACCTAGAATCCAGGGGAGTTGACAAGAGCACTCCATCTTTCGAAGATAATTAGAATCATCAAAGCTCTCTCATGTTTCATCTCATTGAATCCCTGCAACAACCTTGCCAGGTAGGCAGAGAGGTTTATTGTGAATATGAAAACTGGTGCTCCAGAGGTCATGGGTGTTTTAAATCAGACAGTGATTTGCTCACTTTCCTCAAGTTCCCATTCTTTTGGTACGTTTCAAGGAATATTTTTTCTCTCCTAAAGTATAAAATAGCTCTGGGCACTGGGTTCCAGACCAGAAGAGCTCTACCGGAAAGCTCTCTGCCTCTGCTGCAGCAGGAAGGACTATTTTTAGATGTTTTCCTTTTGCTAATTATCTCTCCCTCCATGGGGAATTTCTACGGGTAAAATCCCCAGATGAGCCAAGTTTCTCACTAATCTCCACAGAGATTGGAACGACAAGGGCCATGGCCCAGATTGCCCTGAGGCTCATTACCTCTCCAGCTTTAGCAAGTTCTTCCAGGACTGTGGAGCCCACAGAACTGGGGTGATTGCACTCAACAAGGGGACTAAGGAGTGACTGGAAGCTGTGTGGGTGCTCAGTCACGTCCAGCTCTTTGTGACCACATGGACCATAGCCTGCCAGGCTTCTTCGTCCATGGGGATTCTCCATGCAAGAATATTGGAGTGGGTTGCCATGCTCTTCTCCAGGGGATCTTCCCAACCCAGGGACAGAACCCAGGTCTCCCGCATTGCAGGTGGATTCTTTACCTCTGAGCCACCGGAAACCCATGAATACTAGAGTGGGTAGCCTATGCCTTCTCCAAGGATCTTCCTGACCCAGGGATCAAACCAGGGTTTCCTGCATTGCAGGTGGATTCTTTACCAGTTGAGCTACCAGGAAAGGTGAAAAAACGTGAAAAGTGAAAGTTGCTCAATCGTGTCCAACTCTTTGAGACCCCTTGGACTATAGAGTCCATGGAATTCTCCAGGCCAGAATACTGGAGTGGATAGCCATTCCCTTCTCCAGGGGATCTTTCCAATGCAGGGATAGAACCCAGGTCTCCCAAACTGCAGGCGGATTCTTTACCAGCTGAGCCACTAGGGAAGCCCAAGAAGACTGGAGTGGATAGCCTATGCCTTCTCCAGGGGATCTTCCTGACACAGGAATCGAACCAGGGTCTTCTGCATTACAGATGGATTCTTTACCAGCTGAGTTACCAGGGAAGCCCCACAGGAAGGTAGGCCTGGACATACCTGTTTGAATCTTGGAACCACCCCAAATGACCTTGCCTGGAGCTCAATTCTGAAAGAGAATGTGGAGCCAGTGGTGGCTGAGGGCTCAAAAGACCCTCCTGACGTTCTGGCTTTCTTCTATCACCTTTGAGAGGAACGAGGAAGAGACTTAACTTTTCCAGGCAACTACAACCTTAAGCTTCAATCTCCAGGGAAACCCACAGGAGCTGTGAAGGATCAGCCTAGAGAAAAGAAAGAGGAAAGGGGTGATGAAAACACTTTTCACTCTCTTGCTGGGAAGAACTAACCAGCTAGTGCGAGGTAGCCTGGAGGCAATGGGTAGAAAGAAAGTCAAATAAGTTTTTGGCTCAACGTCAGGGTAAATCTTAGAATAGGTTTTGTGCAATGAACTACCTGGGGAGTTGGTGAGTCTATTACCTGAACTGTGCAAGCAGAGATAGACACTGGAATGGATGCTGGCATTCCAGGGAAAGTGAGAGTGATGGAAAACCCTACAGGTTGGAAGCTACGTAATAATAATGGCTAACACTATTATAGTAGTTATTTTGTACTGAGTTTTTTTTTAACATTCAATAAAGGGTACAAGATGTAGATGCTATTGTATTATTAACTCTTTTAGAGATATGGAAACCGAGGCACAAAGAAGTTAAGAGATTGGTTCAAGGTCACACAGTTAATAGGAATTTTCACTTCAGCTGCTTGTTGCCAGTGTCTGTGCTTTTAACCACTTGGTGTATTGCTGTGTCTTCTAAGGTCCCTTCTTACTTTGACATTCCAGATAGGATGGACTCTGGTAGCAACACCAGCATTCCTGCCTCACCATCAGACTTCCAAAAGGGCATTGATAGCCTCTGATAACGGAGGGAGAGGCCCGGAGGGAGAGAGGAAGGAAGAAGGGAAAAGGAAGGAGGGGAGGGAAAAGAAACAGAAAGGAAAGAAAAGGCAAAGTTAAAGGAGTTGTTGCTGGGGGGGTGGGGGCGGGAATCGAGACCTTTAGAACTACAGGGAAGCTCCCTGGTCATCTTTGGGGCCAACTGGCAGAGACAGAGCCTGACAGAATATTGCGTCAAAGTAAAACATTGCTATTGTTTTCAGATTTTCCGCCTCACCTGCCTCTCCTTACAGCGTTCAGGAAGGCCTCTGTACGCTAGGCGGCCTTCCCTTGTAGCCCCCCTTACTCCACCTGCACCCGCCTTCCCATGGCACCTGTGCTCAGCTTTTCCAGGAGATTGGGAAGCCCGGTGACCAACAAGCAGCTGCCAATTCTCTATTCTGCACCGTCTTCCTCGCCCTGCTTTACAGAGGGGAAAAGTGACGCCCAGGGTGGTATGGGACTTACCCAAGGTCACAGAACATCGGTCAGACGCCCACGCCTAGGCACCCTTTCTCTCCGGGCGCCCGAACCCTAGAGCTTTCTTCATTCCACATCCCCGCCTCCCCACCCCCACCCCCCTGTTCCCCGGAGTCGCTTCTGACGCTCGGCAGCCTCCTGGGTCCAGCCCTTCCTGCGGGCGCTTCCCTTCCGCCGGATTCCCACGCCGGAGTCGCCCTCAGCCCGCGCGCAGCCCGCGGGAGCGCTGCCTTCCGGCCCTGGGAGCCCCTCTCCGCTCCGCTCCGCGCCGCCCCGCACGGCGGGGGCACCCAGGGAGGAGGACGCCCAGGACTCACCGCCCGACGCGGAGAATAGGAGCTGACAGGGTGCCAGGGCCCTCGGGGATCCCGCCCTCGTCCCTCCAGGCGCTCGCACCTGGAAGGGGCACGAACCCACGGTGACGTCCTCCGTTCAGCCGGTGCGCTCCTGCCCGCAGCCTCGCCGCCTCCTTGGGGGAAGTCCCAAAGTGTCACGGCCGAGCCCGCTGGGGTGTGGCCGCGCCTCCCGCTCCCCCGGGGGCTGCCCCCAGCCGGGAGGCGCTTCCTCCTCCCAGCCTTGCCCAGGCCCCGCACCCGCCGCGCTCCAGTCCCAGCCCCAGCCCGGGCCCCGGCTCCGACCGGGCAGACGTGCGAACCGCTGTGCGCCCGGGACGCGCGCACCATGGATGTGGGACCCGGCTTCCCCAGGCAGGCCGCCTTTTGGTTGGACAATTAGCGGAGGTGGGCGGGGAGTTGACCAACCCCGCACACGCGCTTCTCCATGAAGATTCTTGAGCTTTCTTTGAAGAAAGGAGTGCATATGCTGCAGTGTCTCTGTGGAAGGAGCCTGAGGTCCAGCAGCAGCCTAAGTGGTGAGAAAATGTTCTTTCCTTAGCCCCAGTCCTGCAGATGCCCAGCCCTCTTCCTTCCTTCTGGTCCCCTCTCTGCTACCCCCTCTGCTCCTTTAATCAGCGCTGTAAATGATGGAAGGAAGACGTTTCCTTACTGGGGTGAGATCATGGCCCCGTCGCCAGTTCTGTCTTTGAATTTTTTTCCCCTCCTCTTAAATCCCTGAAGTCATCCTTGTTTTATAGAACGCTTTCGCTGTCGCCCAGCGCCTGAGCTGGAACCCGCGGGTCTCTTTCCGAGGGGCGCTTCCAGTGACCTGCTTTCGCACTTCCTCGCGGCTCTCTCCTTGTGACTTGCGAGGGCGGCGTGCGACTTGGAGTTGCTCAAAGTCTCCTCTTGAGAAGTTGCCGATGCTTTCGACAGGAGAGGGGACTTGTAAACAGGTGGCTGGCGACGCAGGTTATCTTTCATTGTTCTTGTTTTGTCTGGAAAGTAGACATACTGCCATCGTCAGAGAGTACGTTTTGCCCTGGAGATCAAGCAATCTTTGAACTGATGCTGAAACAAAAGAGCCCCAATTAGGTCTGGGTTTAGCCGACTAGGTCCCTCAGGAAAAAGCTCAGGAAGAGGAAGTAAGAAAATCAGACCCTTTTAATGACCTGCGATATTGAAAAAACGATTAAAAATTTTAATGAAAGAAAAAAAAAACCACACCTACAACCAAGTGTGATTCTTTTCTGCCGAAGCCTTGGAAATGAAGTGAGCTGTTTACCACACTTTCAAATGTCCATCTCTCTCTTTTTTATGATATAAGTTCTTTTTAAAGGGGGTTGTCTAGTAGTCTTGCAAATGCTAACCCAAGTTTTGTGTCTTTTGGTTTTCTGTTTACAAAATGGGGGCGGGATGTGAGGAGAGAGAAAAGGTGCTCCTAATTATGTCTAAACACGTGCCTCTGTAAAATAATTTTTGGTCCATTAATTCCAAGTAACTTTAATGTTCAAAAATTTAACGATATTATAATAGGGTTCAGGTTTAAAACTTCATGTGTTATTCTGGGGGATCTGATTCATTTGGTTAAGTACCTATTTTCAGTCTGTACTGGAGCTATGAAGATTATATTTGGAAAGATTAGAATATATATAGGTTTCATTCATCCTTTCTGAAACATTGACTTGCTGCTTCCTCACCACTGTAAATGAAAAATAAAACTTTTTAAAAGAATTAATTAGATACTTTATATGTGAAGTATGAGAACATACACTTTTGAAATGAAATCAGCAGTGAGATCTCATATCGACTTTTATTCAGTTCAGAAGATGATTTAGACATTATCTTTTGCCACCATATTTATAAGTGCTGAAAAATATCAAATCACTGTATTCTAAATGAACATGCTTGATGTTGAAGTTTTATGTTTTGAATACATATTTCAGGAAGCCAACAGAGATGTATGTTAATATTACTTCAGTTTTCCTTATCTACATGAAGTGAAACATGAACAGACTATAACTTGGGTATTTATTTCCTAGATGTGAAAAATTTTAAGGTATATATGGTGTATGATAAAGACTTCTTATAAAAATAGATAAAATGTTCATTTACATACAGAATCGGTCTTTCGAAGGGTAACAGATCCAAACAGAGGTGATATATGTGTCATGGAGAAGCATAGGTTGTTGCAAAATCATGAGACTTAGAGTCAGAAGACTCAGTTATAAAGCAGTTTCAATAAAATTACTGACGATTTTTCAAAGTCAGTATTTTCATCTGAAAAAAGTAGTAATAATGATAGCTCTAGCCTGCTTCCTATTTCTTACTGAATCCTAGATTTAACATGTGAACGTATGAAAACTGTTGCACTTTATATATGCGTTGTGATTTAGTGGGGTGTTTGGTTATTTAGGGAACTGTCACTCTAGAGGAATTTTTGTAGAAGGGTATAGTCACAAGTAAAGACGAAGGTCCCTTTTATACCCTTTCCCCAGAAGGAGGTAATGTGTAGAATTGCTAAGTGATTGTTTCTGGACACTCTATTGCTTTTGTTTGAATTGTGGCTTTTATTAATTTATAATCTTGGATAACTTACATGACCTTGCAGAAATGTAAATTACTTTGATAATAGTACTTACCTCATAGGTTGGGGTAAAGATTAAATGAATTAATAACAGCTAAAGATCTATTGGGGCTTCCCTGGTGGTTCAGATGGTAAAGAATCTGCCTGGAATGCAGGAGACCAGGGTTTGATCCCTGGGTTGGGAAGATCCCCTGGAGAAGGGAACAGCTACCTACTCCAGTGTTCTGACCTGGAGAATCCTGTGGACAGAGAAGCCTGGCGGCCTGCAGTTCATGGGGTCACAAAGAGTGGAAAATGACTGAGTGACTAACAATTTCACACTTTCAAAGATTTATTGTTCTTACTGTATGCCAGGCATTGTGCTAAGAACTTTGAGTCTACCATGTATAACATGCTCAGTATATTTTAGATATTATTATTGTGTTCCATTTTAAAGTGATTTCTTTCATGTGACTCTTACTGTTAGTATGAGCAATTCTACATGATATGTTATGCCCAGTTTGTGAATGCAAAATGAAGTAAAGATATCAGATGCATTTTCATGGAGCAAATTTATATAAATAGAGCTGGAGTGCACAATTTTAATTTTTTAAATTTACCAGAAGAGAAATACAGTAATATTTTGAGCCATGTTAACATGGAGTAAAAGGTTTTATGCAAGCTACTTCTGCCTCATCATTTTACAGTTGAGGGATTAAGGGCCACAGTAAAAAAGTAACATAATTTGTTATAAGAGTTTAAAAGATTCTCCTGATAGATTGTTGAACTTTTGAAATTATAAATATTTTAATATTCTATTTAGGTTTTATTTGATAAGTAGTATTAAGAAAATACAAAATAATTATCACTAATTCTTGAGCTTAGTATAATATTTTATTACTCTCATCTTTCTTCTACAATATCAGATATTATTACATTGTCTAATTTATCCATTATATTAGTTTATAAATCCTTTGTACTTCTGTAGAATGGAGATAGAATAAAATGTCAAATAGAAGACAATCTTGGACAAGATTAAATAGATTGTTTAAGGCTATTTCCAGTCAGTTATGATTCTTTTTTTCCATTTCTCAAAATAAAAATTGTTTTTGTTTTCATGGGAGCCTATATGTTAAAAGACAGGTCATACATTTAAAATTTTTAAACAATTCTGCTCAGAGTATATGGCATTTTTATTAACCTGGTAAAATACTATATTTTCAGCTTAAAGGGTGAGTAAAGCAGATTCACTTTTCTCTAGAGTTGGGACTTTTACAAAGAAATGGAAGCTCAGAGATTAAAACAAGAGCTTTAATGCCTACTCCTGTTTCTCTCAAGATCTACTTGAGAGGAAAGCAGAAGACTTCTATCAAAGCGGGGTGTTAAGGTTACAGCTTTATCATCACTTCACCAGGAAAGACCATTCTGATACCTCAGGAGACCCTGAGAAAGCTCCAGTGGGCATCAGCCTGACAGGGGATAGCAGCACTTTGGCACTTGGTCCCTGTGGTGGTAGTAGTAACGTGTGTGCGTGTGGGTGTGCATGCACACACACCTAGCCAGGGGAAGCAATGTGCTTGTCTTATTACCCCGAGCAATTCCGGAAAGTCAAATCTTAGTCTTTTCTCTTTCTGTGTATAGTCATCACTCCTCTGTGATAATTGGTCAATTAGCGCTACTCAGCCGGATAGCATAGAGGATTATCAAATGTCTAGAGACTGAACTGTCCACCCACATCAAGTGGCCTTGATGGGGGATTGAAATACTAGGCAAAAATACGTATCCATCCTAATAAAAACACACAGCCAAAACCCAGGCAGACCCTTCCTTTCAAGTATAGTGCTGACATCTAAATTGAGACTGCTCATTTAGAGTCAGGTTGCATCAGGGAGTATGTATGTAAGGGGTACAGACTTTAGCTCCTGCACAGGACAGTCAGCTGATCCAAGAGAGAATGTTCCATGGCAAAGTGGCTGTTGCTTTTGGTTCACTTCCCAGGAAGGGATCTCCTACAAAGATGGCATTATGCAGCTGTTTTCAGCTCCACTCTACCTTTGCTTTCTGTTGTTCAGTCACTTAGCCATGTCTGACTCTTTGCTACCCCATGGACTTCAGCATGCCAGCCTTCCCTGTCTTTCACCATATCCTGAAGTCTGCTCAAATGCATGTCCATTGAGTTGGTGATGCCATCCAACCATCTCATCCTCTGTTGCCCGCTTCTCCTCCTGCCCTCAATATTTCCCAGAATCAAGGTCTTTTCCAGTGAGTCAGCTCTTCCCATCAGATAGCCAAAGTATTAGAGCTTCAGCTTCAGCATCAGTCCTTCCATTGAATATTCAGGGTTGATTTCCTTCAGGATTGACTCGTTTGATCTCTTGTTGTCCATGGGGCTCTCAAGAGTCTTCTCCATCATCACAGTTTGAATGTATCAGTTCTTTGGCACTCAGCCTGCTTTATGGTCCAGCTCTCACACTGACTCTCATATGACTATTGGAAAAGCCATAGCTTTGACTACAGGTACCTTTGTCATAGAATCTTTATTTGAGCAGGTTTTTATGTTGTAAGTCTAAAATTCTTCACTGTTTCAATACTGCTCCAATGGGTAAAATGAATGTGAAACATAAAATATACAAAATGATCATTGTTTTTTATGGCTTTCATTTTCAAAGGGATTTTTATTTTTACATGACATCTTCAGTGTTAAATTCAAAAACTTAGTGCTTATTCTTAGTTCATTTGTCTTGCAGTACTTTAAAAAAGCAATTTGCTAAGTGCCTATGTAGTCGGCATTACCACTGTCTACCCAGTATTTTGGATTCTTCTCTTGGGCACGTTGCAGGACGCATGGCGTTATCACCTTTCCCTGAACTTAGGTGTGGTCATATGACTTGTATTAGCTAGGGAAACATGCGCAGAAGTGACACACCTCACTTCCATGTGGAAGCTTTAATAACCAGAGCACAATTCTCTCTACTTCTGGCCTTCTGATGATGTTTAACTTAGATTTTTAAGGTCATTTGTTATCTGGTCTATCCTGATGGATAGTAAGGCAGTAGAGTTTAACATAATAAAATTTAATGGAGGATTATTGGGCTCAGTTTAAGATTCTTTCTAGTCAATCACTTTAACTTCTTTATGATACCATCTGTAGTATATAATAAATCGATGTATTGGTTTCCTTTCATAATCTTTGAATAATTAGTTTAGCGTACCAAAGTATGGGGTTTTGTCATCAACTAGTAAGTTAGTGTGGAGAAGGCAATGGCAACCCACTCCAGTACTCTAGCCTGGAGAATCCCAGGGATAGCAGAGCCTGGTGGGCTGCCGTCTATGGGGTCACACAGAATCGGACACTACCAAAGTGACTTAGCAGCAGCAGCAGCAGTAAGTTAGTGGTTGTTCTGAGACTAGTGAGTATGTTGCTTCTTAAATGATACTCATCTTCCCTCCCCAAAATGCAGTGAAGCTCCGCTGATATTTGAGATTATTCTTTCAAAGTGGTACTTTATTTGCAAGGTGCTTAAGGACTCTGGTGCTCCTTTGTACTTACTCTGCTTTATGGAAACTGTAATACCTATTAATGCCCCTGAGTTCCTGGAAATGAACTAGCTGCATTACTTGAAAAACAGTGCTAACATGGCAGCTCTCATCTCTGCTGCAGTTTTTCCAGACAAAGGAAAATGCAAATAAAATTATGTTTCTCTCAGCTTATAAACTAAGAGCTGTGTGCATGTGGAGAAAACCAGGGCAGTACTTTATGGTGAAGGAATTGGGCTGAATGCTCCATCTGGGTCATGGAGCAGCAGTCCATTTGCCTGCCTCTTGGGTTAAGTAAAGCAAAAGAGTGGAGTGAAGTCAGACTTGGAAGCCTAGGATGTATGTGTCATGCCAAATAGCCCTCCACAGCTGGCACCCCTCCCTTCTTCCTGTCTTTATCCATCTTAGGAATGAAAGTTAAAGAAACATGTCTCTGACTTCAGGGGTTGCCATTTTTTTTAATTTAGCAAATATTCTTTGAATACCAGTTGCTGCTAGGCTCTGTGGTAGGCACAGGAAACCCAGCAGAGAGAGAGAGAAGGACAAGCAAGAACTGCCGTATTAGGCAGTATATGATACATGCCCAAAGTGGAGTGCCTGGGAGCATCAGTTTATGATAGTTTAACAGTCTCTTACCTGATCCCAAGGAAGGAATAATTAATTCTTCCTGGGTTTTGTGTTTATCTCCCAGAGCTTGTTAAAGCATTTAAGAGTTCAAAAGGTATTGCTGGATGGTACAGATAGAGGCTCTAATGGAGAAGAATAGTATCTCTGTTTATTTTATTGGAAGAGTGTGTTTGAATAAAAATAAGAAGCAGACATGAAAAAGCATTTTTTTTTACAAAGAATTAGCCTACAACTCAATTCAAGCCTACTCATAACTGCTCATATTCAGATGTCCTGCCTAGTTATGTGTGTTATGCCTCTTCTTTGTCCCTCCCTCAACCCAGGTCCATTTATTCACACCCAGATGTAACACATCAGTTTGTAAGAAAGGTGCAAAGTTTATTCTCTGGTATCAGGGTTAGAAAGAGACATGCTGGGAATACTTATAGGCCTGTTCTCTTAATTTCCCTGGAATATCTTGAAACAATGAAGCTTTCCTTTGTACAGTTCAGTCTATGAAATTGCTACCTTTACACTGTTATTTTAATTGTACAACGTTATGAATGTCATGTCCGAATATTATTTCTAATTCCATTAAGTGTTGCAGGGTATTTATATTTCCTAGGGTGAATATCAGAAAGATACTGTGAATCTGCGAAGACAAGTCTCTCTTGCTGAAATGATCTTTCTTGTTTATACATAAGCTTCTAGTACCATCCTACCCCCTCTCATTACTGTTTATAGAAACGATAGCATTGCAGTTGGTGTCACTGATTGCCCACGTTGCTGCTTCAATGAAGCCAGCTGGGATTCGATTGCATGGTCTTTAAATAAAACTTAGTGGCACAAAATGAATCTCTTTTTTGAGGGGAGAGGGGTAGTTGCTAGCTGGATCATTCTCTAAAGCACTAATTATTTGCTTAACTTGGAGGAACTTGAGAATCAGTGAATCGCTGTGTTGGCTCAGTATCTGACCTTGGCACTGAGGAACATGTGGGTAGACAACATTGATAAAGTCTTTATAAAGCCATTCTCAAAATGAGAGTGATGAACCACTTATCCCCTGCCCATCTTAGCACTCTGTAAGTAACTCATACTGGAGGTAGTGAATGGGCCTTTGATTCCAGCTATCCAAAGTCTGGAGCCAGGTTAATAACTGGGAATTCCAGGCAGTAATGTTTTGTGCCAACCTGGTGCAAGGGGATGGCCTGGAAATTGTGAAAAACAATGTGAAAGGTTGGTGGTATAGTTTCTTAAACTGCTATGGTATGAAAAATGAATATCAATCACTAGTTTTGGCCTTTGGCTTCCAGACACCAATACAGTTTAGGCAGAATGGCATTTTTCTTTATAGTTATATAATATAGATTAGAGAACTAAGCTTTATCCAGGTGAAGATTTCTATGTCTATGTAAATTTATTTTCTCCTGAAAAAATTTGAATTTATAAATGTATCTCTATTTAAGATATCTGTGCACTTATGCAAGTGTGTGTGTGTGTGTGTGTGTGCATTCAAAATTGTTAATGGCAGTTACCTTTAGGGAGTTCGATGGCAGAGACTTGCTTTTTGCTTTACATATTTCTATATTATTTGAATTTTAATGGAAATATGTTCCTTTTATAATTAAAAACTATATAGTGATACATGTTTTAGATTATGCAGTTTTATTCTCATAGCAGGAAACTGAAAATGTAGTCTCTGTAGAATAAGAAAATCACTTATACAACCATAACCTTTATATAACCCCTTCCCTTCTTGGTGTGTGAGTTTTAAAAACACAAGTTATCACACACAAGTTATATGCCTTGTTTGTTTCTTTTTGCATGAACTTAAACAGTTATTCTAAATATGGAAAGAAATACTCATATCTAAATATTTGGAAAATATTGTTTTCTAAGAGGAATTATAAGAAGCTGTTAATAGCAAGTAGTGAAGCAGTTAATAGTAGGAGAGAGATACTTTTGGGACGGTGGGAAAGGAGAATTCTTTTGAACTTTGTGCATTTCTGCATTGTTTCTAATCATGTGTGTGTGTGAGTCGCTCAGTTGTGTCTGACTCTTTGTGACCCCATGGACTGTACCTTGCCTGGATCCTCTATCCATGGGATTCTCCAGGCAAGAAAACTGGAATGGGTTGCCATTTCCTTCCCCACATCTCCTGTGTCTCCTGCATTGGCAGGCAGATTCTTTGCTACTGCACCACCTGGTTCCCAACATTTACCTGTAAAGTCAGGTCTGGGTCCTGAGCTACTTGTGCCTACCTGGCAGCTCAGAATGTGTCTAGCCTCTGAGCAGGTAGATCCCACAACAGGCTAAGCTTCACTGGCCCCGTTTTTTTCTCTTAGCAATCAGATAAGTTTTTCCTCTTCCTTGGAATGGAGTGAGAAGGGTAGATGGAAGGGCATAGACTCTCTTCCCATTTGTTGGAGAAGGCCAAAAAACCTGTTGTGGACCAAAAGTGAATGTGAAAAGTGGGAGCAAAAATTTACTCTCATAGCATGTAACTTTCAAAGACAGAACTATTTTTAAGGTGTTGATATGTCCCTATATCCTTAAGTAACTTACACTTTTAACAGCCATATAATATTTTCCTGGCTCTGTGTGATAGTTCCCTGTGTCTCATATGTCTCAAAATGGTGCTTAATGATAGTTCTGAATTTATAGGGTTGGTCTAAAGATTTTAAATGCATTAGTATCTGTAAGGTTCTTAGCCTGTGAAATCCTGGGTACTAGGCATTTAGTATTTCCTGTTCTTCTTTGTCTTTCCTTTTGTCCCTCTCCTGGTATTATAAAATACCAAATGCATGCTGTTGGTCTGTGATTTATCCTGTCTTAGTCTTTCTCTGAATTTAAGGTAAAAAAAATGTGTGCCATACTCAATCTTAGAATATATCTAAGATTTTGATCTGTACGTATAATTTTCTTTATTGTTCAAGATAGGCCTTTATTCTGGTAAAAAGCAATAGGAATCTGTATCTAGCCAATTTCACTTGCAAAGATTCCAGTTTGTTTTCTTAAAACTAATGAATATCGTAATATGAACAGCATTAAGGAAAATTCTGGGTTTTATTTCATCCATAGAAACAAATGTAAAGTGATATTCCAGAGTAATTTGGCTATAACAGGTAATTTGGATGATATTCTTTAAGCAACTTTTGATAACTGAATTTTTAGAATTAAACATAGTAACACTTATTCTTAATAGTTTATGTTGCTCAAGTTTTAACTCTATTGTGTTGGTAGATTATTTAGAAGATCAAATGGGAAGCAGCTGAAAGTCACATTATGTTTTAATACTGTAGAATCAGTGTAACTGAAAAAAATTCCTGACCTCCTCAGCAGTAAGTAAATTCATTTTAATTTATTTTCAAGTCCTGGAAGCTAGGTTCTTTCAGTGGATTGCTGTTTTTTTTTTTTTAAATTATTATTATTCCTTTGTTGTATTTCTCTCACCAGGTAGTTTCTTGGAAATATTGAGGAATATTTCCATGTTCCACAAACATGTCCTGGTATTCATTTGATATCTGTCAATATTCTTTACTCTGAACCACTGAGATGCAGGAGCTTTGTTACTCTTCTCTTCAAATTTTAAAGAAAACCAGACTGTGGGGCTTCAGAATAATTTACTGAATTCTTGAGGAAAGCAGAGGTGTATAGCACTGCCAAGAATGGAAATCTATAGGCTTACATTGACTATCACCGCTCGAAAAGTCCATAGGCTGTGTCCTTCTTTGCGAGAGCTGTCTGGTCATCTCTGTTTAGCTCCTGCCCTATCTCTCAGTTCAGTTCAGTCGCTCAGTGATGTCTGACTCTTCGCAACCCCATGGGCTGCAGTACTCCAGGCTTCCCTGTCTATGACCAGCTTCTGGAGCTTGCTGAAACTCACGTCCATTAAGTTGGTGGTGCCATCTAATCCTCTGCATAATGGATATTCTTTGTTTTCCCCAGGACTAGGAACTACTCCTTCAGGTTTCAGAGAGAGAATAAGGGTATTCAATTCAGTCCTCTTCCAAGGCTCATTGGTTTTTTATTGCAGGGTGGCTGAGAGTGAAGCATGTGTGTCCTTTAGGAGAAACACTCCTAACGTAAGACATACTCTGGCAACTCCTGGTCTAGAGGAGCAATCATGGTACTTACCAGCACATTTCCAAATGTTTGGGTTATTCCATTTTAAATAATACCAGATGAGGAGTAACAGATATCAGTCTAGGTAGCATACCTTTCCACCATGTATCTTTCAAAGTAGATTGCAGAGTGCATCGGTCCTGCAGGATCTTGCCTCACAAATGCTTTATACAAATAAGACAGATCTTCTAAGAATGAACAATGGTTTTCAAATTGCACAGGAAATTTGCACAGTAAATGCAGGGGAGGATTCTTTAACTCTGCATGAACTTGGTTCTGTTCAAAATATATCCTATTTAAATTACTGAAGAAATATATCTCAGATAGAAGCATCTGCTTCAATGGTTGAAGCAATTTTATAGTGACAGAGACTAGGAAGTTGACATATTTGTATGGTTGGAAAGGCTTGACAAGGTAGTCTGTCTGAAAACAAAGGAATTTCTATGACAAGGGGAAATTCTGATTTTTATCTAAGGGACTACAAATCACTAACATCCCCCTAAAGTGCTATCTATCCAGTTACAAGAATTTTAAGCTTCAGCCTCATTTACCACCCTATTGCTCAAACAGTTGAATATTTTGTAGTGTTTAAATCAAATATATTATGGAACATGTCTTCATTTCCATGTTTATTCATCCAGCATTTAATGAGACCCAACCATGTGCCAGTCAATGGCTACATGAACCCTGTTCTAAAATAACTCATTCTTACTAAGGGAGATAATAGCTGTGCAAAAATTATCCTAATTAAGGTACCAGTGATGTCTAGTGTCTAGCTATAGTGTGTCATTCTTAGTTAGCCTTGTCCTTATTCTAGAAGAGACTGCCAAGTATGTCGTAGAGACAAACTCTCCTCCGTATTTTTTTAGGTTGTGTTCTCTGATAATTACTGTTTGATGCTGTGCTTGTTTACATGTGCTCAGTTGAAGTTCTAATAGATTGTTAATTTATTTTCATCAAATTGGAAATATACTCACTGTAGATTACATTAGGCTCTAGCCCTGCATGGATCATCATTATGATTTTGTTTTCCAAGATGCAATACTCTGGATTCTGTTATCTCAACCAAAATTGGAATTGGGAGGGCACAAGAAGAAAGAGGAGGTGAAATATGTGTAGTTTGTTTTTAAGGTTGAAATACAGAAATGGCCAGAGGATTAATATAATAAACACTAATATACCTGAGACTCAGCATGAGCAAATTATTAGCATTATGCCTTATGCATTTCAGATTCTCTTGAAGTCAACCACTACCGATAAAATTAAAATCATTTAGAACTACCCCCAGCACTATTCTAGCATCCTTTCTTCCTCAGGGGTAACAACTATAATGATTTTGGTGTGTGTCCCAGGTGCATGCGTGCCTGTGTGTGTGCATGAAGTCGGTTCAGTCGTGTCCAACTCTTGCAACGCCATGGGCTGTAGTCCACCAGACTGCCCTGTCCATGGGATTCTTTAGGCCAGAATACTAGAATGGGTTGCCATGCCCTGCTCCAGGGGATTTTCCCAACCCAGGAATTGAACCTACATCTCTCCCATCTCCTGCATTGGCAGGCGGGTTCTTTACCACTAGCGCCACCTGGGAAGCCCAATTTAAAAGGTATCATGTATGATATTGTTTTGAGTATTTCTGAAGTTTATAGATGTGGGCTTGAACTGTACTTGTCTCTCTATGTCTTATTTTTTCACTCAATTATGTGTTTTTGAAATTCATCCCTGTTAACCCAAATGTATCAAGTTCAGAAACTTGAAGCCATGAGTGAGGGAATCTGTGTTTGTGGCTGAAAGCATTGACTATGGAGCTAGTTTGCCTGAGTTTGATGTGACTCTGAGACTTACTAGTTATGTGACCTTGGACAAATTTCTTAACCCCTCAGGGCCTCACTTTTCTCATTTATAAAATGGTAATAACAGAAGTAGCACCTACCTTAAAGGGATGTGGTGTGGAGCAATATGAGTTAATATATATGAATCTCTTAGAATACTTTCTGACACTTATTATGCACAACAGAACGTTTATTGACTCATAGTGGGAGGAGCAATCTTGCTTAACTAATATTCCTTGATTTGTTTTACATATAGCACCAAGCTAACTAGGAAAAAAAAAAAACACCTCTCTTTGTCTAGTCTTGGATTGCTGTCAGAGGTGACTGGGTGTTGAGAAAGAGCGGTCCCTCAGCTGGAGAGGTCAGTGATTCACTAAGACACAGTCATCTTGGGGAGTGTGAGACTGACATGTACACAATGCTGTATTTAAAATGGGTAAACAACAAGGACCAACTGTATAGCACAGGGAACTCTGCTCAATATAATGTAAAAACCTAACTGGGAAACTGATTTGAAAAAGAATAGATACATGTATAGATATAACTGATTCACTTTGCTGAACACCTGAAACTAACACAACATTGTTAATCAACTATACTCCAATATAAAATAAAAAGATTAAAAAAAGGAATCCTCTTTTGACTGAGGCTGTTGCACAGTGGACAAAGAAATTTGCAGGATCAAAGAATTTGCAGGATCTGCCTTAGTATTTAGGGGTTTGGTTTGATTGTATCAGTGGGGCTACCGAAACACCTGAGAATGGTCTAATGTCTAACTGTTTCCCTTTCTGTGTGACACCATCCCTGACCCTCTCTTGGGAATTGCGAGTAGGAGTTCTTTGTCATCTTACCTCTTGAACTGAGAGGAAGTAATTCTTGATTGAGCTGGAACTGCACTGAGTGCTTGAGGCTGAAGCAAACCCCTCTAGATATTCAAGAGGAAAAACAAATGAAAAACAGGTGGGGGCTGAGACTGTCCCATGATTTCAGATCTCTGTCAGCTCTACTTTGCAAGCCACCTGGGCCTCCTTAGCAGGTCCCATAGAGCTGAAAATAGCCAGATTCCTCAAAAGACAGAAGTATGTTTCTAATGCAGATATTAAGACTGAGTAAGGCTTTGTACTGATTGATCTCTTGACCTCCTAAGGTTTTTTGACGTGACCAGGTTTCAGTGATTCTAGTGAACCTTGCTGTCATCCTCACAACATGGATGTTAGGAGCCAAATGTAATGCCTGTGTTGTCATCTTCTCATGAGGAGGGACCAATTATCTTATTATGCATAGAGCATAAGTAACTCAAAATGTAGAATCATAATATTTAGGTCCTAGCAACAATTTTCAGAATTGAAGATACACTTTCATTTGACAATTGAAGAAACAGTTCCAGCAAACTCGAGACAAGTATCCAAAGCCCCATATCTGCGTGAATTGGCTGGATCTTTGAATCGGGATCTTTGAATTAGCTGGACCTTTGAATTGTGGCTCAGAGATAAAGAATCCTCCTGCAATCCTCCTGCAATGCAGGAGACTTGGGTTTGATCCTTTGGTTGCGAAGATCCCCTGGAGAAGGGAATGGCAACACACTCTAGTATTCTTGCCTGGAGAATTCCATGGACAGAGGAGCCTGATGGGCTAGTCCATGGGATCACAGAGAGCTGGACACAATTAAGTGACTATCATTTTGAATCCAGGACTTTTAACTCTTAGTATGTGGAAATTTGGACCCTAATTTGAAATCTGTTTCATTCATTCACTTATTTTATGAACTTAATTTCTTAACCTCTGTGTTGTTTCTAACCTCAAAATCCTCATCAATATAAAGTGCATAAAATCATCCTTGTCTCCATCAAAGCATTGTTTGAAATCTAACTGAAATAGTGTGCATGCTAAGTGGCAAAGCTAAAAAGCTAATAGAGATACACCATTTCTAGTTTATTGCATTCAATGCATTTGTGACCCAAGACTATATTGGAAATAAGATAAACCTCTGTTTTGCATTGTCTTGGAGAGAGGCAGTTAATGGCAGAAGCCAGTTTTATCAACATGAAATTTATAGCTTCTTTGGCATAAGAATTGTATCTTCCAATAGCTGTCACAAATGCACATCTGTTGTGCATTTTTCTGGTCTACCTTTTTCCGATACTGCTTGAAAAGGATGCTATTCCCATCAATAATATAGTACCTTTTCAGTCTGCATTGTAAAGTGGGGCAATATGATAGAGGTTAAGGCATTTTATTGATTTAACCTTACTTTAAACTCTTTCACCCATGGCTAGTAACTAGGATGAGGTAATATACTCCAGTATCTAGGCTGACTTCTATTTTGAGGGCTTGCGTCACTTAGTTCTCAGTCAATATCAAATATGCACTATATTAGAATTTAATCCCTGAAATCTACAGGCACTTTTGTCTGTGAGGCAGAGAGAATAAATGAGCTACTTTTAGGTGAAATAATCACATTATTAACAGCAGCTTCTAATAAAAATAACTTAGCACAGACAAGAGGAAATACTAATAGCTATGTGAGCACTAGCAATCAGACATAGTCTTGGCATAACTGGGTTCTCAGTATGGCTTGGCATTGGACATTTAGAGATAAGTCAACTTCTGCCTGAAGTAATTTGTAGTATGGCAAGGGAGAAAAGATATAAGCAAAAAACGGTAGGTGCTAGACTAAAGGTAGAAACAATTTATCTTGAAAACAGAAAGAGATGAGAGCAGATCCTTCTGCTTGGTGGTGTGTGTATGTATGTGTGTGTGTGTAGTTAGGGAGGCTTATCTGGGAAGGCTTCAGGGAAATATGCTACCAGAGATGCATTTTAAAGAATAAATAGGCATCCACCTTGCATAGAAAATGATGAGGAAGGGCATTTTGGGTAAAGGGGAAAATATGCGCTAAGGCAGAGGGCCAAGAGAGAGCATGTGTTTCAGGCTAAATTTGCTCATTCTTTCCTTCATTCCTTCACTCATTTATCAACGACCTACTCTTTGCCAGGTACTATTCTAATTGCTAGGGATACGGTGGTGCGCAAAACAATCTCTATTTTAAGAGCTGACTTTCTGGTGCAGAAGTAAAACAATAAATAAATAAACAACTAACATGCGTATAATATAGTGTCAGGTGGTGGTAAGTGCCATAAAGAGAAATATACCCATTAAGGGACTAGAGAGAGAAAGGAAGATCTCTTTAGATACAGCAGTCTTCTCTAAGGAAACTGCTCTTAGGTAGAGACCGAAGGAAGTGAGAGATCAAGCTTGCAATTACTCACGGAGAACTGGCACTAGCTGGGAAGAGCAGCAAGTGCAAAGATCCTGAGCTGGGAATGCATGCAAGCGTGCCGAGTGCTCAGTGCCAAGTTGTGTCCAACTCTTTGCGACCCCATGGACTGTAGCCCGCATGCCTCCTATGTTTATGGGATTATCCTGGCAAGTATACTGGGTTGCCGTTTCCTTCTCCAGGGGATCTTACTGACTCAGCGATTGAACGTGCGTCTCCTGCCTTGGCAGGTGGGTCCTTTACTACTGTAAAGAGCCACCTGGGAAGCCCTGAAGTAGAAAAAGCCTTGACTTATTCAAAGATGAGGTAGAAGGGCAACGTGTCAAGAGCAAGATGAGGGAAAATGGTAGGAAAGGATATTACTTATGTATTGTAGGCTGTGGCAAGTATTTTGGAATTTATTTTGAGGGTTATGCAAAGTCATAGAAGGGTTTTGAACAGGAGGGTGAAAAGCCATTTATACTGAAATGGATCACTCTGGCTGCAGTATGATAGTAGACTGCATCATGGAGACTGTTTAGGAGGCTATTCCAGTATTTCTGGTGAGAGGCTTGGAATAGAGTCAAAATGTGTTAGGCGGTGAGACATGGTCTAATTTGGGATATATTTGGAGGTAGAGCTGATAGGATTGCTAATTTAGAGAAAAAAAAAGAGATCAAAAGTGACTCAAGGAATTAGGCCTGAGCATGTAGATGAAGAGGGATGTTCTTTATTGAGTTGGGAAACAAAGAAAGGTAGAGTTGCTTTGGGGAGATAAACTCAAGTGTTCTGTTTTTGAATGTGTTCAACTTGACATAGAATAAGGAATAGGGCTTCCCAGGTGGTGCTAGTGGTAAAGAACCCGCCTGCCAATGCAGGTTAGACATAAGAGATACCAGTTGTATCCTTGGGTCGGGAAGGTCCCCTGAAGGAGGAGGGCATGGCAACCCATTCCAGTATTCCTGCCTGGAGAATCCCATGGACAGAGGAGCCTGGCAGGCTACAGTCCATGTCGTTGCACAGAGTCAGACACGAAGAGACTTAGCAGGCACAAAGATAGGCACTGAATAGAGAGATAAAAGTCAGGAATTTAGGGGAGTCCAGGGCTGAAGACATGAATGTATGAAAAATCAGCATGCCGATGGTATTAGAATCCTATAACTGTATTCAGTAACACAAAGAGTTAGTGTTGATACAGAAAAGATCTTAGGACTAAGCCTGCAGTACTCTAGTACGTAGCCATTAGGAGCTAAATGCTACCAAAGAGACTCAGAAGGACTAGCCTGAGAAGTAGAGGAAATTCAGGAGAGTGTAGGAATAAAAGTTAAGTGAAGAAAGTGGTAAGAACTGGGTCAGATAAGTGTGGTGCAGACTGAGAATGGATTTTTAGATTGGGAAATGTGGAGGTTATCCCATGGATCGTGTGCAGCCGTTTAAATGGAGAGGTGGGTGTGAAAGTTTGAGTGGCATGGCTTTGAGAGACTAGAAGGTGAGAGAGAGGATAGAAGGAGCATAGAAAAATCTGACTTTTACAGTCAAGTTGTGTAGAGAAATGAGGGAATGTAGGGTAAAAGGGAACATTGTTTTTATGAAAATATTATGACATATTTATATGCCAGTGAGAATGATTGTCTAGGAAAAGGAAAGTTGTGGCAGGAGAGAGATTGGGGACATTGCAAGAGTAATTGACTTCCTATGATTAACACATTCTAGGCTTGGATCAGATACATCATAGTCACGTCAGACTCTTGTTAAAGAAAAAAACAAAAACAGATTACCTTCTCCTACAGTCTACCTCCCATGTATTAGGAAGATCCCATGTGCTTATATTTTTTAAAAGCTCCCCCAGTGACTCTAGTGTGAGCTAGATTTGGAAGCTTTTGTTTTTTATTTATTCTTAATTGGAGGAAAATTGCTTTGCAATATTGTGTTGCTTTCTGCCATATATCAACATGAATCAGCCATAGATATACATGTATCTGCTCCCTTATGTACCTCCCTCCCACCTCCCACCCCATCCCTCCCCTCTCTGATGTCACAGTGCATCAAATGGGACTTTTTGTTTTAGGTAACACAGTGTACTGCAGTGGTGGCAAGAGTCCAATGACTTGGGGTGGGGAAGATGGGGCTGTAAGTTTTGAGTTTTTATAAATCTTTAATCTCTTAGCTTTGGCTTTTCTTGTTTGTGGATTTACCCCCTAAGAGTGCTCTTAGCACGGAGCACTAGAGGCAGCTAATGGTTTTTGGAGTCCTTGTGGTTTCTCCACGGGGATGTTAATGGAAGTATCTGGCTCTCACAGTCTGTGATTAGCAACACTCTGATTAAGATTTTAAGCAAATAGTTACCCATTGAAAAAGTGACAGTCATGTGCTTTTCTCTTCTGTGGGACACACAGAAATATCCACAAGACTGCCAAATCTAGTGCAAGCATGGGCAAGAAATTGGGTCAAAGGGGAGCATTAAGGTTTACACCTGATGTGCTAAGTCTTAGAACCAAACTAGGTTCTAACACTGGATTCTTGGATCTGGAATCCAAAGGTCTGGGCTGTATTTTTGGCTCTGTAGATTACAAAACGCACGAATTTGGGAAAGTTTTGTGTGTTCGTATGAAAATAAGTGTGCTAGGCCTTCCCTGCTTTCATCCTAGAGTTACAAAGTTCAAATGAATTGGAAGCATTTCAAGACCGATAAAGGTTTGTGACAGCATATATGTATATCTATAGCGTATTTGTATAGAGTAGTATATATTTTGGGGGGCTCCAAAATCACTGGAGATGCAGTGACTGCAGCCATGAAATTAAAAGATGCTTACTCCTTGGAAGAAAAGTTATGACCAACCATGACATCATATTAAAAAAGCAGAGACATTACTTTGCCAACAAAGGTCCATCTACTCAAAGCTGTGGTTTTTCCACTAGTCGTGTATGGATGTGAGAATTGGACCAATAAGAAACCTGAGCACCAAAGAATTGATGCTTTTGAGGTGTAGTGTTGGAGAAGACTCTTGAGAGTCCCTTGGACTGCAAGGAGATCCAACCAGTCCATCCTAAAGGAAATCAGTTCTGAATATTCATTGGAAGGACTGATGCTGAAGCTGAAACTCCAGTACTTCGTCGGCCACCTCATGTGAAGAACTGACTCACTAGAAAAGACCCTGATGCTGGGAAAGATTGAAGGCAGGAGGAGAAGGGGATGACAGAGGATGAAATGGTTGGATGGCATCACCGACTCAATGGATGAGAGTTTGAGTAAGCTCTGGGAGTTGGTGATAGACAGGGAAGCCTCGTGTACTGCAGTCCATGGGGTCACAAAGAATCAGACACGACTCAGTGACTGAACTAACTAGTATATAGTTGTTGATGAGAATTCTGAAAAATAGCTTTTATAAACAGTCTTATACTGCATGGCGCAAATATCTAGGAAAAGTGATCCTTCACACTCCCTGTCATTTGTGATGCAACTGATGATTAAAATATAATGCTTATTAAAATGTATTTGTTTACATATATATACACATATAAAAATGCATATGTAGGTATCTAGCTTTGTTCAGTATTACTTTGTTAATTTTCCTCAGAGATTAGAAGGAATTTTGAAATATATTTATCGAACTGAATTATATTTTTGTATTACATTCAAATTATAATTAGACATTATATGTTAGCCTGAACCTCTAAATTTTTCCTACAGCAGCTTCAAATATGGAGATAAGCCCTAGAGCTTCACGGGTGCTTCTCTCTGCACTACAACTGTGTTTCAATCTGTGTCCCATAAACTTGGGAAAGAAATCACAAATGAGAGATGGAATAAAATGATACAGCATGTTGCACCTTGATACACCATGCTGGTTACAAGACACTTGCAGGTGGGAAGGAGGAGACTATAATTGGTTTTGGATAGCAAGTTTCCCAAGAGAAATTATGACACTAGAGCAGAGGTCCCTAGCCTCCAGGATCTAATGCCTGATGGTCTGAGGTGGAATTGATGTGATAATAATAGAAATAAAGTGCATAATAAATTCAGTGTACTTGAATCATCCCAAAAGCATCCTCCAGCCCCTCATCCAGGGAAAAATTGTCTTCCATGAAACCAGTCCCTTGTGTCAAAAAGGTTGGGGGTTGCTGCGCTAGAGTACATCTAGGAGATAATGACCAGGGTATTAAAAAGGTTTGAAATCGTGACTTAAAAGGAGTAGGTAAAGGCCATAATGGACAGAGAGGCCTGGCGTGCTGCAGTGCAAAGGCCATAATGGACAGCGAGGCCTGGTGTGCTACAGTCCATGGGGTCACAAAGAGTTGGACATGACTGAGCGACTGAACTGAACTGAACTGAAAGGCCATAATGATATTTAGCTTAGAGAAGAGGAGACCAAAGTAGACTCATTTGATATTCTGATATTCCACAGAGCAGATCTGATATTCTGGTGATTTCAAGGAAGAGGAGGATTGGATTTGAAAGGAAGAACAATGAATGCAGGTGTAGAGAAGGCACAATGAAAGCTTTGGCTGCTTTTGACTTTCTAATCACTCCTACCGTATTAGCAGATGCTGTATGACTATTGAGATATTGCAGAGGGATTTGAACATCAAATGTGAAGCAGAAATAGATGACCCAGCAAGTCTTTTCCAGCTCTAGTACTCTGTGTCCAGTTGCAGACTTTATGTGAGGAAGAGTTAGTGTATTTTCAGAGCTCTAATGGAGGTTGAGGGAAGGTTACAGAGATGTGGATAGTTGTTGGTTATGCTAAGCAGTAGAAAAGGTTTTGAATTTAGTTCCAAAGGTGACTGGGACACAAAACTTGCTCCTTTGATTCTCAAACCTTTAGGTAGATCCCTGAGTACATGTTGTTCTATCCTTCTGTTCTGATCCAGGAGGTCGGATCTGTATCACTGGTATGTAGCTTGGTCTCTACTAAATGACAGGAAAAAAAATGTTAGCGTCTAAGGACTCTTCCTATCTTCCTTTGATGGGGTAAAATTTACTGTAAAAGAACAAAGCTCCTCAACATAGAGCTCTGAATAAGTGCATAAATCGAGTGGAAGAAGCCACGATTTAATTTATGGGCCGCTTAGTTAACCATAAGTCCATTTGTCATACTTAACAGCTAACTGTGCTCCTAATGCAGAGTTAATGTTTTAAATTGTGACTCCTAGATTGATGTTGTTGGGAGGAGACAGTTTAATTCTTATATAGATGAGCAAGCTGAGGTTCTCGGAGGGAGTATGCTAAAAGGTACCCAGTCTCAGAACCCAGACGAGGGCCTTGGATTCCTGCCACCCATTGTCTGGGGCAGCCTCTAACTCTCCATACTTCCATTTATCTCCCAGATTTGTAGTTCCCAACATCACATGTTGAGATCATCAGTTTTCAATTATATTGGAAGTAATTTTACCTTACAGCATAACTTTGTATCTCTACCATCCTAGATATGAATTTGAGTAGTCTTTTAGAATTGACCCAGAGGACAGCATCCTGAAAGTGACTTTGCCCACGTCTAGTGAATCAGGTGGCTCAGTGGTAAAGAGTCTTCCTGCCAGTGCAGAAGACACAGAAGATACAGGTTCCATCACTGGGTCAGGAAGATCCCCTGGAAAAGGGAATGGCAACCCACTCCACTATTCTTGCCTGGGAAATCATGGACAGAGGAGCCAGGAGCCTAGTGGGCTATAGTCCATGGGGTTGCAAAGAGTCAGACATGACTGAGCGACTGAATATGAGTGAAATGTCAGGAGCAAATGTCAGCTAGCCCAGTAGCCACAACTCTCTAGACACCCATACACCTCCTGTGTAATTTTTCTATACTGTGTGCTTCCTGTCATTACTTTAAATCAACACCTTAAAACATCAGTTTAGCCTCATCTCAGCCAACTGTATCTGTAAAATCAGAAGTTTAATATGCTTTTTTTTCTAACATAAAAGTAGTTATTTTAATATTATATGTGATATGTATAATGTATTCACCAAGCTTTGGGGAATATTGAAAAAATGAGACTCTTTCAACAGACTCTCTGCTAATGTAATGATGGATGATAGTTATTTTTCCTCTCCACCCTCCCCATCCCACTACTGATGTCTCAGTAAGTTAAGAGAGAGAACACCAGATCATACCCTTGGCTCACACACACACACACACACACACACACACACACACACACACACACAGAGACATACACACACACACACATATATATTTATTAAAAATATTTTCTCTTGTGGAGCAGTATGGAGGAAAGAATTAAATAATTTGTTAGAAAATAAATGAATCAGGTTATGTTCATATATTAATGGGTTTAAGGATATCCAGACTAGAAGAGGTGATTAGGAAAGTGTGTGAAAAAGTGTTTCTTTCCTGCTGAGCTATTGATCAGTTGTTTACAACTTCTCATTAGAGATGTGAGATGTAAATAAAAGCTGCTTAGAGTTTTCTTCCTGTAGTGCCACCCAAAGGCCCACATAAACATAAATAAACACAGTATGATAAATTCACTTTTGGGAATTTGAGTTTGTGGTGTGGTTACTTAACAGGATGGATCATACTCCTGTCTGGTTTCAGGTGGTGCTTGGGTTAATCTGTCTCACAGACCTACTTTTTGTGATTGAGCTCAGTTTACCAGTAGAGACACCCTTATTACATGTGAGACTAAAAATCTTGATCCCATTTGAGCCATAATTTTAATTCGAATAAATTAATGCTAATGAATTAATGGTTTTCTGGAGTACAGCTTTACAACCAGTGTCCATAGTTTCTGTCCTCCAGCCCTAAGAAGCTTTGTCATTTTATGCCAGCATTGGTGTGTTGTACTCATGACATGACTAAGGCTAATAAGTACTAGACAATGAAGAACAATGCCTCTGGTTTATATAGTTTAGAAAACACTCATATGCATCAACTAAGGCTAAGAAGTACTATACAATGAAGAACAATGCCTCTGGTTTGTATAGTTTAGAAAACACTCATATGCATCAACTCTCATGACACAGCGTGTCTGTGAGGCAAACGTTATTTTCCTCGTATTTCAGGTGAGAAAACTGCGGATTTGAGAGGTGAAGTTACTTATGTAAATCTCCACATCTTAAATGAGTGGCAGGTGAAGATTTACAAATGAAGTGACTCATTTTTAATGCAATGAATCTTCCATTATACTGCAGCTGCCTTCAGAGTTTCACATTTTCATCTTATTAGACTGTGTAAACTTAAAAACACAAATGATCTTTGCTGCATATATTTCCTCAGAAGCTGTTTTGAATTAAAATACCATTCAAAGATGTTTCCTGACCTAATTTGTGCATTGCAGGATGAGACGACACAGATGTGATCCTTGCCTTTAGGGAGATCACAGTCTTCTGGGGCTGGAGGGAGTTACATATACAAACACTTTAATACAACGTAGCCGGGTTATGTTTTATAAAGTAGGTAGAGACAAAGGACAGGAATAAAGATGCTGATACAGAGAACAGACTCGCGGACATGGGGAGCTGGGGGAAGAGAGGGTGGGACGAATTGGGAAATGAGCGTGGACATATATGCACTGTCACGTGTGAAAGAGAGAGCTAGTGGCAAGCTGCTCAGTAGCACAGGGAGCTCCGTTCAGTGCTGTCTGATGACCTAGAGAGGTGGGATGAAGGGTAGGTGGGAGGGAGGCTTAAGAGGGAGGGGATATATGTATACGTATAGCTGGTTCATATTGTTGAACATCAGAAACTAACACAACAGTGTAAAGCAATTATATTCCAATTAATAAATTTAAAAATCAGGAAAAAATAAAGCTACTATAAAAAAGTAGGTAGAGACAAAATTCTATGGAGGAATAAGAGAGATAAAAGTTGAATTGAAAGAGGAAACCAGAGAAAGGATTATGGGAGAAATTGTTGTTGTTCATTTGCTCAGTTGTGTCCATCTGTTTGCGACCCCGTGGACTGCAGCATGCCAGGCTTCCCTGTCCTTCACTATCTTCACCTTTGCTCAAACTCATGTCCATTGAGTCCGTGATACCATCCAGCCATCTCATACTCTGTCTCCCCCTTCTTCTCCTGCCCTCAATTTTTCCCAGCATTAGGGTCTTTTACAGTGAGTCGGCTCTTTGCATCAGATGGCCAGAGTATTGGAGCTTCAGCACCAGCATCAGTCCTGCTAATGAATATTCAGAGTTGATTCCCTTTAGGATTGACTGGTTGGATCTCTTTGTTGTCCAGTGGGAGAAATGCAGCTGTGTTAATGATTACTTTTGCCATGGGTAAACCTTTTTGTTTGTTGCTGAAAACTTCTTATTTAAATATTACATAGAGAGAAAGGCAAATGTATAGCTTGGTATAATTTCACAAAGTGAACACATCCGTGTAACCATCATGGAGACTAGAACCCAAATATTATCAGCATCCCTGTAACTCTGTCCTGTGCCTCTATCTAGTCACTACCGTCCCCAAGGGCAGCAGTTATCTTGTTCTATCACTATAGATTAGTCTGCTTGTTTTAAAACATTAAATAAAGTAATACATTATACTTTGTTTAATGTTATGTTTGTGAGACAGATTTTTTCCTTGAATGTACAGCTTATGGGATCTTAGTTCCTGGACCAAGGATCAAACCTGGGCCCTTGGCATTGAACTCATGTAGTCTTAACCACTAGTTCAGTTCAGTCGCTCAGCTGAGTCCGACTCTTGTGACCCCATGAATCACAGCACATCAGGCCTCCCTGTCCATCACCAACTCCCGGAGTTCACTCAAGCTCATGTCCATCCAGTCAGTGATGCCATCCAGCCATCTTATCCTCTGTCATCCCCTTTTCCTCCTGCCTCCAATCCCTCCCAGCATCAGGGTCTTTTCCAATGAGTCAGCTCTTCCCGTCAGGTGGCCAAAGTATTGGAGTTTCAGCTTCAACATCAGTCTTTCCAATGAACACCCAGGACTGATCTCCTTTAGGATGGACTGGTTGGACCTCCTTGCAGTCCAACCACTAGACCAACAGGGAATTCCCAGAGACATAAATTGTTGCTTGTAGCTTCAGTTCTAGTTTGTTCTTTCTTTCTTTCTTTTTTTCTTTTCTGTAAATATACCACACATTTATTATCCATTCTACTGTTGGTGATCATTGGGTTGTTTACAGCTTGTAGTCTTTGTGAGCATTGCATTGCTGTCAACAATCTTGTATCTCTTTTTGTGAACATATATATGCATTTCTGTTGGGAATAGTCCCAGGAGTGGATTTTCTGAGTCATGGAATACGCCTATACTAATATGGCTTTTGAGGAGGAAAAATAAGGATGACTAATGTCTTCATTGATAGAAGAGGAACCATTTACATTTACAGGACCCATGCCTGCTGGGCTGCAGAGAGAATTCAGAAACTGATGAGCAATTTAGATGGCAGGAATACACTGTGTTTGAGAGCTATAGTGGAATGTATATTTGGAAAGAGAGAGAGACAAAGAGAAAGAAGCTATTGTTGAGAATCCCTGAGCTATTTTACAGAGAGATAATTGTATCAGTTAGAAAAGCAAGTCACTGATACTTCAGTAAGTGTCTTAATCAGATGGATTGGTTTTTCTTAAATACTGAGAAGTCTGGAAGTAGGCATATTGCTGGCTTTCACTCAGAACTCAACAAAGCCTCTTAGGATCTAGGAGCTGTCTTTGCATTGTGGCATCCTTAGCATGTTGCCATTTATATTCATACGTGCTCTCTATAGACTTAAGATAGTTCCTGTAGCTCCAGATATCAAGTCTAAATTCAAAGCAAGTGTGACAGAGCCACATCAGTTCTCTTTCATCAAGAGAGTGAAAGTTTCCTAAACATCCTAACAAAGACTTCTACCAGTTGGTATTAATATAGGTGGGTTACCCCTAGCTGAAAGTGAGGATGGGAAATTGGGGTATAGTATTGATTATCTTATATTGATTACCATCCATTGCTGGAGACTGTATTGTTGCCTTGACAACACTGGAACTCTCAGCAAAGATGACATGGGTATTAAATAGGCAATTAAATGAGTCTTCCATAACAATGTTGGCCCCAGAGGGAAGAAAGGGATAGGGGATAAGGTTTTATGTAATAGCAATTTTTATATTCCCATAGGAAAATCAGACATTTTATAGAGAAAATTAGTATATCTTTCCATTTGATGATTTGAAATTCACTAAGGCTTTTTATTTTTACTGTTGTAATAATATCAATAATATCTCTTAAAGTGATCTTGCCTTTGCAACTTAAAACCGTGAATTTTTTCCAGCTTTTCTAGAATAAAGTGAAACTAAAGAGCAAGCAAGCATTGTGAGCTGCTGCAATCACAGGCAGAGTGGTGTAAAGAGATTTCTATGATGCGTAAATTAAAACATCCCATCATAAGGCTAACAGGTCCAAAATAGCCACGATTTGGTCTTTCATGGGACTTTATTATTTCTATCTCTAACCTGCAGTTGTTGATTTCTGACAAATTAATTTGTCATGAAATCAGTTGAGTTAATTCATAAAAGGACAGAACACTGGTTCAGATGTTGTTTTGAAAACTCATATGTAGTGCCCTAAAAAGAGAAAAAAAAATATTTGTATGAGGTTCTTTTTGTTTTAAGCAAGTCTTAGAAATCAGGTCAGTCTAGAAGATGTTTCCTGACAGTTTATGATAACAAAATAAAGGACTTATTCAGTTAAAGTTCATAAAACATACTTCTGTCTTTAGTGGTTGTTTGTTCATTCTTGTGTTTGGTGATATGGCAGCATTATTAACTTATTGAGGGCTGAAGTTTTTTGTACTCGGTGCAGCCAAAGAGAAAAGACAGAATATGACTGTGTCACCTCCAATGTGATACTGATGCAACTAGAGCTGTTGGACTGAGAGAATTTAATTTCACATTGAGTGTGATGAAAATCTGCTCTGTCCAAGAAGTTTTGCTCAGGGAGAGGAAGAAGAGGGATTATGAGTGTGGTTGGAAGGCACAATTCAGATCTGAGTTGAGCGATATTTGGGTAATTCTATTTTCTTTTTAATTTTTCACTGGAGTAGCTTTACAATGTCGTGTTATTTTTTGCTGCTCAGAAGTGAATCAGTTATTGTTGTTGTTTAGTCGGTAAATCGTGTCCAGCTGTTTGCAACCCCATGATTTGTAGCCCACCAGGCTCCTCTGTGAGGGCTTCCCCGGTGGCTCAGAGGGTAAAGCGTCTGCCTACAATGCGGGAGACCCGGGTTCAATCCCTGGGTTGGGAAGATCCTTGGAGAAGGAAATGGCAACCCACTCCAGTATTCATGCCTTGAAAAATCCCATGGACCGAGGAGGCTATAGTCCATGGGGTCGCAAAGAGTCGGACACGACTGAATGACTTCACTTCACTTCAGGCTTCTCTGTCCATGGGATTTCCCAGGCAGGAATACTGGGCTGAGTTGCCATTTCCTTCTCCAGGGGCTCTTTCTAAACCAGGGATCTAACCTCCATCTCCTGCATTGGCAGGCAGATTGTTCACCACTGAGCCACCAGGGAAGCCCATACGTGTACATGTATTCCCTGTTTTTTTGATTTCCTTCCCATTTAGGTCACCACAGAGCATTGAGTACAGTTCACTGACTAACTCTATTTTCATATGTAATTATTATTTCATATGTAATTCTTAGTGATGAGTGAAATGTTTCCATATTAGGAAACGTTCCCCAGGATGTTTTATAATTATGCTATCCATCGGTCTGTTTCAATGTAATGTGTAGAACCAACAGAAGGGTTATTTTTATCAAGTGATGTCAATGGACAAATTTCATTAAACAGACCCAAAATATAAATAGGCTTAGGAAAGCAGCGTGTGAACTAAAAGCTATAGCTCACAGTCAGGTAATTGGGAATATTTGGAGATGTGTTATAGACTATACTCCTATTAATTTGGAGATTTTTATCAGAGAGTACAACCATATTTTTCCATTGTGTAGCTTCTTATGTCCAAAGAACAATAGTAGGCTTAGCTAACAATAGCTAACACTCATTCACTAAATTAACAGAATATTTACTGAGAAGCTTACCATACGCCACTGTTATGGGTACTGGAGGTAGAGCAATGAACAAATTAAAATGTCTGACCACATTTTTGTAGAACCATGTTTTATTCATGGAGTTTTTTCATGACAACTGAATGCCTGTGCTTTCTAAGCAGATGATGTAAAAGGAGAATGAACTAGAAACAGGCTTCAATTAATCTCAAACTAAGAGGTTGCACATGATATATAATACATTAAAAGTTGTACTTTACTTTTAAATTTACAGTTAAATTCTAAAGCACTCCTACTGCAGGTGCAAACACTTGACTGTACATACAGTACAACACCCTTCCAAGAGCCCAGCAATGACTTGGAACAGTAGATGTAAAAACAGTGCAGAGTCCACATGTGAGTGTTTTAAGAAAAAACCATGGTCAAACCATTGAGCTTGAGTCTTAGGATAATGGCTTGCAGAGCTGAAGCTAAAGACTAGGCTGTGAATGAGCACAAAGACAGGGTAACTTCGTATTTCATGTTTCGGTGTGATCTTGAAAAGACAAATGAACAAAGAATCAGGGGTTGGTAAATGAACAAAAGTCAGGTCTTAGAATATCAGGTTAGATATGAACTAGGGTTTCCCAGGTGGCGCTGGTGGTAAAGAACCCACCTGCCAATGCAGAACACACAAGTGAGGTGGGTTCAGTCCCTGGATTGGGAATAGACTCTGGAGAAGGGCATAGCAACCCACTCCAGTATTCTTGCCTGGAGAATCCCATGGACAGAGGAGCCTGGTGGGCTACAGTCTATGGACTGTATGGGTTGCAGAGTCGGACGTGACTGAAGCGACTTAGCATGCATGCACACGGATATTGAGCTATACCAAAGTTTGAGTCAGCACTACGGACAGCTCCCAAGAATTATGCCTGTTGCCATAGTATCTAAGAGGAGGTGACAAAATAAAATGCATCTAGATACATCTAACAGGTGGGAAAAGTGAATGAATAAGCTAGTATTTAGGCAGTGAGGGAGAACGGTGACAAACAGGAAATTACAGAACTTTTCAAATGGAGAAATGGAGCAGCTACTGATCAACTCCAGCCAGTTGGTTCTGCAGGAATGCAGGCTTCATGTTACTGGAGTTTCCAGAAATGAAAAATCAATTCCAGAGTTGCAGAAAATTCAGACATTTAAGATGACATCTTATAATTTTAATGATTTTGGCAACTCAAAATTAAAACAAAAAACACACCTGTAAACATGGCTTTGACTCTGATTTCTTTTAAGGCAGTTTTGGTTTCAAGTGAAAAAGGCTTTATCCTTGTTGACCAATGAGTCTTTGGTGTTTTGTCAATGGCATATCTAGTTATTTTACCCACTTCAGCCTGATATTTAAAAAATTGGATCATGTTTTCCACTACTTGTACTCCTCAGTGGCTTCCAATTACATTCATAATAAAGTAAGAGCTCCTAATGTGGTTTTCAAGACTCTGAATGATGCTCTTTGCCTGCCTCTGCAACCTCATCTTATCCCTTTCTTCACCAGCTCACTATTTCTCAGATATGGCCTTCTTCTTTTATTTCCTTGGACATGCCAAATTTTTCCTATAGTAGAGTTTTATACATTTTAATTTTCTTCTCTTAAATAATTCCCCTTTCTGCCTGTGTCCGCTAAGTGTCTCATTCTTTCATTCAGTAATCATCTTAAACATTATGTTCTCTAAGAGGCTCCCACTGACCATCTAATCTTTTTTTAAAATTAAATTTTTATTTTTATTTTGCTTTACAATACTGTATTGGTTTTGCCATACATTGACATGAATCTGCCACGAGTGTACATGAGTTCCCAATCCTGAACCCCCCTCCCACTTCCCACCCTATATCATCTCTCTGGATCATCCCCGTGCAACAGCCCCAAGCCTCCTGTATCCTGTATTGAACATAGACTGGTGATTCGTTTCTTACATGATAGTATACATGTTACAATGCCATTCTCTCAAATCATTCCACCCTCTCCCTCTCCCTCAGAGTCCAAAAGTCTGTTCTATACATCTGTGTCTCTTTTGCTGTCTCGCATACAGGGTTATCATTACCATCTTTCTAAATTCCATACATATGTTTTAGTTTACTGAATTGGTGTTTTTCTTTCTGGCTTACTTCACTCTGTATAATTGGCTCCAGTTTCATCCACCTCATTAGAACAGATTCAAATGTATTCTTTTTAATGGCTGAGTAATACTCCATTGTGTATATGTACCACAGCTTTCTTATCCATTCATCTGCTGATGGACATCTAGGTTGCTTCCATGTCCTGGCTATTATAAACAGTGCTGCGATGAACACTGGGGTACACGTGTCTCTTTCAATTCCGATTTCCTTGGTGTATATGCCCAGCAATGGGATTGCTTAAAAAATTGCAAATAGAACTGATCATCTAATCTAACTGGTCCTCCAGGTTACTCTATCATAGGCTCCTCTTTATTCATACCATAAGCTGAATGTAATTTGAGCTTTTAAAAATTGCTTGTTTCCATATTAATTATCTGTCTGAACTAATTTGATTTTAAGCCAGTGTAAGGATAGGAAACATGTCTATCTTGATCACTGATGAAGCCTAGATGTCTAATACACAGTAGACATTAATAAATATGAATGAATAGATCATTGTGTAAGAGGACTTGAAAGATTTATGTCTTTCATATGTTGATATGGTGCTGAATTCTTTGGGCCTATATCATCTAGAGCAGTGTTTCTCAAGTTTAAGTGAGGTGTTTGCCTCATTAATGAAAAATTGTATTGATGGCCATTCAGTACACTTTAAGTTATTTTTATTACATTAAATGTAATATATATATAATATAGAAAAATATATAATAAAATATATATTGGTATAAATGTCTCTTGTTTATAGCTTTTATAAAATTATACAATTTGCTTAAAAATTAAGTTATAAACAAATCTATATAAAAGCAGTTCAGTTCAAATGAATAATATTTAGTTAATGTTATAGGTAATATTTTGTGACATAAAATTTCCTCAGATGAAATATGAAATGTTTCTGTGCTTTTTTTCCATAATACATATGCAGATAGTACCTGTTCACATAAGAATATTAAATAGAATTAATAATTTCTGGGTTTGTTTATTAATAGAAGTATTTGACCTTATACTTAACCAAATCCTGCTAGAAACTCTAAAATGTTAAATTTAATTATGTATTATTCCAAAATTTTTTCACTTCAAAATAAAGGCAGTGTTACTGAAAACTACTTTATTTTATGTGAACTAGTTGGACTTGGGAAGAGAGAAATTTCTCATTGCACATTTGCTATTTATTCTTGCTATGAATGAGTTGTTGCAATAATGGTATGCTCAGAGCTGGGATTTCTGTAATACATCTGCCAGCAAAATAAAATGTCTTCTTATTGCTGAGACACGACTACTTTCGAGTTTTCAAAAGTCAGATGAATACTCCATTTTCTCTGTTTGAGCTAGCACAAACAATTTTTATTTGCTGCATGGTGATTTCATTTGACCTTTACTTTGAGTAAAGCAGATCATAATCAAAGCCAGAAATATTTGCTCCAAAATTTTGTGTCAATAATCAGTTATAAAGTCATCAGCCAGTTGCCCTAGAATTTGTCTACCTTCAAATATATAGACATATATACATATATATGCAAACCGTATATTTTTATGTGTAATATATATAAGGATATGGGCTTCCCAGTGGCTCAGTGGTAAAGAACTCGCCTGCCAATGCAGGAGATGCCAGAGACATGGGTGTGATCCCTGGGTTGAGCAGATCCGCTGGAGGAGAAAACAGCAACCCACCGCAGTATTATTGCCTGAAAAATCCCATGGACAGAGGAGTAGCTACAGTCCATGGGGTCACAAAGGATCAGACTGAGTGACTGAGCACACATAAATGGATATATATATCTGTGTGTATGAATAAAACATTTAAAATTTAAATTTTCATGGGCACCCATTACTCTACCTTTTACTTAAGAAACGATGTATTAGAAGATCCGACTATGTTTCAACTCCCAGAATCCTGGGCACTGACTATGGTAGATGACATTCTAGACCAGTCTTGAAACACAGAGGCTTAAAATAAAAATACAAAGAAGAAACTCTCTAGTAAATGCATTGTCTTTGAACTGACCTTTGGCCTGGGGAAGGGCCAGTAGTTCTGGGAGCACCATTCTTCGGGTTTTCTGGAATTGTGCTTCAGGAGATTCCATTTGCGTAAATAGCAATACAATGTGAGTAGCACCTCCTAGAGCTGTTTAAGGTGGGCCTGGTTCATTCAGCAGAGAGAAAGTGCTCAACCCTTTATCCACCTCTGTTCGGCCTAGGTCCATAGAGAGAAATGCACACTTTTCCCATTCTAGCTCTCACAGCCAACCATTTGCTTTGGTATTAGTTTAAAAGAGATATTCACATTCTGAAAATTGGTTTTGTGTATAGTGAATCTTTTACCTTGGAGAGTAATGAAGGCAGAACAGCAGGCTGTAGCTTGCTTTCTGTGGAGAGATGTGACAGGTGGTCAGCATCCATCCCCTGTACTTCTGTCATATGCTAACCTGGATTGAAGGGTCTGCAGGTTCTAGAGCAAGTCTAAATCAAGAAAAACGGATGTGTCTTTTTTCAGGGGAATGGAATGATCCTCTTGTATCTGATAGTTGGGTGCTCTTTTGCATGGAAATGAGAACCTTTTCTCCACAGTCACATATGCTACATGTAATTAAGAAAATAATGGCTTCCTCATATCCAAAGTGAAAAAGCCAAAGCCTTAAGCTTTGGGTTTATTCATAGTTTGGCTTTACAACAATTCTTATTTCCTATTGCTATTTATCATAGCCCATGTGATTGTTGCGTGAGTACTTTCTTGCCTTTGCCACCAAAGAAACTCATACAGTAGCCTCTGTGTGTGTGTGTATTTTTTTTTCTATCTCAAATGTCTTTCAGCTTCCTTTCAATTAACCCAGATACTATATTTCTGTCAAGCTCTACCTTAACCATACTTCTACTTGTTGGCAACTGACACTGCAATGATCACTCTGTGGTGTGAATCATTTTCATTGTTTACATATGCAGCTTATAACATTAATTCACCCCTGTATTTTAGGAGTCATTTCTCCTTCTATTATGTGTATGTCAATTGAATTGATGTTTGCTAAATATCTGTTTGTGAATGGTTTCATTTTAGCATCTCAAGGAAATATAACCACGTGAAATATATTCTACCCATAAGGGGTTCATAGTCTACTAAGAGAAATAAGATATTTTCACAGGCAACCATTATGTAAATTTTTGTTTGTTTGTTTATTTGACTTTGTTTGCTTTAAGAACAAGTAAGGTACCTATAAGGGGCAATAGGAATTTAAAGAGTGAGGGATTACAATTAGTGGTGGTATGTGAATCCTGGTGAAGGATGTTAGGGTTTCCCAAGCGGCGCAGGTGGTAAGAATTTGCCTGCCAAGGCAGGAGCTGCAGGAGACACAGGCTTGATCCGTGAGTTGGGAAGATCCCCTGGAGGAGGAAATGGTAACCCACTCCAGTATTCTTGCCTGCAAAATTCTATGGACAGAAGAGCCTGGTGGGCTACAGTCCATGGGGTCGCCAAGAGTCGAACATGACTGAGGACATAGAGGTCTGATGAAGGAGGTAGCATTTGAACTGGATTTTGAGACATGGGCAGATTTTTGCAGGCAAAAATGGAGAATCCTTGGAGGAAAAATAACAAGAACAAAAGGATCTAAGTGGCTATATGTGAGGAAAGCAGAGAATAATGGGGTGCTTAAAAATGAAGGACTGCAGGTTCCTTGGCCATTAGAGCTTATAAAAATGAGTAGTAGACGAGACAGGAAGCATAAATTGCAGCCAGGCTGTACAAGACAATAAATCCTATTCTAAAGTCTTTATTCTTTAGATGATGGAAAGTTGAAAACTTTGAACATGGAAATGAGTCCATCAGTGCTTTACCATGCCCATTTTGTCTTTCCAACCAGGTTAGATGCTATTCATTTTGAGGAAATCCTATTTTGTAAATAATGAAGAATTTATGAAGCTCTTTCACATTATCTCATGTCATTCTATTGATAGAGCTTTTTTTTATTATTGAAGTATAATTGATTTATGTTGCTGTGTTAGTTTCTGGTGTATGGCACAGTGACTCAGTTACATATCTGTGCGTGCTGAGTCACTTCAGTTGTGTCCAACTCTTTGTGACACTGTGCACTGTAAGCTGCCAGGCTCCTGTATCCATGGGATTCTCCAGGCAAGAATACTGGAGTGAGTTGCCATGTCCTCTTCCAGGGGATCTTCCTGACTCAGGGATTGAACCTGTATCTCTTATGTCTCCTGCGTTGGTAGGGGGGTTCTTTACCGCTGGCACCATATGTATATATTCTTCTTCATTTTATTTTCCATCCTGTTTATTACAATATATTGAATATAGTTCCCTGTACAGTACAGCAGGACCTTGTTTGCTTTATATATAGTAATTTATATCTGCTAATCCCCAAATCGTAATTTATCCCTCCCCCACCCACTTTGCCTTTTGGTAACCAAGTTTATTTTCTTTGTCTGTGAGTCTGTTTCTGTTTTGTTAAAAAAAATTCATTTGTATCATATTTTAAATTCCACATGCAAGTGATAGCCTATGACATTTGTCTTCTCTGACTTACTTCACTTGCTATGAGAATCTCTAGGCCTAGCCATGTTGCTGCAAATGACATTATTTTCATTCTTTTTTATGGCTGAGTAGTGTTTGTGTGTGTGTGTGTGTACTTCTTCTTTATCAACTATTAATAACTGGGAAATTATCCTTTTCTTTTACTGGTGAGGGGAAGAGTCTCAGAAAGTTGTAGTGCTCTGCACATAGTCACAGGCTACAAGGAACAGAGTCAGGAATTTAACCGTATCTTAAGATTCATATGCCACACTTTTCTTCTTTGCAGTGGTACCTGTCCACTTCTCAGTGTAATTTTTCATCATTCATTAAATGAGGATCCATAGATCCTCAAAAATTATGTAGTATATAAATACGTTTATGTTATTTTTTTCTCACATGCATTTTGCTTAGTTCTTGTTCCTAAAACACTAAGGATGCAATATCTTCTGTGACTGAGGTTCAAGACCCAAATTTGGAAACCCATAATGATCCCCTGTAATGAGGCGCAGTGTTCTTACCATTCTCAGCAGTGGTGAGGTTAGTATGTGATAATGATATAGCATCCAACTCTTGGACCCAGGAGACCCCATTAGTTGCAGCTTCTAAAATCATCCTACCTTCTTCAGATGGCCTCTTGGCCTCTTCATAATTAAACAAGTGAAAATATGCTTAACAGACTCTAAGGTTTATTCTTGGTCTCCGATGAGTATAGACTCTGAGAACAATTGAGCATCACACAAAATGAAGTGGTAGAGGTGCTTTTGACTAGAGTTTACAGAAAATATAACTCAGTGTAGCTTAAGTACCAAGAAGGTTATCTGGCTAGCTTTACTGAAAAATCCAGAAGTAGACTAGATTTCAGTGTTGGCTGGCCTAGTGATGCATAACTCTCTCATCAGGAGCTTGACTTCTCATTTCTTGCTCAGATGGGCAAGACATCTGCAGTTTTCATTCTTAGGCTGATTCCAGCTGTGGTTGTAGATGGGGTATAGATAGGATGCTGCCTGAAGCAAATTGGAACTTTATCCAGTGGGACAGTGTGTGTATAACTGAACAAAAATTTAAAAAAATCTCTGTGACTGGAGAATTGTTATTCATTAATTGCTATAGACTTAGTTTATCTTAAACAAACTTAAATGGGTAGGATTACCTTGGCTGATACAGATTATTAGGATTTATCCCTAAGCTGGGGGATAATGGTAAATCCTGTCAAAACAAAATTTTTGCTGTCCAGTTAATAGTGAAAGGAAAAACAAGTGTCTACTACACATCAGGATGAAAGATATTTTGTAAGCCATCCAAGCCATTTATGCTTTTTTCTCATTTTAAAGAGTTTTTTTTTTTTAAACTCATGTCAACATACTTTTATATGAAATTTGTATCGGAGACTGCTAATGAAGTCTTTACTCAGCAAACCCTAGAGGCCTTTGAAGTGAAATTTCTTTTATATACGATATTCTGAATAAGACAGGCAGTGAATGAAAAATTTCATCTGTCAGCATTATAGTTATTTCATTTTGGCGGGGAGGTTAAATTCAGCATGTTGTTTTAGAAAAGTAAATTAAGCATACAGAGCATTAAACAGCACTGTTCTTCCCTGATTAGATCTGACCATTTAGAATGCCATCTCCTTTGATTTAATTTTTAGTGCATATTGAAGTAATTAATCTGTGTTAGCTCAACAAGTAGACGAAGAAAATACGTTGATCAATCAATAGCAGTTGGAAAATGTCAAAAGAGCAACTTATTTGGAGTCCCTTCTAAGAAATGAATGACTTAAAAAAGCAAACAAACAAAGTATATTACATATGCCGTGGCTCTGGATGGCCTTTGCTGTGTCTCATATTGCTAGTGTGAGGACTTTGGGTAGAAACTTTTTATGTTGGTTTTGTTAGGGAGATTTGGAAGTGCTTGTAATGTTTTCCCATTGTGACATGTTTGCTTTCTGTATTTAGTAATTATTCCACTCAATTGGCAACATCACTTTAAAAATACCTTATTCTTTTGTTGTTTCTATACATGGAAGCCCTATTTGCCTCAGATTCCTCTTGAAAGAGAGGACTGTCTTCTCTATTAGCCAGCATATACTTTTTTCCATTGGTGAGCACAGAAATCATATCATTTCTACTCTGAGTGACTTACTGGGATCAGTTATGGACTCTCAAACTGACATTCAACATGTTAGTTGTTTCTGGAGAAGAAGGAAGGAATTTAATGTTGAGATTTACAGTATGATCATACCAAGTGGAATGTTAGGATCCCATGGTACTGGTTTTATCAAAGAAAGAATGGATGTTACAGGCAAGGGTGAGAAGAATGTTGAGGTTCTTTTGCAAAGTCTCATTATTATTTATTTCCTCTATTCTGTTTCTCTCATTATCAGCATTTAGTACTAAAATTGTTTCAGTTGGAGCATCACTAGATTTTCTGATCTCTTTTCTTTATACTCAGCAATTCTACTTGCTTGTGCCAACTGATTGTTCCCAGAGTACTGATGTGCTCTCTGCTTTTATCTTTTCACTTTCGGTATGACAACCCAGAAAATCTTTATCCCTTTTCCCAATCCAGATTCTTTCTTTTAAACCCAGGTTGGCTTGTACCTGTGCTGCAAACCCTTCCCCAATACTCAAGGCTATTTTCTAAATTTATATGCTATCCTCTTTAGAGTCTTCATCAATGATAATTTTTATTTTTAAAGCTCATCCATCTTGCTCTTTTAATAAACATTATACACCTTAATATTCTAGGGGGTGGGGAGGCAATTTAGATTTTTCAGTCCCTGAACTGAACACACACACCCAGGAGGCAGTCAATTAAAATGGATTGAATGAAGCAGGCAGCATTATTATGAAAACATAAAACATGATTTTGTTTAATCAGACCAGGTTAATAGATTTATTCTATTTTCCTCTCCATCTTACACAAACCCACCATTCAGGAGCAAGGAATATGCCTTTATTTGTTTTGGTTTATTAGTGGGAGATGGGCGAGTTTGTAGACTTTTCTTCATGTATCATTTTGTTTGGTGAACAAGAAACTAGGTAATGCTTACTGTCGCCCAGGTTTTTTTGAGTTGGACAACTGAAATAAAGAAGTTGACCAAATCAGTGTTGCTAAGAGTTCATTGACCTTACTGGCTACATATTGCAATAACATCTGACCCAGATAGAGGCTGGGACTTTTGGCAGGTAGGCATCTCTCGGGGACTCATCCTACTGCTCGTTCTCTCAAAGCTACTGATGTCTGCTGGAAGGATGAGGGTGCTGGACTCTAAATGTAGGCTGAACTGTGTGCTTTCCAGTGGCCTCCTTTATTATGAGGAGAAGAAGGGAGACGCAGGCATATTGCCTGTGCAAAAGAGAATTCATTTCCTGTATCCAGCAAAAGAGGAACTGGAAAGGGAGCAGGGTTGAGCTGTAGATGAGAGCACACGTGCATGGCATTTTGGTTTTTGTTTTCAGGCTTCTGCATGGATTTAAATTTTTTTAGAGTGTAGTTGCTTTACATAGTGTGTTTGTGTCTCCTGTCAGCAGAGTGAACCAGTTATGTGCATGTTGTTTGACAGTGCTTTTCAAATAGCATGCCTCCTTTAGGCTGCCATGTTTGATCAATGCATGCTCTGAGAGATTTATTCTGTTTTATGATGTCTGTTCTGTGGAAATGTGGGGTGAGCAGGTTCTGAGCAGAGCAAATTTGTAGTAAGAATTCAGACACATAGCAGAACATCAAGATAATGCCGCTGGAATGTTGCATACTAACTGGAGTAGGGACAGCTGTTTTCTTTGGAGTTTATGCAAGTCAGCAGTTATACTGATACAGTGACTAACATCTGAAGAGCAACTAATGATATTAATGTAAAAGGTATAATTTTCAGTTTTGTAAATTTCCTTTTTCTTTCAGAGTGTTCACCTTTTAATGGCTTGAAGTATGCTGTCATGCAATCTAGTGTTTGAAAATTTTATCTCAATCACAGGATGACTGAAAACCATTAATATACAGTAAAGATACATTTGTACAGAGTGATGAGAAAAGTTCCTGAAAAGTTACGTATGTACAGAGTGATGAGAAAAGTTTCTGGAAAGTTATACTCGGGGAATACTGATGGATGTTGGCATTTATTAGATAAAAATCTGTACATTTTTAAATACTTTACTGCTGCTGCTGCTAAGTCGCTTCAGTCGTGTCCAACTCTGTGCAACCCCATAGACGGCAGCCCACCCGGCTCTCCCATCCCTGGGATTCTCCAGGCAAGAGTACTGGAGTGGGTTGCCATTTCCTTCTCCTATGCATGAAAGTGAAAAGTGAAAGTGAAGTTGTGTCTAACTCCTAGCGATCCCGTGGACTGCAGCCTACCAGGCTCCTCCATCCATGGGACCTTCCCAGCAAGAGTACTGGAGTGGGTTGCCATTGCACTTTACACAGTACTTTAAGGTATCATATATTGTTTCATTTGAACCCCAAAAGATTATTATGGGTTAGGGACATAGTAATGTAGTGTATGGTTTGGAGTCAGACTAGGGTCAGGGTTTAAATTCTGACTTTATCTCTTACTAGCTGTAAGATTATAGGTAAGTTACTTAACGTAAGGTAACAAGAGTCAGTTTTCTTATCAGTAAAATGGGAGACAACAGGAGTACCAGCTTCCTAGGTTATTGTGATAAGTAAAGTGAAAGTGAAGTTGCTCAGTCATGTCCTACTCTTTGCGACCCCGTGGACTGTAGCCCACCAGGCTCCTCCGTACATGGGATTCTCTAGGCAAGAATACTGGAGTGGGTTGCCATTTCCTTCTCCAAGGAATCTTCCCGACCCTGGGATCGAACCCAGGTCTCCTGCATTGCAGGCAGACACTTTAACCTCTGAGCCACCAGGGAAGCCCTTTGTGATAAGTAAGGGAGATAAAAATGGTACTTGGAAAGTTGTAAGTTTTCAATATGTATTTCCTATGAGAGGTTGGATAGAGAAAAGACATTATTATATATCTTTGAAAGATATATCTTTTATATATCTTTTAAAGAAAAGATATTATTTGACCTTGAAAAGGTCAAAAGACTCACCCAAGGTCAGAGAGTTGAAATCGAACTAGGTCTCAGGCCTACTTCCTACAAGCTTGTGCTTGTGTTCAGGAGCTCAGTTGGGTCCAACTCTTTGTGACCCCATGGAATGTAGCCTGCCATGCTCATCTGTCCATGGGATTCTCCAGGCAGGAATACTGGGGCGGATTGCCAGTTCCTTCTCCATGGGATCTTCCCAACCCAGGGATTGATTCCACCTCTCCTGTGTCTTCCGCATTGTAGGCAGATTCTTTACCACTGAACCACCATGGAACCCCCCTACTACATACCAACGGTATTTTAATTTTATCAGTTCTTAGCAGAGCTCAATATAGAACTTTGGTCTATACTTTTCACAAGCCAGAGTGCTTACCAGTGGCATAAACCTGTAACCCATTGGTACCCACGTGCAAAATCAATTTCTCAAGAACTGAATCAAGTATCTAATTAAATGACGTAAAATAAAGTACAGTTGCTTAGTTCCTGATTAGAAAGCACTGAAGTTTCTGTTTATAGGAACTTTCTTTTCTGTTATGAACTTGAAAGATGGATATGATCAAACAGCATATTTAAGTATTAATATCAATATGTTCAGTTCAGTTCAGTTGCTCAGTCATGTCTCACTCTTTGCGACCCCATGGACTGCAGCATACCAGGCTTCCCTGTCCATTACCAACTTCTATACCTTGTTCAAACTCATGTCCATTAAGTCAATGATGCCATCTAATCATCTCATCCTCTGTCATCCCCTTCTCCTCACGCCTTCAATCTTGCCCAGCATCAGGGTCTTTTCTAATGAGTCAGTTCTTTGCATCAGGTGCCCAAAGTATTGGAGCTTCAGCTTTAGCTTTAGTCCTTCCAATGATTATTCAGGATTTCCTTTAGTATTGACTGGTTTGATCTCCTTGCAGTCCATGGGACAGTTAGTTCTTAACTATCCATGCTCATTTGTCTAGTATGAATAATTTTTTAGCTCATTTTCCACACTAGATCAAATCATTCTGTGTATATTTTTGAGCCAGTCTTGATTTGTCCCCCATCCCTTCCTTTACCTTCCACCTGAAGAACCGGTATACTTGTAGAGACTTGAAATTCAATATAAATGAATTCAATATAAAAATATAATTATGTTACATAATCACTGGGAATAAAGTATCTTGTACATTAGTAATAAATTTGGCTGTTTTGCTCACTCATTGTTTCTGCTCACTCTTTATTGTCTGTTAATACAATTAAAATTGTACACCTTACTGCAATAGAATGTTCTCTGTTATTTGGAAGACTTTGAGCTGACTACTTTGCCAACAAAGGTCCATCTAGTCAAGTCTATGGTTTTTTCAGTGGTCATGTATGCGAGAGTTGGACTGTGAAGAAAGCTGAGTGTCGAAGAATTGATGCTTTTGCACTGTGGTGTTGGAGAAGACTCCTGAGAGTCCCTTGGACTGCAAGGAGAGCCAACCAGTCCATTCTGAAGGAGATCAACCCTGGGTGTTCTTTGGAAGGAATGATGCTAAAGCTGAAACTCCAGTACTTTGGACACCTCATGCAAAGAGTTGACTCATTGGAAAAGACTCTGATGCTGGGAGGGATTGAGGGCGGGAGGAGAAGGGGATGACAGAGGATGAGATGGCTGGATAGCATCACTGACTTGATGGATGTGAGTCTGAGTGAACTCTGGGAGTTGGTGATGGACAGGGAGGCCTGGCGTGCTGAAATTCATGGGGTCTCAAAGAGTCGGACACGACTGAGAGACTGAACTGACTGACTGACTGACTGAACTGTATAATCTTCTGTTTGTGCCTTCAGGTCCCCTCTCTATTCTCACATCTCTGCTTTTTACCTAAGAGGCTGACCTGTGTGAATTCTCCAAGGGGTTCCTATAGACTCTGGCTATTTATTGGGTTTATCTCCCCCTTGGCAGGTTCGATCCCTGTGTTGGGAAGATCCCCTGGAGAAGGAAATGGCAACCCACTCCAGTATTCTTGCCTGGAGAATCCCATGGACAGAGGAGCCTGAGCGGGCTACAGTCCATGGGGTCGCAAAGAGTCGGACACAACTGAGAGACTTCACTTCACTTGGCAGGAGATGGAGGGAGAGAGAATGATATCCAAGTATTTGTTCTTGTGAAGCCACCTAGAGCTGCCTGGGACAGAAGGTCCTAACTCTTTTCTGGGTAATACGGGTTGCACAGCTTTTGCTGCCTCTGGTTTTTAGTAACTCCTCTTTCTTCCTTCAAGCTAGTAGAGCTCTGCTGGTACTAGCCATGAATTTCTCCACTCTCCTACTTTCCTTGCACTTTGCTCCCCATTCTGTAGTCAGTCCTTTGTAAATGAACCCACCTCAAATCATTGTAACTTAGGAGTGCCCTATGGGATCTAATCTCGGAGAAGGCAACGGCAACCCACTCCAGTACTCTTGCCTGGCAAATCCCATGGACGGAGGAGCCTGGTGGGCTGTGGTCCATGGGGTCGCTAGGAGTCGGACACGACTGAGAGACTTCACTTTCACGCATTGGAGAAGGAAATGGCAACCCACTCCAGTGTTCTTTCCTGGAGAATCCCAGGGATGGGGGATCCTGGTGGGCTACCGTCTCTGGGGTCGCACAGAGTCGGACATGACTGAAGTGACTTAGCAGCAGCAGCAGCAGCAGCAGCAGCAGCATGGGATCTAGTCTGATACCAGTCTCAATCATTAGAAAGCCTTTATAGGATATTTGCTCATATATAGTCCCAATTGTATTAACCCTGGACCCATTCAACATGTCACTATTGCTTTCAGGGTAAAGATCATCCAAGTTCATTTATAATTTGGCTATAATCAATCTTTCCTTCTCTATCCTCACTAACTCCTCTGGATACCCTCTCTTCTAACAAACTTAGCCCATTACCTCTCTAATCCTTAGTGAGTCACTTTGGGAAAGTCCACGTTACCCTTCTGTTTTCAGATCCTAAATTTTAAGCTGCTTTTCTGGCACTTTCTTGTGATGGTGGTACTTTCAGTGGTAATTCCATAAGAAGGCACTGTGGAAATTAATACCATCAAAATAGAGAGCATATTGCTGATGGCTTTGAGGACTTTAGACTTAATGCTATTTGATTTATTGGATATTTCTTAAGTACTTCCTGTGTGTTGTTATAAAATGATGAAGAATTCATTAGGGGTCATGGAGAGGGGTGGTAAGAGTCAAGCGTTGGAGTCGAACAGTTACGATTCATATCTGGATTCTACCGCTTATTAGTCAGGACCTCAGAGCTCATTCTGTCATCTTTAAACAAAGAGAATATTTTCCTCACAGGTTGCTATGAGGAGTAAATGAGATAGGCTTTGTGCCAAGCCCTTTATATAAGTGGATATAGAAAAAAAGGTATCAAAATTATAGCTATCATTATTAATTTTCTGTTTTCCTCCTCTTTAAAGTATAAAACCTCCCATGTGAGCCTTGAAACCACTATTTATGTGATGCATGGAAAGTCTGTCCAGGTGAGTTTCAGGGATCTGTCTCACTGGTCAATATTTTGAGCTTTAGGCTTGCATGGGGATCAAATAATTTTATTTCTTGGCTGTTTGATGATAGTTTTGGGAGTTCACAAGTTGTAGCATTATTTTCTGGATTCCTTAGGCTGGTTTTCAGCAGGATTTTATCTATAGCTATCTAGCTCTTTGACTATAATGATTTTAGGCTTGCAAGTAGTGAACTTGCAAAAGGATGGTTTATGGCTATTCGATCAGGATCATAGTTTAGATACATAGAGGCTATGACCTGTCACTTCAGACTTCTCTGTCACAGGAACAACTTCTGCAATGATTTTTAATCTTTCTTCCCTTTTCTTTAAAAAAACCATGATATGAGACAGTTGTGTCTGGAAGAACTGGGCTTGTCCTAATGATACTGTAATCCGTAATCATTTTATGGATTCTGGCTTTTCCCCTAATTTTAGCTTTACCACCTCCTGTGTGCTCAGTTGCTTAAGTCGTGTCCGACTACAGGTTCCGCCAGGTTCCTCCATCCTTGGGGTTGCTCCATCCGCCAGGTTCCTCCATCCTTGGGGTTTCTCCAGGCAAGAATACTGGAATGGGTTGCCATGCCCTCCTCCATGGGATCTTCCCGACCCAGGGATCAAGCCTGTGTCTCTCATGTCTCCTGCACTGGCAGGCGGGTTCTTTACCATAGCACCACCTGGGAAGCCCCTTACTGCCTCCTATCAATGTGTGAAGACATTTCTTGCTTTTGTGCCTTATTAATAATTGCTGCATGTATTTCAGTGTTTCTAGAAGCAAAATCAAGGAATAAGCTGATATTCTAGGTCCTTTGAGGTCTGCAGCCATGTCCTTTGCACTCCCAGGTGAACTCTGTTGATATCTACACGAGTTGCCTGTTTCTCAGTGCGTCATTTAACTGGTCAGCCTGTACAGGTTAAGGGGAGAGGATCCTCTGGGTGTGGGCGGAAGCTCTAGAAAGGCCTGGGAACAGCCCTCACTCAGTCCTCACTAACTTTGAGCCAGGACAGACCATTGATTTAGAGTTCTTATACGGGCTTACAAGAGACTCATATTTTAAAACCGAAGTTCTTAGATTAGATGGATCATTTTAATATTTTGCTCTGTTTTTCTTTATAAAACCAGTGGTTTAAAGCTGCTTTTTCTTGAGCTGTGTTTAGTAGCATTTCTTTAGTTATAGATGCAGAACCTCAATTTGAATTGACTTAAGTAAACAGGGAATTTTTAGAAGGATACCAGGATTGCTCACAGGAAAAAAGAGGTGCATGAGTGAGGTTAGATGTGTGATTTTAGGGACTGGACATAGGACTTAAAAGCCTTCAGAGCATTCTGTTGCTCCTACTATTCTCTCTCTTTTTCTCTGTTGGTTCCCTTTCTCTCTCTTCATGCTGTTTGGGCATGGCTGAAGACCGCTGTACCTGTGAACCCAGAACATGAAAAAAGAGTTTTATCCAAACACTTCACTGTATGAAGATGCAAAAGGCTATCATTCTAGCTAATATTCCTGCCTATGTACCCCTTGCTATGACAGAGAAAATACAATGCTATGATTGACTAACTCTGGGTTATATACCTATTTCTGTGGCCTGTGAGGCCAGTGTTCTGTGATTGGAAACTTTATAAAAATCATTTGTCCCTGAAAAGGGGCGGATGTTGCTGCTGGAAGTAGGAAAGAGATTCTGAACTGACAAAAACAACAGATGTCTGAGGCACAAAGGGAAACTAATTTTTAAAGTTATAACTTTTACATCATTAAACAAAACCTGTTTTACCTTATTGCAGAGTTATAGTCATACAAAAATATTTATTTAGTACTTAATGTGCCAGATCATAAAAAGGACATATGATACGTTCCCTGCTCTTAAATTAAAAATAACTAAGTATCAAAAAGATCTTCATGTCCCAGATAACCGTGATGGTGTGATCACTCACCTAGAGCCAGACATCCTGGAATGGGAAGTCAAGTGGGCCTTAGGAAGCATCTCTACGAACAAAGCTAGTGAAGGTGATGGAATTCCAGTTGAGCTATTTCAAATCCTAAAAGATGCTGCTGCTAAAGTGCTGCACTCAGTATGCCAGCAAATTTGGAAAACAGCAGTGGCCACAGGACTGGAAAGGTCGATTTTCATTCCAATCCCAAAGAAAGGCAATGCCAAAGAATGTTCTACTGCACAATTGCACTCATCTCACATGCTAGCAAAGTAATGCTTAAAATTCTCCAAGCTAGGCTTCAATAGTCCATGAACTATTAACTTCCAGATGTTCAAGCTGGATTTAGAAAATGCAGAGGAACCAGAGATCTAATTGCCAACATCTACTGGATCATGGAAAAAGCAAGAGAGTTCCAGAAAAACAGCTGCTTTTGCTTTATTGACTACCCCCAAAGCCTTTGACTATGTGGATCACAGCAAACTGTGGAAAATTCTGAAAGAGATGGGAATACCAGACCACCTTACCTGCCTCCTGAGAAATCTGTATACAGGTCAAGAAGCAATAGTTAGAACCGAACATGAAACAATGGACTGGTTCCAAACTGGGAAAGGAGTACATTAAGGCTGCATATTGTCACCCTTTCTTATTTAACTTATATTCATAGTACATCATTGGAGAAGGAAATGGCACCCCACTCCAGTACTCTTGCCTGGAAAATCCCATGGACAGAGGAGCCTGGTAGGCTGCAGTCCATGGGGTCGCTGAGTCGGACATGACTGAGAGACTTCACTTTCACTTTTCACTTTCATGCATTGGAGAGGGAAATGGCAACCCACTCCAGTGTTCTTGCCTGAAGAATCCCAGGGATGGGGGAGCCTGGTAGGCTGCCGTCTGTGGGGTTGCAGAGTCGGACACGACTGAAGCGACTTAGCAGCATAGTACATCATGCGAAATGTCGGGCTGGATGAAGCACAAGCTGGGATCAAGATTGCTGGGAGAAATATCAATAATCTCAGATATGCAGATGACATCATCCTTATGGCAGAAAATGAAGAAATAAAGAGCCTATTGATGAAGGTGAAAGAGGAGAGTGAAAAAGTTGGCTTAAAACTCAACATTCAGAAAACTAAGATCATGGCATCTGTTCCCATCCCTTCATGGCTAATAGATGGGGAAACAATGGAAACAGTGACAGACTTTATTTCTTGGGCTCCAAAATCACTGCAGATGGTGACCACAGCCATGAAATTAAAAATTGCTCGCTCCTTGGAAGAAAAGCTATGACCAACTTAGACCACATATTAAGCAGAGACATTACTTTGCTAACAAAGGTCTGTCTAGTCAAAGCTATGGTTTTTCCAGTAGTCATGTATGTAGGTGAGAGTTGGTCTATAAAGAAAGCTGAGCACAGAAGAATTGATGCATTTGAACTGTGGTGTTGGAGAAGACTCTTGAGAGTCCCTTAGACTGCAAGGAGGTCCAACCAGTCCATCCTAAAGGAGATCAGTCCTGGGTGTTCATTGGAAGGACTGATGCTAAAGCTGAAACTCCAGTACTTTGGCCACCTGATGCGAAGAGTTGACTCATTGGAAAAGACCCTGATGCTGGGAAAATTTGAAGGTGGGAGGAGAAGGGGACAATAGCAGATGAGATGGTTGAATGGTATCACTGACTCAATGGACAGGAGTTTGAGCAAGCTCCGGGAGTTGATGATGGATAGGGAAGCCTGGTATGCTACAGTCCATAGGGTCGCAAAGAGTTGGACACGACTGAGTGACTGAACTGAACTGATATATTTGCCTGGTTTTCTTCCCTGTACTGTGTAACACACACCCACAGGCCTCAGTGGGTTCTAACAGTAAATATTTACTCATACTTGCATTCCATGAGTGCTGTAGGTCATGAGTCCTGGAGTCTGGGTAGCTCTGTTTCATATACCTTTTACATCCTGGAATTCATGCTGAAAGGGTAACCCCTGTTGATAAATGATGTTCTTATGATGGAGGACAAGAATAAGAAAGCTTGAGCCAAACCATGCTTCATGTTAAGAATTTCTGTTTAATGAGAGCAAACATCTGTTCACACAGTTCTTTTAGCCAACACATGTCACATGGCCAAGCCCAATGTCAATGAAGTGGGAATGTGGCCCTGTCCCAAATAATATATGACAAGTCACAAACAGTGAATAGAAGGGGAACAAGTTGTTGAGGACAATACTGTTACAGTTAACAAAGCAATGTTGAGTTTTCACTCTTACTCATTTACTATGTGTTTGAAAAAACAAAATAGTGGTAAATGATTAACAATTATCATTATTTTTCTTTTGACTAGATGGCTTTAGATAGGGTATAGTCAGCCTAAGTCACTCTTTAGTTATTATCCTGGATTCTCCAACCATGTACGCAGGCTCTGATGACTGCTGTGTCTTTGGTTGCTGTGTCTATAGTAATCACCTACTCATGATAAACAGTTTCAAGTAATGTCAGCTGGTCTAAAAATCTTGTTGGAAGTAAGTATGGGACTAAATCAGTATAAACATCCACAAACTAGTCTCAGCCAAGGTTAAGTCAAACCGCAGTGGTTTGAAGGATGAGGTGCAGTTCAGAATTTCTCTCTGATGCTAAGCTTCATTTGGTCCCAAAACATACCCTGTGTCTTCTGTCCTCCACTTCCTCTGTTCAAACATTTATTAATTTATTGAACACACAGTAAGAGTGAGGGTTGCAGAGATGAGTAAAATCAAAGGTTCTGCACTCAAAGAAATCACAGTAAGTAGAGTGAAATGCATGCAAATTATAGAAAAATTTTCAAGTACAGAAATAGCATTAAAAATAAAGTAACCAAATGGCTCTTGATCCTGCAGGAGATGGCAGACATGGAGATAGGGAGAGACTCCACAGAACAAATGACACTTGAACAGAATAGGGAATATTTAGGAAGAAATTGAACTTATGCTTAGGAGGACCATCTAGGAGGAATAGCAGGCACAAACTTGAAGTCATACAGACACAGACTTTTTATTTATTCTTAATGCCCCTGAGAGCAAGAGACTTAGGGGTCAGTCCCCTTGCTGGAGCAAAGAGAGTGTGACTTATGTCCCCTTCCCTTTTCTTCTTTGTGATAGCTGGAAGTTCTTTAGATGTTTATACCTTTGGGGAGTTTCTGGGAAATTATAATTCTTCAAGTTTTTATTTTGGAGGTCCTTGAGCTGTGGGGCCTTTGGGGGTCTTTGGACTCTAAGAGATGGCAGGAATCAGAGGGAGAAAAATCCAGGTAACAACATGGGATGGCATCTGGGTTTCTTACGAAAGTGTTATCAAAGGAAACAAGACATTTTATTCCAACTTCACGTAGTACAGCAGGAGGGGGTGATGGGGAGTCCATCCTGATGCAGGCAACGAGGGGGTGCACTGTCCATATAAGATTTAAAAGCATTGATAAATCCAAATAAAATCTACATGTGTTGATTATTAGTGTGTGCAGGCAAGGCTCAATAGCATCTTCTCCCCTGGAAAAAATCTACTGCAGTTGCTTATAGTTGCGTTTTAAGATTGCATGCATGAACTTGGAATTAGCACACTTGAAATTACTTATTCCTTACATGTATATATGACTCACTGCTGTTCACCTGTCACAACATTGTTAATTGGCTATATTCCAATAAAGAGTTAGAAATTACTTATCTTTTAAGACACTGTATTCAATATGGATATTAATTTGGAAACCTCCCAGGAATACAGTCAGTCCTCAGATACGTGTGAACTCAGATATGTGTGTTCATTTTGAGAATAAGTTAATAATGGTTCAGAGTATTTCAGGCTTTCTTGGTGGCTCAGATGGTACAAAATCCCCCTGCAATGTGGGAGACCTGGGTTTGATCCCTGGGTTGGGAAGATCCCCTGGAGGAGGGCATGGTAACCCACTCCAGTGTTCTTGCCTGGAGAATCCCCATGGATGGAAGAGGCTGATGGGCTACAGTCCATGGGGTTGCAAAGAGTCAGACACGACTAAGTTACTGGGCACTCAGTATTTCAGCTGATATGGGTGCTGTGTGTGCCTGTGTCTATGTATTCCTGGATCTAAAGAGTGGATTTGAGATAAACAGTAGTAATGTGGGGTTTGATGAGCAAAAACTAAAGTTACTTCAATTCTGGTATGTTTCAGAAAGCTTTTGGGTGTAAAATTTAAAACAGTGAATTAACTGTGGCGTATATTGAGTTGGCCAAAAGGTTTGAGTTCTTCTATAAGAAGAACTTTGCTCAGTTGCTCAGTTGTGTCTGACTCTTTGAGACCCCATGGACCACAGCCCCAAAGGCTCCTCTGTCTATGGGATTTTCCAGGTGAGGATACTGAAGTGGGTTACCATTTCTTACTCCAGGGAATCTTCCTGACCCAGGAATCAAACCCACATCTCTTACTTGGCAGGCAGATTCTTTACCACTCAGCCACCTGTACGTGCCATGAGATTGTACAGAAAAACTTAAATAGAATTTTTGGCCAACTCATTATATGTCCTTTTTATTAAAAAAAGGCATTAATGCAGTTATTTTATTTTTTATTATCATATTTTTTAATTTTTACTGGCTTACTTATGCATAGAGGGCAATAAAATACATTTTTTGCCGCTTGAAATTTTTTCTCTCATTACTGTTAATACTAAAAATAATTTTATGGCCTATCAGAGGGAAGTTTTAAAAAATAATCTTCCCCGAGTGTCAAGTGCAGTAGTCAACTCACTATGTGGCTTCTGAAGCTAGGAATAGAGGCGTGCACCCCAGGCAGGCTCTGTCTCAGGGAGGGAAACTGCATCTGAGTGAAACCTTCCTGTTGGAGTGTTTCTCTGCCACTTGAGCAAAGCACTTATGAGACACTCGGTTCTTGCAAACGCTGCTCCTAGAACTGACAATGTGACAATGAGAACATGTCAAGGCTACCCACTCCAGCTAGCGGAGAGAGTGAAAACCGACTATATAAAATGTAAGGCTTTAAGTGGGAACACAAACAAAACAGCGTGGGGCCCAGTCCTGAGTGATGGGGGAGCAACTGAGGGGTCAGGCAGGCTTTTGGGAGAAGGGCCATCTGCTGGAAAGCCTGCCAGATGAGCCTGTGGAGCCAGAGCGGTCCAGAGGGCAGGGTCGGCTGCCCCAGAGGTGCGGAGGGAACAGACTTCCCCTGTCCAGAAGACCGAGGGATGCCACAGAGGCTGTGGCAACACGGGAAAAGGAGATTCGTTTTCTCTTGTGGAAAGAAATTGACCTTTCTGAGCCGAGCAGGCTATTAAGTGCATGCAGATCCTGATGAACATTCATGAGAGTTATCAAACTCCTCCATGCTCATGATATATTTAATAGACCTCATGTTGTATATTCAAAGCTTTGTAATGCATTTAAACATTTCTCGCGTGTCATGTTGAGCTAGCGTCTCTTCAGTGCTGAATTAAAAAAAAAGAAATCTTTCCTGCCCTTAAGCTTCTTGAGGCTTGGGATGACAATAAATTTAATATGACTGAAAGTTTTATTTTCAAATCAAATAATTGATTTTGTTTTTAGCCTTTTGGTTATCTCATTGACTTCATATACATTGCCTATTTTTATATTTACCTTAAGTGAGGAAATTGGAATTAATTGCACCCTTCAGTTCATCACACATTATCCTCTCAGTTCAATGAAAACATATCTCTCATTTTATTTTATCCTAAAATGCGTTTCCCCTTTTATCCAGTTTCCACTCCCATTCCCCTTCCCGGCATAATGTGCAGGGTCCAGTGCATGCCAAATATATACAGATTTTTAACATGCACAGTGCTTAACATAGGCATGTATCTTTAATTTATATAAAGGTATTCTTATTTATCTCCTTCTAAGTTTTCATTCAGCGCTGGGGTGAGGGGTCTACCCATGTTGCCGTGTGCCTAGTTTCTTGCACCATAGCCCACATTTTGTGCCTGTTACATTTTCCTTTTCCAACACAGTGATGACACCTAGGGTGCCTTCAGCTCCGGCACCTACAGGCAATACTGCGGTGGCCGTTAATTCATGTTCTTTTATAGACCTGGGTATGTAGCAGAGAGTGGATTGTCTGAGCCACTTGGCACATCCTTCCTTAGTTTCACTTAGCTCAGTTTCCATCTTACACTATCTTACACCGTTTGTAAGCACACACTCCTTTGTTGTGGCGGAGCAGGTGATTGGTGGAGACCAGACTCCACAGTTGATTATCTTCTGATGGCCAGATCATCATCACTGGAGGAAAAAAGTCACAAATAAAGACGGAAGGCTTATTCGCCTGTGGTGTGCAGTTGGATTTAGAGGGGTTGATAGGAACTCATAGTGTTCACTGTACATACCGCAGATGAAGTAGTACAGATGTGTAACTATGCATGTGTTAGGATGTGTACACCTGTTTCCTAGATCTAGTAACTAAGTGGTTCTGGAAACAAAGGCACCCCAGCTGCAGTGAGCATACTTAGCACCCAGAGCTCAGTTTCTATACAGCATTTACCAATGAAAGGAGCCAGGACATCTTGGAGAAACGTTTGATTCCAGTCTGGGGTTTATAAGGTGAGTTGGGAAATGTAGTGATACCAAAAAACATGGAAGTGTTTGAAAAGGGATGAAGGCTTATCTGAAGAACAAAGGGGCCAGCCTGACAGGGCTCTTTTAATGGTCAACACACTGGGACAATTTAAGCAAGAAAATAAATAATGATAGCATTAGATTTTATTCCATAAGATAAGATAAATATCCATGAATCCATACAGATATAAATAAATGATCAAAAATAAATAGATGAGGGAGAAGGGATTGCTCTTTCTTATAGAGAAATTCCAGTTAATAAATGTAGAGGGAAAGAAGGGAATGGAAAAATCACTATTAGAGAAACTTCACAGTAATTTTGACTGCAGGTAAGGGGCCTGATGGATGCTGAAATCAGTGGGTGAGTGTTCTGTGAGAAATAGGACATTTGTATAATTTCAAAGTATCTTCCCAAGGACATCGACTACAGATGGAAAGATTATAATTTTATGGTCAAAACCCCAGATGTCACCTTAACTAAGTAATCAAAGTTAGCATCACTGGTTATAAGACATATTAATGTCACTAGTCCCTTGATATAATGAGATGGCCACACATTATGTCTGAAGTTTTCTTTCCAAAAAAGTCCATAACCCCAATCTAATCATGTCAAAACAGCAGGTAAGCCTGCATTGTGGGAGAGTCTGCAAAATTACTATCAGTATTCTACAGTATTGAGATCATGAAAGACCGGGAAAGATTGAGGAACTGTTAACAGAATGGAGGAGATGCAACTAAATTGCATTTAAATGTAATTTGATGATAAATGCTGGAGAGGGTGTGGAGCAAAGGGAACCCTCTTTCACTGTTGGTGGGAATATAAATTGGTACAACCACTATGGAGAACAGTATGGAGATTCCTATAAAACTAAAAATTGAACTACCGTATGACCCAGCAGTTCACTCCTGGGCATGTATGTGAAAAAACAAAACACTGATTTGAAAAGATCCATGCACCCCGTGTTCATTGCAGCACTGTTTACAGTAGCCAAGACATGGAAGCAGACTGAGTGTCCATCAGCGGATGAATGGAGAAGGCGTGATCCACACACACACACACACACACACGCATACATACATACCCGTGTTCATTTGCTGGTTTTGAACATTGTACCATGCGTGTGTAAATCATTAACATTAGGAGAAGCTGGATGAAGTGTATATAGGTACTCTCTACCTGAATTTTCGAGTTTTTTAATCTAAAATTAGCTCAAAGTAAAAAGTGTATACATATAAAACATATTATATATGATATATATGATAATATATATATGTGATAATATGTGATACACACACACACACACACACACACACACACACACAATATAGCCCTTGAACCACAGACAGGAAAATTTAACCTCTGCAGTCACAGATTCCATGTCATATACTCATATAAAAGTGGGTATTTGAATCTGTGTCAAGGTTTGCCCACTCTCCAGAATGAGCCACGTACTTGGTGTCCTCACTGAACACCAAATCCAGTGGCCTGAAGGCATGGAATTTCTTTGTGAATCTCTTGAATTTTCAGTTCAAATGCATTTTCTGGGAAAGTTTTGCTATGTGTTAAGTACAGGATATTGGCTTGGGAGTCAGAAGATCTGCCTTCTAGTTCTCACTGTGCTATTACCCAGCAATAAAGCATTGGCCGTGAGCACAGGAGGCCCATCTTTTTGAAAAGTACATAATCTTTAAAGGTCTTTTTAGCTTTTGTGTCTCTGAATTTACAGTCACCTACCTCCATGAATTTACAGTCATGTGGTCTTTTAAATTAAAACTCTGTGTAGCTGTTTACTGACACTTGTGGGAGATGGTTCACCAGTGAATGCTTTTTACTTAAGGAAGGTACATAGTTGCATCATTTCTCTACAGAGCTCTGGGTGTCCTGCTCACCCAGGAGGCGCTCAATCTGACTAAATTAATACTCTGCTGCCATCGTGTGGCTACTTCTAGGTACTGCACAGCCAGAAACAAAACAAATCAGAAATTACAGGGTCATTACTCTTGCCTGGAAAATCCCATGGATGGAGGAGCCTGGTAGGCTGCAGTCCATGGGGTCGCCAAGGGTCGGACATGACTGAGCGACTTCACTTTCACTTTTTACTTTCATGCATTGGAGAAGGAAATGGCAACCCACTCCTGAGAATCCCGGGGGCAGGGGAGCCTGGTGGGCTGCTGTGTAGGGGTCGCACAGAGTCGGACACGACTGAAGTGACTTAGCAGCAGCAGCCTTAGAGGTGAAAGATCCCTCAGAATTCATATGCTTATTTGGTTGTAATCATGGATTGAACTGAGATGAGACAGAAACTGATTGATGATACCGAAGCCCTCAGGGGCCGCGCTGTTCCTCCTTCAGGAGGGGCTTTGGTAATGGAAGTATGTGGGTCTCAGTCTGGATGGATGCGCATGGCGTGTTGTGCCCTGGTGCTGGGCTCTTGTGCATGAGTGAAGTTATCAGTGCTAGATTTTGTCTCTGAGTGCACGTATGTGGGTTCAGATACCTGTTTCAGGGCAGTTCTGAGGACCCACACATTCTGTGATTTGCTAGAAAGACCCAGGGTGTGTGTTACGTGTTGCATATGGTTGCGTGTCGTGTATGCATGCTCAGCTGCGTCCAACTTTTTGCAGTCCCATGGACTGTAGCCCCCAAGGCTCTTCTGTCCATGGGATTCTCCAGGCAAGAGTACTGGAGTGGGCTGCCATTTCCTTCTCCAGGGGATCCTCCCGACCGAGGGATCAAACCCGGGTCTCCTGCAGCTCTTGCATGGCAAGTGGGTCCTTTACCACTGACTGGGCTGCCTGGGAAGCCTGCCTGTGGTTGTGCTTACCACCAAAGTTCATGCAGGGAAAAGGGCACAAGGTAGGATCTAAGCAGGCAAAGACAGGTGGAGTCTGTAGAAATCTGTGCATAGGCCCTGGTAACCTCTGTCCTCTAAGGGAACACAAGTGTGCTTCTTTCTAAGCAGAGAAAAGCACAGTACCATGTTGCAATGTTTCTGCCCAGACAAGTCCATTCCAGACTCGGTACCCAGGGATTTTATTGTGGGGCTGGTCACACAGGCCCCCTCTGCAGAGCAACTACCGAGACTCTAGACTTCCTGGAAGGGATTAGGTGTTCAGTGAAATTCACACTGTGTCTGTGCACAGTGAACCACCGTTATCAGTTAGGAACAGAAGGAATCCTCCAAAAGCCAAGTTCCTGGATGCCAGCCGAGGGCCAGCCTTTCCAGAGACAGCAGCCTTGGGCTTGTTTTATTAACGCTTTCTCTACAGTGCCCCAAGCTGAAACGGCCTAGCCAAGATTGCTGCGACAGATGCTGAGTGCAGAGTCTTGGGTTTATTTTATTGATTTTGTCTCAGAACCTTGGGGCTTCCCTGGTGGCTCAGTGTAAAGAACCCACCTACCAAGGCAGGAGGCCCAAGTTCAGTCCCTGAGCTGGGAAGATCCCCTGCAAGTGGAGATGCAACCCACTCCATATTCTTGCCTGGGAAACCCTATGGATAGCGGAGCTGGCGGGTTACACTCCACGTGGTCTCAAAAAAGTTGGACACAACTTAGTGACTACACAACAACAACAGCAAACCTACAATGAGTTGATAGGTTATTATAATCATTGGTTATAGACAATACAGAAGAGAGAGAGAATACAGAGGTGTGGTTAGAAGCTTGATTCCAAAATAACTGTTGCATAGTTCAGATGCTATTTAACAATTATTTCTCTAGTTTTCAAAAGGTTTGTTCTCTGACTTCCTTCAGATTTGTGAGACTATGAATTTCTTAAGGGCAGGAACCATATTTCACATTGTGTGGTTCCTAAATGCTTGGCTTTGTGCCAACGTCATCATTCATAGAATCTCATGTATTCACAGGATCTATATATGTTAATTCTCAGCTTCTGCTTGCATTATTTGTATATTTGTATGATATTTTTTAAAACTTGGGATTTTTGGAAGGTATTTAAATCTATCTCTGTTGCCAGGCTGAGTATTTCTTTGAGAAATTCTGATTTTCAGCAGACTCAAATCAGAGAACTTGGGAATGCCCTCTTAAGGCATTACCAGCAAGCTAACCAGCTAATTGCATTTATCTTAACCGAAAGTTCCAGAAGGGTAAAGTTCCCCTATAGCCTTTAATGAATAACTGGGACTTTTTGCCTAGCTTTATTGAGATATAATTGTCATAACATTGTGTAAGTTTAAGATGTAGTGTGTTGGTTTTATATACTTTATGTTGCCAGTGCTTAGCACCATAGAGTTAGCTGACACCTCCCTACTGTCACATAATTACCATTGCTTTTTTGTGATGAGAACTTGTACGATCTTCTCTCTTAACAACTTTGAAGTATATATTAGTATTATTATCTATAACCACCATGCTCTACAGTAGAGCCCTGGAACTTTTTCATTTTATAACTGGAAGTTGGTATTCTCTAACTGGGACTTAATCTGTTTGAATTTAGAGGCTCAAAGGGAGCTTGCATAATATAAACTGAATATTAATATACCCAGAAATGCTATTATATTATGTTAAGTCAAAGTTGTAATATGCCATATTAATTCTTATATATGCTATGTCTAATAAGGAAACCCATAACAAAAATCACTGGAGATGTCTTTTTTCTCTCTAACCTCAGAACTATGCAAATGAGCTAGAAACTGTGTCTTTTTTGTTTTGCACTTATGCTTTACTCTTTCAGCCACAGGACGTTTTTCTTCACATCTAGACCTCTGAGAGGTGTTTTCAGCACCCCCCTGTCTCCCCTTCCACACCTCTCCCTCTTTCTTTAACACATTCAGACAGACTTGTGCCCTCTGTTCCCAGTCCACTGGAGAGAGCTGTGATCGAGACATGGACAGCAGAGATTCTCTCTGCTAAAAGGAAACAACAGACAGATGTGTAGTAGCTGCTCTGGTTAAAGCGAGTCAGGGATCTAAAGCTCTACTCCCAGGCTCTTTTCCCTCTGCCGTAATGCTTTCCAGGGGTTCATTATCAGGCCTACAGCTTCTAGCAGCAGAGTCCAGAAGCCCCATCCAGGTTAGAGTCAGCCACCATGTTGGCCTGAGAAGATGGCTCATGTTTGCTGGAAACTGGTGATGTTAGCTTACCTGGATGAGTAGGTACACCTGAAGAGTTCATTCCCCAAAGGTAAGACAATAGCCAGCCTTCTCAGTTAACGGAAACGAGGTTTGCTTTTCCACTATGGAGAGTACTGATAATTCCAAGAGGAAGACCGCAGCAACCACACAGAGCCTGCCACTCAGAGTGACTTCTTGAAACAAAGTGGTCTCTCTGGTCTTTGTGATGTTGTGTCCCCTGTATTCCTGGGGCTTTATTATTACAGTTTTGTGGCCGGCCTCTTTTCATCTAAGATGATAGCATGGGTGTGATAGTATGGGCATGATAGCATGTTTTCATGAACTCACCATATGCCTTATTTTTCATGCCCCTGCAGGCTTTTTATAAGCCATTATAACTGTGGGTTTTGTAAAATGCTTCTCTTATGTGGTTGGCTATTTAAGTTGTTTACATTTAAAAGGCAATTAAGTGGGTCATTAATACATATCACTATCATGTGCAACGTTGTACATAAAGTTCTTAATTTTTTTTTTTTTTTGCTTAAGGCTCTCTCCCCCATAGAGAGCTTCCCAGGTGGATCAGATGGTAAAGAATCTGCCTGCAATGTAGGAGACCCAGGTTTGATCCCTGGTTTAGGAAGATCCCTTGGAGAAGGAAATGGCAACCCACTCCAGTATTCTTGCCTGGAGAATTCCATGGACAGAGGAGCCTGGTGGGCTGTAGTCCAAGGGGTCACAAAGAGTTGGAGATGACGAACACTTTCATTTTCACTTCCATCTCACACATAGGCGCCTAGATCAAAAGTCAGGGACCATTGTGTTTAATGCCCTCACAGTGAACTCTTTTATTAGAGAAACTTGGTAATACCTTCTCCACCACACAGATCCCTGTCACAACCTCTGTCAAGAGCAATCTTTATTCCCATAGTTTTGTTAATATTAGGAATTCTTATTAATTACAATATTTGTTAGCTATATCTTTTTTTATGTACTTCCTGTTGGTGACTAGTGAATTCTAAAAATAGATCTTTTCTATTTTAAAACAAAACAAAACGATGTTTTTTATTTAATGTTTTCCCTTATTGTTCAATAGTCTTTAAAGTTGCTTATTTTAAATATTTCACACACTTAGATATTTGAGTCAGATATTTGGAAACTGAATTCAGTTATAATCTCTGTTTTATGCATTATAGGAATAAAACTATAATTCTTTAAAAAATGAGAAACCATATGGTGTAAAAATATTGGCCAGAACTTGGTAGATACAAGCTTGTAATTTCCTTTAAGAATAAAATATAATTTAGTCACTATTACTCCTTCCCAGGAATTGTTTTTCTTTTATTTTAGAATATTTAATAGAATCTGTGTATGTTCTGTAGGAGCTGCTTCCCAGGTGGTGCGGTGGTAAAGAATCCACCTCCGAATGCAGGAGACACAAGATGCTTGGGTTTGATGCTGGGCGGGGAGGATCTCCTGGAGAAGGAAATGGCAGCCTTCTTCCTTATTCTTGTCTGGAAAATTCCATGGACAGAGGAGCCTGGCAGGCTACAGTCCATGGGGCTGCAAAGAGTCACGCATGACTGAGTGCTCGCTCACTCACTCACCTGTTCTGTAATACTGATTATTTTTGATACCATGATGCCAGTATTTTCAGTTGTTGCTATAAATTCAGCAGATGTGTTCTAGGAAAATTCTGTTTATGTTTTCTTTGAGGTCAGGCCTGTGATTTGTGAATTGGAAAGATGCATGTAGGTCATGCTTTTGGCATGTCTTCAATTCTTAAAAGGTATCCCTGCCAATGGAATTCATACTGCATTTGTTATTTATAAATATTACATGATTTACAATGCATATCCAAAGAAATATCCTTTTGTTTATATGATTGCATTTTCCAGGTAAGCTTCAACCTATGAAAAAATTACGTCCTTCATGGTGTGTGTTTTATCATACTGATGTCATTAAGCTTCTTGGGGCAGAGATCATAGCTTATTGATTTTTTGACTGCTCTATCTCTGACCTGTGAAAGTGAAAGTTGCTTAGTCGTGTCTGACTCTTTGCAACCCTATGGACAGTATAGTCCCTGGAATTCTCCAGGCCAGAATACTGGAATGGGTAGCCTTTCCCTTCTCCAGGGGATCTTCCCAACCCCGGGATTGAACCCAGGTCTCCCACATTGCAGGTGTATTCTTTACCAACTGAGCCACAAGGGAATTCCAAGAATACTGGAGTGGGTAGCCTGTCCCTTCTCCAGCAGATCTTACCAACCGAGGAATCGAACCAGGGTCTCCTGCATTGCAGGTGGATTGTTTACCACCTGAGCTATAAGGGAAGCTCTTACCTATGTCACTTAAACTCTGAAACATACCCAGTATTTAATAAACATATGTACTTTGGTTGAAAAGGAAAGGTTAGTAGCAGCACTAATTGGTTGGAGGTACACAGGAATTTCGGAGAAGGTAATGGCACCCCACTCCAGTACCCTTGCCTGGAAAATCCCATGGATGGAGGAGCCTGGTAGGCTACAGTCCGTGGGGTCGCACAGAGTTGGGCTGAAGCAACTGAGGTGACTTAGCAGCAGCAGCAGCACGCAGGAATTTAAATACTTGGCTTCTTAGCCAGTTTGGTTCAGATGATTCAGGGAAATTCATTTCATCTCTCTGAGCCTTATAAACCTTACCTTGACCACGTTAAAGTGCTCTAACAAGAAGGAAGCTAAATAATTGAAGGGAGAGAAATTGCCAACTATAAAATATTTTCTAAATGCAAGGTGGGTATTTTTTAAGTAAGAAAAAAATGCTTGTGCTCATGCTAAGTTGATTCAGCCTGCCTGGCTCCTCTGTCCATAGGATTATCCAGGCAAGAATATCCAGGAGGCTGTTTCCTCCTCTGGGGCATTTTCCCCACCAAGGGATTGAACCCGCATATTTTATGTCTCCTATATAGGCAGGTGGGTTCTCTACCCCTAGCATCACCAATAGTACTTTTCAAATGTTGAGGAAGGATGGAAAGAAATTCCTTTCCAGTTCCCTCTGCCTTTTATATTAGATTCAACAAACCTTTTTGAATACTTCACTGGTCACAGAGGGTGACAGAAAGATTCCACAGACCTTGAAAGGCATAGGCTCTGAATTCAGAGAGGCCCGAATCCAGTGGGAGAGGACAGTGCTATTACTATAAATACAGGGTTGGGGGTCATGGTAAAGTGATGACTGTGGAGACTCAGAGGGAAGATCCAGCACCTCTGAGGAGCTTGCTGGATGCAGGGCATGCCCCCTACTTTGGGGTCTAGGACTGGTAGATTTATGCACTTATTTGTTTGAGGGTGGATCCTCAAAAGCCTAGTACACGAGTCTTTTATTCCGTGATATTTTTCACGTTGAGTTTTAGTGATCATATTGGCCATGTTGCATATTTGTGTGTCATTTGTTATTATATAACATATGTAAAAATTTATGTAGCACATATATAAAATTGAAGGCAGGAGGCAAATATGATGACAGAGGATAAGATGGTTGGATGGCATCACCAACTTGATGGACATGAGTTTGGGCAAGTTCCAGGAGTTGGTGATGGACAGAGAAGCCTGGTGTGCTGCAGTCCATGGGGTCTCAAAGAGTCGGACATGACTGAGCAACTGAACAACAACAACAAAAAGCTGCTTTGGGGGAGAAGCGTTTGTAAGCAGCAACTCTCACATCTATACATGACCACTAGAAAAACCATAGCTTTGACTCTATGCACCTTTTTGGCAAAGTAATGTCTCTGCTTTTTAATCACTGTCTAGGTTTGTCATTGACAAACTTTTATTCCAAGGAGCAAGTGTCTTAATTTTATAGCTGTAGTCATCATCTGCAGTGATTTTTGGAGCCCAGGAAAATAAAGTCTTTCACTTCTTCCATTGTTTCCCCACCTGTATGCCATGAAGCGATGGGACAGGATGCCATGATCTTAGTTTCCTGAATGTTGAGTTTTAAGCCAACTTTTTCACTTTCCTCTTTCACTTTCATCAAGAGGCTTTTTAGTTCCTCTTCACTCTCTGCCGTAAGGGTGGTGTCATCTGCATATCTGAGGTTATTGATATTTCTCCCTGCAATCTTGATTCCAGCTTGTGCTTCATCCAGCCCAGTGTTTTGCATGATGTACTCTGCATATAAGTTGAATAAGCAGAATGACAATATATGTACTTGACACACTCCTTTCCCAATGTGGAACCAGTCCATTGTTCCACGTCTGGTTCTAACTGTTGCTTCTTGACTTGCATACAGGTTTCTTAGGAGGCAGGTAAGGTGGTCTGGTATTACACAGTTTGTTGTGATCCACACAGTCAAGGCTTTAGCATAGTCAATAAAACAGATGTTTATATGGAACTCTCCTGCTTTCTCGATCATCCAGTGGATGTTGGCAATTTGGTCTCTGGTTTCTCTGCCTTTTCTAAATCCAGCTTGTACATTTGGAAGTTCTCTGTTCATGTACCATTGAAGTCTAGCTTGGAGGATTTTGAGCATGACCTTGCTATCATGTGGAATGAGTACAGTTAGGCAGTAGTTTGAACATTCTTTGGCATTGCCCTTATTTGGGATTGGAATAAAACTGACTTTTCCCAGTCCTTGGGCACTGCTGAGTTTTCCAAATTTGCTGGCATATTGCGTGCAGCACTTTCACAGCATTATCTTTCAGGATTTGAAATAGCTCAACTGGAACTCCATCACTTCCACTAGCATTGTTCGTAGTGATACTTCCTAAGGCCCATTTGACTTCACACTGCTGGCTGTCTGGCTCTACATGAGTGATCACACCATCATGGTTGTCTGGGTCATTAAGATCTTTTTTGTATAGTTCTTCTGTGTATTCTTGCCACCTCTTCTTACTACCTTCTGCTTCGGTTAGGTCCATACCATTTCTGTCCTTTATCATGCCTGTCTTTGCACGGAAGCAGCTTTTACAGCTGCTATTTTGATGGTTCTAGGGTTTTGTATCATTGGCTATTTCCTATGGGTTTAAAATCCTTCTTTCCTACTTTCATTGTTTGCTCCAAAGCAAAACTGTCCAAAAAAAAAAATTGTTCCCTGGTGGCTCAGTGGTAAAGAAACTGCTTGTCAATGCAGAAGATGTGGATTCAATCCCTGGGTCAGGAAGATCCCCTGGAGGAGGGCATGAAAACCCACTTCAGTATACTTTCCTGGAGAATTCCAAGAGCAGAAGGAACTGTTGAGCTGCAGTCCATGGGGTTGCAAAAGAGCAGATAGGACTTAGGAGCTAAACAACAAGGATCTGTCGTAAGTTTATTGGAGGAATCTGCAATTTCCTGTTAAAATTCTAATCAGTTTAGCTGAAAGTCTCCTATCCCAGAGTGAGGGAGAGAAACAGACTTCAGGGGTTGAAAGGAGAGAACGTGTTTTGTCTCCTGAGAGTGGTTTTCTTTGGTGAGGGTTCATGGCAACCATGTAGAGCTTGCCTCTTGGGAAAGGGAATATTGACAGGGATGTAGGAACAGCAGGGAAGAGGGACCTTATTGAACCTGGGAGATATCGGATGGCTATCAGGGCGGGAAATGCAGAGTTTATTTCCATCAAGCCTCCATTTTAATTCTTAAACTGGTTTTCCTCCCAGCATTCTGCATTTTCAGAACTGCCTATCACTGAATTATGCTTTCTCAGGAAGTTGAATGCATTAATTGTTAACCTAAGAAATCTAAGGTTACTGTGCTGCTGTCCCTCTAATTACATGGGTTAATTAAGAGTTTAAGAGTTGCTTAGAGCAATGATTCAGTTCTCCTAGGAACTTAAAGAAACCCTACTCCTTAAAAGGTCTTCTGTAGTCAAGCATGACTTAGATCTGACCAGTAGATTGAAATTTTAATTTGTTATATAAGTAAACATTACCTGGATGACCCCACGTATGACTCAAATCAATTCTTGTAATCTGTAGGCCTCCTTTTCACATGCAGTTTATTTTACTCCTATGTTAGGAGGTAGAATTCTCTGCGGAGAAGGCACTGGATTTTTTTTGCCAGCCACGTAGCCCAGCAGGCCTGCATGTTTTTCAGTGGACATTCTGAACTTTACTGTCATTCACCTAGCTCGGTCCAGGCAGGTTTCTGAATTTGAAAAGAATTCTCTATTTTTGCCCAATTTGGAGACGAATGGGAGTAAATTTGTATTGTCCAAGTGGTTAGTGCAGTTATTTCTTTATGGAAAAGAAGAAAGTAAAACAACGAAGAAAGGATTGGAGCCTTTTTTTTTCCTTTGCCTATATGACCAGTGATTTAATGTTTTCTTTTTTCATTAAGTCCATAATTGTCATTAAAGTATCCCCAGCACTCTCCACCACCAAGGTAGAGTTGATTTCACCTTCTGTCCCACCCACCCAGCTGTTCCTTTTATTTCTGTTATTGCCATGTCATATGGTCATAAATGCTTTTGTGTCTCCTTATAGGACTTCAGGGTGAGATCTGACCTAGTTCATCTTTGTAGCCTTAATGTCTAACACAGGCTTCTTTGCATGGAAAGTGTTAAAGACTTTTTAAATGTTAAAACACATACACACACAGATTATCTTTTCATGACTAGTAAGAATTTTTGAAAATATACAAATATAAGCGTCATGATATTTTAACCAATTTAGATGAAGGCGCACACATTTTCAAAATTAATTTTTTTTTCTTTTGGAAACCATGCAATCATTCTAAAATTGGCTCTGTTATTAATCTGCTTTAACATTTGAATCACTGCACATGGCATGCCTAAGTGCAAGCCTCATACAAAATGGTGCCTTTTTTCTAAAACAAACAGGTTAAAAATGTGTCTGGTTCCCATGGGAACCAGGCCACAGACACAGAATAGATGAAATAAGATTCATAGTTTTGTGATTGCTGCTACTGTGTAGCGTTTTCCAGATCCTTCTATTTTGAACATGGCATTCATATTTAGTAGGCATGAAACAACTTTATTTGACCAGCTTTTGTCTCCCAAGTGCTCGGCAGTTCCTTTGAAATGGATGAGAATCAGAAACAGAGATGCCAAATTTCATGGCCTTGCCGTTTAGCATTTGCAGCACAAATTGAGGCTTAGTTTTTAGATCTGATGGGAAGTTTATTAGCTTAACAGTGTTAGTGAAACCAAGCAGCCACAGAATTTGAGAATTTAATTCTAAATGCCTACAGAATACACTGAATTGTGCTACAAAAATAAATAACACGGAGCCCCTGCCTGCATAGATTTTATGTCTGTAATCTAGGAGCGTGATAGTCCATGTGTACCATGTCTTCCCACAGTGGTATTTCTGTCACTGCAGTGGTCTAACTGAGACCCCAGGATGCTTACTAAGCATCCACAGTGGCCGAAACTTAGAGCGGAGCCCTGCAGGATGGGGGCCTTGCCTTCAGTCCTTGCCAGAGAAGAGGTCAGAGACTGGTATGGAGGTGGGAACATGAAACGACTTCTGATACAAACCAGACTCAGTATGTGCTGACTTGGCCTGAGGAAGATGCACAGTGAGATTAGAAAGAGACTCTGACTGGGGTAACCAGTCTGGCTCCTGGCATGGAGTGAGTGCTCAGGAAATAGTTGTTCTCTAAATGAATTGTTAAAGATTATTAATCAAAAGTGGGAATAAAATAGGTATCACTTTTAGTGTATATAATTAGCCAGGATTTTGGAAAGAAAATGGTTTGTGCCGATGCAAACACCTAGTGCTGAGAGCAGTAGAGATAGAGACGGCAGAGAGAAAGTGAGTGAGAGAGATGAAGGAGGCAGAGAGGGAGAGGGGGGTCAAGTGGGTAAACTGCGAGGACATATACAAAGTGTTATGTGTTAACGCTAGTTATCTCTAGATGGTGGGATTTAAGTAATTTTATTTATTTTTTAAATGTATCCACTAAATTTTGTATAATAAGCATGTATCACACTTATAATAAGAACTATATCTTTTGAAAATATTTTAATGTATCTTTTAGAACTATCTAATTGTAATGAGACTCTATCTGCTAGTTCTGCTTGGAAGCACGCTTCTGGTTGAGATATCCCTAAGTCTCGGCCAACCTTCTGTCTCCTAAATCCAAGTGTGCCCTGATCCATAGTTGAATGAATTTGGTTTTCCAGATTATTTTATACATAGCCCTGGAAAGCAGAGATGAGGAACTAGATTGATCTGTAGCATGATAATCATCTGTAATTTTACAGCGCAATTAAATGTCAAATATTCTGTCTTATTAGAGATAGAATTTGGTTGTGAACCTGTAGTATCTCTTTTGTAATTGAGTTTACAGTGGATTGTCTGGTTATATGCTAGACATCTTCTGAGTTTCAACTGGTCGTTTCTCTATAGTGTCATCGTCCCCTTAGATCTGCAGTAGTGAACCAACAGTGCCATTTCTTTTTCTTTTTTTTTTTTACTTTAATTTATTTACTTTTTATCTTTTGGCTGCATTATAGCATGTGGGATCTTAGTTCCCCAACTAGGGATCGAAACAGCAACCCCTGGCACTGGAAGCACAGCGTCTTAACGAGCGGACGGCAAGGGAAACCCTGTGCCGTCTCTTAACTTGGTGAAGTCCTGGCTAATGGCTGATGCTCTCATTGTTTTTCCTTTCCTAACCATATAATAAGGGGTTGGACTACGTAGTCTTGTGCACGCGCCTTTCACGCTTTGCTTTGTTTTTGTCTTTATTGCCTCTCATGGAAAACGGTCTCACTTTTCCTGTTGACTCTGAAATGCAGCATCCCTTTAAATCCCCCCATCACTGTTGAGCCTTGTTTCTTTTTAACCACCTGAAGTAGATCTTTTATTTGTGAACTTTTACGGTTTTTTTTTTTTCCTTCTGCTAAACATTGCACTGTTTTTTCTTTTATGGCTATCTCTCTTTTTGAATGTGTAATGTTCCTAGACTACATTTGTACCAGGTACTCTCTATGTTCATTTTTTAGTCTAATGATGATACCGAAAAATATCTATATTTTTTTGTGAGAACTATGGAATTAGAACATGCAAGCCTTTCTTGTTCAGAAAAATGTGGCTATGTCCATATTTATCTTTTTTGACAAATTTTGATGAGAAAGGAAATTATAGACCAAGAATATGGCACACAGAGAACAAAGTCTCCTTGGTTCTAAAGATGTATTTCTTATACAGATGTCATATTGTTCTTTTAGAAAAATACCTTGAGCTGATAAAGAAATGGAATTTAAACCAAAATTAGTGAAATTTGATCTAAGCAAGTGGACTTGGTTAACTAATTAAGACAAAGATAAATATGAGTGTGTGATTGGGAGAATAATATTGGGGTACACTGCAGTGGTGAAACTGCAGTGCTTTAAGCAGAGACCCTTCCCTTCCCCCAAGCTGGCAGACGTGGTAACAGATAAGTAGCATCCTTTGATTCTTGACTGAAAAAAAATTGCATATCTTTTCTGGAGGAAAGCAATGACAGTTATTCTTTTAAAATAAGATCATAAGCAATTAGAATACTTTTATTTCCTTTATTAAATTCCATCCTTAAGAGACAGATCCTGTAAGGGGTTAGATTCAATTAAATTTGGGCTTTCAATGAAATATTATCAAAGTCTAAAATGAGACCGTTCTTAATTGCAACCCCATAGACTGTATACCTCCAGGCTCCTCTTACATGGAATTCTCCAAGTAAGAATACTGGAGTGGGTTGCCATTTCCTCCTCCATGGGCCTTTCCTAACCCAGGGATCAAACCCAGGTATCCTGCAGGCAGATTCTTTACTGTCTGAGCCACCAGGGAAGCCTCAGAGTTAACATGTACAACAGATAATAGATTTGGGCCCTTAGGAACCAAGAACTTAATATCTTAGAATTATCAGTTTCAGAATATTAAAGAGTTCTGTGTAAAATATTTCAGAAATAAGGTTTTAAAAAACCTTTATGTGAAGAAAGATGGGATTTTGAAATGTGACGTAATTGAAGAATCAACTACAATTTTTAAAAATGTAAATTTTAAGTGAAATTAAGACTCAGTGGATGGTTTACATGCATATAAGACGCAACTGACAAGAGAGTTTGTGAAATGGAAGCCATATATGAAGTGATTGCCTAGATAGATTTTAATAATAGGGAGAAAAGAAAATGGAAAATATGAAAGATTAAATGATACAAAGGACACAATACATATCTAGGTATATCCGGAGCCCCAGAAGGAAACAAGATAAATAATTGAGAAAATAATTGACTGAAGGTGTTCAGAAATTGATGAAAGAGGTCATACATACGCAAAGGAACAAGTCTGCTTGTATCTTAATTTGGGTTGCTACTGGGCTCGCAGGTGGCACAGTGGTAAAGACTCTGCCTACCAGTGCAGGAGGTGCAGGAAAGGCAAGTTTGATTCCTGGGTCAGGAAGATCCCCTGGAGAAGGAAATGGCAACCCACTCCAGTATTCTTGCCTGGGAAATCCCACGGACAGAGGAGCCTGGTGGGCTATGAACCGTGGGGTCGCAAGAGTCGGACATGCCTAAGCACGTGAGCAACCAAGTACCATAGACTGGGCTGCTTGTGAACCACAGAAGTTTATTTTCTACAGTTCAGGAGGTTGGGATGTTCGAGATCAAGGTACTGGCAGATTTAATGGATGCTTACTTCCAGGTTCCTAGATGTCCATCTTCTGGTGTGTTCTCCCATAATGCAGTGGTCAAGGAGGCTCCCAGGGGTTACTTTTATAAAGGCATGCGTGTGTGCCTTCAGTCGTGTCTGACTCTTTGTGACACTATGGACTGTAGCCCACCAGGCTTCTCAACAGGCAAGAATACTAGAGTGGGTTGCCATGCCCTCCTCCAGGGGATCTTCCTGACCCAGGGATTGAACCTGCATCTCTTATGTCTCCTGCATTGCAGGTGGGGTCTTTACTGCTGGTGCCACCTGATTGGTGTCTAGTTAATACTTGGTGTCCCGTTCAATTTTATTTGTTTTGAGTATTGAGTGTAGCTTCCAGAATTTGCTTCATGATTAAATCTGGATTTATTTCCAGTCTTCACTTTCTCCTTAATAGGGTCCTTTAACCTTGTCTCTGTGTAGTATATAGTCCCAGTACGGCTTATACTGTGCTGTGTTGCTTTTGTCTTTGAGTGTCTAAGAGAATGAGTTGAAAGGGGAGTGCTGTAAAGTTGACACTGATGTTAATCATTTTAGAGAATTTCTTTCTTTATTAGTTGATATGTTTTTATTCATGAAAAGACTGTTTTAGTGTAGTAGAAAAATCAAGAGGGTTTGGAATTGGAAGTTCTGTGTTTTGATCTTGGCTCTGTCTGGGCTGCAGATGAATTTCTTCATCTTATAAGATAGGATATCAAGTTAGGATCCAATCAAGAGACAGAAACCACACAGTAATTGAAAAAGGAAAGTTTTATATAGGAGCTATTAACTATGACATGGATTGAAGTAACAGGGAATTGGCAAGAAGTAGAGTTCTATGGAAAAGGCGATGGCACCCCACTCTAGGACTCTTGCCTGGAAAATCCCATGGATGGAGGAGCCCGGTGGGCTGCAGTCCATGGGGTCGCTAAGAGTCAGACATGACTGAGCGACTTCACTTTCACTTTTCACTTTCCTGCATTGGAGAAGGAAATGGCAACCCACTCCAGTGTTCTTGCCTGGAGAATCCCAGGGACGGGGGAGCCTGGTGGGCTGCTGTCTGGGGTCGCACAGAGTCGGACACGACTGAAGTGACTTAGCAGCAGCAGAGTTCTATGGAAGTGGAAATAGCAAATACAAGGAGTGCTGCTCTGCATAAAGCTAAGGAAGAGCCTCTACCTTATCCTCGGCAGAGATTCAGACCTTTTTGGAGAAGGCATGGCCATGGCTCACTGGATGATGGAAAAGTCACTGAAGTACCTCACCTTTGGGACCTGTTAGAAAGTCTGGTGGGCTAGAGGAGCCCCCCTCTGTAGGCATGGGGCATTGGGGTAACTGCACTCTACAGAAGTCTGATGCTGGAGAAGGTGTAGGTTCTGCAGGAGCAGAGCATTCATTGGCAGGCCCACACAGAGAGAGAGCGATTGTCAGGAACTTGTTCACCAGCGGGGTAATGTAAGGCCTGGGGTGCGTGGTGTCTGATTGGCAGACCAACGCCAAGGTGGTCTCTGGGCTCTGGCCAGTGCCACAAGCTCACTTAGGGGAATGCATGTTCAGAACACATGGCTGGGCAGAGAGCCACTAGATTTTCCTCACATAATAGCTGCTGACTTCTGTGCAGTAAGAATAAGAATATCAATCCAACGTAATACACTGGAAGCCAGAAGGAAAATGCCTTTCTCCAGCGCCCTCTACTGACAAAGCTTAATATTGTGGTTGCTGTAAAAGGGAGAAAAAAGTTCAGGTCCAGTTCAGTTCAGTTGCTCAGTCGTGTCTGACTGTTTGTGACCCCATGGACTGCAGTACACCAGGCTTCCCTGTCCATCACTATGGAGTTTACTCAAACTCATGTCCATTGAGTTGGTGATGCCATCCAACCGTCTCATCCTCTGTTGTCCTCTTCTCTTCCTGCCTTCATTCATTCCCAGCATCAGGGTCTTTTCAGATGAGTCAGCTCTTCGCATCAGGTGGCCAAAGTATTGGAGTTTCAGCTTCAACATCAATTCTTCCAATGAACACCCAGGACTGATTTCCTTTAGAATGGTCAGGTTGGATCTCCTTGCTATCCAAGGGACTCTCAAGAGTCTTCTCCAGAACCACAGTTCAAAAGCATCAATTCTTCGGCATTCAGCCTTCTTCATAGTCCAACTCTCACATCCATACATGATTACTGGAAAAATCAAAGCTTTGACTAGATGGATCTTTTTTGGCCAAGTACTTTTTAATATGCTGTCTAGGTTGGTCATAACTTTTCTTCCAAGGAGCAACTCCATTACAGAGCAAATAATGAAGAATGGATTTAAGTCAAGATACAGTCAGTTGTTAACTGGAACAGAGGAGGACCTATCCCCAAAGGTATAAATGTGATTAAATTAATTTTGAATTTAAAAGCACTTTGTAACATCTCAAGCAGAATACAAAAATTCACTATTACTTTTATTATGATTTGATGTGGTTAAACCTGATACTGATATAGTTTGCAGTGCCAAAGTGGATTTGGATAGATTGCAACCTGGAAATCTGCAGCATTCTGGTTTTTAAGGAATTTATTTCAAGATTCTGTTTGATTAATATTGCACCTGAAATTAAATTTATTTGGGCTTCCTAGGCTAAAATGCACTGCATGTTGGTGGCTATTAGTATAAAAAATAATATTTATTGAAATCTAATTATATGGCAGGCATTATAAATGCATTTAGTATTGCTAATATTAGTATTACTAACCCCATTTTAAAAATGAGGACTTGAGATAAGGTAATTTACCACTACCATACAAATAGGAGGAGTTGAACCAGAATTCACATTTCGGTTTTTCTTATTCCAAAGTCTGTGCATCTAACTTAGCACACAATCTCTCTTCAGGCCAGGTTAGTTATCACAGTGCTGTAACTTGGATGAAATGGATATTTACTTTGTACTTTTAATGTCCATATGCCAGTTACTATGCTGGTTTGGTGCTTCATCTCTGTTTTTTTGGTGAATGTATCCTGTATATTTGGTTACCCCTCGGTAGTCATGCATTTGGTGCTAGAAGTGCAGAGCAGGTAAGCAGAAAGTGACTTGGAGTTGATCGTCTCGTTTTCACATCAGAAAGTGATTTGTGTTATGTGCCAGCCTGGATGGGAGGGGGGTTTGGGGGAGAATGGATACGTTATATGTATGGCTGAGGGGGGAGAATGGATACGTTATATGTATGGCTGAGTCCTTCACTGTTCGCCTGAAACTAGCACATTTGTTTATATCACAACATTTTTAATGAGCTATACCCCAATATAAAATGATTTTGGTGTTAAAAAATAAAAATTAAAAAAATAAAGTGATTTATTCATATAGTGTAGAATAATTGGATGAGGCATGTTCAGGAAAGAACAGTCCATCTTCCTCAGCATTAGTAGGTTGCTGAAACCATTTGAGGTGCGTTTTAGGCCAAACATTTTGTTGTTGTTTAGTCGCTAAGTCGTGTCCAACTCTGCGATCCATAGACTGTAGCATCACAGACTCCGCTGTCCTTCATTGTCTCTGAGAGTTTGCTCAAATTCATGTCCGTTGAGTCAATGATGCTGTCTAACCATCTCATCCTCTGCCACCCCCTTCTCCTTTTGCCTTCAATCTTTCCCAGCATCAGGGTCTTTTCTAGTGAGTTGACTCTTTGCATCAGGTGGCCAAAGAATGGGAGCTTCAACTTCAGCATCAGTCCTTCCAATGAATATTCAGGGTTGATTTCCTTTAGGGTTGACTGATTTGATCTCCTTGCCATAGATTTAAATCTATGACTCGATTATGTCAGAGATTTTAATCTGTGCCTCAATTAAGTCATAGATTTTAATCTGTGACTCGATTATGTCATAGTTTTTAATCTGCAAATGGATTATGTCATAGATTTTAATCTGTGACTCGATTATGTCATAGTTTTTAATCTGCAAATGGATTATGTCAAAGATTTTAATCTGTGACTTGATTATGTCATAGATTTTAATCTGTGACTAGATTAAAATGTAGTTAATAATAGGAATCTATTTGTAATATTTAATAGCTTCTACCTGGGGAGAAACCGTGTGTCCATTAACAGTGGAATGGATACATAAAGTGAAATACATTGAAGAGGTGGGAATGAATGAAGCCCTGCTACACGCAGTAGCATGGTGAATCTTTCAGACATAATATTGAGCAAAAGCAACACCATATCAAAGATTATAAATGCCAAAACAAAGTTCAAAAATGGGTAAAATTAATTTATGGTGCTATAAGTCAGAATTACACTTTCGGGAAAGGCTGTGTGGGAGGCTTTTGGGTACTGTTCATATTTAAGAGCTTGATCTGAATTGTAATTATGTGGGGGTGGTGCTGGTGATTCAGTCGGCTCAGCCCTGTCCGACTCTTTGTGACCCCATGGACTGTAGCCCACCAGGCCCCTCTGTCCACAGGATTCTTCAGACAAAAATACTGGAGTGGGTTGTCATTTCCTTCTCTAGGGATCTTTGCGGGTCAGTGACCAAAACCATATCTTCTGCTTGACAGGCAGATTCTTTACCACTGAGCCACCTGGGAAGCCCTCTAGGTGGGAGTAGATATTTGTAAATTTTACAGAACAGAACCATTAATATTTATGTACTTGACCACATGATATTTCAATAAAACATTAAAATGGTTAAAAACCTAAGTTTTAAAAATAGGAAAATAATCAGGAAAAGTAATATAGTGACATGATTGAAGGCTGGATAGCCATTTAATGAAGCTTACTAAAAGTTTTTAAATGATAAGAAAAAATGCTTAGTTTACAATGCCAAGTGGAAACAAATTAGAGTCCAAGCTTGGCTGCACTATATTATCCCCAGTGTGTAAAACAAATGTCTGAAAAATTGGTAGGGGAAAAAACTCATTAAATAGTAGAATTGTAGAAATGGTTTGTTTTTCTTCTCTCTACCTCACTACATTGAAAAAATTTCCTGCAATAAATGGTTTTTATAATCAGCTGTATTAGTTATGGAGAAAAATGAATATCCAGAGGGCTTCTTTATCTGTAAATACCCCATTATGTTTCGATTACTTAGACAATAAACAACCCAATTATCTGAGTGCCCAAGAACTTGGGAAAATCGCTCCAACCTGTCCTTTTAGCCTGAGATTTCCTGACAACCCCAAGTTTCTCAATGCCTCGCCACTTTGGACTTCACAGTTTTTTGGTTCAACAGGTGGTTTTTAAGCATCAATTATTTGCCAAGTGCTCTAGGTATATACCAACATATAAGAAGGGCAATGATTTCTGTCTTAGATTTCCTTACTTTTACCAGGGAAGACAAAATATAAGTAGTCGTTCTCAAGATTAAGTTGAAGGAGGAAGAAATCTAATGTACTATAAAGGCATATGTAATGAGAAAACCACATCTAGTCTCAGGAGACAGGATTGTTGCTAGAAAAGCTGTTTTGTTTAAGTGAAGACCGCTAAGATGAGTGTATGTTTGCCGGTTGTGAAAGGATAGGGCATTTGATGGTGGATGGTGGTGAGAACAATGGATTATGGATCTCAGTGAGACTGGGGGATTGTTCAAGAGTGATGTGGGAAAGGACGGGAGACTGTGAGTCAGAGCTGGATTCTGAGGAGAAGGTTGCAGAAGCCGTATGTGATGTGGAACTGAGTTGCTAGGTGGGGGCTGGGAAAGATCATTCAAGGTGAGCAAGCCAGTGATCTGAGAGCCGGTGTCGAATGGGTTCTACAGGCGGATGGATGGATGCCTCATGGAGAAAAGAGGGATGGGCACTAAAGAAGGAACATCTCTGCTGTTAGTCGCTGTGTGTGTGATTTCCTCTGCTTCAGCTTCTTAGACTGTGCATCCTGTTAAGGCCCACATAAAACATGACGTAGTCTATCACACCATCCCTATTTACCCAATTGGTTACATGCCTTCCTTCCTTCCTTCATTTTATAGCATCAAATGTCTCATTGCATGAGTTGGTACTCAGTGAACATTTGCTAAATTCAATACTTTCTGTGAGGTATCACTATTAGAAATGGACATGTTGAGCTCAATGAACTCCAGGTGTTTAACCTAGAACTCTGGTTATGTTCCAATAGTCAAGGCACATTGATTTTAACTATTCTGAAAGCAGTTTTGTCTAGAGAATAACAATTTGTGTTTTTCATTTTGCATGCAGTCTCATAGTTTAGGAAAAAAAGTTTCTAATCATTTCTGCTAAGACAAAACTATGACTTTTTAAGTAGTCACTTAATGTTTGCACTTCTGTTCAATGTCTGGCTTGTAGACTCAGTTTTCTGTTGATAAACCGGCAACATCAAATGAGATGCACGTATTCCAGACAGATGCTGCCTATGTCTGGAATCAAAACAAATCATATCACTTGCCTGTCACAAAAGAATGCCTCTTCTGTCATTGCGGACCAATCTGTTTAATGACACAATTGCTGGCTGTGGAGCAGATGACTGTTTCTTTTGTCACTCAGAATTCCTGGGACGCTGCAAAGAGAAAACCACTTGCAGCTTGACTGGTGTGTCTTGGTCCCCCCCTGAATGGAGGTGAGGGGAAGGACTGTATTTTCCAGGGGGCAGTGGTCTACTTCTTTTAAGATGGATGGAAGGCTGTTTTCTGTGTTGCAAGTCTTCTTGATGGCTAATTATTTGAAGCCAGAAGATCCCAAGTGCGATTTCAGAGTGTGGGATGAACTCTTGAAACGTTGCCACGTGTAATATGCTGCTGCATGTTGTGTCTTGGGGTTCCACTAAGAGATGAATAAGAGCCCCCACCTTTCAGGATATCTCACCAAAGAGACAGAAGATGGAATAAAATGACTTCTTTTGACTAGGCTGAAGGACTCACAAGCGAGAGGCACCTGTTTGAGTTTTCTGGAATAAATTGAGAAAGCTTCCTAGACAAGGTGTTCTAAGAAACTGGAATCCATCTATTATGCAAGAACCAGGGAAGTTCTCTTCTTAAATTGCTTAATTTCTGGACCTGACACAGAGAGCATTGGGGTCTCTAATTGTAGTACACAGAATGGGTGCTACCCTCAAATGCCCACTCCTTTGTTACAGCCACAGAAATTTTGATTTAATTGATGTCTGGTAGGGCCCAAGAAACTTCAGTTTAAGAAAACATGATAGTTAATTTCAACGAAAATGGTCCATAAATCATACCTTTGATGATCACTGGTATTAAATACAAAAAAGTAACTGGATTTTGTAAGATGAGTGGTTAGTTCCAAGGAAAGAAGCGATGTCCTCAGGGAAGATATACAGGAAGAGTAGTAATTAGTGCTTTGCTCTAAAGCAGGGGTGAAATTTCCTGCTCAGATACTGTGTACATTTTATTTGCATGTAATCTGCATAATTAGTGCTCCTTTTTCTTTGAATTTCTGACTGCTCCAAATCCTTTCATTAAAGAAGGGAAGCCAGGGTTGTCCTTCACCTTGAATTTTACCTAAGAACAGATTCATGGTATATATATTTCTGCTGCTACTCAGAGAATACCTAGGACAGAGAATTCATAACTTCCAGCTTCGCTTCAGTAACTGGAAAGTTTTCAAGGTGTTTTAAAAGCCAGTTCACTTATACGTGTTTTGAGAGACAAAGGGAAACTCCGTTTAGTTCTTAGAGTTAGGCGTCTTCCATTGAGCCCACGAGGTGGCGCCCTCTCACCATTTCTGGCCTCCGTGCGGGTGAGTTGGCCTGGGGAGGCTGATCTAAAAGCAGAGAGCCTGGGAGATCCTGTCAGCGTTACCAGCAGGCTTGTGGGAATTACTCTTAGAACATTAGGAATGACGATATGCTGTGCTCTTTGTTCAGTTGTTCCAGTCTCGTCTAAATGCTGGAGGTCGCAATATCCTGTTCCGATGTTAGCATCAATTGGCTAAATAGAAACCGGAAGAGCAACCTTGCACAAAGGCAAGGGGGGGAAAAGACGAAAGAAAAAATTAAGACAGGAAAAAAAAAAAAAAAGAGAAAGAAATGAAATGAGGTCTGAGAGAATAAACACACTGTATGGGAAATATTGGGAGGTGAGAGGAGAGAAAAGTGGGCAGATGGTGATTCCAGGCTCAAGGAAAAGTCTTTCTTGCCCTTTTCCCAAGGTCAGCTGTCAAGGTCAGCTTGGACAGCCCTGGAGAGAACATGGGCGGTGGCATGCTGGTCCAAGATATGGGGCTTGGCTCAAGAGCCCACGGTAGCCAGGTGGATGGTCATTTTCCTGTTTCCTTCTCACAATCAGCTGGTGTCTATGATCCAGTGAAACCGTACTGCCTTATGCAGCGCTGTGGACTTCGGGACCTCTGTAATCTGTGGCTCCTGAATTTGAGGCAGAGGTCTGAGGGCCTGGATGAGCCTGGGGCCTGGCTGCAGGTGCAGTCTGCCAGTGCTGGACCCTTGGTGCGCATGCCTCTCAGCTCTTCTGTTTGAACCCTCTCATTGCCACCTGCTCCGCATGTCACGCTCTGAATTCCCATAGGCTGTGGGACCTTGCACACACGTCGCAGAGCCATACTTGCCCATGAGAAGGGATTTCCTTCAAATTTAGCTTGTATGAAGCAAATAAATGCCTTAAATATGAGAATGAAGGGAAAAGCAAAATCTTTGCTAAAATATAGATTTTGCTGATCTGAAATGTTCATCTCATTTTTTTTTAAATGGAAAACAATTTTTAAAAACAATTTTTTTCCCTAAGTTTGTAAAGAATATGGATCTAACTTTTGAACTCAGGTCCTAAACAAATGTTATTTGAAATAGTAAGCCAGGTTATTCAGCTGCACTTTGTAAAGCAGAAGGCCGATTATGCCACATCTGTTTTTCAAAATCAACAGCCTGAAAGATAAAGTTAACTACTAAGCTAAGTATTCAAAGTTCTCCATCAGCCTTTCCAACCCTTTGTCTTATTACCCTCCTACATTTCATGTTATTTATGTTTTTGTAAAATGTATATCTTATACAGGGTTGTCTATATTTTCTGAAGATTTTTATGTAAGACAGAGAACATACCATTCTGTTATATCCCAGTGTTGATTCAAATCTGGATTTAGGAGCTAATTTTGAGAACTGCACAGAGTGATGAAAACCTCACTTGAGGTTCTCCTGAGTAACTATAATGTTTACACAAGTTACAGAGAGGATGGTTATCATTGCACATGTCTGAATTTCTCTGTAATAAATCTTAGCTAAAATCCAGTTTCCCCAAGTAAAACTCATCCTTTTAGCTATTAAGCAATCATTGGATAGGCCCCATTAGTAACAAACGCATGGCTCTGTGTTTCTCTTTGATAATAATAATAATGGATTTTTTCCTTAGGGCTCATCTCAATTACCTTGAAGTGTGACTTTGGTACCATTGTCTTGGCACCATTCAGTGACACTGGAACTTTGATCTGTCTGATATATGAGAGGTAGAAATGAAGCTTCTAAAATACATGAACAATTGATGCAATTAAGAGAAGTAAGCTGCAAAGGCAGTTTTTAAGTTGTCTTTCTCTAGGAAAAGTAAATGGCATATTGAGTTAATCAGACCAAAGAGTACAATTCTGGTACAAGTGTGCACCTTTGAACTATAAACAGAGGAATTCCTTAGAGGTTGGAGTTGCTGAGCTAGAAGCCCAGGCCAGCCTTTGGGAGGCCAGCCTTTGGTTCTGGTGTTAGAATTGCTGAGGATTCACTTCACAGTCTTGTCTCCTAAAATAGAATTTCTCTCGCTGTCCCTTGCACAGGAAGGAGAAAATACAGACTGGATCTAAAGGATAAATCTAAGTGCTGCCATTTCCCACTTAAAGAGAGCTTTTTACACCAGGAATGAACAATACTCTTGTATTGTCCTTCTCTTCATTCTTGAAGGGTTATCATTGAGTACAGAGCTTTTCTCTGTGACTCCCTGCCTCTGGGGCTGTGACAATAGGGTGTCAGAAAAAATGTGCACATCACTGGGATTCATAGGTGGCTTTCATCACTGGGTTCATAGGTGAGGAAGCCAAGGCACAGAGGAGAAGAGACTGACAGAGAGAGTGAGTCAGTGGCTGAAGTGGGATTGGTGGTGGTGGTGGTGGTGGTGGTTTAGTCGCTAAGTCCTGTCCAGCTCTTGGGATTCCGTGGATTGTAGCTGTCAGGCTCCTCTGTCCATGGGATTCTCCAGGCAAGAACACTGGAGTGGGTTGCCATTTCCTTCTCCAGGGGATCTTCCTGACCCAAGAATCAAACACGGGTCTCCTGCATTGCAGGCAGATGATTTACCAATTGACCTATGAGGGAAGCCCAGCTGGGATTAGGATCCAGATTACCTAACTGGTTTGAATACCTAATTAATATCCTTTCTGCTCACTACATCCTCCCTTAGGTTCACTCATTCAGATATACATTCATTCACACCTTTATTGTGCCAACATTTAATCAAGCAGGATATGGAAAGCTGTTTTGTTTTGACTTCTGTGATAAATGCTTGTTGCTTTAATGTATAGGATCCCATTGAATTGAGTCTTCAGAGATTAGTAATTGAGGCAACTAAAGCCCAGGGAAGTGAAATAATTTGCCCACTTTTCTAGTTAAAGGGTAATACTGGTATTAGAATTTAAGTCCAGGTGGCATTAGGGGTAAAGAACCCGCCTACCAACGCTAAGTCCAGGTGGCATTAGGGCTAAAGAACCCACCTACCAGTGCTAAGTCCAGGTGGCATTAGGGCTAAAGAACCCGCCTACCAATATGAGAGACAAAAAAGATGCAGGTTCCAGGGCATGGCGACCCACTCCAGTATTCCTGCCCAGGGAATCCAATGCATAGAGGAGCCTGGTGGGTTATAGTCCATAGAGTTGCAAAGAGTTGGATACGACTCAAGTGACTTAGCACGCACACCCTAAATATAATTTTTTTTCTGCCATATATCATTTTACTCTTCAGTTCAGTCCCTCAATCGTGTCCGACTCTTTGCAACCCCATGGACTGCAGCATGCCAGGCCTCCCTGTCCATCACCAACTCCCAGAGTTTACTCAAACTTATGTCTATTGAATCGGTGATACCATACAACCATCTCATTCTCTGTCATCTCCCTCTCCTCCTGCCTTCAATCTTTCCCAGCATCAGGGTCTTTTCAAATGAGTCAGCTCTTTGCATCAGGTGGCCAAATTATTGGAGTTTCAGTGTCAGCATCAGAAATCCCAATGAATATTCAGGACTGATTTCCTTTAGGATGGACTGGTCAGATCTTCTTGCTGTCCAAGGGAGTCTCAAGAGTCTTTGCAACACCACAGTTCAAAAGCATCAATTCTTCAGCACTCAGCTTTCTTTATAGTCCAACTCTCACATCCATACGTGACTACTGGGAAAACCATAGCTTTGACCTTTGTTGGCAAAGTAATGTCTCTGCTTTTTAATATGCTGTCTAGGTTGGTCATGACTTTTCTCCCATGGAGCAAGCGTCTTTTAATTTCATGGCTGCAGTCACCATCTGCAGTGATTTTGGAACCCAAGAAAACCGTTTCTACTGTTTCCCCATCTATTTCCCATGAAGTGATGGGACCAGATGCCATGATCTTAGTTTTCTGAATGTTGAGTTTTAAGCTGTTTTTAACTTTCCTCTTTCACTTTCATCAAGAGGCTCTTTAGTTCCTATTTGCTTTCTGCCATAAGGGTGGTGTCATCTGCATATCTGAGGTTATTGATATTTCTCCCAGCAATCTTGATTTCAGCTTGTGTTTCTTCCAGTCCAGCGTTTCTCATGATATACTCTGCTGCTGCTGCTCCATAGAAGTTAAATAAGCAGGGTGACAGTATACAGCCTTGACGTACTCCTTTCCTATTTGGAACCATTTTTTTACCCTTACCAGTGCTCAAAACAGTATCAAGGATTGGGAAATGTATAGTATTTATTGTATATGGATTGAGCTACTTTATACTAGAGCATTTTCTACAATGACTTAGAAATGTGAGCTGTGGCTCCTATCAGTGAGCTTACATTTAATTTGAGAGAGACATTGCATACATTAAAATGTAAGTAAAACTGTTAAGTCAAATGTCATTATCAAATTAGTGTATAATATTTAACAGACTGAAGAAATGTTATCAGCCTCACGATGGATGCTCATAGTGACTGATGAGTTAGATTGTGTGTCTGGTGAGTAAGGCATCATTTGTTTCGTTTTCAATTTGTTGAGTGATTAACATATATTAGAAGAGTAAATAGACTTGGATTTTCAAATGTAGCAGATGTTTGGAATCCTTTTACCATCTGTAAAATAAGATTTAGAGAGATGCCGCCTATATATTTTTGCCTTCTAATTTATGAGAAATTCCTTTTCTTTTTAATTTAAGAGATACTTAAGAACTAGGGTAAAGAAGAGTGTTAGTGCAGGAAGATTTTGAAGCTGAACACATCAACATTCAGTCTCATGATCTTGTTCCTCACAGTGCGCCTGCTGGCAGAGTTGTCACGTTCAGTGAATGGAACTCAGACTCTCCGGTTTTTCCAGAAACCTAGAGATCACTCTCAACTCATTCCTGTTGGTCCTACCCCATACTCCATCTGACTAATCATGAATTCCTCCACTGCCACCACTTTAATCTTGTTTCTTTAACACAGACGATCGCAAAATACTCCCAACCAGTGTATCATGGGACTACATGCCCCCTCTCGTTGATATTTTCCCAGACTGCTGTCAGAGTGACATTTCAAAATGCATTTCTTTTCTATTTCGCCTCACCAACTCTTTAAAATCTTTCAAAAGATTTCTTATTACACAGTTAACAAAGGTATTTTTCTTCCAAAGGTTTATAAAGACAACTTCTTCCAGTCCTTTTAAAAAATTATCTAATTCTTTATGCTCTCACACCATAGAATCTTTCTATATGCTCTCCACCTCCCCTTCCCCCAACCTGAAAAAGCGTTCCATTCTGAGCCCTTCAACTTGAGCTAAACTTTTGCTTCTCCAGTAGAGACTACCGTGGCTCCCCTTTCCTTGTAGTATACTTTCACACAACCATGCACCTCTCTTTCTTCACAGGTGCAATTTTACCTTTAATGTGTGTCTGTCTCTCCCATTGCTGGATTCTCAGCTCAACTGAAACTCGAGTTAGGTCTGGTTTTGCTCACCGTCGTAGTCTCAAGCACAACACAGTGCCCAGCACATAGAAGGAAATTTCTGAATATTTATTGATTGAACAGTCTAAGAAAAGTGAGAGTATTCCGATTCCAGGAAGGGGAGATTAAAGTGTGCCTTAAAAGCAATCTTCATTGGAAGCTGAATTCTACTGAAAAAAGTCTGAAGTTCTTTTTAGCTCTGCTGAGAATGGGTAAAAGAGCTCTGCCTTGTGTAGGACATAAATAAATACTGGTCTGGATCAACAGTGGAGGCTCTAAAATCTATATAAAGAATATTGATAGTGGCAGAATCTGTGTTAACAGGAAAGAATAAAGGTTAGATCAGAAGGGGCTGTTGTAATAAAATTATTTCAAACTTTCAGGCAATTTTTACATTCTCACTTGTGTTCTAGGCCTGAAGTCTGAATCTAATTGCCATTTGTGAATATCCATAAGAATGTGATAAAGTCAGACAATCCCATGTTGGTTGTGCTGTGTCTTGGATGACTCTCAAGGATCCACTGCAAAGGACAATCCCAGTTGTGACTGGGCCCACATACCTAGTGTTGCAGTGCTGAGGGTCGCCCATGCTTTGTGACTCTCTTGTTTTAGATTCAGCCCTAGGGAGGTGCTTCTCCCAGGTCAACCTCCATTTCTCTGAAACTACAAAGATTTACAAAGCCAGAGAGGGCTGCTGGCCCAAGGAGCTCTGAAATAAATGTTACAGCCCTGCAGACTGATTTTCTTAGTAACACTGCAAATGTCACTGTGATGATGTATTGGTCAAGCGTAAGCTTCTTTTGCTGAAATTCTGGTAAATTTTCTGGTTTTAACGTGAATGTTTCCCTTCTTAGTGATATCTGCCTGATTACAGCAGCAAACCTGTCTCTTCTCTGAGTACTTTACTCTGGTTTTTACTCTTCTGAGGCTGGAGTTGAGGGAGACTTGATAACTAGTGATCTAATTTGATTGGCATCAGGAAATAAAAGCCTGGGAGTCTCTGGTTCTGTCTCTTGACTGATAAAAAGAACCAAGTCTGTTCTCCTGTTTTTCCTGGCTTCTTCTAAATTGGCTGTAAGTTTTCAGGAAGCCTTAAAAGAGACCCTTTGTAGCAGTTTTGTGCTCGCAAATCAATTTAACAAATGATAAGCACAAACTTTAGGTTGTACATGTGCAGATGAACAAGGCATATTTTTTTTGTCCTCACTGAATTTAACATCTGGAAGAGAGGTGAAATTAGAAGGTCTTGGACTATCATTCATTATACTGTTAGATGAATGAAGAAAGTTTGAGGTTGAGAATCACATCCAGCAAGAATCGGAGATGCTTTCATAGTACATGTGAGTTTTTTTTTTTTTTTAAAGAATGGTAGGATCTCATCAGTGGGTAAAAATGAATAAAATAGAGTCCTCCAGTTTGAGTTGCCTAAGGAATAGGCCAGAAGGCCTTTGGAAATGAGAGGCTTAATCTCAGGATAGTTGTAGGAGAGAAAAAGACTAGATTTTTCCCTATAGAAAAGTCTTTTTAGTCAATTGAGGTGATATGGGAGCCAAAGAAAAATAGAATTTAGAGAATACACTTATTCAAGGACAGGAGAAAGAAAGACAGGAAATGAATAAGGGAGAGGCAGAGAGTATGAAGCAGTGCCTGAAGCTGAAGGAGCTGGAGATTTTAAGTAGAGTGGTTGTTCAGTGGTGTTTCCAAATTATGGGAGAGGGAAGAAATAAGTAAATTTGGAATTGGGGTTACTAGCAAATATTCTCTTGACTCATAAATTCCACTGGCTTTTCCTTAAAACTGCTGGCTAAAGGGTAATGCTGCTACCCAACTAGGTCTTTATACAAGTAGCGTCTTTCTCTTTTAATTAAAATAGTATTTCTGTTTTCCTAATGATCTTGAAACTGGGATTGTCAGTGTTTACTAAAATCTTTGTAGCTGTAAGCCTCTTTCTCAAGTCACTAGCCTACTTAATGACTCCTGTTTCCTCCTCCTTTTTTTCCACAGAGTTCATCCTCCTCTTCTCCCTTCTGCTATTTAATTATGATCATTTCTCCCAGCATCTCTTTATCCAAGGACCTTCTAATGAATTTAAGATGCGCACAACAAAGATGCAATTCAGAGTACATCTCTCTTATCTTTAAAAACCTCTATAGCTTCTCATCTTTAAAGAGAAAAGTCTGAGCTTCTTGGACAGCAAAAAGGAACACTCAAAGCATGTTTGCTTTTTCCTTTCAATGAATAGGTTATTAAATAATCTTTTTGTCCTTTAGCACCCATCAGTTTGGGATGAGTCCCCATCTTTTTGTTCTCTGGCATCCAATACAGTGTTGAGAGACACAGCGCCTAATATGTATTCAACAATCGAAAAATACGGGCTGCATTCTGGTCTTTGGAAAATGTCATCCAAAGCATAGCTTTGTCTACAAGTTTGAACCGACAGAAACAAAGCATTAATCAGGCACGATGCTCAGAAATTGATGTAAGCTTAAAAGTATTTCTTAGTATGTGCAGTTATTTTGGGGACGTAACACCATCTAATCTAATCCAGTGGCTCTGCTCTCCTGCTGCACATTAGTACACCCGGGGAGCTTTTTAAACGTTGGCGCTTCATCCCTTTCTAATCAGCTCACTTCATAATCATCCCTTCCAACAGTGGCTCTCCAGGTGTGGGCCCTACACCAGCAACTTTAGCGTCACCTGGGAACTTGTTAGAACTCCAGACTCTTGGCCCAACCCCACACCTTTTGCATCAGAAATCTGGGAATGAGGGCCCTCGTTCTATTTTCACGAGCCCTCCAGGTGATTCTGACATGTGTGAAGGTTGGAGAACCACTGATTTTTAGCACTGAACTTTGACTCTTTGCTGTTGTGTCCCAACAAAAGAAAGTGTTTCTCTCTGGTACATCACTACCCCAGGATGTATCATTTTGGGCCCAGGGGGCTTTTACTCCTTATCAGTTTTCGTGGGGTCACCAGGTAGAATGAGACTGAGCCTCCTGCAGATGGGGACTATGATGATATTCCATCCTGGGTTCGTGTTCCTCTCTTGCCCTCAGAGCCCCATCACTTAGCACAGGGCCTGGCAGGAAGTAGGTGTTCAATAAGGGCAAGAATAAAACTATGAGGGTTACTCAGGCCAACTGAAAGAAGTAGATGCATTAGTCATGGTGTGTTTTCCTGAAACTGTGTTGTTTCAACAGTATTCATTAAAATAAATCCTTTTTAGAACTTTATTTTTAATTGGAGGATAATTGTTCTAGTGATGGGGGTTTTGAGTAGTATGCTGTGTTTTGGGGAGAAAGCCTTGAGATGGGCTTTTCAATCACTGCTGAGTTCAACTAGTTTTTCAGTAGCAGTGACTGCTGTTTTAGTCCCTAGCATCAACTCCAAGACCCATTCTCTGTTGCTATCAGCTGTCACTAAGCAAATAAGAACTCAAAAAAAAAGTCAACTTACATTACATTAATAATGAATCACAGAATACTTGTTTTCTTTCCTTGCTGCCAAACTCACATGCATGTGTGTGTACACACACACACACTCACATAGACACAGACACACACACACACACACACATAGTTGTAAGCTTGTTCCAATGTCAGGAGGGCTAGCATACTTGTAAAGAAGGTGAAATCTGGGTTCGGGCTGCTTGGGTTCAGTTCCACCTCCACCCTTTACTAGTTGTGAGACTTTGGGTAGTTTATTTAATCTTTCCATACCTTATTTTCCTCGTTCCAGGAACACCTTGACTTGTCTCACAGTTTTCAAGGTAAAACTGGTGTCCTTTACCTCCGCTGATGAGAGGCTACTCAAGTATTAGCTTCATGGCTTTCTTACTTGTATAAACCCTTTCATGACCCTGGGAGGGGTCCTGGTATTGTAGTCACAGGTCCCTATATTTTTGGTAAATTTGCTAAAGCAGGATACTTGACTGCAGTTATGTAAAGTTGCCAGTTTTTTATTCCCTCTCGGCCATCTCCTTTATCATTCTTCCCTGCTAAAGGGCAGTGGTGCAGTTGTCACTGCCATTTTTGGAATCTAGCCAAGAGGAAGTTGGGGGGCTTCCCTGGTGGCTCAGAAGGACTACAGTCCATAGGATTGCAGAGTCAGACACAACTGAAGTGATTTTCATACACACATGCAGCAGTGTACTTGTAGTTTTTTATTTTCTTTGAAGAAATTAGCCCACCAGGCTCCTCTGTCCACGGAAATTCCCAGGCAAGAGGACTGGAGTGGGTTGCATTTCCTACTCTAGGGGATCTCCTGACCCAGGGATTAGACTCCCATCCCTTGTGTCTCCTGTGTTGGCAGGCTGATCCTTCACCACTGAGCCACCTGGGGAGCCTGGAACGTGTTCTACACAGTCGGTTTTATAAAGAATATTGTGGTAGCGGGGCCTGAGCACTAGATCTGGTCTGCAGACCTGGGCTCCAGTGCTTCTGTTAAACCAGTCTCTTCAGCTTCCTAACCCTCAGTTTCTCCCATCTGTAGAACTTGTCTTGTAAGGACATTTGTAAAGCATCAAATGAAGTGATTTCTGAAATAACATATTATAAACTGTTAATTATTATAACTCAAGCTTTTTTTTAAAAAAAGACACAGATATGTGTACTGCAAATATCTTCTCCCACTCAGGAGCCTGCCTTTTTTATTCACTTAATAATGCTTTTTGATGAGTGTAAGTTATTGTGTGATAAACATAATTTTGATAAACATTAAATCATAAAATTTAAAAAGTACATTTGGCAATTTTTTGGTAAGATCAGTGTTTTTTGTGTCTTGTTTAAGAAGTCTTTACCTAACCAAAGATCATGAGGACATCTGCCTAAAAATTATTATGTACTAAAGTTTTACTGCAGAGAAGGCTGTGGCACCCCACTGCAGTACTCTTGCCTGGAAAATTGCATGGATGGAGGAGCCTGGTGGGCTGCAGTCCATGGGGTCATTACGAGTTGGACATGACTGAGCGACTTCACTTTCACTTTTCACTTTCATGCATTGGAGAAGGAAATGGCAACCCACTCCAGTGTTTTTGCCTGGAGAATCCCACGGACGAGGGAGCCTGGTGGGGTGCCGTCTATGGGGTCGCACAGAGTCGAACATGACTGAAGTGACTTAGCAGCAGCAGCAGCAGCAGCAGCAGCAGAGTTTTACTGTTTTGCCATTCAAATTAAAATTTCTTTGGGATTGATTTTTGGATATGGTGTAAGGTAAGGATTAAGATACATTTGTTTCCAACATGGATATTCAAATTACCTAGATCCATTTATTAAAAATACCTTTCCTTCCTCCTCTGGTATTTTCAATGGCACTATTGTCATAAATCAGATCAGGTAGCCTCATATATTTGAGGATGTATTTGGACTCTATTCTGTCCAACTTGTCTAGTTGTCTGTCTTTGTACCAATCCTTCATTGTTTTAATCAATGTTTTAATCAAGTCCCTTTAAAATAGATGTTTTTATTTTGTAGTATAAAGTCACTCAACTTTCCAGCTTCTTTAAGATTTTCTTATCAATTCTTGGTCCTTTTCACTTATATATCCCCTTAGTAAGTTACTCTTGCCACACATTTCTTCTAGGATTTTGATTATGATTTTTTGTCTATACATCAGCATATTTTTAGTGTTGAGATTTCCAAATCATGAACATGCTTTGTCCATTTATTTAGACCTATAATTACTCTCAGTAATACTGTGTAGTTTTCTATGCAGGGGTCTTTTTTTCTTAAATTTTTTGTTCATGAATATGTGATGATTTTGGAAAAGACCTTGATGTTGGGCAAGATTGAGGGCAGGAGGAGAAGGGGGCGACAGAGGATGAGATGGTTGGATGGCATCCCCATTTCAATAGACATGAGTTTGAGCAAACTCCGGGAGATAGTGAAGAACAGAGAAGCCTGGCATGCTGCAGTCCATGGGGTCACAAAGAGTTGGACTAAATGACAACAACATAAACGATATTGTTTACTATTGTTTGTTGCCAGTAAAATGTAATTGCATTTCATTTTAATCACCTTGTAATCAGCAACCTTGCTAAATTGACTTTTTAATTCTATTATTTATCAATAGATTAAAAATAAAATCTTTTCTATGTATACAGTCATGTTACTTCAGTTCAAGCTTTATAGGCTACCGTATATTGGCTATTCACAGTACCACAGAAGCACAAGAAAATAAGGATTATCCTTGATTTGGGGATTTGGGAGGTTACTTGGTTGAGGTTGAATTTAAGCTGAGCCCTTTTTTTTTTTAGAGCTCAAGACCCTTTAAAGGAAGTGGAGGTTATGACAGGGGGGAATGCTTGCTATTTAGTTTGACAATATTTATGGAGGTATCTCTAGATGTTGAGTCATTTTCACTGCGCTGCAAACTTGTGTTTCATATGCAGCCCTGATCCACTTAATTACTTGAAATTCAGAGGGTGCCTTACAGTAATTACAGTGATGATCAATTAAGCAGCTTTCATTTTGGGAACCCCTCCCTCACAACATTTCCACACACAGTTTCTTGAATTTCCAAACTCAAATTATTTCTTAAAGAAGTAAAGCTTAAAATCACTTCTTTCCTTCTCAGTGTCTTTCCTACTAAAGTGAACAAACAAGTAAAACTCCATTTCCTTCGAAGAACACAAATGATGAGTAGCATTGATATTACTGTAAATTAGAGAATGTATTAATGTATGAGCAAAATAAAAGAAGCAGGCAAACAAAAACCCAGAATTGGCTGTGTTTTATTTTGTTTTGTTTTGACAGGAGATAGCATTACAGCATACCACTGGATATGTGTGTGTATATATATATATATGTATATGTATATATATGTGTGTGTGTGTATGTGTATGTGTGTGTGTATATATATATATATATATATATATATATATATATATATATATATATATATAGGAGAAGGCAGTGGCACCCCACTCCAGTACTGTTGCCTGGAAAATCCATGGGCGGAGGAGCCTGAAGGGCTACCAGTCCATGGGATCGTGAAGAGTTGGACACAACTGAGCGACTTCACTTTCACTTTTCACTCTGATGCACTGGAGAAGGAAATGGCAACCCACTCCAGTGTTCTTGCCTGCAGAATCCCAGGGACAGGGGAGCCTGGTGGGCTGCCATCTCTGCGGTCGCAGAGAGTCGGACACAACTGAAGTGACTTAGCAGTAGCAATATATATATATATATATATATATATATATATATATATATACACATATATTTCATTTGTGGAGGTATTGGGAAATGTTTCATGTAGGGAATGGGTTTTGGAAGAAGTGGGCAGTGCGATCTGAATGGACAGAAAAGTAGGAAAGGCCATCCAGGTGAAGGGAACTAAAGAATGGAGGTTGTACATGGAAGGAGGATGCTGTCTGACAAGGAGAGGGTTATGGGGCTTACTTGAACAGACTATGGTGAGCAGAAGATAACTTAGTGGTTTATAGGTTAAAACCATTCATCCATTATTTCATACCAGCCCTAAGAGGAAAGCAGGGAACACTGAATGTTCAGTAAGCACTGCATGTTGATTGTTGAGATAAGTCCCTTAAAGAGTGGAAACTGAGGGTGAAAAGCCATCAGCACTGACCTGGGCAGACCTGGTCTGTAGAACTGCCCATGTGAACATTGATGGAAGCCTGGATGAGGATGTAGCCTTGGGAATAGAAAGGTGGCAACAAGGAGACATTGTGGGGATAATATCAAGCAAAGTATGTAGGTGTGTGTGTGTGTGTGTGTGTGTGTGTGTGTGTGTGTACGCATGCACTATGGTTGGGGGTGTGTGACGGAGAAGTTGTAGTCAAAGAGAAAGCCCAACGTTCCTGTTTAATTGCCAGGTGGAGGTTAACGCTGCAACCTCCTATTTAAGGGGACAAGTTGACATGATGAGTTTAATATTTTGTCAACATTTCTAGGTAATATAAAAGATTGTTGCATTTTATAGTAATAAACGTTGAAATGCACAAGTAAGTGATTTCCAACCTTTATGAAGTCAAAAAATTTTAAGTCATTTTTTAATGTGTAGAGTTAAATTTGACCTAAACTCTCTGCTATCTTATTTAGAGATGACAGAGGTGTTAAATTCAGAAAGCTATTGAAAAGCAGGTGCATTCAGGTGGGAGAGGTGATTTTGAGGACTGACCAAGGGAACTAAGGGTGTTTTGTTAACAGAGAAAGAAACAGAAAGAACAGTGTTGCTCTCTGCAAAAATCTGAAAGGCTGCCCCAAGGAAGAGGTGCTAGACTAATTCCCAGTGCACCCAAATGGTAGAACTGAGGCCAGGAGAAATGTGTTTTCTTTTAATATTAGAAGGGCATTTTTATAGTCACAACTGACCTAAGATGCAGGAGAGGTCTCAGGAGGCTGTGACAGTCCATCAGTGGAGATTTTCAAGAAAGGTTTGTCACTTGATGAGGAGTTGGATGACATGCCCTTCCAACCTCAGGATTCTGTGATTTTATCAGAATTGTTTTCCTTTCAGCAGCTTTTGTATTTTGAACCAATTTGTCACTTTTTTCCTGTCACTTTTGATTATAGGAAGTGGAATAAGAATGGTAAAAACAGCCTCTTGGTTTTATTAGTTTTCTAGCACATTTGCAATAGAAATACAAGAATAAAGTGGTATATACTTAAAACATTCTCTTTCATGCTTTTTTTCTTTTAATACAGCTTTACTTTCAGGGAACCAAGATATTTTGCTTCATCCCATTAGCTAAGATCTATCTAATCAGCTCCTTTCTATTTTGACTTCTGAGAAAATCAAACTGATACAACTTTAAATCTAAAGGTTTCATCTACTACTTACTGTTTGCAGGTACCATCAAGGTTTCTCTATTTAGACCCCAGCTCCTGTGTACGTAGAGAGTTTATCTCTGAGGTTCATCATGGTGGTAAAAGGAGTGTTTGCCTTTGTTGGAGTGATCCAAATTATTTCTCCATTTGGACCCCATTTGGGTTGGAGTTCTCAAGATAACTCATGCCATCACTGTTCCTTCAGTCCTTTGCTTACAAGACTTCTTTTCTTTAAATGACATGTATGGTGTTTGGGGCAAGCGATTTGACTCCATTGTAGCTTGGGGCTGACAGGCAACTTCATATATATTTTGAAAAGAGCAAATGTTCAGTGGAATTTAGAAATGGTTAATATTGAGCACAGACTCAACTGTTGAAAAACTCTGGTTTTCAGACATTCAGGTAACAAGTATGACCTCAATATACTGGTTATAGTATTAAAGGAGTTTCTGGGTTCTGTATCAATATGAATCTTATTTTTCCTTACTTGTGCTAGGACTTATCTAGGACTGCCCTCTTGATGATGTTTTCTATTAACAAATAGTAATCACTGAAATGCTTTCCTTCTTTCCTCCTTTTATTCAGTGCCAAATACATTACGTTATACATCACAGGAGCTAAATTAATGAATTGAGTGCTTTCTAGCCAACTTCTCTATTATTTGGAGAAATATTTGTACATTGTACAGTAACTGTTTAAAGAGTAGCAGTCAAAAACTAAATGATGTGTGTTGCTGCTGCTGCTGCTAAGTCGCTTCAGTCGTGTCCGACTCTGTGCGACCCCACAGACAGCAGCCCACCTGGCTCCGCCGCCCCTGGGATTCTCCAGGCAAGAACACTGGAGTGGGTTGCCATTTCCTTCTCTAATGCATGAAAGTGAAAAGTGAAAGTGAAGTTGCTCAGTCGTGTAGGACTCCTAGCGACCTCACGGACTGCAGTCTACCAGGCTCCTCCGTCCATGGGATTTTCCAGGCTGGAGTGGGGTGCCATTGCCTTCTCCACTAGGTACCTCATATCAGAGGAGTCATGCAATTTTAATCTTTTTTGTGAACTCCTTATTTCTCTTGCTATAATGTCTTCAGAGTTCATCCATGTTGTGCCATGTGTCAGGATTTCTTTTGTTTTTAAGGCTGAATAAAATTCCACTGAATGTATGTACCACATATTGTTTATCCACTCATCCATGGACATTTGGGCTGCTTCCATTTTTTGACTGTAGTGAATAGTGCTGCTATGAACATGGGTGGGCAAAGGAAGGCCTGATTTTTAAAGTAATTATAATACCTCCCCAAAAGAGCTTATCTTAAAATTGTTAAGGTTTAACAAAAATGGTGGCATCTGAGATGGTGTTGGAGAAGACTCTTGAGAGTCCCTTGGACTGCAAGGAGATCCAACCAGTCCATCCTAAAGGAGATCAGTCCTAGGTGTTCATTGGAAGGACTGATGTTGAAGCTGAAACTCCAGTACTTTGGCCACCTGATGCGAAGAGCTGACTCATTTGAAAAGACCCTGATGCTGGGAAAGATTGGGGGCAGGAGGAGAAGGGGACGACAGAGGATGAGATGGCTGGATGGCATCACTGACTCAATGGACATGGGTTTTTGTGAACTCCGGGAGTTGGTGATGGACAGGGAGGCCTGGCGGGCTGCGATTCATGGGGTTGCAAAGAGTCGGACACGACTGAGTGGCTGAACTGAACTGAACTGAACAAAAATGGTGGCATCTGAGGTGATAATTTCATCACCGTAGAAAACCCATTGTGTATGACTGTGAAGGCAGCATCTGGAATATCCTAGATACATTTATTTGTTTGTTTACTTGTTGCAATGCCTTTTATCTAATATTTTTCTTTAAAAAAATTGAAGTATGCTGCTGCTGCTGCTGCTAAGTCGCTTCAGTCGTGTCCAACTCTGTGCGACCCTACAGACAGCAGCCCAGCCGGCTCCGCCGCCCCTGGGATTCTCCAGGCAAGAACACTGGAGTGGGTTGCCATTTCCTTCTCCAATGCATGAAAGTGAAAAGTGAAAGTGAAGTTGCTCAGTTGTGTCGGACTCCTAGCGACCTCATGGACTGCAGCCTACCAGGCTCCTCCGTCCATGGGATTTTCCAGGCAAGAGTACTGGAGTGGGTTGGCATTGCCTTCTCCAAATTGATGTATAGTTGATTTAAAGTATTGTGTTAGTTATAGGTGTAAGCAAAACACCTGATTCAGTTGGTGTTGTACTTATACATGTATTTTTTTATGATACTTTTCCATTATAGATTATTATAAGATATGGAATATAGTTCTCTGTGCTATAAGTAGATCCTTGTCATTTATCCATTTTGTATATAGCAGTTTGTGTCTGCTAATCCCAAACTCCCAATTTACCCTTCCCCTGCCCTTTCCTCTTCAGTAATCATGTTTGTTTTTTTATGTCTATACCTAATTTTTATCCTTGATAGTATTTTACGGCACAACACTTTTGTTTTTCTTTTTCAGAATGGCATGAACAGATATCCTCTCAACTCTATAAATACTCTTGTTTACCTTAACTCATGTGTTAAGATCAACAAACACCAAAGCGTAGGCCAACCCACATCAAAAGTAATAAAGATTGTATTTTAAACCAGCAAGAATCAACATGTGACCACCCCTCTTGCCCTTTATTCTCATGATGGCTCTCTTTGAGGTACATCTTGCCTTAGAGGTAAAGTGCAAGCACACAGTTTTGGAGAAGGAGTAATCACTATAGAAGCTGAGGGGAGTAAGTGACTTTCTAAGCTGTAGCTGTTAAGACGTCATTTTTATCCAAAAGAAACAGAAGAGGAGCACATGAAGAAGAGGAGGAGGAAAGAAAGGACGCCTTGTTTCTTTCAATCCATTTCTCTTTCTAAGATGCTGTACCGTAGAAAACCAGCTTCTCTCCTGCCCTCCTGACAATACAATCAGTATTCAGTTATCCTTCACAAGCTTCTCTTTAAGAAGGTTCCACTGTGATTTATGATTTAAAATGATTAGTCTGTGAGGGTCTTATTGGTAAGAGTCAGGTGTTGTAGGTTCCAGGAAGTTATGAGCCTGATGCCAACCTCTTCCCCCATCTCTTTTTGTAAAACTTGGATATTTCAATTCAGTATCAATTTGTGAAGTATTTTTAAAGGCATTGTGCTAGGAGTTTGGTGGTGGGTACGATAAATATAGTTCCTGCCCAAAAGAAACTCATGATCTAGTTGAGAAAGCCAGCATATACCAGTGCATTCATGATAGTCTATAAAAGTGATCCAGGAGGCTTAAAGGAGGATTAATAAACTGAGAGAATCAGGGAAGGTGTCGAGGGGGAGGTGACATCTCAGTTGGGACAAACAAAGGAGAGGTAATTCCAGGCAGAAGAGTTACTGTCGCAGAGTCATGACGGTTTCAAGGTTTATGAAATATTTAAGGACACAGTCTCAGATTTCCATCTGAAGTTAAGGTGCCACAATAATTGATTTCCTGAAATCCTCTCTTATTCTGTTTCAGTTCAGTTCAGTTCCGTTGCTCAGTCGTGTCTGACTCTTTGCGACCCCATGAATCGCAGCATGCCAGGCCTCCCTGTCCATCACCAACTCCCGGAGTTCACTCAAACTCATGTCCATCGAGTGGGTGATGCCATCCAGCCATCTCATCCTCTGTCGTCCCCTCTCCTCCTGCCCCCAATCCCTCCCAGCATCAGAGTCTTTTCCAATGAGTCAACTCTTCACATGAGGTGGGCAAAGTACTGGAGTTTCAACTTTAGCATCATTCCTTCCAAAGAAATCCCAGGGCTGATCTCCTTCAGAATGGACTGGTTGGATCTCCTTGCAGTCCAAGGGACTCTCAAGAGTCTTCTCCAACACCACAGTTCAAAAGCATCAATTCTTCAGTGCTCACCCTTCTTCACAGTCCAACTCTCACATCCATACATGACCACAGGAAAAACCATAGCCTTGACTAGACGGACCTTAGTCGGCAAAGTAATGTCTCTGCTTTTGAATATGCTATCTAGGTTGGTCATAACTTTTCTTCCAAGGAGTAAGCATCTTTTAATTTCATGAGTCTGCAATATACACAGGTATTGGATAATAGGTGTTTTTTTTCGCTCTTGTTCTACTCTTTTGAAACTCTGACATCATTACCAGGCTGGGGAAGTATGGGATAAATCCAGATTTGAACTTTCCTCCACCGTCTCCTGAGGCATCGCTAAATTATGAGAACAAAAGATAAGATTCATTGACAGGTGTTGATAACATCCCAAGTAGTGGTTTGTTTTATTTTGTTTTTCTTTTTTATTCCTCATATTCTGAATATTTTATAATTTTAAAGGAGAGTGCTCTGTGGATTACTTGTTTCGCAAGTTGGAAGTATAAAAATCAACATCATTATGAGAGAGGTAGAAATTAACTTTATTTGCCTGCATCTAAACATTTTTTTTCCTCCGTCTTGCGTCCTTCCTCCACTGCTTCCTCTCTTCCAACATGTATTTGGAAGTTAAAAGACCTGCTTCTAAGTGAGAATTAGATTCCCTGCCTTCTAAGAAATAGCCTAGGAGGGGAGCTAAGATATGGATAAGATACATATGCATAAAATGCAAGGCAAGAAGCTGCCTTTGCTATAAGAAAACAAGAAAGTACCCATGACCTTCATAAAAAAGCAAAGGGGTAAGTCCTGTTAAGAGTTTTCAAGATAAGTTGCCATTATGAAGGATCTCAAGGGGCTTGAATAAGGAAAGCATTTTCCACCTGATCCAACTTATTACATTATTAACATCCTTTTGTTCTCTGTTGGAAAATCACAGTTGAGGCTCGAAGACCTTGTCAGTTGCTGGTTATCTGAGTGCCTTGGCTCTGCATTCTGGTCAAAACAAACAGGAATTAGCAGGGATATTTGTTCAGATGGCATCAGGCATAAAAGGAAGCTGCGTTTCCCATACCTGCTACTCTGCAGGTGGCTGCAGTGAGCCTCTCTGCTTCTTGGAAATAACACAGAAGGGTTCTACTCCCTGCTGCTGAGTCTTAGTTACAATCATAGTCTGTCGAGACTGTTCCAGAGAGTGCATTTAAGTGCTTCTCAGTATCTCTTCTTGAATTTTTTTTTTTCTCAATGTGGTGCTTACATCTCCTCTCATAACACATACTATTGGGACACTAAATGAAGTGATGTGGAAATCACTATACCTTATTCATGTGTCTTTCCCAAAGGAAGGAAATGTTCACTGTGTTGAATAGAATTAACTTCAGATTGCCCTACATTTTGTTTCTTTTTTCCATTCAGATAATGCAAATTATAGATTGAAAATTCTATGCTGATTTAAAATACTGTCTTTATGTTTATTGAGTATGTAGAATATGTTAGATACTAACACATATATCATGCCAAAATGTTATACTTACTCTCACTTACTCTCATCGCTCTCTGTAAATGTTACTGAAAAGTCTCAGGTAATTGCATCATTATAGATATAGCTACCAGTTATTCAGCACCTACTATATGACATGAACCATGCTGAGTAACTGCTTTATTTTCTCACTTATTCCTCAAAACAATCATATTAGCAAGTATTTTTATTCCCATTTCCAAGATGGCTACCAAGCTAAGGACAATGTCAGTAATTAACCTAAGATTCCATAGTTATTTAGTTAAAGAGTTAGAGTTTAAAATCAGGATTCTGATGAGTCAAAAACTCTTCTCTTGAGACATTTGGTTCTTTCAGATTCTGATATATTTTACATAAGTGTCTCTCTCTCAAGCACAGCTAAAGAAGAAAATGTGTGCACTGTTTCCCCATCTCTTAATATAGTCACTAGGGTATTCCCATCTTGCTTTTGTATCATGCTTTTTATCTCCTATAATTCTGAAATAATTTGGGAAGTTAACAAAGAACTTTAGTAAATATACTGAATTGCCTGAATTGCCATCCTCTGAAATAGGGTCATCATCTCTAGGGCATAATGTGTAATGGGCTTCCCAGCTGGCGCTAGTGGTGAAGAACCTGCCTGCCAATGCAGGAGACATAAGAGACGTGGCTTCAGTCCCTGAGTTGGGAAGATCCCCTGGAGAAGGAAATGGCAACCCACTCCAGTCTTCTTGCCTAGAGAATCACATGGACGGAGGAGCTTGGTGGGCTACAATCCATGGGGTTGCAAAGAGTCGGACACGACTGAAGCTACTTAGCACGTAGCACAGCAACTAGGGTATAATGAAACCCATCTGTTTGAATAGCTACTCAAATTTCTAAATTTGCACCCTAATCTACTTTCAGTTGTGTTAGTCCATTTGAGTTGCTTTAACAAAAACATTGTCGCTTATAACTGGGGAGCTTATAAAGCAATTTATCCCTCACAGTTTTGGAGGCCAAGAAGCCCAAGTTCAAGACGCCAGCATTTCATGGTTGGTGCTATAGATGGTGTCTTCTGGCTCTAACCTCACATGGCAGAAGGACAGGGCGAGGAATCTCCCTGAGGTATCTGTATGATCACCTCCCAAAAGCCCCATCTCCAAATACCATCACATTGGGCATTAGGTTTCAATATATGAATTTTAGGAGTACACAGACTCTCAGACTATAGCCTCGATGTGCAGTAGCTTCCTGCCTCATCTTTTATATTGTACCTTCATCTGTTTATTTTTAGATGAACAAAAAAGAGGATATATTATTTTTTCCTAAGAAGATGCTGTGGGGTTCATTACTAGAGTATACCCCAGCCTCCTGCTGCACTGTGTGGACACTGTTGGGGGCCATCTCTACAGTCCTCATCCCAGCTACCTTGTTAAAATCAGAGACCATCAGAGCTAAAGCAGACCATGGGGGATAGTCTACCCCTTCCTTTTATAGATGACATGTCTGGGGCTCAGAAAGGGGAAGGAAGGTCCTGGGTCTTGGGGTAAATTAATGGTAGAAGTTAATTAATGGTGGAAGCAGAACTAAATTCAGGTCTCTCACTGTTAGTCCTATGCTGTTTTCCGTATATGACCTTGGGAAAGCCTGCAGATCGTCTATACCTATTTTTCTCCTTATGAAAACAGGCAAATGTGTCCACCTGGGATTTTTCAATAGTATTTGTAGAGAACTATTGAGTTGGTATAAGAGTAACACCTTGGAACTTAGTCTCTTGGAGTCTTATGCTATTTATATCCATTTAAGAAAGTTGTGGTAAACACTTCCATCCTCATATAATTTTAATGTATTGAGTTTTAGTTTAATGCAATTAAATTTTAATGTAATGAATTGAATCTGATTACTACTAACACTGTTGTACTACACTTACTTAATCACTTTTATTAACAGGTGCAATTTTAGAGAACTTAAATTGTATCACAGTCATTTAAAGAAATTTTCAGTAGCTCTCTGATGCTTTCAAGTGGAGACACAAATTCCATAGCAATACATTCTATTCATCACTTTTAATTTTTTTTTTTTGAAACTGATTTCTACAGTGTGTCTCCATGCATCTTATTTTCTGAACCCACTGAACTATCAGCATTCTTCCAACACAGTTCTTTCATTTCTTGTTTTGTTTGATCAGTTTAGTTTTATGAATTGTGCACACAAGATGTAATAATGCACAAGACACACAGGGTTCCTGTCCCGGAGGACTTCACAGCCTGCCAGAACCCGGCTTTCTGTGTTTTTCTTCTCCTCTTGTTTCCATTTTGGGGGCCTTTCAGCCTCTTTCTGGGAGGCCATGTCCTGAATCTTGTAGAGTGGGCAGTTCTCAAGTCACTTCCTGATGAAACCTTGCAAGTTCTCTTCCAACTAAGAGTTTTCTCTTGCACATCTCAGCACAGAGTCTTACCTTTCATTAGAGGCATTTTATTCTCATGGTTCTCACATCAAATATTGGGCTCATGCACTAGATAGTAAGTTTTTTGAGGGAATAAACAATGGTTTATTTTCTTTATATCCCCTACACGCTAAGAAATTTGGCATGTAGTAAGTGCCCAGTGACTGAGAGATGGATGAATTGTATGGATTGATAAAAATAGAGTTCAGTAAGTGTAGAAGGAAAGGAAAATAGTTGCTTTGGTAGAGAACTAGGCAGTAACTCTCATCTCATCCCTTAGCAATTAAAGTTTCTACACACAGACACACACACACACACACACACACACACACATGCAGAAACACACACTGGAGGTAAGTTGTTATAGAAACATGGCCACACTCTTGCCCTAGCATGTGATTCAAGTCAGAAGCAAATCTATTTCTTCAACAAATTTTCCCTAAGCTGTGGTTCTTTTAAAAGATGACCTGCAGGCTAATGACTACTCCAGCAATGAGTTGCAACTTTTGGGTTTAATTTAATCTTTGAAGTCAAAGAAGCAGAAGGGGCAATCTAATTAAAGAAATTACTTATATGACTATCATCTAATACATATATTAAAGGCAGTGCCTGCCGTGAAATTACCTGGCAGAGAAGGTCCCAAGGCAAAGTTAGTGTCCCGCCTTTCAGCTCACATGTATTCTCGGCATGCTGTGCCAGATGTTTTGCAAGCTGAACTAACCTGGTGAAGAAAATTCTCATTAGCATGACAAAGAATTCTGTATTTTGATAATACTTGCATGGTTACAAAGGGAATTATGAGTCTTGTCCTATGTGATAAACTAGTAAGAGAATTCCTATGGTTCTACAGAATCCTGTTTTATTAGAAAATAGATGTTGGGTGAAGAGGATAAGGGGAAGTAGGCATCGAGGCAAGACAGAAAAAGTACTGCCGTACGTGCTCACCGGGAGGCATTTTGGGGGAAAGCATTAATAGTTTAAAATTTATTTTATTGAAGTATAATTGACTTACAATGTTGTGTTAGTTTTTGATGCCCAGCTAAGTGATTCAGTTATACACATATGTATTCTTTTCCATTATGGTTTATCACAGCATATCGGATGTAAGTCCTGTACTATACAGTAGGACCTTGTTGTTTATCCATTCTCTTTATAATAGTTTGCATCCACTAATCCCAAACTCCCAGGCCATCCATCCCCACCCCTTCCTTCTGAAAGTATTAATATTCATTAATGAAGATTTTATAATTAATTTGGTCTTACCCGGACCAGGTAAGTTTAAAATTCAAGGGTGAGGAGAATGTCCAATGAAATAAATATAGAATTTCAAATTTAGAAAATCAAAGCTAATGCCATCATTTGCCAGGAATGTCATCTTAACCCACTCCCTCAGCGGTCTGAGCTTCTGTTTATGCATATATAAATCAGGTATATAATAATACTAACGATAGTTATTAGCTGATGGCTGTGAGGATTGAATGGGAGTCATACTCTTCATAGTAGTTTTCATTTTTAAAAAATAAAGCCTAAATCATGATTTTTAATTAAAAATTAAATCTTATACCAGAGAAACCACTGGCCTTAGAAGAAGGAAGACTGAACTGTATTTTGTCTTCAGTCACCAATAACTGTGTGATTAAAGGCATGTCTTTCCCAGTCTTCAGTTTCATAATCTTTAGAATGAGGGCAGTGGGCTGGAGGATTCTTAGGATTCCTTTCATTCCAGTTCTGTGGTTCTGTGGTTCTGTATCTAAATTTCTGTAATAAAAACCCACCACTTGTATTTTTCCTAATGATCATAAGGAACAAAAAGTTAAGCAGTTTTCCTAGGCTCTTTCAATAAGTTAACAGAAGTCATGCATTAAAATGCACAACTCCAGAGCTTAGTGACTTAATGCTGCATTAAGTTGCTCTTCTAGATACATACTTATTACAGTGGCTCCCTAAGAATGAATATTCCAAAAAGAAAATTAAAGGTTGGCATTTTATGGATATTGCCAGTACACTTCTTTCTAAATCTTACACACATTTTACTGGCTTTAGGAGAATTGATTAGCAAACCATGCACACTTTAATTTACACAGATTGTGCTACAGGGAGCTCTCTATCAAAGAAGAAAATTAGTGAGACACATTTAGGCCTGATTTTGCTTAAGAAGCAAAATAGATCTTGCAGTTTTCAAGGAAATTGTAGTGAGATGCTGTGCCGTGACAGGGCTCCGTTAGGATTATAGATCATGGGGATGTCAGTATTGAGGATTACTTTCTGGTGGTTGCAGGACAACAGTGTGGCATTGGATGGCTAGTGTTTGTTGGACAAAGGCAGCTGTATTCCCAGTCCTGGTAAGGCATCCTGTGCAAGCTCAGAGTTGCTAGCATCCTCTCCTTGGTGAATTGCTGGTTGAGCAATAAGGAAAGAGAGAGAGAAGACAATTAGTTCAATGGATCAGGGGAAACTGTCAGACCTAGAAAGGGGCATTAGAACTGAAGTGACAAAGCGGAGAGGACATCTTCCCTTCGCAAGTCAACAGTTTTAAGTTCTAGTTTTGTTACTTCTTAGCTATTATCCTGACTAATTGAATTTATACCTCTGTCAATATTTTATTTTGTAAGAGTATAATAATAATCTCCATCATGCTTGTTCTACAGGATTTTTGTGAGGATTAACTGCTTGGAAACATTTAAATCATAAGTTGTGATAAGACTTTTTTTTCTCAAGCCAGTCTCCCAGTTCATGCATAAGATAAGGAAAATGCATGAGCCTGCTCCCAACCGCTCTTATTTGAGAGCATCCTTTATATCAGGTTTTCCCACTCTGCCTGGCTACATCTTTTCTGTTTTTCATATAGGACAAAAAGGAAGAGCTCCAACAACTGTCACCACCACACCACCATTTCTTCTTCCCCCACGACCACCAGCACCCACATCTCTGGGAGGTGACTGATGTATCAGTAAAAGGCTGGGTCCAGACTTCCTGTGTTCAAATCCTGATCACTTCCTTTATAACCTTATTACCTTAGCCAAGTTGCTTAACTTTTTTGCTCATCTCTTCCTTGTTGATAATAATGATACCTACTTCATAGTGTTGATGTGAGAATTAAATCAGTTGTTACATATAAAGTGCTTTGACTAATTCCTGGTAAATAATTAGCACTTAAAAATATTTGGTTTAAAAAAAAATTTGGTTTAATTATTGTTGCCTCTATCCAGAGTTATAGAGAAGTGCTGTGTTGTAAAAGATAACCAGTAAGGTTTAGTTCTGGGGACTGAGGGCACCTAGTTATAAGCCATGAAGTAAAGGATAACTGATCATTCTTTTTACTTTACTTAACTACCCTGAAGTTAAAAGTAAGATAAAAGGGAATAGCTTTGTTTGTTTCACATAATTGGTATGATATGGGAGAGTGTATAAAGTCATAGGATTTTAGAGAGGGAGGAAACCTTGGCACTCATCTGGTTAATCTTACTTTAAATATGAGAAAAGGAAAGAAACCTAGACAGAAGGAATAATCTGTTCAAGGTTCCGTATTGAATGAGTAGCATTAAAGTGAGATTTCAGCTTAAGCTAGGAACAGACTGCTTCTGTTGACTCTCCTCACTTTAGAATTATTTCTTTATCTGTATTTTTGCAAAACTGCTTCTTAACAGTCATCTAAGATTGCACACAGGTTTAAAAAAAAAAAGAACAAAACCCAAACCAACCACAGCCTCTAATGTCCGCCTATGATGGGAACAGCTTTATTTTGTTTGGGGCCATCTTTGAAGTTAGCTGCTTTGTTTCTTATCCCTCCTCCACCAGCACTCGCTCAGAGATACAGGAACTCATTTTGAACCAAAGTTGGGAGCATTTAGCAGCTTCAGAGAGTATCACTGGCATCAGAGTCATTTTTCCCCATGACAGTCTTTGCTATAGCTACTAATGTCCTTTCTTTTTCAAGTAAGTGGTCCTATAGGACATTGGGTCGGCCAAAAATTTGTTCCATTTTTCCTGTTACATCTTACAGGGAAATTCAGATGAACTTTTTGGTCAGCACAATATTTGAGTACCTTATAATCTATGTTCTTTTCTTGTTTAGAATATCAAAAACTGAATGTGATTCCTGGTTCCAGGACACTTCTAAAAGGGTCCTTTAGAGAACTTAAAACATATAGGTCATCAGTGATTCTTTTAAAACTTTCTAATTTTATAATGAGTAAATGGAGACACAAAGGTTAAATGACCATTCTGTAGTCACACACATTTCTTCTCAAAAATGCCTCCTGGTAGGACACATGCCTACTCTCTAGTTTTTGTTGTTGTTGTTTGTTTGTTTTTAGTTTATTTTTTATTGAAGGATAATTGCTTGATGTTGTTTTCTGTCAAACCTCAACATGAATCAGCCATAGGTATACTTATATCTCCTCCCTTTTGAACCTCCCTCCCATCTCCTTCCCCATCCCACCCCTCTAGGTTGATACAGAGCCCCTGTTTGAGTTTCCTGAGCCATACTGCAAATTTCCATTGGCTATCTATTTTACGCATGGTAATGTAAGTTTCCTTGTTACTCTTGCCATACATCTTGCCCTCTCCTCCCCTATCCCCATGTTCATAAGTCTATTCTCTATGTCTGTTTTTCCATTGTTGCCCTGTAAATAAATTCTTCAGTACCATTTTTCTAGATATACGTGTTAGAATACAATATTTATCTTTCTCTTTCTGACTTACTTCACTCTGTATAAAAGGTTCTAGGTTCTTCCACCTCATTAGAACTGATAAATGTGTTCCTTTTTGATGGCTGAGTAATATTGCATTGAGTATATATACCATAATTTCTTTATACATTCATTTGTCGATGGACTTCTAGGTTGCTTCCATGTTCTAGCCATTGTAAATAGTGTTTCAGTGAACAATGGAATACATGTGTCTTTTTCGATTTTGGTTTCCTCAGGGTATGTGCCTAGGAGTGGGATTGCTGGGTTATATAGTGGTTTTATTCCTAGTTTTTCAAGGAATTGCCATACCGTCTTCCATAGTGGCTGTATCAATTTACATTCCCACCAACAGTGCAAGAGTGTTCCCTTTTCTCCACACCCTCTCCAGCATTTATTGTTTGTAGACTTTTTGATGAGGGCCATTCTGACTGGTGTGAGGTGATATCTCATTGTAGTTTTGATTTGTATTTCTCTAATAATGAGCAATGTTGAGCATCTTTTCATGTGTTTGTTAGCCATCTGTATGTTTTCTTTGGGGAAAAATGTCTGTTTAGGTCATTTTCCCACTTTTTAATTGGGTTGTTTGTTTTTCTGGCAGTGAGATGTATGAGCTGCTTTTATATTTTGGAAATTAATCCTTTGTCAGCTGTTCCATTTCTATTATTTTTTCCCATTCTGAGGGTTGCCTTTTCGTCTTGCCTGTAGTTTCCTTTGCTGTGCAAAAAATGTTAAATTTAATCAAGTCCCACTTGTTTACTTTTGTTTTTATTTCCGTTACTCTAGGAAGTGGATCATAGAGGATCTCGCTTTGATTTATGTCATCGAGTGTTCTGCCTATGTTTTCCTCTAAGAGTTTTAGTTTCTGGTCTTATATTTAGGTCTTTATCTATTTTATCTTTGTGTATGGTGTTAGGAAGTGTTCTAATTTCATTCTTTTACATGTAGCTGTCCAGTTTTCCCAGCCCCATTTGTTGAAGAGGTTGTCTTTGCACCATTGTATAGTCTTGCCTCCTTTGTCAAAAATAAGGTATCAATAGGTGCATAGGTTAATTTCTAGGCTTTCTATCTTGTTCCATTGGTCTGTATTTCTGTTTTTGTGCCAGTACCATACTGTCTTGATTACTGTGGCTTTGTAGTATAATCTGAAGTCAGGAAGGTTGATTCCTCCAGCTCCGTTCTTTCTCAAGACTGCTTTGGCTGTTCAGGGTCTTTTGTGTTTCCATGTGAACTGTGAAATGTTTCGTGCTAGTTCTGTGAAAAACGCCATTGGTATTTTGATAGGGATTGCAATGAATCTGTAGATTGTGTTTGGTAGTATAGTCATTTTCATAATATTGATTCTTCCTACCAAGGAACATGGAATATCTGTTTATGTTGTCTTTGGTTTTTTTCATTAGTGTCTTATCATTTTCTGTGTATAGTTCTTTTGTCTCCTTGCTGCTGCTGCTAAGTCACTTCAATCGTGTCTGACTCTGTGCAACCCCATAGATGGCAGCCCACCAGGCTCCCCTGTCCCTGGGATTCTCCAGGCAAGAACACTGGAGTGGGTTGCCATTTCCTTCTTCAATGCATGAAAGTGAAAAGTGAAAGTGAAGTCACTCAGTAGTGTCCGACCCTTAGCGACCCCATGGGCTGCAGCCTACCAGGCTCCTCCGTCCATGGGATTTTCCAGGCAAGAGTACTGGAGTGGGGTTTGTCTCCTTAGGTAAGTTTATTCCTAGATATTTAATTCTTTTTGTTACAGTGGTGAATAGAATTGATTCCTTAGTTTCTATTTCTGATTTTTCATTGTTAGTATAGGGAAATGCAAGTGATTTCTGTGTATTGATTTGTATTCTGAAACTTTGCTAAATTTACTGATTAGCTCTAGCAATTTTCTGATACTATCTTTAAGCTTTTCTATGTACAGTATCATGTCATCTGCAAACAGTGAGAGCTTTACTTCTTCTTTTCCGATCTAGATTCCTTTTCTTTCTTTTTCTTCTCTGATTGCTGTAGCTAGGACTTCCAGAACTATGTTGAATAATAGTGGTAAAAGTGGACACCCTTGTCTTGTTCCTGATCTTAGGGGGAATGCTTTCAGTTTTTCACCATTGAGAATAATGTTTGCTGCAGGCTTATCATATATGGCCTTTACTATGTTGAGGTAGGTTCCTTCTATGCCTGTTTTTTAAAGTGTTTTAATTATAAATAGGTGCTGAATTTTGTCAAAGGCTTTTTCTGCATCTATCGAGATTATCATATGGTTTTTATCTTTCAACTTGTAAATATGGTGTATCACATTGATTGATTTGTGTATATTGAAGAATCCTTGCATCCCTGGAATAAACCCAACTTGATCATGGTATATGAACTTTTTGATGTGTTGCTGAATTCTGTTTGCTAAAATTTTGTTGAGGATTTTTGCATTTATGTTCATCAGTGATATTGGCCTGTAGTTTTCTTTTTTTGTGTTGTCTTTGTCTGGTTTTGGTATCAGGGTGATGGTGGCCTCACAGAATGAGTTTGGAAGTGATCCTTCCTTTGCAATTTTTTGAAAGAGTTTTAGAAGGATAGGCATTAGCTCCTCTCTAAATATTTGATAGAATTCTCCTGTGAAGCCCTCTGGTCCTGGGCTTTTGTCTTTGGGGAGATTTTTGATCACAGCTTCAATTTCAATCTTGTAATTGGGTTGTTCATAATTTCGACTTCTTCCTGGTTCAGTCTTGGGAGACTGAACTTTTCTAAGAATCTGTCCATTTCTTCCAGGTTAGCTATTTTATTGCCATATAGTTGTTCAGAATAGTCTCTTAAATCCTTTGTATTCATGAATTGTCTGTTGTAACCTCTCCTTTTTCATTTCTAATTTTGTTGATTTCTCTCTTTTTTTTCTTGATGAGTCTGGCTGAAGGTTTGTAAATTTTATCTTCTTAAACAACCAGCTTTTAGGTTTTTTAAATCTTTACTATTGTTTCTTTAATTTCTTTTTCATTTATTTCTGCTCAGATCTTTATGATTTCTTTCCTTCTGTTAATTTTTTTTGTTCTTTTTCCAGTTGTGTTAGGTGTACAGTTAAGTTGTCTATTCATTGTTTTTCTTGTTTCTTGAGGTAGGATTGTATTGCTATAAACTTCCCTCTTAGAAACTTCCCTCATAGATTTTGAGTTGTGTTTTCATTGTCATTTGTATCTAGAAATTTTTTGATTTCCCTTTCGATCTCTCCAGTAACCTGCTGGTTATTTAGAAACATGTTGTTTAATCTCCATGTGTTTGTGTTTCTTACAGTTTTTTTCTTGTAATTGATATCTAGTCTCGTAGCATTGTAATTGGAAAAGATGCTTGATACGATTTCAGTTTTCTTAAATTTACTGAGGTTTGATTCGTGACCCAAGATGTGGTCTATCTTGGGGAATGTTCCATGTGCACTTGAGAAGGTGTATTCTTGTGCATTTGGATGGAATGTCCTGAAGATATCAATGAGATCCATCTCATCTAATGTATCATTTAAGACTTGTGTTTCCTTATTAATTTTCTGTTTTGATGATCTGTCCATTGGTGTGAGTGGGTTGTTAAAGTCTCCTACTAACATTGTGTTACTGTCAATTTCTGCTTTTATGTCTGTTAGTGTTTGTCTATGTATTGAGGCACTCCTATGTTGAGTGCATAGATATTTACAATTGTTATGTCTTCATCTTGGATTAATCCCTTGACCATCATTCCTTATCTCTTGTAATCTTCTTCATTTTAAGGTCTATTTAGAAGGTAATGGCAACCCACTCCAGTACTCTTGCCTGGAGAATCCCATGGAGGGAGGAGCCTGGTAGGCTACAGTCCATGGGGTCGCTAAGAGTCAGACACGACTGAGCGACTTTACTTTACTTTTGTCTGATATGAAGATTGCTACTCCAGCTTTCTTTTGCTTCCCATTTGTGTGAAATATATTTTTCCATCCTCTCACTTTCAGTCTATATGTGTCTTGAGGTCTGAAGTGGGTTTCTTGTCACAGCATATATATGGGTCTTTTTTTTTTTTATCCATTCAGCCAGTCTGGGTTCTTTGGTTAGAGAATTTAATGCATTTACATTTAAAGTAATTATTGATATATATGTTCCCATTGCCATTTTCTTAATTGTTTGGGATTGATTTTGTAGATTTTTTTTTCTCTTGTAGTTCTTGACTATCTAAGTCCCTTTAACATTTGTTGTAAAGCTGATTTGGTGGGTACTGAATTCTCTTAACTTTTGCTTGTCGGAAAAAGCTGTTTATTTCTCCATCAATTTTGAATGAGATCCTTGCTGGATACAGTGATCTTGGTTGTAGATTTTTCTCCTTCAGTCCTTTAAATATATCCTGCCATTCCTTTCTGGCCTGTAGAGTTTCTGCTGAAAGATCAGCTGTTAAGGGTGTGGGGTTTCCCTTGTATGTTACTTGCTGCTTCTCCCTTGCTGCTTTTAATATTCTTTCTTTGTGTTTAGTGTCTGTTAGTTTGATTAGTATGTGTCTTGGTTTGTTTCTTCCTGGGTTGATCCTGTATGGAACTCTTTGTGCCTCTTGGACTCGATTGACTATTTCCTTTTCTATGTTGGGGAAATTTTCAACTATAATCTCTTAAAAATTTTTCTCATACCCTTTCTTTTTCTCTTCTTCTTTTGGGAGCCCTGTAATTCAAATGTTGGTGTGTTTGATATTGTCCCAGAGGTCTCTGAGACTATCCTCAGTTCTTTTCATTCTTTTTACTTTATCCTGCTCTTCAGAAGTTATTTCCAATATTTTATCTCCCAGCTCACTGAGACATTCTTCTGCTTCAGATTTTCTGCTGTTGATTCCTTTTAGAGTGTTTTTGGGGCTTCCCTGTTCAATCAGAAGGTAGAGCGTCTGCATGCACTGCAGATCCCTGGTTCGATCCCTGGGTTGGGAAGATCCCCTGGAGAAGGAAATGGCAATCCACTCCAGTACTCTTGCCTGGAAAATCCCATGGATGGAGGAGCCTGGTAGGCTACAGTCCATGGGATCGCAATGGGTCAAAGACAACTGAGCAACTTCACTTTCTTTCATTTAGAGTATTTTTAATTTCAGTAGTTGTGTTGTTTGTCTCTGTATGTTTATTCTTTAATTCTTCTAGGTCTTTGTTAATTGATTCTTGTATTTTCTCCATTTTGCTTTCAAGGTTTTTGATCATCTTTATTATCATTATTCTGAACTCTTTTTCAGGTAGTTTGCCTGTTTCCTCTTCATTTATTTGAACTTCTGTGTTTCTAGTTTGTTCCTTGATTTGTGTAGTGTTTCTCTGCCTTTTCGTTATTTTTTTTTTTTTTAAGTTATTGTGTTTGAGGTCTCCTTTTCCCAGGCTTCAAGGAAAGTTGAATTCTTTCCTTGAGGAAGGTTGAATTCTTTCTTCCTTTTGGTCTGCCCTCCTAAGGTTGGTCCAGTGGTTTGTGTAAGCTTCATAGAGGATGAGATTTGTGCTGAGTTTTTGTTTGTTTTTCCTTGGGTTGGCAAGGCTGAAGGAGGTGGTAATCCTGTCTGCTGATGATTGGGTCTGTATTTTTGTTTTGTTTGTTGCTTAGATGAGGCATCCTGCACAGGGTGGTTGGATGATGCTGCATTTCGTATTTAAGTGGTTTCGGTTATGTGAGTTCTCAGTATTTCATACTCCCTAGGGCTAGTTCTCTGGTAGTCTAGGGTCTTGGAGTCAGTGCTCCCACTCCAAAGGCTCAGGGCTTGATCTTTGATCAGGAATAAAGATTGCACAAGTGGTTTGTTATGGCATTAAGTGAGATTAAAATAAATATATAAAAATGAGAAACCAAAATGAACCCCTAACAAATGATAGTTACAAAATCAGGCAAATAATAATTAAAATAATGGAACATGCACATATACATATATACCCATGTGCCAAGTCAGAACAGTCCAACAAAAATAAAGTACAGTAGATTGACCCAGTGAACAAAGGAAATAAAAAATTGTGTTTACCAGTTAAGAACAAAACTAACTAAGGCACAAATCAGAAAACAAAACTAAAGCAAGGTTCCAAGTGGGGAATAAAGCATTGCAAATGAAACTAACAAATATGTTGAGAGGAAAGGACAGAAAGATAGATATGCAAAGTTAAAGAGGTAGATGAAAAAGATTTATATACATTAAAGATTAACTGCAAAGGTTAAAGAATAGTAGGAAAGGCATACAAAGGAATAAATGTAGAAAAAATTAATACATTTAAAAGTTTTAAAAATTAAAATTATAAAAACAGAAAAGGAAAAAAAAATGGAAGAAGAAAAAAGGAAATAGGGAAAAAATCCAAAAGAATCTACAGAACAAGTCAAAACATAAGAATAATAAATGTTTTTCTTGAATCACTGGTGTCAGAGTCCTTTGCCTTGCTGGGAGTCACAGTCCACCTTACCTCCCTAGGATTCCCTCCAACACTGTGCTGATCTCTGGACCTGCTGTGAGGGCAGCTTGTATTCTAATCTGGTCCTACTCCTGTGTGTTCTTGCTTTCAGTGTCCACAGCTATCAGAACTAGTGCGTTTTCTTTTGTGGGAGCTCTCAGTGACCTTTTATATATTCCATAGACACGGAGTCTGCTTAGTTGATTGTGTGGATTTAATCTGCAGCCTGTGCAGCTGGTGGGAAGGTTTTGGGTCCTCTCCCTTAGCCACACTTCCCCTTGGTTTCAACTGTGTGTTGTTTTTTTTTTTTTTCCACCCCTACATGTGGGTTGTCCACTGGGGTTTGCTCCTGAGGCTGCCCTGGAGGGCTTGGGTTTGCCCCTGTGAGGGCCAGGTGTGGAGGTGGTGCAGCTGGTTGGGTCACAGGAGTTCTGGCAGCACCAGGTACTCAGGGAGGTTGGCAGCTAAGGCAGCAGGAAATATGGTGCTCTAGAAGGCTATGGCAACCAGTATTGGCCAATATGCTCCAGGTTTGGCCAATGTGCTCTACTATTCTTACCTGGAGAACCCCACCTCCCTGACTGAGTAGCCTGGCAGGCCACAGTCTACAGGGTCACAGAGTTGGACAAGACTGAAGCGACCCTGGGCACATAGACATAAGACTTTTTTGCCTGTGGCAGCTCTGCCCCAGTGAAAGTTGAGTGTGAAGGTGTCACAGCTGCTTGGCTTTTGGGGACCCTGGTGGCGCCAAGTGTGCAGGGACACGCACTGCCTCTGTCGCGGGAGTTATGGTCCTATCAGTGTCTTTTTTTGAGCCTCTTGTAGCTGACGATCAGAAGGCCTCTTTGGCCAGTCTTTCTCTGTAGCTCTGCCCCGTTCAGGCACTTAGGGGGCTCCCTTGCCTGGGGTCCTTCCTGTTGTTCAGCACGTCAGGCACATAGAGGGGCCCCCCTGGCTGGGGTCCTAATCTGCAGATTGGCGTGTGAGGCACTTCAAGGGGCACCCTGGGTGGGGTCCTACTCTGTAGTTCAGTGCGTCAGGCGTTTGATGGGCCAGGCTCTCTGTTGTTCAGCTGCTGATGCTGGCAGGTGAGGAGAGAGGGGCTATGGTGATGGCTCCACCGCCTGCGTGTGACTCAGCAATATTTGCTTGCTTCCATGGCTGCCTGGCTTTCCTCCACTGGCATTTCCCACCATGATCTCCTCCCTCACATCCCCTCAATCAGTGTCTGCAGTCAACAGCAGCCCTCGCTCTGGGACTGCTCCACAACCCCTAAATTCCAGCTCCCAGCCTCTGTGCCCTAGGGGCACCGGTGTCCCTGTTCGGGGTATGTATGGCTGCGGCAACGACTGTCTGACGCTCATTCTGCATAGGCTGCCACATCAGCTGTTCCACTCCCAGCCTTAAGTGTTTCTCCTCTGACTCCGACGATTGCCCGGATGTGGGGATTGGACCCCTGCTTCAGTTCCCTCACCTGCCGAGGGCAGGTCCCGTCCTACTAACACTCCTGTTTTTTCCCCTAGTTCTTTCCTCCTACCAAGGTGTGCATGGTTCTATATATTCTTTTCCACTGGCCAGGTACTCCTGTCCGCTCTTAGCTGGTGTTCTGCATGCCCTTCTGTGTCTGAAGGTGTATTCCTGATGTATCCGTGGAGAGAGATGTACTCCACGTCCACCTACTCCTCCGCCGTCTTATTCTCCCCTACTCTCCATTTTGAAGATAATACCTTGTATACAGTAAAGTAAAAATTGTCAAAGAAGTGCGATGGTTGTCTCCTTAAATTCTTCAGTGTGACAGCCTGCAGTCTGCCTTCTGATGTCTTTCCATCTTCCCCACTGTGGTCTGGGATATTTAGTTCTAAATTATTTTGTGAGACTTTTTCTCTCAGTATATAAGTTTTTTTCAAATTGGTTTTAAGTTTTCCAGAGTTGTGATTCTCCTTTTTCATTCTAAAAAATAATATCAAAGATACAATATTCAAAGCTGTGAATATGTACATAGATTTAAATATTTCCTGCTTTCTACTATAAATTGAGTCTCTAGATTTCTTTATGATTACTCATAGTAGTAATTGTCCATCTTGTAGGAGACAACTGCATCTTCAGGACAAATAAGTATTTTCACACTGTCCATGATGGACCTCACAGTTTACCTACAGAAAACCTTCTGTACAGGGAACTCATTGAGTTGCTAACACTATTCTTTGCCCTCCTAATCCTTTTCCTTTGTTTAGCTTGTTAACTTTTGGTTACTTTAAAGTATCCTACCTCAATGTGGGATCTTTCTTGCGGAGAGCAGCATCCAGAAGGATCAGTGACCATCCTCTATACAATACACTATGGTTTTGACTCACACCTTAGGGGCTTTTACTTATTTATTTATTATATATTTATTTAATATTTTCCTGGTGGCTCAGACGGCAAAGCGTCTGTCTACAATGTGAGAGACCTGGGTTTGATCCCTGGGTTGGGAAGATTCCCTGGAGAAGGAAATGGCAACCCACTCCAGTACTCTTGCCTTGAAAATCCCATGGACGGAGGAGCTTGGTGCAGGCTACTATCCATGGGGTTGCAAAGAGTCGGGCACGACTGAGTGACTTCACTTTTCTTTCTTAAATATTTATTTGGCTGCCTTGGGTCTTAGTTACACCACACAGGATCTTTGTTGCATCGTGAAGAATCTTTTGTTGCAGCGCATGAACTCTTTAGTTGTGGCACGTGGGGTCAATAGTTGCAGCCCATGGGCTTCAATAGTTGTGGCACATGGGATTAGTGGCTCTGTGGCATGTGGGATCTTGGTTCTCTGACCAGGGATCGAACCCATGTCTCCTGCTTTGCAAGGTGGATTCTTAACCACTGTACCAGAAAGGAAATCCCCTTAGGGTCTTTTTACACTGGCCTTTCCTGAGGAGCTTTCCTTACTCACATTTTCATAGGTTCATATGTTTTCTTTCCCTTAATCTAGAATGCTACAGCTATGGTAACAACAGCATTTACCCTTTCAACTGTTCGTTAAGTGCCGCCTTTGATCGGTTATATAGACTTTGTGACACATGTTTGTGCTATTTAGAAGAAATCTTAGCTCTGTGCTTCCTTCAGAGGGTTGTCCTGATATGCTTCCTTTGACAGTCTCCTTGAATCTTGCTCCATTTTACTGTTAATTTTCCCCACTAGTAATGAGTTTCACCATTCATTAAGCTTACCCTTTTACATTCTTATTTAAAAAAAAAGAAAGTTTTGCCAAGTTTTGCCTTGGATACATCCTATAGTGATTTTGATTCT